>NW_017728886.1:11636856-11723178 GCF_001723895.1 Crocodylus porosus
CCCCATGCTCTCCTGGACCAGCGGCGCACAGCGGCGAGAGCTGCCCCACCCCCTTCCCATGCCACCCTGCCCTGGCTGGGCAGTGCTTGCCCCAGGCCCTGTCCTAGCCCTAGCCCCAATCCCTCCCTCGCTGTGGGGACATTGATCTGCCCCCCACGCACTTCCCTCTCCCCACCACAACAGATTTACCAGCTGGACGCAGCAGTGTCCATCGTTGTAGAGTTGAACCGGTGTCAGAACCTCGAAACAAGGTGTAAATGTGTAAAGGTCGTTAAGTGCTGTTCGTCATAAGTCGAGGACTGCCTGTAGTTGAAGGCTTCTTTTAAGCTCCCTCTGTCTTCTCGTCTCCAGACTAAATCAGCCCAGTTCCCTCAGCCTCTCCCCAGAAGTCATGTGCCCCAGCCCCCTCATCATTGCTGTTGCCCTCTGCTGGACTCTCTCCAGTTTGTCCACATCCTTTCTGTAGTGGGGGGCCCAGAACTGGACACAGGACTCCAGATGTGGCCTCACCAGTGGTGAATCAGCTCAATGCATGCAACTCCCTATTCAGTCTTTTTCAGAGGATAATAGAGGTTTAACTAAAGAATTGTTGGTTTGAGACTCATGACATATAGGTGTTTGAACATCTTGAAGTAAAGTGATAGGCCATTTCTCTAGGCCAGGATTTTCTTTGCTTTGGTTTAGAGAAGAGCGTTGTATAATTTTAGAATAAAGAAGGCCAGTGTACAGATAAACATGCTCAGAAATGCTTCAGTTTGGTTATGAGGGATTTGATCACTGGACTCAACGTTGGTCCAGGATAGTTAATCAGCTTTGGCTCAAATAATTACTCAAGTTCATTCTAGAGGCCCAAGTAACAGTATGATCAGCCAGTACTGCCACCATGTGCCAGACTCCCCAGGGTTCATAATAAATTGCTTGAATTTTACCTTTTTCTCTCAGACGATCAGGGCTAAGATTGAGTACATGTTCTACAGATGGAAAAGAGCCATGATAATCACAAAGTGTGAGCATTTCTAACAGCATTCTTAAATGCAGATGGGTAGGGCTAATAAAACAGACAAATTATTTTAAAAGTATGTAAATTATAGAAGGATACTCTTGAATAAAACTGGAAATTAGACCTTCCCTAACTGTAAGATGGCAGAAAAAGTCCTTTAGCATTCTTTCATGTAACTGTTTGAGCTGAACACTTATAGCATGAATTGGCAAGGGGATAGTAAACATATGCTAGAAACTAGAATGGAACGTATTCTTAAGAACCTGAAAAGGGCAATATTACTGGGCATAATGTTTAGGGAAAAATGGAGAATTTTAATTGCTTGTGCTGCCTGATTATGTTGTATCTACTATGCTGGTAGTTTCTTTTTTAATTTAATGCAATTAGAGGTATGTAATATTTTTAAGTGATATGTAGAATTAAAGGACAAATAAAACACAAATGAAATGCCAAAAGCTTATCTATGTAGCTAAGACAAAACTGGCTAGTTATTTAAGGATGGTCTGCTGTTCCAAGACTGTCAAAGTGAAATCTTTTTCCTTCTGTATTCCACTGCAAAATGGAGAGTACTCTTTAGTTTGTAGTTTTACCCCGCTAAATAATTTGAGACCAGAATAAAAGCATTCCAGCTAATTTATTTTGTGGGATTGTTGTCTGGATGACTAAGGCTTTTGGCAGAACTCTGGAATATGTAAAAGCACCATTGTCAAACCAGGAGAGCTGCTGAACAGTTGCTAGGAGTCTCATTCTGGTAGCAGCCTTTCTTCAACATATAGCCACGTCAGGAGTCTGATCCCAATATGACCAAAGCACCAAACGCCAGATAATTCTAGTTGTAGAGTAGTTAGTATATCCAAACTAGGCTAGAAACTCATTTAGAAGACATGGGAAATTTGGCATGCTAAGCTGAATTTCCACAAGAATTGTAACTAAGCGTAGCTGAAAAATATGGTGGGTTTTTTTTCTGGTCGTCTTCAGGCTGCAAAAAGTCATGTGCATTAATCTGTTTTTTGTCCCAAAAGAGGAGGAGGAATGAAAATGTTATAGTTATAATTGCTGTGATTCATAGAAAAAAAATCCATTAAATATCCAATAAGAAGGTGTAGGTTGTAGCAGACAAATAGTTATCTGTATACAGGAGGGCCACATTTTCATCTGATGTGTACGTACTTTCCAGTTCTAGGGGAAAGGGAAATTTGGAATATCATGAAAACAAAATTAAGTGGTTTCAAGTGCTGTATTAAAAATAACTAGATCAAAGGAAATGGCTATATTTTTAAAAGGGAAGAAAGTATTTTGAATTTGAGTATATAATGAATTCTAGGAAGGAGAGTTATTACAAGACTTGCCAAATGTTTTTTCTGATACTTGCCTTCTAATTCACTGTATATATTAAGCAGTCTTTTTCTTTCACAGTTGTATCACCTTCAAACCAACAAGTGTCTGGTTGCCCAGGGTCACCCAAGTCAGAAAGGAGGACTAGTAGTGGCTAGGGAATGTGACTACAATGATCAAAACCAGGTAAGTGATCGGTATTTACTTGGTGCAGCTCATCCTAGCAGGGTGCATCCAAATTGTGTCTGTTGCCATCATATTGTTCTCTTGGGTCATTTGCAAAGTACCTTTTGGCATGCAGGTGCTGTCCATGTAAACTGAGGATCCCATCACATTGCTCAGTGTTGGTTTGGCAGTCTTTGTTACTCAGTGTGCAGCGTCAGGAGCTGCTCGGTGGGCTTCATCTCTGTGTTACTGTGAGGTGCATATGGATCATGGACAGTCCTTTTTCAACCCCAGGTGGAAAGACTGCTATTCCACCAACCCCTACAAGCTGCTATAGATAGCTGTAAACTACTTCTCTACACTGGATTTCATGATTCTGTGCCTCTTAGTCCCTTCTCCCTTATGTATTCTAATACCATATTCAGCCCTGCTATTTGAATGGTTGTAGCTTCAAACCAGTGTTTGAATAATAAGGAACATTTAATTGAAAGAAATTTGAAAGATGCCCTGAAGAAACTGGCTTTAGTGGGAATCATGCTTTTAGATCCATAGAATCACAGGGTGGAAAGGGACCTCTGGCATCATCAACTCCATCGCAGGTACAGGATGTGGGATTCCCAGACCATGCTACACAGTTGCTTATCCAGTCTCTTTTTGAAAACATCCAATGAAGGGCATTCCATAACCTCTCATGGCAGCATGTGCTATTGTCCTGCTGTTCTTATGTAGTGGTTTTTCATGAGATTTAATCTGCATTTGCTCCTCTGTAGGTTAAATTTATTGCATTGTGTCCTGTCTTCTGTGGCAAAGAAAAACAATTGTTTTTTCTTTCTTTTATTGTAGACTTTCAGATATTTGAAAAATGCTTTGTTCTCACCCCTTAGTCCCTCCCCCCCCGGTCCAGACTAAACCTCCCTGTTTCTCTCAGCCTTTCCTTGCTTTCATTCCATCCTTTGTCATTTTTGTTCATCTTTGGATCCTTTCTAATGGATCTGAAACGAGCTTCAGCCAGAGTACTGCATCCTGAAGTAAAGTGGTCCTGTTACTTCCCATAGCTCACATGCAATACTTCTGTTAATGCAGCCCAAAACAGCATTTGCTTTTCTTTCAGCAGCATCACACAGCTGACTCATTGAATCTGTGATATACCATATCCCACGGGTTCCTGCTGGCAGTGCTGTTAAAAAGACAGTTATCGCCAATTCTGTATTGAGCATTTTTCTTTTCCTTTCCTGTGTCTGGCATCTTGCATTTGTCTTGTAATTGTTGTCTTTACCAGAGCCCTCTAATCCAATGGTTGACAGTTTTCTGGCAGAGTGCTGGAACAACCCTGCTCAAGTCTGACCCAGGTTGACACTAGGACTATGACTATGGTGCCACATTGGGAACACTCCCCCTCTGCAATGCCCTGGGCACCCAACTGTGATGCAGTCTGGGCAGAGCTTCCCTTCCATTGAAGCCCCCAGCACCCAAATGTGGCACAGCCCCCAGCTGCTGAATGCAGCCAAACCCACAGCTCTGTAGGTTGGATCCAAAGTCGCCCCATGGCTGATCCCACTGACCCAGGTGAGCGAGCGCGAATGGCCATGTGGGGGGACTGCTTCTCCTGGTGGCCCCACTCCCTGGCTGGCACTCTTGGAGAGCACCAGTGCTCTTGTCTGCCCCCCCCGCCTAGGAATGCTGGCTGTTGGGGGGTGCACGTCCACCCTCTATACATCGCTACGGATTCCTGTCTTCCCAAGTGCTTGCAGCATTTTTCAGTTTTGTCATCTCCAGACTGTGGCAATGTCCCGGAACACAGCTCTAGCTCCACTGCTGCTGGTTTGCCAGTGAGTCAGTGGAACCAAATAGAAATTAAATAGCCTTTATTCACTGCCAGCCAAACTAGCAGTGGGGATATACCAGGTGCACAAATCCAGAGCTCTGCAGAAAACCTACATCTTTATGCATTCAACCTTCTGTGAACCATCCAGTCTCAGGCTTAACACATGAATGCACAGAGCTTAGTATTCCTTTCTCTTGCCTAACAGTGCATTGTCATGTCAGTCCTCTTTCCACATTTCTCCTCTTCCTTACGTATGGCATCAGATATCAACTTACAAATCTATGAGCCACTGTCTGGTATTATCGCTCAATGTGTGGATTCCATCTGTCCTGTCTGGGCATTTGTAAAGTTTGCAGCTTTCAATTAAATGCTGTGCTGTTTGTTAGACACCACATTCATGCAGGGGGGCTGTCTAAGATGTTCATCTTGTAAAGTGTTATTTTGAAGCATCCATATCCTGATCTGTCTGTGCAGCTTGACCCATGCTTCTGTATCAAGGTCATACCCAATGGGGACTCGTTTGGTGTTAGTATAAAATGCTGTAGGAATAACTCTGATCTTTCCCAGTGGTTGGCCCCACTCCACAGCTGCCTATGGGTTTGGTTCAGCATCTCCCATCTCTTCCAGGAGCTTGCAGGCTTCATGTGTAAATGGTTTCCAGTTTTTAAATCTTTTTATCCCAGATTTCTTAACTATTTTGTCTGACTTCCAAACCACTTGGGAGGCTGCACGTTGATCGAGGTGATACTGAATAGAGAATATCCACATTTTGAGACCTCTTAGTCCCTCCCGGTGTGTTCACATCACTGTTGCATTCCCAGGGTGTGCCTGACAATCGAACAATCTTGAGGCAACCAACACAGACTTGATCAAGAACCTCCCTAGTCCTGCCTTCCAGGTGGTAATAAAAATGTTGAATAGCGCCAGGCTTAGAACAGGCCCCTGGGTCTGTACTTTTATTGTGGCCATGATAGGCAACAGCCCAGTGCCAAAGTTGTCATATGCTGTTTGTCAGGTGATAACATAATGGTTTGTAGTGCCTTGGGCTGTTAGTGCTTGATTTATGGTGCCTGATGGTGAAAGAGTCTGTTGAGAGTTGCCATATTGCTACCCTTGGTGTTTGCCATGTTAATTCAGCTTGTTGGCCAACACTAATCTTGAGTTGAAAATATATTCTCCAAAACATGTAATCCTAAATTAATGTATCTATTCAGGTTTCTTAAGTAAAAAGAAAGGCATTGTATTTGCTGCTAGGCATAGTCTTACAGCTCCATTAGCATGATGTTTTGGGGTCTCAGAATTGTACTTCTGTGAGATTGAGACCCCTACTAAAGATATGGTGGTAAATGCAAATGATGTCAATGTCAGTGGAGTTTTACTAAATATAGATCATGCCAGATTAACTAGGTGGGCCTTTGAATGAAAAGATCATTTGTTTTCTAAGCAAGGGAACTTGTACATTTATTTGGATTTGGTGAAACACTAGGTGTGGTGCCACTTGGGAAACTGTATTTGAAGAAGAAGCTGAGGATTGTATTAGGTCAAGAGTTGTAACAATTGAAGTGTCTGAAGGGAAGTTGGATGGGAGCGGGTAAACAATTGAGCTGGAGGGAAGTTACAGATGGATCTTTCAAGGGTTGGTCTTCAGGACCAACCTTTATTAATATGTCTATTTATGACCTTGGTACAAAGTGTGTCAATTTATTAGTAAAGTTGCATGGCCTTCTTAATACAGAGAAGGATCAGAATATCATAACGGAAGAACTGAGTGAGCCCGAAGACTGGAGTGATAGAGGATGACAGTGAATAGTATAAATTACCTGCCTGCCCTCCTGTAACAGTGGAGGGGTGGGGTGGGGGGATGAATTAAAGATAACCCTCCAGTAATTGGATTCTATACGTAGAAAATTATAACACATTTTATAATTTTTCCATGTGTTGAATCTACTTATTGGAGGATTGCTTTGAATTCAGGGTCACCTAAGATTCAAGTAAATACAGTATATTTCACTTCAAATGTAAAACTACATGTTAAACTTTAACTTTGAAGTGAAGGGCCTGAAATGTGATATTTATATGGAAAACAGTGGCAACTAATAATAAATATCCATGCAGTTTGGCTGTTGGCTTCCTTTTCCTCCAATAATACTTGTATCTGTGAGCTGCTGAATTCCATAAAAATGGAGAGGAAAAGGCTGTTGTCTCTCTGTTATACAAGGCATATTTTCACCCCTTTTCTCTCTGGCAGAAACTTGAATTAGCCTAATACCATTTAGCAGAACAGAATGGGAGGTGGTTAAGAAATGCAGTCACTAGTAAACTAACTTTGCCTCCTGAGAACTGGGAGAAGAGGATAAGCAGCTATTGAACATAATTTTCTGGCTTGCTTTGTGATGTACCTAATTTACCTGCAGCAAACTGCATTCGGCTTTAATAGAAAACTGGCTATGCTATCTACTTCTGAGATGCTTTTGTTCTCTACAGACCTAACATATTAGCAGAGCAACATAATTTCTTGCCCTGAGGCTTGAAACATTGTGTAAATCCTGTAAAAAAAAAAAAAAAAAAAAAAAAAAATCAATACATCTGAAAAAGTTGGAGCCTTTTTTCTGTCTGAATTTTTTCTTCTAGTGTATCTCATTTCACACATGGATAAAAAACTCCCCCATTACTTAAGAGGTTTTGGCTGCAAAAGCAAGGAGTTACAGTACTTTGCTTCTATGCAGGGAGCTTTTAATTTTAGTTTGTCAAACTTCAGAGAGTTCTGGAACTTTCTGGGTAACGTTTTCCTGGTTCATTCTTTTGTCCATTTAATACTATCACTCAAAATGTGTGCCATACAGGAATCTTTTAACAGCTATACAATACCCTTTCGATGGGTGGGTTGCAAAAGTGAGAAGACATTCTGAAAACAGTGGAATAGGCTGGGGAAACAAGTTTTAAACTGCAGCTGCCTCTTTTGAGCCTCTTTTTTTTAGTCTCAGCCATTTTTATGGGTAAATTAATATCAGTAATTAATACTGATAGTACCTGAACCTATGAGCTAGTTCCAAAAATGGCAGCTGGGGCTTAGCTTGGTATTACGAGTCCTAAGCATTCCAGAAAATCTGAGTCAGCTCCTCTGAACCAAAGACATTGGCTTGAAAATCTAGATTCCATTTGAAGAAAACAGGGAAGCGTTGTGTTTGCTTGAGCCTTTTGTTTGCCCTTGCACTGTATTTTAAGGACAAGGAACTTGTATTGAAACAAAAAAAGGGTCAAGATACTCATTCCCATGGTTCCAGAAGGTCAGCCTTCATGAAAAGCCAAATAGCATGAGACATGATGAAATCACTGGTTGTAATGCAGACACATCTTTGATAGTGAACAGTAAAAGAAATTCAAAAATATGGTCCAAGCTGATCAAAATAAAGAAGGGGAAGTGACTAAATAGTTGGGGTGTGCAAAACAGGCCATATTTGATTTGGATTTGGCCTGAAATAGGGGACAGTGATTCGATTAGTTGATTTTGATCACCGTCCCCGATTTGATTTGGCTGAATCTGAATCTGAAGATTCGATGCTGATTCGGAGAATCAAATGATTCGGACATAGACACAGCTTTAACTGTATTTTCTACACACCTTGAGGTACCAGGCATGGCTGGTGAATGCTATGATGCTGGGATGAATGGAGCATCCCACAGGAGTGTGCTCGGTGGCAAACCCAGACATGGACCTGGAAGTACTTCCAGTCCACTTCTGGGAGTGCCAGGAAGTGCACTGGGGGCCCCCCTGCTGTGCCTCTCTGGCTTGACGATTGGCTCTGGGGAGACCCCGGGTGCCCCCCCAGACCCAGGAGGCACCAGTCACTGAGCTGGGGGTCTGCTGCCAAGCGTGCTGGGGACCCCACCACGCTCCTGTGGGATGCTCCATCTGCCCCATCATTACAGCATTCATGAGCTGCCTGGTACCTTGAGGTATAGAGACAAAATATTTAAAGCTGTCTCCTATGTCCAAATTGCTGAATCTTTTTGAATCTCTGAATTGATTCATAGGGTTCAGATTCTATTTGGAGAGAGTTAAAGGGTCTCCTGATTTGATTTGGATTTGGAGGTTCAGCCACCAAATTGGGCCAAATCTCTGCCAAATTGAATCGGTGACCGAAGCTTCGCACAGCCCTACTAAACAGCACATGGCTTAGTATGACACAGCATTGCATTGTCTTGTGAAAACAGGATGTATACAGGGAAGAGAATCAAAATGAGGCATCTAAAAGGGAATGTGTTCTTGTAGGCAACCCATAGCTAGTTGCAGAAATGTCACACAGCTGTGTAATGACAGTCTGCTGCTCTCCATGCACGTCATCCGATTTGGCTGCAATGGAAAATTTCCATGCATTTAAAAGCGAAAAGGAAGCGGCTTTGGGTTGTAGCTTCAAGTTTCAAGCATTTGGAAAGACCAAGGCCTTTTAAAGGGGAGAATTTACACATACAGCCTTGTTATTCCCTGACTTTGTGCAGGAGGAAGAGAAAGCTGGCAGTGAGTTGTCTTTATACCAGTGAGTCTCAACTAGTGTGTCATGAAATCCTTTCAGGTATGCTGCACAGTGTGACCGTTGTTAGGTTTACAAACATGATTCACAAGTAAACCCAGAGATTTCACATAGAAGTCCATAGTTGTAGTCTTTGAGTTCCTTGCAATGGAAAACTTTTTCTTTAAGCAAATAATGGTGAAAAATAAAAGCTGGCATTCGTCAAGGGGTACCTTGAGTCTATCCAGGAGTGCCTTGAGTCTGAAAAAGTTGAGAATCACTACTCTGTACTTTGACAGGGAAGGGTTGCCTCTGAACAGAACATCTTGATCCTGAGGCTATTGGGGGACTCCCAGCTGGGCATACCAATTCTTCCTCCCCCAGCTCCTGTTCCTGGTCTGCCTACTGGGATAAGGCAGAGGTTCTCAACAAGTACCCATACATTTATGTGCTGCTCTCACTTGGATTAGGGGATTCAGATTCCCCACAGAGGAAGGGAAATGATGCTCCTTATTTTCACCCTAAGTGCTATCACACCCTTCTGCTACCTGGCTCAGAAATGCAGCCACATTGTAAACACCATGCTGTGCATATAACAAGCCAACTGGATAGATTTCTTTGTCTGTGGCCACTTCTTCCAGGAGCAATGTGAAAGAATATATGAACTCCAAAAAAGTGAAGCATCATCCCCCCTATTACCACCCTCCACTGCCCCCCCAATTCTAAACTTTTAAAATAAATTTATAGATTCTGAATTGCAACACACAAATCAAATACATATATCTCGATTACATACCTATTAATCTGCCTGTCACAAATAGTAGGCAATACAGGGGAGAAGAAAAAGAAGGAAAGAGGAAAGGATAGAAGAGACATGTGCAAGGAGCGATAATCCATTAAAACTAGTTCAGAATTTAGTTGCCAAAATATTTTAGAAAATTTTCCTAAATTGCACGAAACATTTCAACGCAGGTACACGTGAACACTGGGGTTATCTCTAAAGATTCTAGTTGTATTGCTTCTTATATCGGTGTTCAGTTTTTGGAGATGTCATTCCAAACCCCCTGTCCCACCCCTGCTGTAAGAGATCTTATATTTACAGCTCTATAGTGGGCAAGAGTCCTGACCAAGTTGCCTTAGTTTTTACTGCAGGGTATTTAAGTGGCATTTGGCAAGCAAACTGGGGTGCTCAGGCAACAATAACAGATATTCTCAGAAATCTCTATCTGAGCAGCCTGTGTCATCAGGACTTGAGAATGACAGTGATTCTTCTGCACTTGGGGCTCCTCAAAGACCTCAAGTTGTCACTGCAGTGCCTTGGGTGCCTAGTGACACAGTGGAATTCACTATACAATATATGAGGCTAGATAAATGCTTTAAAACAAGATTTTTTTAAAAGCTGGCTTACCCAGTTGGGGCTGCCAGAGCTGCCCAGAAAAAAGCCTAAGGCACAGGGGCTCATCCTAAATAAAGCCTGCTGTTCAATGACCTTATTGCTTCACCTGGGTTCAAGGAGATGCTTCCTTCCCCTTGGTGTTCCTAACCTGGCACTCTCTCCTGCAGACAGGTGCTGAAGCCTGTTCTTTCACCAAGGGCTAGTCCTTTGTGTCAAGAGATGGCCAAAGCAGGAGATGAAATGCAGGGAAGGACACTTTTACTCCTCCCTACCCCCAGACTTGCACATCCTGGGTACATGACTTTACTGCTGAGCTGCCGCAGAAGGAGTGGAGTAACATCAGTCCTGGCTGTTTTGTGGGAACTTCTGCCATTTGTAGCGTTCTGAAAAACTGGATTGGGCCCTGTGGGTGAGGTACACAGAGGAATATCTGGTTTTTAAAGCCCTTTGGAGCCTAGAATTAAGGCTGAGCCATTTCTAAGCATACCCAGAAGCAGAATTTCATGTGCCTAGAGAGCTTTTACAGTTGAAGGCCTGGGCATCTATGGATTTTGGAGAGGGATGTTAAGAGGTCATTCGTGCAGATCCAGATTTTTGCAGTTGGGTGCCTGGAGTGGAACAAGGCACCCAAGTCCCTTTATGGATCTAGCCATAAGCCTGTATGTCAAAGGAGAAAGCACAAAGAGGAAGAAAGCAGCACTTAACGTTATTTTATCCTGTGGTAACAACAGGTGTTTGTCTGGGTTCAAGCATTGGTTCTGCTGCTAACATTTAGCCTCTCATCAGTCATGTTCTGAGCCTCAGTTCCTGTGTCTACGAGGTGGGAGAAGCTTATCCTGGGTGCCTTGCAGCAGGTTTGTGAAGCTTTGGGAAGCACATCTCCAGCCTCTGGAGCACAGAGTGCTGCTTGCTTTATTTAAACGAACTAAAACAGAACGAGCAGCTTGAGAATGCTGGAGCGCTGCATTCCTGCGGCTGGATTTCTGTCACAGTAATCATCACTGGCCTCATCCCATCCTGCTATTTCTTAGCCGTAAAATGTAGAGGGCAAGGTTGCCAGAGCAGGGGCAATTTCTATGCAGGGCCTGGCATGCTCTGGGATATAACAGAATAGGGAACTGTTTGTTATTAATTCAAGTCCTTGGCAGTTGAGTCAAAGCTGATGCCATCCCAGGCAGTGCAGCTTTTCCTTGAGTGTTCAGGGGTGTTCATTTGTCTTGCTTGAGGTGCACTGAACCCTAGGCTGGCCATGCATCCCATTTTTGCCAAGACAGACCCATTTTAAATACCCGTCCCCTTGGCCAAATGAAATCTTTTTTCCATTTTCAGAACCTTTCCTCTAACTTGTTCCCCCTACCTCTTCGTGCATGCGTGCCATGTGCGTGCACCCCTCCCCCTGGTGTGCGCAGCTGAGACCAGAGCTGGGTAAGTAGGGGAAGCAGAATGTCCTGAGACTAGGAAATATAGTCACCCTACTGAACTCCCTATGTAAAGTGGCATTAAAAGAATATTAGGTGACCAGCTGGGGCAGCCAGCAACCTCATGAGTAGACATACTGGCTGCTTACAGATGTTAAAAAAACACTTCCCTCCCTTCCCCCACAAACATGTTTTATAGGAAGAAGCAGCACAATAGTTTGATCTGGCTCCATAATGTCCATATAGATTGGATGCTTCAGCAGGCCTTTTTGGTACTTTTGTCTAAAGCTGATTGAATCAACTATTAGATAAAAGTGCCAAAAAAGCCCTATCTGTACAGAAGTTGGACAAGTTGCTTCTAATGGACGTGATACCTCATCTGGGCATGTGCTGAGCTCAGTGCAGGAGCATGCCAAGTTTATAGTAAAGTGCCATTTTTTTTAATGTCTGTAAGCAATCACTGTCTCTACTGGCTTTAGACATTTATGGATTCATTCTTATGCCTGACTAAGCATAGTCAGGATTTGACTCATTTTACTTGTGCTGATTTGAAAAATACTTCCTCAGTGCACATGGTGAATGAAGCCTCATAGTTTGGAAAATAAGCTATACAGTATATTGGGGTCAAGCTCTAAAGTTTCATTTTCCTTTCACCCAGCTGTTGAGCCAGATGTTGTTAAAACTCCACCGTGAAACTCTTCTTATAGGTTCCATCTACAGAAAGAAGCAACAAAAAAGTGACCTGTAACATGAAGTCCTGCTTCCCTCACTCTACTTGTCATGTACTCATTGCAATTCTCTCTAGGGATTGGGTTAGTAAGTCACTACCTGTTTACAATCATTTGTGCGACCCTACTGCATATATTTTCATCTCTTACAGTACAATAGCAGGTTCCAGCTTCTTTCAACATAGATGTCATAGAAGCTGCAGCTACCCTCTGTGAGCGGAGAGAGAATGGCCTCAGCCATTTACACTGAAAAAAATTCAAAAGCATATAAGGAATTATAAGAAACCTGAAAAATATGCAGCCTACAGCAATTTGCAACTCCATGCTTGAAAAATGTTAGCTGTAGAAAATACAGAAGCCTTTCCCCAGGCTGGAAAGCAGTGACATGACACAAGCAGCATGTTACAAGTTCACTTAATCTTTTAAAATCAAGCCAAGAGCAGCCTTGCGTTCCTACGGGCTTGCAGTTTGAGGTGGGGCGTCTAGAATAAAGGTGCCTGCAGCCATAGGAAGCCTCTGGCCTAGAACATGCCAAAAAAGATGGCACCTTCATGCTGCCAAGCTGTTTTCCTAGGTGTTGAGTGTAAAACAGATAGGAGGAGCTTGGCATGTAGCTTGTTCCTATACCCATCCAGTAGTCACAGATGTGGTGTAGGGCATGATCTGGTAGGGGCTCTGCACAGAATAGAGGTGGGGGAAGTGGTGTTAGTGATCCTCCTTTTTATTGACTATCTAAGTGGTCAGAGCGCTTATCCTAGGGCCCCACATTCAAATCTTTCTTCTGTCAGCCAGCACTTGAAACCACACCTCCACCTCCCTGGGAGGGCCCTGAGTACTACAGTCCGTGGGGCGGGGGGGAATGGCAGAGGAGGAGTGACAAGGGAAATGTGGGCAGTTCCTGCATCAGTGAACATTCAAGTACTTTTCTATTAAAGCAAGTCACTGGGGGGCTTGGTGTCTCTGGGCATTTTTACACGTGCTGTAGTGTCAGGCGCTTTGGAAAACGCCTGGCGCTGCAAGACCTGCAGTTGTATAAGTGGTGTACCGCGCATCAGTGCAAAGGAAATGGCAGTGGTGTGCTTTTGAACTAAGTTACCTTGGTGGTACTTTAGTTTAAAAGCACACCGCTGCCATTTTCTCTGCGCTGGCGTGTATTTGACTGCTTATACACAATGTGCATCAGCTCCTATGTGGATCAGACTCAATTAATTGAGTCTGCTCCAAAGCAGTGGATCTCCAGCACATCCAAGATCTAAACGGTACTTGTATAAATGCCCTCTCTTCCCCTGTGCCAATGGGAACCGTTTTAACAGGAGAAACCTGTTCCTGGCTGCATGTGGAGAGCTATGTAGTTGTGCAGACTGGTAACAACAGGACCAGAAGGACATGTCCCACCTTTTCCCCCAGATACCTGAGTGGCCAAGGCAGTCACCTGGAAATTTAGGCTCCCAAAAGGGGGTTTGAACTTGGGTTTTCTGGATTTTTTCACATGGGGTTCTTAACTACCACACCACAAGTAAAACATAAGTAAACCCTGTCTCCAGCTCTCCTTTTAAAGCTAGGCCCATGGGCAACCGTAATAGGGCAGTCTATAGGAGAGACTTGGGGCCAGGAAGATGCAAACCAGAAAGGGGTAGGTGGCTCAGAGAAAAAGTTTCTGGCCTGAAAGGTGTTCGCAACTTCCCAGCTGCTCTGCCCTCTATTCTCCTGCTTTCCAAATGGCTGTCTGAGTAGTTCAGTGTGAAAAGGAGTGCTGAAGACAACGTATTACATAATAGTGACTTGTAGCATGGTGATTAGTGCCCGTATTAAAAAAGAGAGAGTAGCGCTGGTTCAAGTCCCTTTCTGGGAAGGGCGACTCAGAATCTTGTTATCTTACACAAGTGCCCCAATCTCTGAGCTAAGGGGAGAAAAGAGGAATGGACAATCACATGTCTGTCTCTACTCCTGATGCCAAGTCCTATAGTCAGTGGATTTTGGCCATCTCCATTTTCAGGTTTCTGAGGTTGCAGCACATTCACAAGTAGTACATGTATGTGCTATGGCTGCTGCTTGTGTACATGCTCAGTCTTCATGACTTCAGCCACCCCTCGGACCACTACCCTTTGCTGCTTGGCCAGGTAGGCACCAGTGATGCTGACAAGAATGACACTGAGACGATCAGGGAGCCTGAGAGGCTCTTGGCAGGAGGATTAAGGAGCTTGAAGCACAAGTGGAGAAGGTAGAGAGGCTCCAGAGGTGGGGGACAAAAATGACAAAGGGGTTGGAAGGCAAGCCATACAAGGAACACGGAAGGAAACAGTCAAGTCCAGGTTACAGCAAAGATGCTTAAGAAGGGAGATGAGAGAGGTGTCAAATGTCTGAAGGGCTGCCAAAGAAGTGGGAAAGAATGTCGTTTCTCTCTAGCTTCAGGACGCCGACCAATGTTGCCTGCAGCCATGGCTGGGGATGTTAACCGTGCTGTGCCAGTGCTTCTGCTGGGACTAAGACCTGGCAGTTCCAGACTAGAAGGTCTTGCCCGTCCGCTCACGGTCTGACCGGTTTGCCACGTCTGAGGGTCAGGAAGTGTTTTATCCCATTATGAGATTGGTATGGACTGTGGGGTTTTTTTGCCTTCCTCTCTAGCAGGGGGCATGGCCTTGTTCCTTGGGTCTCTTGAGCATATTTTATGGCAGCACCAGAACATTGGATACTGTCGTCTTCCTGCTTTACCTGTAGTAGGTTAGGGTGATGTGCTTTGTGATTGTGTGACTGGGTCGCCTGTAGTTTTAGTAGCAGGTGAGCAAGAATTGGTATGGTATGGTTTGGGTGGGGAAGATCCTACTTCAGGCAGGGGATTGGACAAGATGACCTCTAGAAGTCCTTTCCAGCCCTACTTTTCTACGATTCTTTAACTATGTAGTCATCCATAACTGTCCGTGTGAGCACTGCTACATGTCCAGGAATGGAATTCCCTTGGCACAAGTGCCTGAAATGCTGTATGAGCAATGAAATAGCTACTTAGATTGACTGCGACAGAACAGAATGTCACCCTTAAAGCCTAGCTTTGTGGATCTAGTCCTTGGACCTTTACAGCTGTCTTTTCTTTAGCAGAGACTGTTTTGCCAACATGCAAGAGCCATCCTAAAGGAGGTACTAAGAAGTGTTATGAAGGAGGTTGGAGAGGAAGATGTCCTAAAGCAATGAGGGGCCAACCTTTTTTGGCAGGGGTGTCACAAAGTAGCTTTCTGGTCCCAGCCCTGTACTCTGCCTGATCTTCTGCTCTGCCTCCTTCCTTATGCTCCCTGTGTGATCTGTTGCTTTGCTTCCCACTACTTGCCTTATCTGCCACTGTGCTCCCTGCTCCCTCACTGATGTACCATGTGCCACACACATGTGGTACCCATGCCACAGGTTGGCCATCCCTGTCTAGGGCAGTCAACCAATCCATTAAACACCAGGTCAGTACATTTGATCCAGCTGGGGAAGGGGAGGGGTGTTTCTGCATGACCACCATCGAAGCTTGGATTCCTGTGGAGAATACAAGCAATTAACTAACCTCTAATTGCAACCCAGGAATTCCTTTGGCTTCATCCAAATGAGTAAATTGTTTGCCTTAGAACTGCCTGAGAACTGTCTCGAGAATAGCAACGGTAAATAATGCATTTCTTCTGCAGCCATAGCATGGGGTATCCCTCCACTCTTAGAAGCTGCAATCTTTCAGTGATGTCTCTAAGTCAAGGCCCCATGCACTAAGATACTCCAGCACAGTCATGAGCAAAGACAGGATAAAATTATCCTGCACACGAACAAGCAGGGTTGGGGGGGTTAGTGGTTCTTTTTCAAGGGAAGAGATAGGATCATGGAACAGATATAAGTAGTAAAACAAGGTACTACCCAAAATAAAAGTAGCTGGGTAAGGAGGCCTTTCCTGAGGAAAACCAAGCTGAAACCTTGCTTACACCTGGCTCCAAATTGTGGTCATTAAAGAATGTGAACAGACAGCTTCCAGCGTGTACATCCCTGATGGGAGAGCCTGGCTGCCAGAGACTACTTGCTTCATGTACAATGATCCCTGATGTGACCTTTGCATTATTAGGCCTACCAGGCTGTAATGGTGAGAGTGATGCTCACCCAGCTGTCTTCAGAGACTGACACACTGGATAATATTAAAAGGACAAATGCTACTGTTCAGCATTGTTGGTTGGGTACCAGAATAACGGGAGCCTTATGTTCTCATGCTTTGAAGCTCGGTGAGTCAACAACTGGCAGGTCATTATTGCTCCACTCATCTGAAAACGGAAATCATGTTATGGTCCAGAATTATTAAAATCGGATGCTGAAGTGAAATGAAGGTCAGCTAGAGCATGGCTGGGTAGCTCCAGAGCAGCCTGGGGTCTCACACCCACCTCATACCTGTTTTGGAGATAGGCAGAAGGAGTCACCCCCCTGCCCCCCCACTGCCACATGGGCACCCTGTCCCCTGCGCTGCTGCTATTGTGTGGATAGTGCAAGGCCCTTGCTGTGTGGGAGTGAGCCCCCAGCCATTTCCCCCTCCCCCCCAGTACTACCCAAGCAACACGAGCCCCTCCACTGCTGCTGCCTCTGCAGTGTGAGCCTACCCCCCACCACTGTGAGCCCCACATGTACCCTCCCCTCCTCCTGCAAGGGCAGCGAGCTTACCAGGCCCTGTCCAGCTGGGCTGCCCTGCCCTGGAGACCCCAGCCAGTACCACAGCAGCAGAAACAACAGGGAGAATGGGGGTCAGGTGGGAGCCCATGGACTGCACGTTAACCTTTGCAGGCTGCATACAGCCTGCGGGTGCCAGTTGACAGCCCTGGTCTAGAGAGTTGATGCCTAGTAAATTCACTAGTTGGAGTGCTTGGAATTGCCAACTTTCTTTTCATCGCCTAATAAACCGTCTTCTCAATTCTACATAAACTTGCGTTCTCTGCTTTGCTCTCAGTTCTTACCCCCTCTCTTCTGTTGCTTGGGTTTTTTTTCCCTTCTGTCATTCTTCTCTGTTTAATAATAATGATCCAGTGCTTCCTGCTATTTCTCCCTTCTCCCCTCCACTTTAATCTTGCCTTCCTTTCATTCTTATGACAGGGTCTAAACTAAAAAGGTATGTTAGAAAGCACAAGTCCCATGAGGTTGGAACAAATTTTAATGTAATGCCTGCAGTTCCCAAAGGGAGCTGTCACCATATTATTATGATCAGCACTGTGATAATCAGTGAATTACACACCTTTTAATCATGCGATCCAGGTGAGACAATGTCCTGAATAGCATCCCATTCTGAGAGGCTGATTTTAGTTTTCACCGGACAAAAAAAAAGCCAGATATAATTTAATTTGCCTGACTTCACTGCATTGAATTTGATATTTTATCCTTGCTGAGCGTGAAACTCACGCAGAGTTGCAGGGAAATCATACAGCGGGTACTGTGTTATTGTAGCACTGTGAGCTGTCTGAAGTCTAACCACTGTGCAGAGAAAGAATCCACTAAAGAGCTTGGAACGCATACTGGCCTTTGTATTTTTAGTCCGATTTCAAGGGAGCTTGATGCCCTGTCATTCACACTGGGAGAAATCTTGGGACACAGCTGTCAATCAGTGCAAGTGGCCGAGGAGAGTTGATAGAGTAGCATGCACCAGCATAACTGAGATCACACTCACAACTGAGGACTGTACCCTGGCATACTTTCCTATTCAAAGTCCAACAGGTGCCAACAGAAATGCATGGACCCCTTACAAGATTTACAGCCTTCAGTTGCATATTTAGGGGAGTTCTGACTCTCCCGTAATGGTATGTGATACCTAGATTTGTGTGTGCAGTCCTCAGGTTGCAGCTCATAGTTCAGATTTTTAATTTTTTTTCCCCATGCGTCTCAGCTTTGCTGGTTGCCACATAGGACCAAGAAGGATTTTTTTCCCCTCTTGGCAAACCTGAACCTGCAGGGTAAAGGTGTGAATGGCTGATTGTTTGGACCTCAACCCAGATGGCTAGCGGAACAGATTCAGGGCACAGTCCAACCTGAAAGCACCAGCCCAAGCCTGCTTCAGAAATTAAAAACGTTAGTCAAGTCCCATGTCACAAGACTGCACTGATTTGCCCCTGTCAAACATTAATGGCAGTCGTTAACACCGTACTTCCTTATTTTTAAACCAAACATGCTCTGTTCTCCTGCACAATAGTTGTGTCTATGGATTGCCTTAGGTGGGAGCTGAGTGGGATATGGTGAAATCTGTGTGAAATTTGTTGTGTTCAAAGACACAGGAAGATCATGGAAGTGAACCTTGGATCCAGCATCTGGGAACCAAGGGCCTAACAGCTACTGGAAAGTTCCCTGAACCAGTCCTCCTCCTACATGGACTTACTATAGATCTTTCCACTCCCTTACCACTTTTAGCGATTATACTTAGATGGTCACTTTGTAGATTTGGATTCTCTCTCCTCAGAGCCATGAAAACTGATTGGAAGCTCTCCTGTTGAGTGATTGAGAGCTGGATTCGCAAAGGGGACTTCCTCCCAAAAAACGGACCCTCAAAGCCCAGATAGCTGGACATGCACAGAACTGCTGAAGTCTTGACAGTGCCAAGCTGCTCAGTACCTACCTTACACCTATGTGGGATTTGCAAGCTAATAATTTTTCATTGGGCCTGAGCTGGGAGGTGTGCACTCCCAGCCCTACACAAAATACACACAAAATGCATCTTCTAACCCTCTAGAATGGGGCCCACAGGCCAGATCCAGCTTGTTGCATCATGTGGGGCTCCCCATGGCTGCAGAAATTTAGCAGGCCTAGGAGCAGTGGCCAAACCTGTGGACCCATGGGGTTCTCCAAGCGCTCTGCACAGAATCTGGAATCTGATCCCAGCATGCAGGGAGTTAGAAATGGTGGTGCTGGGGGCCCAGGGTCTGATCCAGTCCACAGGCAGGCTTTGCACCACTCTTCTGGCCCATGGGACCAAAAGTTTGAGCACCACTGCTCAAGAACAATGGTTAGAGCATGGGATGTGGGAGACCCAGGTCCCTTGAACAGTTTCAGAGACATGGACTTGAATCCAGCCTCTGAAGGGTGCATCCAACTACAGGTTGAGTACGTATGATCAAGTGGGTTTTGGTCCCATCTGTGGAAGCTGTTGGACTTTTCATAGAACAGAAAGGACTGAGACTTCCATAGCCACAGATGATAGAGTCCTGCTGCCTGTAGAAGTTAGGTGTTGCACTACTGAGTCCAAGGGGATGGGGACACCAAGAAAAGGAGGGTGGGACTATATGCTATGCAGCACGTGCTCCAGAATAACTCAATGTCAGAAGATTAAGCTGCTGAAGGTCAGGTACCATGGGGTCAGGTCAAGCTTATGAGTTGGTTATGAAGGAATAAGAATGCCTGGTAAAATCCCCATCCCCTCCTACCTCGTTGTCACTTGTTGGTGTGGCTGTGCCCCTCATTCCTTGGTGAATTAAGTTACCTTCTATGAGACCTTCAGATCTGTCCCAGTGCTCTGGGCATTTGAGTTTGCTGCTGGCTCAGGCTGCTCCTTGGAGCTAGTCTTGCCTCTGCACAAGAGCATAGATGTACAGCTCTTGGGACGAGCTGCTTCCTCAGGGTCCTCCTTGCTCAATGGATGGCACATACAGGTGAACAGCTGGTCTGCTTTACTCCTGGATCATTCCAGTTCACTCCCTGGCTTGACCACAGACTTCCTGCAAGGCCTCTGCATTATTCAGCTGCTCTGTACTGCAGATTCCTGTTAGCAACACACCTTTCCTCCTTCCCTTGTCTCATATAAGTTTAGAGTGTTACACTTTTAGGGCAAGATCTGACTTTGGATTCTGGATCTTAAGAAACACCTCAAGGCACCCAGCGAATACCACTCATTAGGAAAAAAAAATCTACATTGGCCTGCAGGCAGAAAAACTTAGTTTCATGTGGTTTGCAGAGGGCCCATGGCACCTTTATTAGCCCCACAGCACACAGGGCTGGTACAGGACTAATTCAGGTCCTTGGAGTGGTGGATTCTGGCCCCATCCTGAGCGGAGCCAGCAGCTGCACAAATGGAAAGATCAATGGTCACATCCCAGAATCTCCGAGCAGGGAAGAAACGGGACCATGCCCTTTCCTAGCAAGCCAAAACGTGACGAGGCTCCTCTGCTCTTCTCACAGAGGTTTAACATAAGGAGCGGTGTCTAGCCCAACTGTGCGGTGGAAGGAATTGTAATAACATGCTCCGTGGAGGACCGTGAAGCTGTATACTGTGTGCAAAAGCACTCAAGCCAACCTGTCAGAGTAGTCTGTGAGTGAGGATGTGGTAACTATGAGACCAGTACCACTTGCAGGGGAGGGAGTAGGGGGAGGGGAATGCAATGTTAAGAAAGCTATGGCTGAATTGGAGCCCCTCTAGAAGAAAGCAACAAAAAGATCAGAGGGTTAGAAAACAGGGCCTGGGAGGAAATGTTGAACGAACTGGGTTTGCTTAGTCTGGAGAAAAGCCAATGGAAGGGAGGTATGGCACCGCTCTTCAAATACATAAAAGGGGATGGCATAGAGCAAGGTTATAAACTTTTTTTTGTCCCTTGGCAACATGCCCAAACAAGAAGTGATGAGTTTACACCTGGAGAGATTTAAGTTAGTTCTTAGGAACAAAAATGCTTCTTAGCTGTAAGGCTAGTTCAGTGGAGGACACCTTTTTAGACTCAAGGCATCCTCCATAACTGTGGCACCCTGGTTGGGCATCACTGGGTTAGCTGATTTAGGGAGGCAGTGGCATCTCTGTCACTGGAGATGCAGCTAAAAGCAGGTTGGACAAGAAGCTGTTGGGAATGCTTTAGGCATAGTTGATAATCCCTTGGGGACAGGCTGATGGGCTAGCTGACCTTGTGAGATCCCTTCCGGCACAGTTTTCTCTAAGGGTGGACTAAGGGGAAACATACAGAACAAGGAGCAATGGTCTCAAGTTGCAGCAGGGGCATTTCCTTTCATGAGGCGAGTAATAAAGCACCAGAACAGGTCACCCAGAGAGGTTGTGGACTTTCCATCCTTGGAGCTTTTTAAGATCCAGATATACAAAGCTTTGTGTGGGATGATTTAATTGGGGATGGTCCCACTTTGAGCAGGGGGTGGGACTAGATGACCTCCTGAGGTCCCTTCCAACCCTAATTTTCTATGATACACACTCAAAGCAATTTCAGACTGCCGGAAACTGGACGTGTAATCATAGCATCGTGTAACAGCCGACTGCCTACCTTGTCTCCACAGGCAGGGTGGAGCTGTAGTTTTGTGCACTGCTCCCAGCACTGACAAGGCAGGGACTTGGGTTTAGGTCCCAGCACTGCCAGAGTGTGTGACCTCCTGTAAATCACTTCAGCCTACATCTGGCAAGGTTTTTAGGCGCATTCTTCTGTAGGATTGAAATGAGCCCGGTGACAACCAAGAGGACACTTCTTCCTCTGTCTCTCCGGAAACATTACCCTTGGCAGGACTATCAAACACCTGTGCACTGTCTGGCAGGGAAAGTTTAGCAGGACATAAAGCTTGAATCAATAAGCCAGAACCCCAGGCTTCTGAGGCAGAGAAATCCTGAAAGATCGACTCTTTGCTAATCTGTTTGTCATCAGAGAGCATTTTGTGCCCATGCTAAACAGCTGCAAGCACATCAGGAGAGCAGTAGAACCAGTGAGGGGCTCTAGATGAGCATTTTGAGGACTAGTGAGCAGTGAACCTAGTTGGATTTTATGCTGTCTTTTTTTGGTTCTGTATCATTGTGCTTCCATGGGACTGCTCCCAAGCTTATAGTTAGGCATGTGTTGAAGTGGATGTGGGCTGCAGTCCCCCCAAAATGCCTGTGCTCTAGGATTATCCCATCTTCCACATCTCTCCTGGCTTTTCACTGTAGATCATACTTCCATGTCCCGCTTTGGCATTGTCTCTCTGGGCTGTCCCTCCCTGCCTGAGGCATCTTGCTGCAGTAAGATGAGCTGCTCCCTGGATCAGTGATCTGTGGGGTGGAGAAGACAGTACACTAAATGCATTCAGCCCTGATGTCTGCAAATCTGCAGCAAGTGAAGGCAGGATTTCAAACCTGAATTCAGCCACCTAGGAGGAGCCGTCAGGCTGAGCAGAGCTTCATATAAAATGCTTAATTTAGAAAAATGCTTGGAAAGTGATATCAGCTGGGTGGACAGGAAAGTGAAAATTAGCCATAGAGGGGCAGATTGTGTCTCAGGAAAGTATGCCAGCCACAACTTTGCAGGTGGGAAGGACTTAAACTATGCCTGGATGGCATATTTCCCCCCCCACCCCTCCTTCCCAGGTATGTCTTGCTGAATGGCTGCCTTTTCTTTTCCCAGATCTGGATGTACAATGAAGATCATGAGCTAATCTTAAATAATCTCCTCTGCTTGGATGTGTCAGAAACTCGCTCCTCAGATCCACCCCGGCTCATGAAATGCCATGGCTCCGGAGGGTCTCAGCAGTGGACGTTTGGGGTGAGCGCTCTGCAGCAGGGGGTTACGTGGGTCTGTGTCTATGGTTGAGGTCCAGGGCTATGCTGACAAACCTTGATCAGGGTGATGTTAGGGGGGCTCCCAGGGACTTGGTTTCAATACCAAATATGGTCAGTTTAGCTTGGCAGTCTGTAATGGTGCAAGCCACAATGCAGCATGTGCTAGGGAGTTTCTCTGGCATCTGAACTGCAAATGCAGACAAGTCATGAGCTGGGCTGTAAGCCCCACTGATTCCTTCTCCTTTACACACATCTGCAACTGAGTTAATTGTTCTTTACCCAAGGTAGCTTTGTTCTCATCACTGGAAAGTATTGGGTGTGACTGGAGGGTAGAGACAGACGTCACCTTACATCACATTTCTGGCACCATAGAATTTCTTATGGAGGCACAGACAGCGAGCAAATGGACATCTCTACAGCGCTGGGGTGCAATAGAGGCAGTGTTAAATAGGGCCACTTTATTGTGGTCAGGACATCTGTTTGGTCTATGGCAGGAGAGCGAGCAGCCCAGAGCTGCCTGCACTCTCCAGTTGCCTCGGGCAGGTGCTCTGGGGGCCTGATCCTGTGAACCTGGGGAATTTCCACTCAGGATCAGGGCTCTCAAGCCCGTGGAGCACCTGCCGGTTTCTCCTGTTTGTATAGACATCTCCCAGGGAATCTCAGGGCACCTCTCCGTAAGCAGGAAAATCCAGGGCTCTGCACTTACGGAGACCTACCCTGGGATGTTCACTGATGTGTCTTCGTAAATGGAAAACCCCTGTGCAAATCCTGGCATGGAGGCAGAGTATCCCCCTGGCACCCCGTTTCTCCATGCCAGGACCTGCACAGCCCCTTGCCTCCGTGCGGGGACTAGTGCCAAGTCCTATGCCTACCTGTGCTTCACATGGAGGCATGGGTCAGCATGTAGGCACAGGGCGCTGAAGAATCCTTGGGTCCCTCCCTGACCATGGCCTCTGCATGAGCCATGGGTTGCAGCTAGGAGGCAGGAGGAAGAGGGGAACATGGTGAACCCCTGGGCAAGGGCACATGTTGCCTGTTGGTACACATCGTGCCCCTCCCAATGTGGGGCAATGGGTGATGTGTCTTTTGCCCAATAAAGCAGAGCTGCTGTGGCAAGATGTGATCCCGCACAACTTGATCTGCTTTACAATGTCAGTTTGTGCCCTTGAATTCAGTACAGAGTCCAGCCCTCGATGTCTTGCTGTGCTGGCTCCACTGAATCACCTACCTAGGTTTAGGCCTGATTCCCCTTATGGGATCTACCTCTTGCCAGAAGCCCATCTTCTCTGATGCCTGAACATTAGGCACTAATGCTGCTGCATCTGGTACATGCACAGGAAAATGCCAGCTGAGCACATGCCTGAGTGCAGAGTGGGGCTTGTTTAATGCCATGTCACTGCTGAGTCTCATGTTTCAAGTGTTCTGCCCAGACAGAAGCTATTCAGGGATCTAAGCTTTGGTCCAGTGCTGGAAGCCAGGTGATAGGATGTGCCATGCCCTTCAGTGTACAGGGGACAACCAGCTTGCAGCTGAGCACACTTTCTTTGTTGAAGGTACAGTGTGCAACTCCCATAGACCTGAGTGACCATCCAAACCACGCATGGCTTTAAAATACAGTCCAGTCCTGGGGCACCAGTATCATGTAGTTCAAGGGTGGGCCAGATGTGTCCTGCCAGGCCATTCTATCCCGCCCATGGGGCCCCTAAAAAATTTAGAAAATTAATATTTATCTGCCCTGGCTGCTTGTCATGCAGCCCTTGATGGCTCGTCAAAACTCAGTAAGTGGCCCTCCGCCCAAAATAATTGCCTGCCCCAGATGTAGTTATTGTTGCATTTTTCTCTTCTCTCCAGAAGAACAATCGACTCTACCAGGTCTCCGTGGGGCAGTGCATGAAAGTTGTTGATCCATTGAGTTATAAAGGGTATGTGACCATGGCTATCTGTGATGGCTCCCTTCCTCAGCAATGGCATTTGGAGAGCTGACAAGCCAGTGGCCCAGATGCTATTTGCCAAGATGAGTCTATACCTTCAGCTGTTGGTTTCCAAGCGATTCTAGAGGGCTCGCAAGGAGCCCTTGGCTGCTATCCCCGATGCAAACTGGATTGTGTTACATCAGTATTTTGCCCCATGGACCTGTGTGCTTGAGGAGACTCAGATGGACGGCTGAACTGGACTGGGCAGATGCAGCAGCTGTCTGGCTCCAGAATCCCAACCCCCGTAGAAGTGCAATTTATCACCAGCTCCGCAGATTAGCCTGGATCCTTGAGCTGTGCTGACGTAAGAGGAAATAATTAGAGCTGTATTATTTGAATTGTGGTAAGATTTTAACTCTGTGGACCTTTGTCATGACTGTGATGAGACAGAAGTTCCCCTTGCACATTTCACGTGCAGCAGCACGTCAGTTCACAATGTCCATCTGTTTGAATTATTTCACCTCATCTGGAATATTTTTGATTCTTTTTATCTCCTGAAAATTGCCACTTGTAATATTTAAATTTTAGTTCCTTTAATATGCAGTTCTAGTACGTTTCCCATAGGTACTTTTTGCTGTCAGTTATCATGCAGGATTGAAGACAGGTGATGTCTGCACTGATAGCTGGGGCTGACCATAAGGTGTTCCTCCAGCCCATACACATGGACACTTAATCCTGGAAGCCGCTGAGCCAAGTCCCTTGAGGTTGTCCAGCTTGACCCTGGAAGCTCTGTTGAATTTCTGGCTAAGAGACGGAGCTCACTTTTGCTGTCCTCGGAGCCCTTTTGGTTTGGCAGCACATTCAGAACTCGATCTGCACGGCTGAAAGCCTTGAGAGCAGCGCATCTGCCAGCAGCAACCCTGCAACTCCATGCAGAGACAAGAAGTCTGCCAACATGCTCCTAGAAGGTGCAGAGTCTGATATGATAAAACTGAGGAAAGGAAGCTGAGGGTCACCTTGATGTCACCCTTAGTATCGGTGTAGACTCACCCAGACTTGTATTGCAAACGTCATTTCACCGATTCATGACAGCATCTATATTTAAAATAAAGTATTCCAGTTTTTTAATAAATTGGCATTGCTGTTTGGTCTGTGGTCTTGGGGTTCAGAAGTGCAGACTGCAAGAGATGGATGGAAACCAAATCTAAGTAACTTGGCCTGTGCCAATTACGATACCTTTGTCCAAGAGATTGAAACGGGCAGTTTTGGAAAACTGCTTGTAGGGAGAAGGGAAGAGAGGCACAGAGATATGCTAAGGGACTTGCCCAACGTTACAAAGGGAATCTGTAACAAACACAGGCTCCTGAGTTTTGATCAGCACCTTGACTCCAAAACTATCCTCCCTTTTCCTTTCTCCAAGTACCTTCCCCCTCCCTCAACCTGCATCCTCCTTCCCTATTTCCTCTTCCTTTATTTTGACCTGTGTTGAGCTAGAGCCCACCACAGTGACACCTCTCCCCTGTCCCAATATTGAAGCGCGGCTGGATTAGTATGCAACCTGAGGTGCAACTAATAGATTTCACTGCCGTAAGACATCTGCAGATCTTCAATGCAGCAACAGCCTTCAGGAGAACCTGGGCATCAGAGTGACATCGTCATTACTGAACAGTTATGGTCAGTATTGATCCCATGCACCACAGTGACACCTGCTTATCAGCTTGATGAATACTGTAGTGCTGATTTAACTATCCAGGCAATGGCTTCCCTCTGCTATGCCTGGATTTCACTAATGTAAAATAAAATTTCAACTAATTCAAGGCTTGTTCCATCAGTAACTCCCTTCTCTGTGTGTTAGCAGGTAGTGGGTTCAAGTTCCACACTTCCAAGATCATAACTCCTCTTACCTAGCTTACAGGTGAACTTGTGAGTGGGCTACTGATAAAAAGAGGCAAGAGACAGGTCTACAGCCAACCCTGTTATTGCTTGCACCCCAAAACACAAAACCAAACACTCAACCCAGTCTATCTGGCCACTCATGACAGGACAATATAGATTCTTACCTATACTGGCTGGAGACAAGAGGGAGAGAGGGTGGCAAGCAGGCTGGCTATAGGTCATATTGACATTGCCGAGTTCTCCAAATTTCCATCTAGTCTATACCTTTATTCTATTCTAATAAATCTGCTCAGATTAGTTTAATTTAAAACTTGTTTAGCTGAAACTTTTGGGATTGGACTGAAGTGACCTTGGAAAGCGTCAGTTAGTTGGTATTTATGTCCTTGGGAAAGAAGAAGGGAGTTTCTTACTTTCTTCCTTCAACAACCATGGAGGTTGTTTGCCACCATCCTGTCGGCTCGTCACCTCAGCTTAAGATTTGCACTGACAAGGGCTGCTTTATTTTTACAACACATCCAAGAAACTTAACCAAAATGCAGGTACTGGAGAACACCAGCATTTAATACATTTGGTTACATCAATCGCTACCACTAGCATTTTAAGGTGGTCTTTTACAAATCTCCTTGCAGGTCTTGTGCTCTGTTTAACTGTATTACTGCTTTAGCTGGCTATATTGATGGCTTCCTTTCCTCTGCTGACCAAGCTGATTGTCACCTCCACAAAGCTTTACTTTGTGGTCACTCATAAACAGGCTTTAGGGCCCTCTGCTATAGCTACAGCTTGGTATAGGTGCCTTGAATTTCTTCCCTGATGATTTTTTTCTCATTAGCAACTTCTCTTCTCATTCTTCTCTAATGGGGGGCCACCTCCCACTGCCAGGACTTGCCGTCAGCACCACATTTCAGCACAGGCCACCAGAGAAGTTTTCCCAACACTGCAGTTCTACTCCAGCGAGCAATTTTATTGGTATTCAGACAACAACTTGGTACACGTAATTATAATGTCCAAGTAATTATAGATCCAGGGCTGCTGGTAGGAGAACAGTTCAATTGCGACAATGCGGTCATTCACCAGAGCATCAGGGTGAGCTGAACGAGAAGCTGCTAACAGAAGAAAATGATCAGGTAAGAAATTTCTCATTCTGCAGCACAGCTGCTCCCCTCATTCCTCACTAATGGGAAGCAGCGAGTGCTGACTCACAGAGGGAGAGGGGAAAGGCGAAGTGGAATTTTAATTATTACTACAGAAGTATAATTGGCAGAAACAGGCATTTCCCTCCTCCTAGTACAGGAGCCTTGCAGTAAGGACTAATATGGAAATTTGTCTTCCAAAGTGCATATACTGCTTTGTGAACCTTTCTGAGCTGTAGCAAGTATAAGGGTCTAAGACAGTGAATCTCTAACATGATGCCTTGGCACACTGGAGTGCCATGAGATCCTATGCAGGATTTACAAGATAAACCCAGAGATTTCACACTGGAATTGATAGCGTCAAAAGCACTCTGACCTGTTGTGGTCTTCCTGAGATCTCTACAGAAGAAGTGATCTAGTTTTACACAGTCAAAAAAAAAAAGCTGGGATTTTCCCAGGGGCGACTTAAGGCTGACAAGGTTGATAATCACTGGCCTAGAGTGAGAATTGTGCTGGCTTGCTCTGTGTTATCTACACCACACGGTCACCAAATGACCAGCAGATATGAATGCAGACCAACACCTTTTGCATGGCATCAGGGAAGTGGTTCTGTAGGCTCAGGTTGTATTTTGAGACAAAATCTGCCAGGCTTTGGCCTGAGTCATTACACCAGCAATATAAAGGGTTTAGACACAAGAGGTCTAATGACCTTTAGACACAACAGGTCATTTAACCTTTGCTAGCCTGTGGATTTTGTGCAACTACTGAAAAAACATATATGGCTTTTGTGAAAAGCTTCTCAGGCTCGAAGGGATCTCAGGTGGTTATCTACTCCAGCCTGCTGCTCAGGCCAGGATCATCCCTGTCTGAACCATTCCAGAGAAGTATTTGTCCAACCTCTCTTTCAAACCTCCCAAGGATATCCATCCACAGCCTCTCTAGGTGCCTGGTCCAATGCTTGACCACCCTCAATCTCCAGCCTGAATTTCCTTTGAGCAGTGATTTGATTTGCCAGTTCTGCCAATGAGGTGGAGAGCTCTGCATCCTCAATGACTAGTTTCTCTGAAGTCTCCCCCAACAGCTTGTTTCTAAATCTGAGGTATTTGTTCACAACGACTGGTTGCTACTCATAGGTGCAACATGGCTCTCTTGTAGGCGCTGCTTTAGGAGCCTTTGGTGTTGTCACAAGAACATTATGGATTGGGCCACAGAAGAGTCCAGAGTCTCTCACTGCAACAAGGACAATAACCTTGCCAATGAGCCACCCACTGGCCACCTA
This sequence comes from Crocodylus porosus, assembly GCF_001723895.1. NCBI lineage: Eukaryota > Metazoa > Chordata > Crocodylia > Crocodylidae > Crocodylus > Crocodylus porosus. Next base: position 11,665,942 of record NW_017728886.1, read on the forward strand.
GTACGTTTACCTTCATTAAACACTTGAAAATGTATGGCTGCTAGTGGAGTCCGTGGCATCTCCGTATCTCCTCTTGTCTATGTTCTTAGGACTTTCTGGAAAGAAACTCCCTTCTGATGTAACTGTGGCTCTTGCTAGTGGGGCGACTGCTGCATGAACCTTGGGCTGTCCAAGTGATGAAAGTTCTGTGTGTGTTTCAACACAGCATTTTAGTTATAACCTTTCATTTTTTCCAGGACTCTCCCCGGATGTTTGCAGGTACGAAGTAGCACACTTTGTCCCTACCTGGGGACCCCCTACCAGGGCTGGAGGTTCAAACACCTTGACTGTGAGAGTCACGTGTTGGAAAATCTGAACTCTCAAGCTGCGCCACTGCCGGAGGGCAGAGAATCTGCAAACCTTCGGCTGAAAGGCACGCTTAGTTGTGGGAGGCTGAAGGTGTCCGGATTCCACGGCTAGGAGACATTATCCATTAGCGAGGGGCGAGGACAAGAGCTCTGGGACTTCTTTCTCCTGCTGCTCCCAACTGCGGTAGACAGTGTCACTTCCAAAACCCAGCTGAACAGAAGAGACTGCCGAGGAGTAAGGACCAGCTGCTTGTGGAGAAGGTTCCCAGAAAAGCAGTGGCCCTACAGCGCACGCTGCTGGCATCCAAATGACCTGTAATAGCAACATTTCACTACAGCCCAGTGAAGCCTGGGTTAACTGGCTGCTCTACATCCGCCAGGACATAAGCGCACCTCAAACGCCGATGCCACTGCATGGAGAACCAGAAGAGAACGTTTGCAATGCTTTTCGACACGCCGTGTCTTGGGTCCCTAGTCTGGATGCCTGGGGGAGATACAGATTTGAATGCTGTGAAGGAAGTAGTGGCTAGAAAAATATTTCAATCATTTTCTTGCTTCTGGTTCTCATCAATAGATCTTGCACTCTGGAGAACACCGCTGTGCGGAAAGTAAGGTGAAAGAAGTTCACAATTTCCCACCTGAGGAGGACTGGTCAAAAAGCTGCTTGGATTTGGGTCCCTTTACTAGACGACGATTCCTGCTGTTTCTGTTGTTGGTATTTTCTGCGCTCTTCTATGGAAGACATCAACATCAAATGCCAGCACCCAGAAAGTGTCTGGGATTGAGTCCATGGACATGTAGGATATACTTAAAGATACAGCTAGGTTTAGAAGAAACCTTTGGCAATGTGGGTAGTGCCTGGGGGCTCTTTAGTGGTTGAGGTAATCCTGACACCAATGCAGAATGGCTATTCCCAAATGAACATGTGGAAGCATTGTGTATAGATGTAAAATATTTTTATTTGTAAATGCTGATCTTCTAAATCTGTTTCCACAAATTCCAAAACCCAAAACACTCTGTATACTTCAAAAAATTCTTTTTTGCCAACATTAGATACTATTATACAGAACAGAAAAAAAACGGTAGGACAAATACTGGTAGGATGTTGGAATATTGTACAAGAGAAGAAAAATATTCAAGAAACAATTTCATACAGCTATCAAGAGAAAAATATATACAATTGATTTTTCTGTAAGATAAAAATACATCATGCCATATACATTACAAGTTCCGAACTGTATTACTGAATATACCAACAGTTTACAGTCCACTTTAATTGTGCACACAAAAAAAAACTTCATTTTTTTTTTATATTTAGCCTGTGAAGTGTCAGTACCAGAATTTTAAGTACAAAATAAAAAGCTAACCTGGTTCAAAATGCTGATTAAGTTTCTACAAGCAAACACAAAACAGTGTTTTATTTTTTTAAAGAAATGTAAACAAAAACAATCCATACAAACACATCTTTAAATTACATTTTCCAAAACCCTATTGCCAGAGTCCTGCAGCTGCAAGCACAATTACAACTAATTTTTTTCCTTGTTTTTTTCCTTTTAAAGAAGAAGGCTATCGTATTAGACTTAAGCTCCAACTACATGATTCTATTCTGTTTACATGATTTAGTGTAAGCTGAACAGTCACCTAATCTTGACTACTTTTGCTGAAGAGGAAAAACCCCTGTTCAGCCTCTATCTTGGGTGGTTTTAGCAATTATTCACAGTTATCACAAATTGTAATCACAAAAAAACCTGACTTAAGAAATAGGGATGCAACAATATAATACAAATAAAATAAATCAGTCTAAATTACCCAAACAGCTATAAAAGTCATAGTTGTAATATACACGCCTTCTACTAGGCTTAAGGTTTACTTAGAAAAAGTACTAATAGACCACAGGTGAGCCTGCTTTAAACATAAAAAAAATAAAACTTCTCTTTAAATTGAGATTTTGGTTATTCCATAATAACTGTAATTGAAGGTTTAGTAATACATGAGATCATATTGTAACATCCCTATCAACGTTTTATCGTGAGCACCCGAACTGCTGCAGAGTCTGGTAGCATTTGGTCAATAACTATTTTTTATACTGTATTTTTTTTTCTCAAAATATTTACACTTTTGTACAAAGTAACAGGGTTTGTTAGTTCTGCAGGTAACAGCAGCAGCTTGGCTTTCTTCTAACTTTTTTTAAAAATAGCTTCATTCACTTATTCAATAATAAATACAAAAAGTTTCTCTTATTTTACAGAAATCAAAAACTACAATAAACTGACTCATGGAATCAAGTATTTTAAATGTATTTTAGTGCAAGTTATTTTTCCCTTAGCTCTATCCCTAAGGAAGTCGCTTCAGTACATTCCTTGTTCAGTGGTGTCTACTTTTATTTAAATTTTTTTCTTTAATTAGAGGGCCTGCCCCTTTATCAAATAAGGCTGTGGCCAGCACTTTGGACTTCTCCCTTTCGCTGGTGATTTCAGTCTTACATTCATATATGCCCACCTGCCTGTCAGCAGGTCAGCCATCGGTTCTTTGCCCAAGTTAAACAGTTTCTCCTTAGTGAGCTCAAAAAACAAAAGTGCTGGACCATTCTGTAATTCAGTTTAACCTCCGTGCGTCTGGGAAGTCAGACAGCTTCAGATTTTGCCGGCTTGCTTCTGGTGCTTGTATTTTTTAATTTCCTTCTTTTAATGCTCGAGTAGAAATTAGAACTTCCAGAAGTGATTTTTTCCCTCCTCTTCAAAAAGGTAATCTTCTATCGACAAAATCGAAATGTGAATCACTTCTTCCTAGGGACAAGCAACCCTCAAAGACAGCAAGGAATGCATTCTAGTTCATCCATTTGCGGCAGTTAACAGCTCCACAGTGACATGGAATCTTGTGCTGGTCATCTTCAAAATCAAACTTATAGTCGTAGCAAAGCTGGAAGAGAACAAATGGTCGAGTCTGGTTAGGAGAGGCTTAACGTGCAGGATAGAATTCAGATCCTAAAGACCTGGACTTGGTTCCTTACCCACTGTTGGAAACTGAACAATAGTTAGAACTGAAGGAAGCGTCAGACGCTACCCTTCTTCCTGACTTGGAATAAAACTGTCTGCACTTATAGTACAACTTATACAGACTCTTCCCTACAGAAACAGTAAAGCCAAGCCACCAAGTCCTACCTCCTCCCCCTTCTGGATTCTCCTGCTGGAACTAATGATAATCTTGTGTCCTCTTTCAAAAGTCACCACCTCAGCCACACAGTTGGGTGCACATGAATGGTTGATATACCTACAAAATAAAGAATGGGAAAAACATCATTTTAAGCTATGTAAGTTGAAATAAAACTGAACCAAACCTCAGAGGGACTTCACTTTTGGCATGAATTGATTTTCCAGTCCAGGTTACCCTGGATTTTGATTCTTTACCTAGAAAAACATCAAAAAATAATCACAAGTTAAAAATGTCCATTTTTTTCCTACCACTTTACATGTGCCATGAAACTGTTCATCAGGGATAGGGAGAGTTAATGAGAAAGATGGCATGATCTCAGTGGGGTAGTGTGAAGACTTGAATGCACCAGCTTAGAGAATAAAGGCCAATGGAAAAAAGCACAAAATGGAATCCCTTCAATAACAGCCAGCTAAGGGAGCGTGGCTAATTTCCAAGAATGAGATCAGAGTTCTCTGTAGAGCCACCCACCTTGCAGGACCTCCTGTCAGCGTAGCGTCAATGACATGATCATTGTCAATGCGGAACATGTACACTCCACGATTCTGGAAAACAAGAGTGGGGAGGGGGGAAGAGCCTCTTGAGATTTTACAAGGGAAGTCAGTGATTAAAACAAAGCAGCGACGTGGGATGTCTCCAAGTGTTTTTCAGTTCACAATTAGACATGGCCCATTGGCTCACTAAGGGAACAGCAATTCTTATATTTCACCTAACATGTGGATGTGGGACACTACCATTAACCCTACAGCTTTATGAGGGAATGGAGGGGCCATAAACACAGCAGAGGCAACCTGTGATTTAATATTCCCCTCCAGCAACATGCTGTTATCTTGGACATCTACACAGCCTTTTACAAAGGATTTTGAAATGCTTTACAAGAGCTGAGTAATTCTCACAATAACTCTGTGCTCTACAGAGAGTTTAAGCTTTACATGTTAAAGTGCTCTCTGACAACTGAGGCTCTGATCTCAGTGATGCTCCTTGTATATTTGCAAAGTGGGTCTACTATTACCTGCTTGATGGGGGTGCTGTGAGGCTCAACAAACCCTGTCAGCAATCGTGAGCTGAAAGGCGTTAGACTAACTAGTTAGTCTTTAAGGTGTCACCCTGCCCTACTTTCTGCCTGACTTCAGACTAATGTGGCTAACCACCTCTCGAGGAATCTAAGGGGTGTTAGCTGCTTGAGTTCATTTAGCAAGTCTGTGGAGAACAGAGTCCAGGACTTTTGCTTTCTAACCCCACCTCGTAATTAGCCAACATCACCGTCTTGCGTAAGTTCATGCATTCATCAATATTCCCAACACCTACACATTTCCTAGTTTCTTGTGTGAATACCTGGAACAGGAATGGCAGCAGTAGTAAAGACATAAATAATATACAGTACCTGAGATTCATAAAGCTTCTCTTTCCTGTTTGCTACCTCATTACGGATGATAGTTCCAATATATTCAATGACCATGGTGTGCTTTTCAATGTCTCTAGCAGCATATAAGCCCAGGCCCTACAAGAAAAAAAAATACTGGGTGATACAAAATTTCAGCATCCATGAACATTTATATTTGATCCCTATGTCAATCTTCAAAACCACTTTGAAAAAAATCATGCAAAAAACAGACAATGAAAAGTATAAAGCAAGACAATTAAAGAACATGAAAGTCAGAAAATGCAAGCAGAAATCCATTGATACGTATTCTTTGGGTTTTAGAGCATACCCTCTGAAACAAACAATGACATACAGAACAACACATTTACCCAGAAAAACAGGAACAACTAAGAGCACAATAAAGCCGGAATTAAAATAATAGATTTTTTAAAGTTTAAAGGAGCAAACAACCTGAATTGTACATTCCTCGGTTTCTTTGCATCTGTATTTCCATTTATTTATAATTTTAGCTATCCAACGTCAGGATGCAGAAATAGTTTTCCTGCATCTGAATCCTTATGTTTGAGAAACATGAAAATTGCATTGAAATCATCTGCCTTTCAGACCAGTGATCCTCTGGGCTTCTTACTCTAGAGCTTTTTGACTTGTGTAGAAATTGTAAATTCTTTGAAAAAGAAACTAGTGCTGTCTATGAGCTCCAGTACATGTGGTAGTACTTTAGTCACTTAAATATCTGTTCATAGTCCAATCTAGCATATACAGCACCTACATACAAGGGACAGCATACAGATTTTGCAACACATTTCAAGGAGTTGAAACACTTGGCAGGATGCCCCCTAAGATAATAAATTAATCACTTAATTTTATCAATATGAAAAAATATTTTACTCAACATCCCGGTCACCCATCTTTTTGGTTAGACCTCCAAATTAGCTGGGCCCAAAAATCACTACTTGATATGCCCATGATGTTTCCATCACTGCTGCTTCAAAGACTCCAGATATTTTAGTTTCTTCACTAAACTGCAATTCTTTTGAGAAAGTAGTTAAGTGGGCCCAAAATATTGGAATTCAATTTTCCAAGATAGTGCATCAAAAATTAAACGAAAAGCAAATCTCTGTTATAGACCGTTTGCAGAAACAGTTCACCATACACATGCTACTTGCACCCTTCAGGGAAATGTATACGAGATCAAATACGTTCTGGTGCATTTGAAGAATGGAGCGATGTTGCGACTGACCTGAATCCGAGAGCGAGCCAGATACACGTTGGACTTCCATTCTGTCTTCATCTTCCGGTACTGAGAGGACTTGGAATGGACAAACTGCTTACTGTAAGGCGCATTCAGCTCTCCCGTAACTGTGCTCTGAAATGACTTGGATGTGCTGGTGCTATTCAAGGTGTGAGGCCTGTGGGAGTTGGGCATATAACAGGAAAGAATACAAGACAAACTGAAGATTTCTCTGAATGCAACCACAAACCAAATTGCATTAAAATTTCTTTCAGACAAACACACACTTAAAGCCAGCTAGCGTAGACAACAAAGCGCTCCCCTTTGTTCGGGCATGCACATACACAGCCAAAGACAACAGGGTTTGTAAGCAGCAGACAAAAGCACAAATAACCCTAGGCGGCCTAGAAACCCTGGGCTGTACTATGTGAAATTAAAACAAAATACCTTAACACAAACCTCTTGACATGGGTACTCATTTTAGGCTCGGCACGGGCACAGCCCGTGGGGTTGATGGCAAGAGGAAGTTCCATTAAAGGGTTGCGGCCATATCGGAAAGTGTAATTTTCACAGGCCTCAACCCCAGGAAGCTGGAAGAGATCAAGTAGTCGCATGTTAATAGATTGAAAAATCAACAATTACACATGAAAGTCTTCTAAATCCTGGGTTCCAGTAAAACAATCTGAATAGCTCAGACTTAAACTTAATGGACTAGTTTCTGGGCAAGGCTTCTGTAGCATTTTCTTTGACAAAAATGATTCTTCTCTACACTATAAGATTAGTTTGTATATGCAAATATATAGAGATAAATTACATTTTAAGCAAGGCTGCCTGTTCCTCCGGCCAATTTCCCACCAAAAATACATGGTGGGTGCCTGAGACTGCGAGTTGGTCCAGAATGTCAGGTACCTGCCCAAAAATGCACTGTTTTTGGTATCACTGAAATGGAGGCATCTTGTCTAGCTTGTGCTCAGAGATAGGATCAAGTACCTAGAATATCAGCTGTACCTAGGAGCATGCCTGCCAGGTGTTGTCTAACCCATGCTTAAATGTTTTAAGAATTGAGAGTAAATTTTCTTACTTATAAACGACAAAATTTAAACAGCCAGTCTTTCCAGCAAAGATCTGAAAACAAAACCCACTTTACTGTTTTAACAAAAAGTTTTAGGATTTGCAAGATTTTTTTCTGAAAAATTATATAAGATTCATAGAGGGAACCTATTTTTTCACATCTTGTTGTTTCCCTTTCCAGTGTGTGAGCCTTGTCCCAAAACGCTGTGTGCGTGCAGCGTATCTATTTGGTACAGCTAATCCTATCCTGAAAAGGCAGAAAATAGCTTTAAATGGAGGGAGCATCACTACCTACAGTGATTCACGTGGCACCTCTCTGCACGAAGGTCGCCTCCTTATTCCTTAGGGCGGAGGTTCCCAAACTTTTCCTTATTGCATACCCGCTTCCAGATTTACCAGCTGCCCATGTACCCCTACCAGCATACGATGTATATTTTAACTGCTGATACGCCAATTATTATTATAACAAAAATTAAATCTGCCATTACACAAATTTCTCCCATGTACCCCGCCAGAGATGCCTAGTGTGCCCACGGGGTACGTGTACCACAGTTTGGGAACCCTTGCCTTAGGGGAAATGCAGCCTAGTTTTCTCCTCTTCTCTTTCAGCAGTTATGCTAAAGACAGCAGTTTCTCCAATTCCCAGCGACTGGACCTGTTGACTGAGGTTTCACCCAATCATCTCATCACTGGCCGCCCTTTTCTCCAAGCAGTTCCCAGTGCTGTCTGAAGCTTGGAGTATCTCAAGGTAGAAAAGGATTAACTGCTTTTCATGTCCCCCCCAGTAGACTTTCCATTCCTGGGGGCCTTTGACCAGCTTCTAAATGGTAAAGTCACTACAAAGTAGGAGCTAATCTACTTATTAACATTTACACAAATACATGTGTGACCAACGTATCATTTCCATCAGAGATGTTATGTTGTTGTAAAATGTTAATATTTAATTTAAGTAAAATAACAGACAGGAATGGGGGCAATGACTCACTGATTCAGCAATTCTTGCCACTGCAGAGGCTGTCAACCCAAAGAGGTCTTCACCCTTCAAATATCCAGGAAACAGCTGGAGCATTTCAGATTCTTTTCTAACAGAAGCAACGGGCTCCAAGATTTTATCCCACACACCTACATCACCACATGGAAAAACATTACAATGAACAGAACGAAGTCAACAGCTATAGGTTTAGCAAACAAATGCAGATATTAGAGCCAGAAACGATTCTTAAAAAGGCCAAAGAGTGATGTGACCATTGGTTTTACATCAGGATAGATCGTCTTAAAGAAATAAAATACACCAGCTTTGTCAAGTTGAATTAGATAATCTTTTGAATAATTATATGCTAATGAGCATAATTCAAGACAATGTTGCACTTCCATTATACTTCCCTCAGCTCTAAGGAGGGCTACCCACACTTTGTGCTGGGTAAGAATTTTAAGTTCAGTAACGATAAAACGAATTCTTACTCGTGTCATCAGACAGGTGATTTTCTCCTTCTAATTAGATATATTTAAAAATCATACACAAAGTAAAGTTTCCCAAAATAATCAGAATGTTTCACTTCCTTAAACTGATTATTTCTCAAGTGCCTTATGGCGGGTACATGCTGTTATGAAGGGGATTTGAAGACATTGGGATCTTGACCTCTTTCTCACAGCACAAGAAGAGCTGTAGAAACAATATGCTCACACCATGAGAATGACTCGGTCAGTTAGGTATGACACCTCTAGAAATTTTTCAGATGTGTTAACATCGCAGGATGCATCTTTAACCCCTCAGACTGGTGCCCATGTCAGGCTAAGAGTGGAGGGAGAAGACAGCGGGGCAACATGCTAAGTCCTCTTGGACCCAAGGATCCTCTACCCACTAAGAAGCATGGTGCCAGTCACGCTACCGACAAGCACATCCAGCCAGTGCTCATCACCATCGTGTCTGAGCACAAATGGGTCCTTTATTATCCTTTTGGACACTTGAAGCTCTAGTTTTCTCTGACTGATCACCACCCTTCAAATTTTGCACAGCAGCTGAATAACAATGAGGCCCCTTCTATTGTTTGACTTGCCTCATTTAGTTACATGTCCCTGCTGAACACTACAGGGCATTTCTATCCTTATCGGGGTCTGAGTGTACTGTCTACACAGCACCTCCATACCCAAGATGTGACAAACCCTGGTACAATACTGCTGACCTGACTAAACGCATTTTCAATGCTCTGAAATGTGATTAGGTAAAAAAAACAAACCCCAATTTCTTCATTTGACAGGGCTGTTCTTTGCATGGATTCGGCCTCAGCTGTACCTCAGTGATAAAGGTACTCTTGCAAGCAGTGATACAGTTACTCCTTGCACAGGGCTAGGGCTGAGGCAGCTGGAACCCATTCTGTTTTGTGAATCATGCATGTACAGAATAATCTAGTAAAGCTGCAGTCCAATACATCTGCGCAAGTCACTGAAGGCATAATTTGAAGATAATGGGGTTGCACGCACACAAATTGCTGGAGCTGATGTATGAAACAGAAGAAACCAGCTTGACTCTCAGAGCCCTTGCTGTGTTTTCACAGTCTGCAGTGGGGAGCAGGGGGTGGAAAACATTTTTGTGCCATTATTAACTTGAACAGGTCTGATCTGGAGATCAGAGCACCGCAATACAGAGCAAGCCCCAAAACGCCACATGAAGAGATGGTCACCTTAAATGCACACATATTTCTTCTTTCATCCAGTTTTCATTTATATTCCTTGGTGCTTCCTTACGAGGTGGGGATGGAATACAGCGAGGCAACGCAGCGGTGGTTCTGCACCCGGCGCCTCCTGAGATGAGACAGGCACTGGCTACCCTGTGCCCGTCCTAGCAGCACTGCCCAGAGCCCTTTGCGCTGGCTCCAGGAGCACGGGAGGAGCAGAAGGATGAGCTGAGCTAAGTGCAGCCCAGGAGCTGATTGCCCTTGTGCTTTGAGCGGCACACCGAAGTGAAGTGGCAAGTGGGGGCTGGATTTTTTCAGGCCAGCTCATTTCCCCTGCTCCTCCCGAACTCCTGGAGCTGGTAGAAGGGGCTGTGGGGGCAGGTGGCTCTGGACACTGGCATCCAAGTCCCTGGAGGAGGAGCTAGTGGGGGCAGCTGCAACACCCCTCAGGTACAGGCTGGGGGCAGAAATGGGGGAGATGGTGGAAGGACCCTGCCACCCTTTCCTGGCACCAGTGGCCACTATCACCCCCCCCATCCCCCCCTAGGCAGCTGCCTCCTACAGGGGTCTAATGGCTCGCTGCTAAGTTCCCTGCCAGCTCTGAGCACCATTCACCCCCACGCTACCATGCTTTCTCGGGTCCCCGGCTACCTGCCCCACCTGGGAGATCCTTTTAAGGAGCTGCAGGGTGCAAGAAGGTAAACACCACAAGCAATAAAGTTGTCTTTAGGTGCCACTAAATTCTAGAAAGTTATTGCAGGGGTGTCTTCAGTGTAAACAGCTGGGAACCATTCCAATATAGCACCTCCTTATGAAGTGGCCGCAAACATCCTTTGCTCTTTCATTTTATCTGCAGTCCACAATATTGTGTCCCCATTCACTGTAACAAGTCTCATATTTAAAATGCACAGTACAGAATAAAGCTCTCAAGAGACAATTACAGCCTTGACACTTGGGTACAGAAGTTACATTTACACAATACAGATGATCAGAGAGCAAGTTACATTTTTAAACAGAAAAAGCAAGAAAACCATCCAGGAAAACACAGGTGAAATGTTACAACAGCTCTTAGATTAGCTTGCACAGTTGTGGTTACCTTTTGGTGTTGTATCGGAAAGAACCAGATCATCATGACCTTGCTCAATGACTTTGATCACAAACAGTGGAAGCCCATCCTTCTCCTCAATAGAGCAGAGATAGCGACAGCGCCTGTTTGCGTATCGCATGCTCCAGTACAACCGGCTGGCCTCATAACCGATAGGGAAGAGTGCTTTTGATGAGTGGAACGCCTGCATCTGTTGTGGCAGCAGCTGCCCGATAGTGTGGAAGATTAGGCTCCCTACACGGAAAGTGTGGTCACGCTCTCCCCGCTGTACTATGCTGGCAATCTGCCGCACTTCATCCCGCTGAACGTAGACCCGCCTGAACACTGCAAAGTAACTAAGTTCTTGCTCATGAGCTCCCTTTGGTTTGTGCATGGGGCAAAGCATAGTTTTGTCTTTAAAAAACATGCATTGTGCTTTAATGGCACAGGTAAAGTGATAAATATTGGTGCACCTTAACCTGTGACAACTGCTGGTAGCGCCCATTTTGTGACAGAACATGCATTTCATTTGCAAGCCTCTTCGCAGTGCTAGTTCCACATTTATTAAGGCACCAGCCTGTGTCTCATAGACTTCTGTAGACCAAAGAGCACAGTTCAAATGGACCCAAAGGTCTAAGTCAAGGTTAAGCAGCCTTGCTGGTCCATCTGTTAATCCATCACCCTCTTCGTGACAGAAGCAACATTTTCTATAGTCTTTAGGCACAGGGTCAGGCTTAAGGGTTGTGCCCAGTTTTTTGAGAAACTCGTCTATCTCTTCATCACCAGGAGGCTTGAACGATCCTTTAGGAATCACAATCTGGATGCTCCATTTCTTCCATTTCATTCCTTTCCATTTTTTATTAGGAGGTCGACAATCATCAAGACCACTGTGTATTGCTTTTAACCTGGGCTTTAGCTTCACTGTTACCTTAAGCTCATCTGGCTTTGCCTCTACCTTGGCTGCTTCAAATGCAGGAGGGAAGGTGATAAGGGGTGATGAAGGTGGAGATGCTTTTTCCTGGAACTGAGGGAGACAATGTACATCCAAAGTGGAGATGTTGTTGCTGTACTGATGGAATGCTTTCGGTTGCATTTCTTTCATTGGCGACTGTGGCAAGGATGGAATTAATTCCTGGGAAATAAATAAAAAGTCCTTAAAAAGCCTCACACAACAACAAATACCCTTCAGGTCACACAGACAACTCCAGGGTTACGTTTTGAATGCAAAACACTAAGGTAGAAAAACCCAACAAGGGGGACAAGAGAAGCCATTCTGATTCACTGGTAGCATAGTTTGTGTTGGGCCACAGAGCAATACATTTGCTCTGGTTAGATTAACATATATATGGCTTCTTTACAGTTTACAGGGAGATGCATCAATTTCCCTCTTTTTAGAGGCTTAAAAACAAATGGAAACAAAAAATAGAAACGTAGTAAATCTGTCGGTTGTTTCTATTTTAGGAAGTTTTGGACAGTTAACTATGAAGGACTGTTATATAAAAATCTCCAAAATAAAGGTTAAAGGGAAGATGAATAAATACACAGCTGGTTATCTGGCAGAGGGAGAAAACTTGGCATGAAGGACAGAATTCCTTTTTCACCTAGATGAAAACGAAAAAGCAGCTGCAAACTAATTCTGAGTTACTCAACTATCACAGAAGAGCATGTGTACCATCTCCCCCAGACTCCCCTCTTCTAGGAACAGGATGAGGGGACACACGGCTCTTGCCCTACTCCTTTAATGGGGGAACTCAGACATCCAGAGGGGAAGACAGAGTCAGTCCTACACAACAGCTGGGCAACTCAGACTTAGGTCTAAGCAATGCTTTGGGCACCCAGTAGCTGAAACAGAATTCGGCCCAAAACCTGTGCATTTTTCAGGGAAGCTGGTAAGAAGCGGAGTCCTGAATGGCTAGGGGAGGGGGAGGGGTGTCAAGATTCAAAAGGATATGTATATTTTAGAGATAATATTGAGAGATTACCTGAAAGGGCTCAGTGGCCAAATATGAAATCTAACAAATACACTTAAATAGAAAACGATCCATTTGGATACAGCTAACTCCCAATAAAAATCCTTTTTTAAATGGTACTGAATTCCTTATTGTGGTACAGGAAAAAGATTTGAATGAACTGATAAATCCAATATTTATTGCCTCTGACCATTCAGCAGGAGCAATAAAGGCGAGTAAAGTGCTAGCTTGTGCCAAAGCCATTACGTCATACAGTAAATTTGTGACTCTTATGTTAACACATTAAAAAGCATTGATTATATAACACTTAAAATACAGCATTCAGTTCTCTCCACCTTACCTGAGGAAAAATACAGTTCAACTGGAAAAAGGAAAATTATTTGACCAACTAAATTAAGTGGGTTGAAGGAGTGAATATATTAAGTCAGTGACGATATTAGGATTGCTTAGACTTCAATGAACACAATTTAATAATGATATTAAAATCTATTTAAAAGTGCAGCTATTGTCAAATTAAGCTGCATAATCAATTTTAGTATCTCTGAAATTAACAATAACTCGGTGATAGCTGGAAAACGCACAGTAATAAGAGAAGCATTTATTAATTTTAATGAATGTCTTATGCCCTAACACAGTGTGCTTAGAGCTATTCTGGATTCATATACACAGACATGCCCTGCTTTAAGTGTCTTTACCTTGCCTTCCTCCCTGCCATCCCTCCCCCTTCCTGATCAGTTCTGAATGGTTCACGGTTCTTGCATATCCCTCCCGTACTATGGGGAGGAAATGGCTTCTTTTGCCTATTTCAATGAGGAAGATTAAATGAATACACCTGACATTTTAGGCACAGGCCTAAAATGTAAATGAACTTCACTCTGGAGAACACAGGAAAAATACTTGGCCTAACCACAGTTGCTGTTGAGCGTGTTTCTTGAAATGTTAGGTAAACTCGTTACTTCCATAACTACTGCCCACGTTCTCCTGTCATAACAAGTCACCATGTTCCTTATCAACTTATACTCTGGTAATTAGTTCTTTAAAATGGGCATTTAATGCAGATAAAAAGCCAACTGAGTAAGATTATATTGCCCAACCTTTGTACTAAGAGCATAAAGTGTTCCTGCAAACTTATGTTCAGTTAGTATTTGTACAGTTGTTAATGATTTCTTCCTCTGCACAGAACAGCTCAACCGAATGCACCTCAAGCTTGAAACAATGCCCAATGAAGTCATCAGAAAGACTCCCATTGATTTTAGTGGTAGTCTGAGACTGAGTCCTTAAACCCAGTCAAGAAAAGGTTGCTAATGCATTGAACAGCATCTCCCTTAGCTTTATATTTTCAGCAAACAGGAGTATTGATTTGAAGTCCTGTTCTTTCTTTTGCTTCAGAATTTTCATGCCCTGTTTTAGCATGACTCATTCAAATGTCAACCACCCCTAGTTCAAGGTCTACATAGAGCGATTTTTCTATTTAATTAGAGAAGTTGCAAAATAATCCCTGCTTATTAGTTTGTGACCCAGAGCTACATACTTACCTTGCTCTCTGATTTTTTTGCTTGTGCAGCTGCTGAATAAAGGACAAAGCAGTTGTTGCTACAAAAGACAATGTCCTTCAGCTTATCGGAGCTCTCTTGAGGATCCTGGGATTTAAAAAACCAAAGACAGTTAGAAGTCCATTCAAGGGAACAACATTTAGCTATTATCAGCATAGTGAAACTAAAGCCCTTTGGCCCAGGCACTTGCTCTCCTTCTCTATTTGAAGAGTGCTTCCCACAAACAGGCTCCAATCCTGGTTGGGTCCCCAGGCACTACTGTAACAAAAATACTATACTAGGCAATTTCAAGGGTTACTACCTTGGGCTTATTCCTGAAAATCTTTTCCCTTCAGCAGAAGCGCAACAGAATCAATATGAAGCATATGCTGTATGTCCATAAGATTTTTACTTTGACACTGTGCCTACAGGACACCTCTCATTTATCACAACAAAACTTTTGCTTTTAGGTTGGTTAAAGACAGTTCACATAGGTTTACCAGCTGATTATCTGCAAAACACTGCTGTGGATTCAGTAATTTATGCAAATTACAGGGCTGTCAAACTATTAGAAAACTTGATTGCAAGTAGTTGCAGAATTAAAAAAACTAGTTGCAATTAATCACGATTTTAATTGCACGGCTAAGAACTCAACATCATGCTCAGAAAAGCTCAAAATTATGTAGGTTATTTTGTACGGTTGGGGTGGTGGTTGTGGGGGGCTGTGTGTGTGGGGTTTGGAGCCCAGAGAGGAGTCTGAGGCCTGGGGAGGGGGGACCCCCGCATGCTTGATCTGAGCGGGGTCTCTGTGAAGCTGCCCTGGGCACCACCCTCTGCCCAAGCATGGCCCTAATGGCAGCGAGCTCACCCTGCCCCTACCCCAGCAGCAGTGGCCAGAATTTACTCAGCGGGTCCCAGGAGGTCCCAACCTGCCCCAGGCCTGAGGATGCCAGGCAGTGCTGCCCAGACAGTGGCAGCTGGGGCCAGGCATGTGGCATGGTGCAGGGGTTGTGGGAAATGGCTCTGCTGGAATCCCGCCCCAGCCCGCTGGTGGCAGCTGCCTCCGTGGGGGCGCAGGGCTGCTGTTGCAACCACTCCTTGGGGGTCTAGACCAGGGATGCACGGGGACCTGCGGGCCCAGAGGTGGCTCCTACCAGAGCTCCCTGGAAGTCCTGACCTGCCCTGAGCCCAAGCTGTAGCGCCTGAGAGTGCCAGGAAGCCTTGCCGTGGCTCTGTGCCATCTTCCCCAAACCCCCAGTGCTGCCAGTCTGGATGTTTGGGGCCCTGGATGGGGGTTGTGTGGGTGTGCTTCCCCCGCTTCCAGCTGCAGCTGCCCAGAGCCTGCGCCTGGGCTGCCCTGTGGCTCCTCTGCACTGTCACCACCGCCCTGCGGGGCAGCCCAGAAGCAGCAATGACGGTAGCGGGGCAGGGTAGGTTGGGTGCAGGCTTCAAAACCACATGTACAATTTGATGTGTTTAAAAATTAAATGAGTTAATTGGTTCTTACATTAATAGTGCACTTTAATGGTGATTAATTGACAGCCCTAACAAATTACTTTACAAAGGATGGCAAGTTTTTATGTCCATTAAATGGTAGAAAATGCATGAAACCAAGATTTAAATTTGATTCATCTTTCTAAGCAGAAGGCAGCAGAAGTACCATTACAGTGCAGTGGCTCCCAGAGTTACTCTCCAATGCTCTCTGAAACAGTAAAACATTAAGTATCTTGGAAAGAGAGCCCTGCTACTTCTTTTAAACCTACCAGAAGTGAGAAACCATGACAGCAACACTTAAACAACTGTCCTTGGTTATCCGGCCATTTACTGAAACCATTTATAAGCAACATATGCTAATATAAACTGTAATTTCAATAAGGCAAAGGGGCCCCCACACGTGAATGAGGACCACACTGTGTCAGGTGCTGCACAAACACAGCTAAAAGACAACTGCTGACCCAAAAAGGTGACAAACTCAGTATAAGGTAAGAGACAACAGAAGGTTGCATGTGGATGGAGGACTTAATGGAGGAAATATCCGCTTGAGAGTCAGTGGTATTGGCTGATTTCAGTTGCTATTAAGAGCAAGAAATTAAAATTTCCACGGTAGTACCTGCTTAAGGAAAGGAAGATCTTTGAAAGATTTCCGCACGCCACTACCAAGAACAACCACTTTGCAGTGAGAGCACCACTGAGGTCTCAGCACCGAGCCTTCTGCCATATTTTGACTGTGATCTTTATAACCAGCTATACCTAAAAAGAAAAAAAAAGAAAAAAGGGAAAGCATGTTAGCATTTCTAACCATTTTCCTTAATTAAGTGATGCTGAAACACACTATGTTCTTCAACAAGTTAATGCTGAGATCAGATCAGATGCCCAGAATAGAGTGTGTAAGGCAAGCTTTGAACTAGGCACAGAAGGGAATTTTTGCCTAAACCAGACAAAAATCTTTTATAGATCTGATGGGAATCATCACGCAAAGCCATGTTCTTGCACACAAGATAAATATGTACGTAACATCGGAATATTTATGTATTTAAATGCCCGTTTCAAATTTTCAAATGGAGGAAGTCCCCCAGAACAGCCCATCAGTAGAGTAATTTAAAATTATACTGAGAATACAGTGTACTGTATGGCAACATACTCTCACTGGCAACGAGACACACAATACAACCTCCAATCTCCAGCAGCCCATGATAACATCAGGAATAGGTCTGCATGTACTGATCACATATGACGGGGATGTCAAACTCTCCCTCGGCTCTGGGCTGAATCCAGAGCAGGGGGGCTCCTCCTGGACCAGATCCATGGAGCCAGCAGCAGCTGTACTGACTCTGGATCTGAGGCAAGCAATGCAGGTGGGGGGATTGGGCAGCAATGCAGGACCAAGAACAGGTAGTAGTGTAAGGGACTGAGAGGCAATATGGGTGGGGAACTGGGCGGCAGTGTGGGTGGGAGAAGAAGGTGGTGGCACAGGTCTGGGATCAGGCAGCAGTGGGGCAAGCATGGACAGTATCTGCACAGCCCTCATTCGCCCCTCTGCCACTGACGGCTATGTCCATCAGGGTCCAGGGACCCCAAATTCTGCAGCATGCAACACTCAATTGGCCATCCCCCTCAACTTCAGGTAGCCCACAAGACTACCTGTGGACCAGATGAAGTGGTGCCATGGACCACATCTGGCCCATGGGCTTGTATGTTTGACACCCCGATGCAAGATAAAACAGTATCATTAAAACCAAGATCAACTAGTTTACTCTGGTGGTCGAGTTCATAAGGCTGACACAGGCAACTACAAAACACTCAAGAAACAGATGTAAGCCTACTCACCGTTGCTGCTTGGAGGCAATGGCATATTTGGTTGCTTCAGTCCATATGACCCCACTAATCTAGCAGGGCCCATGGGTCCTGCCTGAGGACCCTGGAGTAGTAAGTGCTGTCTGTATTCCATAGATGGATTTGCTCGGTGACTGTTCATCACTCCCATGGAAGATGGGATATCCGGGGCACTACTAACCTCATAGCTGTTAGGAATTCTGACGTGGAGAAGATTGGAAAATGCAGCCACGACACTACTGATATTCTAAAACAACAACGGCAAAACACAGCATTATTCATCAGGCAGGGGGTAAACTACACAACAGTATCAATTTCCAGAAGATTATGAGACCGGTTTTACTACATTAACCCACATGTGCATTATTTATATAATATACCAGACACACACAGTGATGGATTATTACCTATAAACACTGAAGTTTATTTCCTTACCTCTGCAGCAGTGGGATGTAATGTAATTGCTACAGATATAAGGCCAGATTTAGGACCATTTTGGGATGGCCCAAGCTGAGAGCCAAAGAAACCAGAACCAGGTAAAGTTCCTGAACTAGGTTCTGATTTTATATAATTCCTCTTTGCTTCAGAACCTTCAAAATAAAATGAAACACACATGAAGTTAAACTGAAGGAATCTGAATCGAGAGAGACAGGTACTAAGTGCATTTCATCTTACCTTTTCCAGTACTGCTGGGTAGGATGGGAATGATTGGGGATGGTACAGGCTCTGGGGTCTCTTCCTTTACCAAAGACAAATCTGGATACCTACTTATTTCCATTCCCACAACACTTTCAGGAGAGGAAGAAGGAACAAAGCTTTCAGGTGTGTCCCGGTCATCACAGTGATCCTGAACTCTGAGGGGAAAAAATTCAATGCTTGGAAATGCTTTATGGAAAGGTAGTGATGGATTTCAGTCACCAGCAACAATCCACTTGCGTTTTCAGTCTAGTTCAAGTTACTTAGCCATTTGGGAAAAACAGATAACACAATTATGACATTAATCAAACCATGTCTTCCATGAAACTACCTTATCCCAGTAGTTCAACCCACCATTAAAAAGGGTCCTAACTCAGGGGCTAGCAACCTTTTCAAGCTGCAGGCCAAGAAACCCACCCCCATTTTGGCGGTGCACCACAGGGGGGTTTACCCATGCCTAGGGACACGCCTGGGAGCTGGGCTGGCACTGATCTTCCCAGCCTCCTGTTTTCTGATGGGCATAAGCACAGCTTCCACCAGCTGTACTGGGGGGGGGGGGTGTACTGGGGCTGGGCAGCAGGGAACTGCACTCGTGCTGCTGGCATTGCTTCTCCCTAGCCCCCTGCTGCCTAGCTGCAGCGTAGGCACAGTTTCCAGCTGGTAGGGGGCTGCATCTGCACTGGTCCCACTTCTTCCTGCATCCCTGCCCAGCTTTGGTAAAGGCGCAGCTGGAAGCTGCCTCGCCCTGGCTCAGTTCCCCACTGGCTGGAAGCTGCACCCACATTGCAGCTGGGGAGTGAGGCAGGGAGGAGTGGCGGCCATGTGGGCACAGCTTTCAGTTGCCTGGCCCCAGTGCAGCTCCTCATTACCCAGCCCCAGCATGGGCACAGACAGGGGCAAGACTTTCCAGCTCCATGGGCCAGATCCTGATTGCATGGGCTCCTGTCCTACCTGATACACTTCAACTCTGCTTGCTGGATATTCTTACTATCGAGTTACTACTTCAGCCACTTGTTTATCTTACAAACATGCAAGGCAGTAACAAAAAGCTGATATTAGTCTTGCTTTTTACTTTCTTCTCTATATCAAAGGCAGAGTTTATCTGCAGTGTCAGATGCTTTTAATTCAGTAGATTTGTTGTAGATGATAAAAGACACTTTTTTTACTCCTAACCTGCCAGTAGGTGCAGAAAAGCCCACTCTTGACATGTATTACACAAGAAAGCATTTAATCAGGGTCGATGGCTACATACTAGAAGGGAAGGTTGCTTGAGATGATTGTATTAGCATTAATATTCAAGAGCTTGTACCTTTGGCAGTGCTACGCTTGCTAGCACCACGGCTGAAAGAGACTCGGGGGTCATGACTGATCACAACATGAACATAAGCCACCAATGCAATGTCGCAGCTGGTAAAGCAAACCAAATTCTGGCTTGGATCTATAGATGCTTCTCAAGTAAACCCCAGGATGTCACCCTCCCGCTGTAACTCAGCCTTGGTGAGGCCACAGCTGGAGTACTGCATCCAATTCTGGGCTCCACAATTCAAGAAAAATGTGGAGAAGCTTGAAAGAGTCCAGAGGAGAGCCACGCGCATGATCAGAGGACAGGAGAATAGGCCTTAGGATGAGAGAATGAGAGCTATGGGACTCTTCAGCCTGGAAGAGTGCAGGCTCAGGGGTGACGTGGCGGTTGTCTATAAGTACATCAAGGGTGTGCATCAGGATCCATTCACCAGAGCACCCCACGGGATGACAAGGTCCAACGGTCACAAACTACTCCAAGACTGTTTTAGGCTGGACGTAAGGAAAAACTTCGTTAATGTCCGAGCCACCAAGCCTTGGAATAGGCTTCCTCTAGAGGTGGTGCAAGCTCCTACTCTGGACTCCTTTAAGAAGTGTTTGGACGCTTATCTTGCTAGGTTCTTTTGACCCTAGCTGACTTCCTGCCCCTGGGGCAGGGGGCCGGACTGAAGATCTTCCAGGGTCCCTTCCAGCCCTGACATCTATGAATCTATGAACTTGGTCAAAATTCACATCATATGGAGCAGTCCCCAGCCTTCACCTTCTCAATGTGTAACATCCTGTCACCTAATACATGGGTGGGCAAAATACAGCCCATGGGGTGGATCCATCCCATGAGGCCATTCTATCCAGCCTGCAGGGCCCCTAAAAAAAATGTAGAAAATTAATATTTCTCTGCCCTTGGTTCCTGTCAAAAATGACAGGAACCAAGGGCAGTAGGACCCAGGGGAAACTGGTGTTCTTCCTCCTCCACTCCTCTGAGGCACAGAAGTGCCATTATTTCCATTTCATATATATGGAAAAGAGAATGAAGTGGCCTGTCTAAGGATCTGCAGAACATTTCCACTGCATCTTTTCCATAGCAATTCAGTCTATAGAGCAGGAGAGTTCTTAGGGCCACAAGACGACTTAACAGCAGCTATATGACTCTATGGACCCACAACCCAAACCACCTTCATAACAGCTCTGCATGTTATTATAGTTTGTGTGTTCCTCTGGGAACAGGATTAATTTCTGGAATTTGCTTCTGTTGTTGGTTGGGCAAGCAACTTGGCAACCAAACACCGTATCCAGCCTGGCAACAGGTGAAACCTTTTCAGGTTGCAGACACACCTGGTGTAGGGAACACTAAGGGAAAACCACTATCTTCTCCTCTTGTTGTTGGGGAAGACCAACTCTATTTCCTCACATCTTCAGAGATCTCTCGCTTGCTTAATGCCTGCACAGGGTAGGAGCAGCTGGTGCAAAACTGGAAATAAATGTATTAACGAAATAAAACCTACCTTAACTCCTCCTGATTGTTATGAGGTGGTGTGGGAAGTGAAGCAGGAACATCCACAGTTTTGGGACCCTGAGCCATAGCTCTTGCCAACAAATCGTCTTGTGGCCGGAAAGGCAACTGGAACTGTTTTGGCCCCAGAGCTTTGGTAACTAAAACAGAAAATACACAGCACAACCAAATGTAAGTGCAGCTCTCTACCTATAGACACATTAGCAGGATTCTGGTTATGTCCAGAGCCAGTAAAGGAGCTTCTAGTTCCATTTTACTTGCAGTTTTCACTTTTAAAGTTTCCCACATCCATGATTAATCTGTGTATGCAAGTTAAGCTTTTGAAAAAAGCAAACAAAATTGGTCCAGTTATTCTCTACTTTATACATACACAAACAAAACCAAAACCAGAAAACTTGCCTTGCAGCACAAATGGCTGAGGTTACAGAGAGATCTTTTGTCATGGGACAGAGCTAACAGGGGGAGTGCAAAGTTTTATTTGATGGAAAATTGTTTTCGATTTGAACAAGTTATAAGTAGGGACCTACTTAAATTGCAGTTCTGCAATTTTTGTGGAACCATGAAAAATTGCAGTTTCTGCAATTACCGTGAAAAACGGCATGTGCTGTGATTTTGCACAGATTTGCCCCCCCAAAATAAAAGCTTACCAAGAATACAAAGAAAGTGCAGCAATTTGTGCAGCTGTATGGCATGTGATTTACTGATGGCTGAACTACTGATGTAGACTCAGTGAAGGTGCCCGTCAGGAAAGTGAACGGGTTTTGGTGCCACCTTTTAAGAAGCCCTGTCAAATCAGATGCCTTAAAGTTGTATATAAACAAATTTCAACCTTCCAGAGAACAGCAGCCCTACATTCATAATCAAGACAGACCACCTCAGGTGAAAGCACTGTTTTATACTTCAGGGAGAGGAGACAAACTTACCATCGTGTCCTCCCAACATCCCAGCCTTGCCAGCAAGCTCCTCAGTAGTTGCAAACCCATTTACTAACTTTTGGCAAGCCACAGGTGGTGGTGTAGGAGGGAGAGATGCAGGAGGTGTTGGAGGATTACTCAGGTTATTCTGCTGCATGGAAGCAAGGGATTATAAATTAGCTTTTAATAGCCAAAATACAATAAAGTCTCACAAATCTAGTAACAGGTGACCAACCTCAGGCGTAGATCTTAAGTATACAAAAGCAGCAAAATACATGGCCAAATAGAGGATAACATCTGCTACAAAACTAGCTACAACGAAGAGCACCATGTGGAATTTGGGCATCTCTCGTTTCATGGGATGTAGGGTTCGATTCCACAAGTCCTTCAATACAGCTCGACAAGCATTTCCAGAGTTTTCTCTAAGTACAAACTGAACAAAGTTGGGGATCTGGCTTTGCAGCAGCCAAAATTGAATTTCACTGCCAAGTCCACCAAGTATTCTCACTGGGCCAGACCCTTAGGTTCAGTAATTCTTGTGTAAAACTGGAGTAAACACCACAGCTTTTCAGAGACGTATTGTGGTTTTATAATACGGCAACTGAGCACCATTTCTAGTCTTCTGTTGACACTGTGCCTGCTCTTTCAATATTGCCGTTTAGATCTCAAAGTGTCTGAGTTTTAAATTTTGTGGATAATTGGACGTTCAACAAACAGATGATTTTATTCAGAGTTTTTAAGTCCTTAGTTAGGGATTAGTGGACAAATGATGGAAGTCTATTTCCCATCTAATTCACATTAAGAAATGCTTTACTGCTCTCAATGACTTTGTAAAGCACTGGGAATTCAGCCTTTTCTGCTCCATAAAGCTATAATTACAATTTTCACCATTTAGCATCGGTTTGTAAATGCAGTACTTGTAGTTTATAAATTTGTTTACAACCCAAATAGTTTCTATAATTTGCTTCCATTTTCATAGTGCAAAATAATGACTATTTAACAGCTGACTAGGACATACAATCTAGCAGCGGCAAATGCCTCTTTTTAAACTGCACAGAAATCAAGAGCAATAGTTAGAAATAATCCCATTATCTTGTTTCTTACATAGAGCAGGCAAGGGAAATCTAGCTGAAAATTGTACCTTGTAGATAAGTTGGGAATAGTAATCTGAAACCCCATCAAGCGTAGCACTACCGAAACTTCCCACAAGTCGATTTCCACCATTTATCTGGCCACTCCCATAAGGAAGAAAGTGTGCAAAGCTCACTCCAATTATTGGTTCCATTAGAGGCAGCAGAGAGAGTTGCTATAATAAAAACCAGGTAGAAATTAATACAACATGAAAGAAAAGATGCACTTTTCTCCAAACCAATATCAACGCAGAGGTTACCATCAGAAAAGTCAGCATCTCCCCAGCTACCAAGGTCAAGTGTCTCCAAAAGACAGGACTCAGCCAAGCTAGGGGTCTGCAGAGCTAGGAGGCTCTTGGCCCTTCAGCCCCACTGTTCATTCCCAGCTGGGATGAAAAACTTGGAAATTTTGAACTCCTCTGGAATTTTTGTTCCTCAGAAGTCAGTGTAGTAATTATAAATTGCATTTTCTCACTTTGGCTGTATTGTCTCAAACCTCGGGGGGCTGGTGCATTCTCTAAAACTCACCTGTTTTAACTGGAGGAAGGTATCCATGTTAGGGTAAATTGCCTGTTTTTCCTCCTCCTCTTTTTTTCTTTTCTTAGACCGAGGCGTTGCCTTCTCCCCAGTCCTCTGAGTTCGCTTATTCCGGGGTTTCTTTGTTTCAGGCCCCACATCTGGCCTCTGAACCTGGCTGTTTCCACATCCAAATGCACCTTGCATTTGACTCCCCACAGTTTGCTGAGAGAAAAAAGCAAGTTAAGCAACAAGAGGTGCATTTGTTCAGATCAATATTAATTTCACATTATTTTTGTACCAAGTGTCAACCTATATTTCTAACAAATAATGATAAAAGAGGACATCTGGCACTGAACAATTTAGTTCACTCCAGTTTCTTGCATATATGAATTATCATTACCAACAGATGTGTCTGGAAAAGTTACAGGCCAGAAACGCCTACTTTTCAATGCCTGTTAAAACAGAAGAATACACGCCATGTATTGGGGTATAATGAAAGGAAGATGTGGCTCCAAGAATCGGAGGAAAGTAGGGATGGAAAGGACCTCACCAGGTCATCTAGTCCAGCCCCCTGCTCAAGGCAGGAGCATCCCTGACTAAAGTATCCCAGCCAAGTGTCTGTCTAACCTGCCCTGGAAAACTTCCAACGATGGAGAGTCCATGATATCTCTAGGTGGCCAGTTTCAATGCTTGACCATCCTCATAGTCAGAAAGTTCCTCCTAATCTCCAACCCACGTTTCCCCTCCTGCAGTTTATGAATCATCCACAAAGTTGCAGTTTAAGGTTTCTAAATGGAAAGCAGATTTCTGGATAAAACTTACAGGCTGTTTTCTCCTGAAAATACAGAACGTGGCTTCAGAACAATTTTTAAAGCAATTCTTCACATAAAAAATAACCATGTAAAAACAGCTAGACCAGGAGACAACGGTACAAATGACATCATCAAGTAAGAAGGAAAACTAGCTCCTCCAGTATTTCCATTTTTGATCTAACTAGTTTCAAATGTGGCTAGATCAGGGACACCCAAACTTAAGTTTGCTTCAGGGCTGTGTTGAGACTCACTCACTAAACAACTTGAGTGGGGAACTAAGGCAAGAAAATAACCAAATGCCAAAAATAGTCATTCACAACCAACCCCTGCTTTCCCTCCTTCAGAGAAAGTGATTTTCCTATCTCCACTTTCACAGATTTTTTTTTAATGACCACATTAGCCCAGACTGTTAACATGAAAAATTACTGTGTTCCCCCAAACTAGTAAAACTAGTCTCTGTAAAAATGTTTTATTACAGAGAAATAGAGTTGCCCCAGCCGAAGTGCAGGGAGACGCACATGCACAGATGCATAATTGGAGATTTTCCCCAGTTAGACATTTTCCTGCGTTCCGATTTGCATCTGCAGCTCATTTGCATAACTGCGATATGTGAATCCCTGTACTGCGATTGGCTGACAGCCAACATTAGTCAGGCTGTAGGGATTTCCAGGCGCTCTACGATTATTTCTCAATCTTACTATGAATATGCAAGTCTCTCTCTTCTGATTGGATACAATAAATCCTCTGATCTGCTTGATTCCTTCACTCAAAAGTTTCAAGTTGTTCACTACCAGCAGAGACGGTTGCCTCGTTGTCTCGCTATTGCCAGCCAAAGCAGGACATAGCTATGGACTTTACTTGAAAATAAAATTTAAAAAGAGAAAGTCCAAAACACAAAGAAAAGAGCTGGAAACTGATAGAAGGGGAAAAACCTCTAACACTGGTTGTGCTCCTGCCAGACATGTACTTACACTTGGTTACAATATACAGCAGTGTCTCATCCTCTATTTCCCAAATTCATCTTGCACTGACTATAAATGGATAAATACCTGGGTTTCTATAGAAAGAGCCTTGCTGATTCCTAATGAGGGTAAGCAAATGGGGCTGTATTCTAATAGTGTTGCAGTCACCACCAAAGAGCCAACCTGCTTTCCAAGCTTCGGCAGTCAATTCTGAGGCTAAGCAAGGAAATACTGCTATATCTCAGGCTGCAGGGGGAGGCAACTGGTGTAACACACGTTTATGGCTATTGCTGTAAGGCAAAGAAAAGCATGGAGGGAGAGGAGGCTGGATAACTGCGAGGGGGGAGGGACACGGACCCAACTACTTTCTCCCGAGATAGATCAATACGTTCTTTATTACTGCAGTTTGAATTTAAATGTTAAAACCATAAAAATGTTAATTGTTTAAGGGTGCAGCCCACTAATTACGTAAAATCTTTATCCTGAATTAACAGACCTAAATATCTGCATCTTTTGTTCAGCAGCAGCAGTTGAGTGATCATTGCATGAAATGTTATTTATTACTGCATTACACGCAAGTGTCAGGGTTAGCGGTTCTCAACCTTGCCAGGGCCAGGGCGTACCTCCAATCACTTTGTGCTGGTGCCACCAGTTAGGAACCACTGCGGGTGCTGCTTCAACTTACCTGGGTACTTCACAGCCAGGTAAATCTGTGGGACGGGTTGTGCCACATGCATCCTGCTTTTGGGTATGATCAGCCTAAAGCAGGCAGGAGCTGCCTTGTGCAGCGTAGCCCTTCCTTGCCTGGGCCCTCCTACGCTCCTCCTGGACACAAAGGCACGCGGTGGAAATGTGCCACGTGTCCCTGTTTCCTAACTGGAAAGGACCAGTCGAGCCAGGTTCCTGCCTGCATGTGGCTGATAACAGCCCTAAAGCAGCAGGGGTGGGCACCGGGCAGTTTTACCTGGCTGCTGTTGTGGTGCCTCTGAGGCAGGCTCGCAGAAACCCCGTTAAGAACCAGCAGTCCAGATGCCCCATTTTAGACAAGGATCTCGTTAGACTAGGTGTTACAGAAGCTATGGGGAACGCTCGTCCCAGGCTGGAAGAGGCTACAATCGAGCACCCTACTTCTGCAGGCTCATCCAAGTGAGGGGACCTCCCATGCGACTGCTAAGACCAGATGAATTTAAGATAAGACCCAAGAAGAGGGAGCAACAGTTAAACAACGGCAACACAAGGGTACATGATGGGAACATGCGGCTACAAGCAGGGTTTGAACAACTTCTTCTTCTCTTAAACTTGTACTTGCCACATCTTTGGATTAGCAAAGTTCAGGAGTCAAATAAAAACATCCTAAGGCAAAGGATACTCAACACTGAATTTAGTGGCTACTGCACCAACAGACACGTATGTTATGCCCAAAAAAAAAATCAAACCCCGAAAAGGCAACGTTTGCTAAGCACAAAACAGACCTGCTGGATTAACATATAACTCAAAATGAACGACCAATTTATACACCACTTTCCCACAGGAAAATGACAGGCTGGTGACAGACATCTTTTGTATTATAATAAAGGAGGGAGCCCTAGACGTGGCTCTGGTTTCTACAGTTAACAGACGCAACAGGATTTTCACATACAACAAAATGAGATGACTTATTTCGGTCACAGAAATCCACAAATTCATGCAATTTGGGCATGGGTGAATTCATGCAATTTGGGCCTGCATCTATGGAGCCCCAGTGAAGTCAGTGGGGCTACAGATGGACACAGAGGACACACCTTGCAACAAGTTACATGAAAAGCCTAACTGAGGAGGACCTGAATGTGTCCTGTGCCACCCAGAAACATCCTGGATGGTTAAACAAGAGTCTGACTTTTAGCTCTAGCCGCATTCAGGAAAAATGCTAGAACATCACTAGTTTAAAGACCACGATTTTTTCAAGAGCAATGTTAATTTTTGTACAATTAGAAGCATGTTTAGGTTGAAGGATCAGGACATATTTGAAACCGGCCCTTTTGAAGCGGCTATATTTACTTCTGGACAAATTGTGGCCTGCCCTGTCACCAGCACAGAGGAGTAGGGGAAGAAGGGCTGTAAAGTGCCACCCACTCCCTGGCACTTAAATTCTGCACCTCTGCTTCCATGCATCGGGGGCAGGGGGGGACACAAAAAATCTGCAGAGCTGCTATGCCTCATACTTACACAGGTGAGCAGAGCCCTGATCCCCCCCCGTAGCACAGTAGCGCACTGAGCAGTGTATACCAGAAAAGTACGTGCACAGCACAGTGTGCTCTTTCACTCGGAACAACAGGGAGACTGCAACTTAGGGAATTCTTCCTCAGCTCTGGCAGGGTTACTCCAGACGCATCACAACATGCCACCTCCACATGCTTGGCGAGAGATGGTAATGTCACAGTCTAATACAGCCTGACATGCATTAAAAACCAAAAAACAACCCCCTCTATCCCCTCTTACCGTTGCTTCGGCTGGGTTCTGTTTCTCCACCAACTTGCTGTCCCCAGCACTTTCTTCTTCTGGTCGGCAACTGCTCTCCGATTTCTGATTCGCAAGCGAGGCAGATTTTTTATTTTTAAGTAGGTGTTTCAGTAATTCATTGCCCAACTCCCCTTTTGCTGGTGGGGTGCTGGATGGCTGGGCTGAGCCCTGTGCCGAGGCGGCAGGCTGTGGTGTGCTTTTATCTTCTTCCACTTTAATCCCACTTTGATTTTCTGCTTTGGGCTCAGCTTGACCTGAGCACTGATCAGCTTCCGCGGTTTCCAGTTTAATTTCCTGAATACTGGCAGGAGCATCAGTCTTGCCCCTGTCAGTCTCAGGGTTTATGCTCGACTGCTTTTGCAGCAAGCTGCTCTTGGGAAGCATACATTCCAGTTCTGCAGACTGGCTCTCTGAAGCATTTGTCGTCGATGGGCCCGTTGGCTCCACTGGTTCTGGCTCATCTGGGTGACGGGAAGGTTCGCTGGGTGTGCTAACTGTTGGCGTGGAGGTAGACTCGGAAACGGTTGGGGTTGGTGGTGCAGTTATATCCGAATGTGGAGTTGACGGTGCTTTTACCGACTCAGCATCTTCATCCTTTTTCTTTTTACGCGTCCTTTTCTTTTTTCCTTTCTCCTCTGGAATTATATCAGAGTACAGCTGAATGAGAGACTGACTTGATCCAGGGAAATTGGTTGTGTGAGGCATGCTGGTATCTTGGCCACATGGAGGACCACTCCCAGCTGCTGAAGGTGCTGTTGGCAGACCAGGGGCAAATGGAGGCCTGACTTGGTTCTGTGTAAAGCTGGTCCCAGAGATGTTCCCATGGGCTTGTTTAACAGAATGGAAGTTTGGGGCTCCACCTGCAACTGAAGGTGGATCAGGCCCAAAAGGGGCAGGCCCCACTGGCCTTCGTTCATTGCTTTGCATAAAAGTTGCAGCAGGTGGTGAGTTCACAGGGCCTTGCTGTAAAATTTGCCCCATTTGCTGCGGCTGATGCTGTGGGGACTGCTGAAGGGGTCGCGGGGTTTGCATGAAGTCACAGGACAGATCAGAGTTAAAGAAAGGTATCTGGGACAAGGATGTCCTGTTGTTCAGTTCTGATCCCATCATACCATGCTGCTCCATTTCCATCCTCTGCTGCAAAGCCCTCTGTCGATCCACCTCCTGCATCAGCTGTATGCGTTGCCGCTCCTGCTGCTCCCGTAAACGCTCCTTTCGTTCCCGTTCTTGAAAGCTTTCACTGAATGGATTGTTGTCATCAAACTCCACCCTAGGTGGTGGCCCTGACTGCGCATTTGCACTGGGGCCTGACACAGGAGTCGGCGTGCCAGGATTTATTGGCAGCGGTGTCATGGGAGGCTGCATCCTTGAGGCACTGATGGGGATATGACTTGGAGGGGCAGTGCCAGGTTGCCATGCAGGTAAGCTTGGCATTCTGGCTGGATTGGATTGCCCAGGAATCACAACTGTGTGCTGCTGATGTGGTACCATGGGGAAGTTTTGCTGATTCATTGCTGGTGGTGTTCCTCCTGGAACTATGGGAGGCTGAGCCTGAACTCCTGGCATCACAGCATGGGGCACCATTCCACACTGCTGCTGCTGCTTGATTCGATATTCCTCAATGAGCTCTGCATGCTCCTTTTGCTGTTTTCGAATCTGAGAATTTAAAGCAGACATTGCTCATCTTTAAGTTCCACGCGTAGGGCACCTAAAGCATGCACAATGTATTACACGGGAAATTACGATCGTGAAAGGTAAAGCTTGTCCAGGATTAGCACTGAAACAATCTCAGTTATAATTTTGTTTAATTTCGCTAAATACTCATCGTCTAAATAAAAATATCATCCTCACCATAATTATTAATTTTTGCAATACTCTTAATCTTACTAATACTATTACCATAGCGTCTAGAAGTCTGAGTCATGGAGCAGGATCTCTTGTACTGGGCTCTCTCTGTAAATGCCCAAACTCAAACTGCTTTTAGGCACCACCAAAGTCTCTCTGTTGGCTGTCCAGGGGTTGTAGACACCTAACAGGGCCCTTGTAAATCACCCTTTTGGGGCAGGAGCTCAAAATTTAAAGTGATACAATGCCCCAATTAAGGTACATGCTGATATACCTTGGTCACTACAGAAAAACAAGCGAGCCCCCTTAATCTCTGTGCAAACCTCCCACAGATAGTTGTGGGGGAGCCACTATGGATTGAAAGCAATTTTAAGCCTTTAGATTATATCCTAGCCTGTAGAGCATTAAATCAGACCCTCCCCTCTAAATTAATTTGTTACCTTGACTTTAGGTCTAAGAATAAAGCCTGGTTCTTACATTGGCACTTAAGTTCTCAGGTTTCTTTTCAAATGCATCTATTTTGCAGTGACAGGTGACATGCAGTAACTTCTCTATTTGCTTAGGAGTGTCTTCTTTTTCACCAAACAGAAAAAGATCATGCTCAAGTTCTAAATGAAGGCATGTAATGGAAGAGGGTATTCAAACTGCAATGCATGACACAGATGGCATACAACTACCAAATTATTCTGGCGACCTGAGAGAAAAGCTTGAGTCACCAGATTCCTCCAGCTTGAAATAGAGCAGCGTATTTCAAGACACTGTTATTTTTGTACAATTCACAGTGGTCTGAATGTATGCTCTTCACAGACGCAGGCTTTCCTTTGCACTGCTGCTACACAGCAACTCTTACCAGACTCTTAAAGTGGCTGCCCTTCTCTATTTCTTACCATCTCTGAACATTTTCTCCCAAGCTCTAGCAATGCTACTAAGCTGAAACTATGAAATCTAGCGTTGAGTCATTACTAGGGACCTACCAATTTGCAGTTTTACGGGTTTTGTGGATTCCGTGAAATCTGACATTGCCCTGGAAATCCGGGCAACGCCTGCAGAATCCGCCAGGGAAATAAATAAATGAATAAATAAACAAACTTACGGAAAAGAAAATGCTGGCTCCTAGAGGGGAAAGAAGGGCTGCCCATTTGAAGGGCTGCAGGCAAGATGGCTGCCACCCCTGCTGCTGATAGGCTGCAACAGCTGCCTGTCATGTGGCCCTGCCCTCTCCACCAATCGGTGTTGGGGGGGGGGGGGGCACATGACAGCCCCAGCAACAGATCTGAAGGGGTGGGGCCACGAGGGCCACTCAGCCAGAAGCATGGAGGGGCCCGCTGTGCTCTGCCCTCGAAATCAGGATGGGGAGGAGGGGACACCTCTGTGAATTAGGAAGGTATTTAGTCATTATGTGTGTGAAAGGTGAGTAGTTATTTGAGTGTTTTTCTTTCTGGGGGCTGCACCATGTTTAACAATCACAAATCAAAGCAATTGGCACTCCATGACCACAAGCCATGCCAAACAGGAACAAGGACCAATATCATATTACACCTGAATAATCAGAATGTGGAAGAGATGAGGTCTTTTATTTATTTCTAAATCATTACCTGTTCAAGCTGTTTCTGGACCATACTCTGCTGCTCAGTTACTTGCTTAAGCTGTTCTGCATCTTCTTCGGGGAATTCACGACCAGCTTTTTTGGCCGTGCGCTGTTTTGCTGAGAGAGCTTTTTTTGATTTTCGGTGTGCTCCAATTTGATCTTCAAGATATTTTTGTTGTATCTGAAGAAGCTGTTGCGTTTCTTGCAGCCATTCTTCATATTGCTTTCTTTGAGAATCATCTGAGAGGGAAAGTAAATCATAGTATGCACTAATCTTATGCTATGGGACCTACTTATAAAAAGACTTATTTTTCTACTTTTCTTTCTTTCTATTTGTGTTTGTCAAGACTCTTTAAGCAGAACACAGAATTTGAAATCACAGCATTTATTAAGAATACATGATGAGAAACAGCTTTTAACACAGCTCTTTCAAACCCCAAATATGACTGAAGCTTACTTAAGATGCAAATAAAAAAAATTGGCTCCATTATTCTTCCCATCTTTTAACCAGCCTCCTGATGGAGGAAAAGCCAACGAGAACAGGTGAGTCTGACCCTCATTACGCTTGCAATCTAGTGGATCAAGAACAATTAACCCCTTACATCAAGGGCACTCTACTACTGCCCCTGTCATATTCAAGCTTCAGATGAACACAAACATACAGTGAGAAGCATTAACTCAAATACAAAAGATATAAACTACGGAAGGCTTAACAGGGTAGTTAGAGAAAGCGGTGGTTCGCTGTGGTAGTCTGAAGTCAGGCAGAAGGTAGGCTGGATTGGCATTTTACAGACTAACTAAATCCACTTATAGTCTATGATTTAGTTAATCTACAAAATGCAAATCTACTCCGCTTTCTGCCTTAATGGGATAAAAACAACACCTTAGCACTTCACCTGGAATCAATGGGTAGCTGGTCTAGTTTACAGAGCACTGGGGTAATGAGCAGAAAAGGGACAGAAAGAGACTTGTGTCCAGTAATGGTTCAAAGAATCTCACTTGAGACCACAGCTGGTGGTTAAAGCTGTCTTCAATGAGTGGAGCCTTAAATATAAGATGACTAGAAAATGGACACACCTTTGGTATGAAGTTAAGGGATTCAGCTCATTAGATTGCATGAGATGTTTGCCCTCAAGAATTTACAGAATTAGAAACTGAAACACAAACTGCTGTTTAAGGACTATTTCCAGTCACTGCAATAAAACAAACTTGAAATGTGTTGCAAGTGTATTTCAATAGTGCTTTTTTATTTGTCCCCTATACAGAAAACACTTTCTCTCAATCCTTGATGCATCTCACAGCTATATACATTCTCAAGGGAAACCAATTCCTTCAGTGCTGAATTAGATCTGTTACTCATAATATAGCCCAAGTGACAACTGAGTGACAATGGTAGAGAATAACTGAGGATATGGAGGGAAGCGAAAATACAGTAGTGAAATAACAACTCTGAGGGGGAGAGAGAGAGAGAGAGAGAGAGAGAGAGAGTGGGATTTTCAGAAGTGCTCAGTGTTGAACTAAATTATGCCTCAGAAGTTGGCAAAAGCTAAGTGTTAATGAAAATTCCTCCAAGAAATGTACAGAGAACTTGTGCTTTCCAGTAACTAGAAAGAGGGGATCTAGCTGCTTCCATCTTCTTTTTATTAAGAAGATTATGGGATTTTTGGACACATAGAAGTTATTTGGCTACAAATAAGAAATTAAGTACTCTCTCTAGGTAGGGGTTATAATGGCTTGGGAGCAGTGGAAAAATTAGGTACATCAACAAAACATTTCCAGGTGTTTCTAAACTGCCCACTGCAGATGTTTGCATTTTTTCTCTAAGATAGTTTCCTCCTCCATGTTTTTATTTCTGTCTTTTTTCCTTTTGACTAAGAATGATTCAAAAAAGTTTCTCCTTAAATTAAAACAATCTCTGTAGCCTCAGATCATATAGTTCCTATACAGATCAACAAACTATTAGATTTATGAGATAACTGTCTGTAATTTAAGAGCAGAGCTAACTTGTATGCTAATCTATGAAATACTATTATATAACTTAATGTGATTGATACTTTATAATGCAAATATGTGCAACGTCCTTCCTCTCCTTGAGATCTTTTGGGGATATATTTTCTAGACAAAAGAGCCATAAAAACTGCTGCTATTGTTTTAATATCTCATGTCTTGTCTTTTGTTATAAATTAATATCATAATTACATTTTTTTTGCATAACAGATGATTACTGGAACTAAATTGTAATATAAAACTCTGAGCTCATATACAATAAATTGTGATGTTTGTACTTACTGACAAAACCTGGACCAAAATTTGGAGGATTAGGTCGTGAAATCTGAGGTGTCAAATTTCCATCCTAAAAATATCAAAGAACATATATAAACAAATGGATTAAGTCATAATTTGATTAAAAATACACACCGTATAAAAACACTTCTGCTCTTGCATCAAATTGTGTTACCTGCGTGATTGGTTGCTGTATAAGATTTTGGCCTTCGCTGGTCTGTGTTCCTGGCATTGGTTGACCCACAAAGGGAAACCTATCGATAGGAAGATAAGCTATAATTTTGACTTGAAAACACTTAAGCATTTTAGTACAGTGGCAACATTTCAAATCATACTTGATGCAAAATAAAACTTCCAAATATTTTGAACACATTTGTTGGAACTACTGCATTTTAAGTATTTGCAAACTTTCTTATTCTACCACTGTAATGATATGCCCTTAATGCAAACTTTGGCCCTAATGGCACACAATGGGATGATTTAAGAATGGCAAGGTGTCCTACAGTAGGAACTGCCTGGCTTTAGCTAATGCTGATGATTCAGAAGGGCAGATGATTTTATAAGAAGCCTCTATAGCTGTGTTTTAAAAGTTATCTAAGATAAAAAATTAAAACTAAACATGCTTAGATACAGGGTGAGAAACACAGTAAAATACCTGGGAAGATCAGGGTAAATAGCATTTGGACCTTGGGAGTGGTTGTATAAGAGGCCTGGCCACCAGACTCTGACATGGTAGCTCCAATGAGCAACAATGTACCAACTCAGAGGACTTTAATCATGAGAAGAGGACAAAAAAGAGTTGGAATTACATAGGGACCTGGTACATAGATCATGTTATGTTTATTTAATATAACCAATTCCTATTATTGCCTCTAAAATCAGACAGATGAACCAGGCACATAATTAATCCAGATGTTTCAGACATGAACTAAAACAACGTGCCCCAGCAAAAGTTTAAGTGTTCTCCTAGAACAGCTCTAAACAGATCAGATTGCAGCAACATATCTTGGAAGTAGACAGGGCAGAGACCATTACAGTGAAATCTTCACTACTCACCAGGTAGCGTTATTAGCCTACGGACCTCAGGGATGTTGCAGAAGCCTTGCTATTATAGCCATTTAAACTAAATTAGAGAAAGCTCTGATAATGTATCATAGTAACAATAACTATATGTATGTGACAGTTTTGACCGACAGATCTCAAAGCAAGTAGGTGTCATTATGCATTTTACAGGTACAGAAACTGAGGCAAAGAGAAATCAAGTGGCCCACTCATGTCTTACAGCAGGCTAATGGTACAACTGGAAATGGTCCCAAGTCCCCCCAGTTTCAGTACAGTGCCCTATCCTCCTTCCATCATTGGCATTGGCAACAGCCCTGTACCAGCCTGGAGTATGAGCTAGATGACAAAACAGGCCTTTTCCACACTAATTCCTTTGATTCACTGTTTACACTTGGGCAGGTCTATTGATGTGTTGGTGAAAAAGGGACTTTTTTTTTTTTACTACACTGATCCTTGTACACCTCTGCCACAGCCAAGTTGTATAAAATGTTTTTGTTGAAATTCATCCAGGTCTTCTTTTTAGCTTTCTTACTTGCTAATTTCAAAACAGGCCATCATCTACAACACGGTGAACTGCAAGTGTGGTCTTTATGAGGAAGCATCTAGATTCCAATCCATGGTTGCCAGTGACCAAAATATAATAATGCTTTGGGTTTATTTTTGCTTTACTTTAAACAGCAGCAGCATCTTTACCTACCTGTTCATGACCATTGGTGGCATCCCCATATTGCTCTGTGCCATTACTTTATTGATCCCTTTAAGAGCTACCATTTTTGCTTTCATTATGGGATCAGTGATGGTATCAAAATCTATGAAATAAAAACAGTAAAGAATAAATTGCAGATGCACATTTTTATTTTGTTGAAGTATTAATGCATGTGTGCACCCACAAACACACACTCACTCTTTCGCATGGTCACTAGGGCTGTCAAACAATTAAAAAAACTGATTGCAATTAGTTGTGCAATAAAAAAAAATAGTCACAATTAATCACAATTGTAAATCACACAGTTGCAGCTCAAAACGATGTGCAGAAAACTCAAAACATACAAAATTATGCAGGTACGTTGTATAGTTGGAGGGTGGGCATGGGGTATATGTGGGAATTTGTGAAGGTGCAGGGAGGTGTGTGTGTGTGGGGTTTGGAGCTCGGGGAAGTGGGTTCCCGCACACCCTGGCAGGATGTGGGTCAGGAGTTGAGGGGCAGTGGCAGAGCTGGGGGGCTTTGATTTTGGAGTGAGGGGCAGACACCCCCCCCCCAGCAGGTAAGACTGGAGAGGAAGAGGAGTGGGGGGGGAAGTGGTAGGGGCAGAAAGAAGCCCCCATGGTGAGGGATTGGGGCAGGAGTGAATGGGGCCCCGGGGTTGGGGCAGGTCATGGGACAGCCACAGGAGGCTTGTCTAGGTGTGGTGGGGAAGGAGGGGTGTGGCTCCTACCACTGTGTGCATCCCTGAGGGAGTCACAGGGGGCACGTGCCCACTGGATTTGTGCGCAGGGCGGAGGTGGGCTGGGGCTCTGCACCTTGCTGCTGTTGTCCTGGGAGCCACGTGACACTACGCTGTGCCTCCTGCCACTGGGTGGGGAGGGGGCATTGTATGGCCAGTACGTGGCTCCCGGGGAAAAAGGCAACAGGGTGCACAGAGCCCCAGCTTGCAACCTGCAGCTTACTTCTGCCCCATGCACAGATCCAGGGGCCACATGTCCCCTGTGCCTCCCCTGGGGGAGCATGTGGCATCAGGAGCTGCACCACCCCCACACACCACTGGATGAGCTGCCCATGGCTCCATCCCATGATCCACCCCAGCACTGGGATCCCATTCACTCCAGCTCCTGCCTCTGCCCCACTCTGTCCCTCACTATGGGGGCCTCGATCTGCCTCCCCTTGCCCCTTTCCTCCCCCACATACCTACTTGCTGGGTGGTGCTCTACACGCCGCTGGGCTGTGTTCTTGGCCATGGCCATGCTGTGGCTGCTCAACTGTGTCTGTGTGCGCCACCTACCCCTCTGCTGCAGCAGCTCAGAGCCTACACCTGGGCTGCCCTGTGGCTCTTCTGCGCTGCCACTGCTGCCTTGTTCAGCAGCGGTGACAGCAGTGGAGTGGAGAAAGGCACAGGCTCCAAAACCACATGCGCAATTAACTCATTAAAGAAATTAACATGAACACCGATTAACACATTAATTGCGCACGTTAACCGTGACTGACAGCCCTAATTGTCAC
Source organism: Crocodylus porosus (assembly GCF_001723895.1). Lineage (NCBI taxonomy): Eukaryota > Metazoa > Chordata > Crocodylia > Crocodylidae > Crocodylus > Crocodylus porosus. The sequence goes on from NW_017728886.1 coordinate 11,703,119, forward strand.
TTATGCTAATCCATTAGTATTTCAAACCAATAAAACTGCACTACTGTATTATAATAATTTAGTCATGTGTATTTCTTTGTATCATTTTGTAATGAGTGTTAAATTGCAGGTAACTATATTCTTTAAGAAATTCCTACTGCTGGAAGTATCTGAGGCCCTGACACTCTTTCCATTTATTGTGCAATGTACTAGTTATTACACTATCAAATTAGACTGCTACACATGCAAAGAAATTATGTTGCACAATAAAAATGGCCAACCAGCAATAACACTGGCTAACCAGCTCCAAATATGATGCTTGAAAAATGTAGAACATTTTTGTAGCTGGCTTCTATCAAGCTTTAATTTGAACATGTAGCATGTCACACACACAGAGTGATAGTGTTTGGCCAGCTCCTCCAGCATCCCAGGGTAGACTGCCTTCTCCCCTTCACTAACCTGCAAGGGGACTCTGACTCACAAGGTGGAAACAAACACTGCCTCTGGGTCACTGTAAAGATGTTTGTGGTGGCACCAAGGCTAAGAATGATAGTTTTCATCCAGCAACATGACCTAAAATAACACATGCCTGGGACCCTAGATATTGCTACAATTGGCTAAGAAAAGCAAAACAAGGACACCCATTTGAAAGAGGCTCCAATGAAAGACAGGCTATCAGGAGTATTCACAACACTAAGTATTACAAAATTAACGCAGATAATTAACTGGGTTCCACAGTTGCCTGGAAGAGGCATTTTATGCTATTATGAAAAATAACGATATATTTCAAAAACGTGCTGGGCATATTTGTGCATTATTGGTGCAACATCACTGATAGCTACTCAGATAGCTCCAGTCACACCTAGGCTCCTGAAATCATTTTGTAATTATCAGTGCTGCATTTGACATAACACTTCCATATTACATGAATAATCTGTGATTTAAAAGATCTGTATAATGCACTGCTTTAAGTGCTACAAATTGACATGCAGTGTTACACAGATCAGAACAGATTGGCAGCATTTATTTTGCACTTTTTTATTATGAGCAGAATATTTTTTTCTAGGTCTAACGTAGGCAACATAAAAAAAGATGAAAAGTCTAGTATTTTCATATGAGGATCTCATGTCTTCTACAATGGCAGAAATATCCCCATTTTGCATATGGGAAACTGAAGAGCTTAAAGCCTAGATCCAAAATAGGAACTAAGATGCCTAAAGCAAATCTTAGGCAGTATTCAGGGTCCTAAGTCCACATCAGTGATCCACAAAAATTTGTTTAGCCACTTAGGCCATGTCCATATTTCTTCCCTGTCAAGGCTAGGATTAGTGCTGACAAACAACCCCTGCCTAATTCACTCCTGCTCCATATGCATGCAAGACCAACAATTAGACAGCAAAAACAACCCAAAGGAGTCCCAAGTATGTGCCCCAGACAGAGAACTTGATGGTGGGACTGTGGCATAAGTTCAGGGCCCCTTTAAGAGGTCCAGGTAGACATGTGCAGAGGGGAAGTGAGTGGACAGTGATCTTGAGTGATCCTAAGCAGGCAGAGAGGCAATATAGACTTGGCTCTAAGCACCTCAGAGTCTACATGTTCTAGGTTTTCACCAATACATTTTTACCGAGGCATCTCACATTCTGCTACAGTGTACGTCCAAGGCACAGCTACCCTGGGTTAACAGACGCCCCAGCACCCACCGCACTCCAAAACTTCACAAGTCAAGCTCTCTTCTCTTGAACCAGCCCCCAAAGGGACCCAATCTGGTGGGTGCGTTGAGAGCACACTTAACACGCACTGACAGCATGGAATTGATTGCAACACACACTAGTGGTTTTCATCAAAACAGGGCCCAAAGAAGAGGAGGAAGTCATGCTGGTAGTGCCAAAGAAATGAAAAGTCCAAGTTCCTTCATGCTTGCCTCCTTTTTCTCTATTTTGCTCTGGTGCACAGCTGGAATTTCTTTCTATACAGGGCAGAGCTTCAATGGGAGGGGCAGAGAGGGCCCTTAACCCAGAGTAGCCTACAGCCTGGTGGTTAGGGCACTTGACTCATGTGGATTTGTATCCCATGGTATCAAGGGTCTAGAATGCAGATATATTCTTCAGGTGCATGCTCTCATTATCTAGCTATTAAAATGAAGGGTGGTAATCACCATTACAGGGTGTGCTCCAGACAAAAGAATGAGCCAATCACCTGTACTCAAAGAGGCAATGTTAGCATCTAAAGGGGGGCTCGGGGGTGAGAAGACAGACACCTAGCAGGAGAGGGAGGTTTCAATCTGTGAATCCCTGTAGTAGATTGGGCTCTCGGTGTGCTACCTGTTGGGAGTTCTTACGTGCTTCCTTCTCCCCTTGGGCTGTACATAGCACACAGATGCTCAACTCAGGTGTGGGGCTTGCACCCTGGGAGCTGGGCATGAAAACTCAGGTGTAACGATGTTCTCTTTCTGGATGTGGCCCTATGTGATTTGCCCAAAGTGAACTGGGGTTGAGGAGGTGCTGGGTGAAATGCTGGCCCCAATGAAACCAACAGGAATTCTGCTACTGACTTCAGTGAGGAACGAAGTGTAACCCATATTTTCAAGTTTGAGTCTCCTGCTCTAGCTGATACTGAAGCTGCCCTCTACCATGCCAAGTACAAGCTCAGTTTCAAGAGTCTTTATGCTTTTGTGCAGAGAATGTCAGATTTTTCAAAACGTTTAACATTTCTTTCTGTGTGTGCGTATGTGGTTTTCTTTTCTTGGTGAAACAAAACAGCACCCAACCCTTCCACCCCCCAACTCGTACGTACCAATATTGGGGAAAAATGGCTCTGAGCGTTGGCGAATCATGGCTTGCATCTGTCGCTGCTGCTGCTGCTCCTGCCTCTCTTGATCCAAAAGGTCCTGCAGAAGAAGTGGCTGCTCCTCCAGCAGAAGAGGTCTCTCCCGATTTGGCTGCTGGCTTAAAGGTTGAGGGAGCATTATCTGCTGGGAACCAGGTAGGCTGCTGGGACCTGGGCGGTTTGTCACTGTCACAGCTTGATTAGCTGGCTGCCCCGTCCCAAAGTTGTGATTGGTTGACTGACCTTGGATAAACCCTGGATTTACTGCTGACCCTTGAGAGAAGCTATGGTTTATTCGAGGAACCACAGCCATATTAGAATTCAAAGTATTTTCCAAGACTTGTCCAGGAGGTGACATTAGTGTTTGTGGAATACCTGACACAGGAGTCATTGGTGTTGCTGGTAAAGCCTGCGGTGGAGAGCTGATGGTCCTTATGTCAGCATTATCAGAACTCTCATTAGCCAGCAAACTAGAAAGGACCGGGGTGGATCCAGAAATACTGCAAGAACTGATTACACTTTGAGCAGGCAGTTGTGCAGGTCCCTGAACAACGTCAGGGCTAGATACTGGTTTTTCTTGACTGGTAGCAGTAGTTTTCTCAGGCAATTCTGGTTTACAAGGCTGAGCAGGACCTTTTTCGCCATCTTTTAACTCTGTTTCAGCAGCAGCCACCTGAGTGCCTGCAGATTCTGCATTTCCATCACTTTTTTCATTCTCATTTTTCTTTTCATCTAGTGAGTTTGGAGAAAGCACTTCTGTTTTGATCTCACCTTCTGTAGATTTCTTCGGTGAAGAACGTGCATCAGCAGGGACAGCAGGTCTGTCACCTTGCTCTTTCTGTTTTGGTTCTTCTGTCTTGCCTTGAATATCTAATTTATCATCTATGGGGACACTAAGATCCAGTTCTTCATTAAACATACTTTTCTTGTCTCCCAGGTCAAGTTCTGGGTCTGTGTAAGCAATTATATCAAACTCTCCTGATCTCAGAAGGTCATCAAGGTGAGGATCATTGGTTTCTAGATTATCTAAAGTATCCAGTTCATCTCCTTTCCCATCCTCTGTATCTAGATTTAGGTTTTCAAGATCCTCATCAACTAAATCCTTGACTTCAACCCCATCGAGATCTTTGACATCTAAATCTTTTACAGTGGGATCATCAGGATCAAGTTTCTCTTCTAAACCATCAGTTGGCTGGTTGGGAACCTGTAAGTTACTAGCTGCCTCTCTAGACGTCGATGAAGGCAAAGGAGTTCCTGAAAAGGCATCACTGACAGGAGCGTGACTTAAAGGACGCATTACAAGTGCAGAGGGGTGGTCGGAACTAATTTGGTCTTGATGAGGCTGTGGTAAATGCTCCATATTCGCAGGCATCTGCAACTGGTTAGTTATGCTTTGAGGAGTCCGTCTGACCGGCTCATTGTGTCTGGGGACCTGGAAGTCCTGCCTAGGTATAAATCCAGTATGACGCTGATTTTGAGCTGCTGTTTCTATAACACCAGGAGCAGAAGGATTAAAGGGAAGTCTTGGCCTGCCATCAGGGGCTCTGTGACGTAACTCAATAAATGCTTGTCCCAGTATATTGTGTTGTTGAACCTGAATACCCTGTGGTGGAAAATGCTGAGAGAGTCCAGCTGGATTATTCATCTGTGGGTTGCTCAGTGGCCTAGGCATATCTATGGGCAAAGATCTCCTCAGCTGTGGGGGAACTCCAGGGCGCTGCATTTGCTGTTGAGAACCAAGAAAACGTTCTTGGCCTGGTGGGGGGCCATGTCCACCTCCTGGAAATCCAAATCTAAAATCAAAGATTTATTAAAGGCTAAATTAGCTCAGTTCTCTGGATTGCATACTCCAGCGTATTTTACTAATCGACTAATCACCTAAATGTCCGTGCATTATATTCTTTAGTACGCTGAAATACATTTTTTTATTTTGCCTAATTACTTTCATATTCCAATGAACTGTATAAATAACTATCAACTACAAGTGCATTAATGAGAAGCAAAATAACAAGCAACTTGTCCTCAAGCCAAGTAATAAAAATAACAATAACCCCAGTAATATAAATTCTTCCAACAGCAAAAGCTCTCTTAGCAGCCCATGTTTTAGTTTAATTTAGTAGGTTTAGAAAATGAAAACTGTGTCTATTAGTAACTTCTGAAATGCTGAAAATGTTAAAGGAAATATGTATTTTTAAATACAGAATATTCCAGTAATGATAGCTGCTTAAAAAATGATGCCGTACAAATAACAGATTGACTCCTATTGTCGAATGCTTAACATGTGAGGACTACACTACTTCATTCCCATACTGAAAATCAAACAAAGACATGGGGGTTTTGTTGTTGTTGTGTTTTTTTAAATAAATGTCCTAGAATTAGTTTTGGATACCTTATCAATACAGGCAGTATCATGGAATAAAAAATAATAAAAACCCATTGTTCAATTGTACAAAATTGCTACAAAGTCAGATTTTTCTGTGTTAATTTTGGAACAATTTGTCATAAAACATATAGTAAACTTACTGTACCATCAGGCCTCCAATACTGGAAACACACACATCTAGACTTAATGTTGTGCGCTGATGATGTGATTACACATGTGCTTAAAACTAAACATATGCATAAATGTTCACAGGATTAGGGCTATAGAGAGCAAATACCAAAGCTGTTTAAAAGTGCCTGTGATTGGTAATCCATGCAACAGTTAGAAACATCATTTAAGTATTACATTTTTAAGAAATCAAGAGTTCTCACCTAAGGCCGTGAGGCCTCATCCCCATGACAGCCATATCTCCTGGAAACTGAGGTCTGTTAAACTGCCCATCAGCAGGAAATGGCCCACGATGATCTTTTGTGAATACAGTGAATCTTGGACCACCTGGAGGGGCAATGGATGCTCTAATATTCCCAGGGTAGGGAGGGGGAGGCCGATTAAAAATCTGATTGATATTTTCTTGCTGCCAGTGCTGAAGAGGAGCTGCATGGGAAGGTGCTGCTGGATCCTGTAATGCTTTTTCCTGCCGGACTGCATTCTTCTTCTGCTGCTGCTGTTGCAGAATGATTTCACGTAACTTCTGACGCTGGTTTAAAAGCAAGAATTTGATTTGAAAGTGACATTTTACCCAATGGATTAGAACATCTTTAAGTCCTCTCAGAGCCAGGCTGCATTTGCTCGCTACAGAAAAAAGCCCAACTTCCCTGGCAAATTAAAAAAAAATGGGACCAGACAGCTCATGGAACTGGTGACAGGCTTGTGAACTTTTCATCCAAGGCCACCTGCTCAAATCTGGCCAGAGGCCAGATTTATTAATGTAAGTGCAGAAAACTGTTTTTTACTCTTCTGTATTCCTTGGTTTCCAAGGGGAGGTGCTGGGAGAAGTGTTTTTGGTTTAACAGCAGTGAAGACACTATCTTTGCCATGTCCCTTTCTAGTCACCACTGTCAATTTTAGAGCTGCCTTAGCTTCCCATGGCTCCTTCAAGAAAAGGAACTGATCCCCCAAACAAGAGACAAAGAAGCCTCACTATCACTCCTAGGAGAGATTTCTTCATGCAAGGGTTAGGCATACAGGTGGAAGGGTGGAGTTGACAGTGCCTTGTTGTACCTGATGGCTCGAAAACAGTATTTAGAGGCTTGCTTTTGGGAATTGGCTTATAGGTAAAGTAGATATGCATTAGAATAATGGTCCAGAGCAATGGCAAGGGTTAATTGATTTCTAGAAGCACAGTTTCACAGCCTTCAAGGTAGCCAGGGAAAATGCAGCCATGTACCACACTGTTCTGTAACACGAGACAAGGTGCCATTAGGTCACAGTGCCCAACTGCAGAGCCTTGGTTCTGGGGAACAGACCAAATTAGGAGAACTGGTAAAGCCCAAATTACGATGTATGCATGTGATGGGTTTGTGAAACAAAGGGATAGGCTGACAGGACAGAACGTGGACACTATGATGACCACAGAAAGGCCAATCAACAATGCCCATGGATGAAGAGTCATCAGGAGGGGAAAATAATACAAAAGAAGGGACTTCAGAGCAACAAAGGGTCCCTGAGAGGGGATCCTGAGGCACCCTGGACAGAGGACACACCACCACCCCATCTCATCAACCCCACTAGGGGGAAGGGGGCGGGGGGGGGCCCTCAGGCTCCGCTAGGCTGCTGACATCTGACATTCAAGACAGAATCTTAGAGTGAGGCTTGCGTCCTGGGCAAACTTACCTTGACTCTGATGACAGCCCTAAGACTGGTAGATATAGAATTGCTTGTATTATTCTTACCTGCTATCACCACGTATCAATACAATTTGCCTATTATTGAATGGAAAGGTCATGGTCGGTCTGAGGGTTTGGGTCCACCCAGAACAAGGTATCTGGGTCATAAATCCAGTGCTAACAGTACCTATCCTGCAGAACTATTATTTATGACTATAATTTTTGACATCCTCCTTAAAGCTGAGCTACATTAATATTCCTGAAGGCTTCAGGGACCTACCCAGCTGTTTGCTTTCTTGAAGAAGTAGAAAATCTAATGTCTGGCATTTAGAACGCTCTAAAAATGAGCTAAAATATAGATTCATGTAACAACTATATAGTACAACAACTTGTCAGAGCTGGAAACAACTGCCATATAGCAGAGATGGCAAATGAATTCTGTGACAAGGGCTGAATTGCAATTCCCATCATGGAAAGGGTTGTAAACCTAGCCTCAATTTGTATTGTATGTAAGATGATGACGACGGGAGGCTTACAAATGGAACAGATGGCTGCAAGTTCAACTGTAATTCTAGTTTGCTAAAGTTACTGTTGTACTGAGCATCAAATCAGGGGAGGAGGGAGGAAGAGGATAGGTAGGGTTATTCCACAATCACCATTTCTGACTTGATTTAATTTGGTTACATGCTTGAATCACTGTCCAGTTTCAACTCCCTCAAATACTTGCAAACCTGGTCCTTGAGGTACCAGATTTAGACTCTTGGTACACATTCATTTCAAGGTGCCACAGGATCTGACCTGCAATTCCAAAAAACCCAGGCATGATTTTGGGTTTGGAGATCAGATCCCAGGTGTGCCCTTTTTATTTGTCAGTGCAGGGGGAGCCTGGGGTCATGATTCTGGGCACTCCTGCCCTGGCAGGTTAAAAGCCAGGTGACCACAGCTCAGTGTGACATGGTACATACCCAGGGCTGAGACTGACAATCAGCTGGTTGTCAGCACTGGCCCTGGGGCAGCCCCAAATACACCCCATGTTCAATTTAAGGTGCCACATTAACCAGCCATAAAAATGTTCTACATTATAATGTTCAACATTTTTACATCTGGTTTGCCATTTTATGATGCCTTAAGTTAGGTGCATGTGTAGCATCCTTAACACTTGAATTGTGGCATAAAGGAGCCATTAGGCTTAACATTTACCACTGTTAAAATACCTAAAGGTTGTTTGCACTTTGCTTAGCGTCTCATGTCAGTTGAAGTTGTGCCGCTGACTTCAGCGGCTAACAGAGTGTCACACTGAGACGCCAACATTTAGAAAAAGCTCCACATAAGCATGATAGTAATAAATTTATTCTTTGAGAATATTAACCCCCCCTCTGTATTTGTAGATGCTGATTCTCTTATGCCAGGGAAAAATACACACCTAGTGATCTGAGACTGGCTCCTAGACCTGGTGTTCCATGCCCTGGTTTTAAAGCTATATAAAGTAGTATGAACTGCAAAATGCTAACAGTGCAAGCATTAATTATATATTGAGCTCACCTGTCTTAGTTTCTCTGTGTCTGCTTGAGACATATTCAGGGTATTCTGCGTATCTGTTACTCCTGTAGTTGGTGCTGGGCCAGGAACCTGTGAGACTTTAGAAAACTGCTGCCCTTGAGAGCTCATTGGAGAATTTGCAGATGCATTAAAGTTGCCTTCAGCTCCAGGTCTTTGCTGATCTGCAGCATCGTGGGGTAGCTGACCTGCTCCAAAAGGTTCTGCCTGAGGTCTTGGAGTCATTGGAGGCTGATCGTAAGGATCACGTGCTGGGGCTGCTGAACCATGGCTGAATGAATCTGTTACTGCAGGCCCTGCTGGTCTTGGAGTTTGAGAACATGGATCTGACGGTCTTACAAAAGTGCCCTGCAGAGCAGTTCCCCTGTTTTGTGCTGTCTGCAAGAAAGGATCCCTATTTGGCATTAGTCCTGGTCTTGTCATTGTGGGTCTGTTAAAACTCTCTGGAATCCCTGGCCTTGGAGTTGCTGGTGGCTGAGAATAAGGATCATTAATAACTGGCCTTGGGGTTCCAGGAGGTTGGGAATATGGATCAGAATGCCTCTGATTTGCTGGAGACTGAGCAAATAAGTCTGCTGGCTGTGCAGGTCGTGGTGTGGGAGGTTGCTGCATATATGGTTCAACAGTGGTGGGCCGAGGAGTTCCTGGAGGTTGGGAGTAAGGGTCAACAACTGGCCGAGGAGTACCAGGAGGCTGGGAATAAGGGTCCTGAGAAGCTGGCCTTGAAATGGGTCCAGACTGAGAGAAAGAGTCACTCTGTTGTCTTATTACCCTGGGTGGATGAACAAAAGGCTCCTTTATTGCAGGGTGTGGAGTAAGAGGAGGTTGACTGTATGGATCACTAGACTGATTGTGGGAAAAGCTATCTGCTGGCCGTGGTGTCAAAACAGGTCTTTCATATGGATCAACAACAACACGTCTTGGCGTTGGTGGCATTGGCCCATAAGGATCTTGTGGGGACTGAGGTGGGCGCATTGGAGTTTTAAAGGGTCCAGGGCTACCATCAACAACAGGAGTAGGAGTTAACGGTGGCCGTGCATAAGGATCAGCTGGAGCTACTCTCTGTCTTTGAAATATATCTGTTCTAGGAGCTGGTTTAGTGAAAGGGTCATTGCCTCCAGCTGTTAAAGGAACTTTCCCTGACTTTTCCATAATTACGGGTGATCTTGGTACACCCAATGGTTTGGAGAACTGATCTGCTGCCATTACAGGTCTAGGTGTGTCTGGTGGTTTTGCATAGGGATCGCTGTTGACTGGAGATGAAGAACATGAATCTCTGACTGGGGAAGGCCTGCTTCCTGTTGGTTCAATTCCTTGAATGGGTCGGGATGATTGTGGCGGGCAGGTATCCATTGGTGTAATGCTATTTCTTCTAACAAAGTTTTGGTTAGCAGGTGGTGGCCTAGGTGTTCCCACCATTTTAGCATATGGGTCCATTGGAGAGGGCGGTCTAGCATTTGTAGACCCTGGAGAAAACATCTGTTGTGATGGAGGCTGAGGAGTTTGAGGCTGGGACAGTGACTCCTGCACCGGCAGTCTAACTGGAGTTGGGGGTGGAGGTGGCGCTTGTGGTTTTAAGAACACATCATCCGAGGCTGTTGAAGTCGGGGTACCAGGTAGCTGTTGTTTTGTAAATAGGTCTTTATGGAATGTCTGCTGTGCAGGGGACATATTCCCATTACCAGCCTGAGGTGTTAGGGGGCTTTGTATCCCGCTGCTAGGTGTGTCGGAGCCAGACTGATTCAGAAGCTGTTGCGAACCGAACTGCTGCTGCTGTTGCTGCTGCTGCTGTTGCTGCTGCTGTTCATTTTTTACTTGTTCAAGTTTTTGTGTTGCTTCAATTTTGGCTTGCTGCTTACTTTTCTGACGCATTTGCTGTTTTATGGTGGTGAGGGAAAAAAAGATACATTTAAGTCTAGGAAACATGTAAGGACAGTTCAATGTCTGCACTGGTGGATTAGGATTTGTAGAGGCATTTGAGACCAATTAAGGACAATTTAAAATCTTAAATCCAATGGGAGCAGAGGGCCTGGTCATTTATGAAACTAAGTTACACTGACGTGCTCCCTCTGACTGATCGGAGAAGAGTATTTCCCAGATCCCCTGAGGAACAGAGCTGCTTACCAATCTTCTATACTGAAGAGGTGCTGCAGCCTCATTGACAATATGTAAATGGGCTCTGAGAGGTTGAAATGTGGGCCTAATTTAAAGCGACAGAGTCCCCAGGGTCAAGACCTGTTGTGTGATGTGTGGTGGAAAAAGGCAAATATCACTGCTTTCAGCTGGCTCCACAGAGCTAAAGAACAGCAGTCACTGATAATTAAATGTGTTTGAAATCACCCAGAGAGATAAAAACAAGTTGCATGCACACTCAAACAGCTTTTTTGCTTATGACCAAAACTGTTGTTTGGTGTAGAGTGTATGAATTTATAGTCCCCTCTTTGGTTAAATTAAAATTGACTTTAATCCATTAAGGACGGTTCCTACCAATGCTACATAAAAACACCCCATCATAAAAACAGCAGACACCAAATGTAACACACCTGTCTGAATTTCCATTCCTGCTCATGTTCCGATTCCCTCTGCTTTAATGGATCTTTAAAGAGGTCAGAGTCAATACGAGAGCTAGGATCAATGCTATCCTGTTGCTGCTGCCTTTTCATGGAGTCATTTGACATCTGCACTTTATTGATGCGCAGGGCAGCTCTATTATCTCTGGCTTTTTGCTGGGAAAAAGATAAAAATAAATGTAATTTTCTTAGTTTTCTTTTAATCAGTACAAGTACCACATCTATTATTCCTACAGAAATTACAACCATATTATTTATATGGTCTGATTTAATCACATACAAGCATGGAAAAACTAGGTTACTCACTTGTCACTGGAACCACTAGTTGCCAGTGCCTAGAGCTGCAATATGGGATGTGCATGCCAAAGCAGATGAGGGTCATTAGTAGCAGACGTTTTAAATATAGCTTGGGAGCCCTATGTTGTTTCAAAGAAGTCATGCATCAGTTTGCCCTTCAAATCTTTTGTGCATGTGGTCTGAAGACCAGATGACTGATGCATGAGTTGGGTCAATAAAGGCCACTGATTTGGAGAACTTCAATTATGGCAGGATAATATGGATATTCACTAAAAAAAACCTCCATGCATTCCACTCAGAGTCAGGGTAGCAATTCAAACATAGGATAGAGGGTTAAAGATGACGAGAAACTGGGTTGCACAATAACAACTCATCTTCAACTAAGCTTTTTCAAGCAATAACAGAGATTTTAAACATTTAATGGCAGCTTCAGGGAATTGCTCCTGGATGACATTCTGGGATCTGGCTCCTTCTAAGCATCAGATTGTCATGGCTACACTTGCACATTAAATGTTTGCAGTTTTTAAATGGATGCCGTCTAGCAGAAATGAAGCTTTTAAAGATTCAAAACTGGAGTTACAGGGATGGGAGCAGCATATGTGCAATTGCAGCTGAATTAATGCCTGCATTCTTTTACAAAATCCTCAAGTTTGTGACATTTTCCCCTTTTGAAGTAATGGGATTGTGCACATCAAAAAAGTGATAAAGTATAAAGAAGTCACTGTGTAAGCAGGAAAACCCACTTCTGAACTTCATTCACTTGGCAGTTTTACCTGCCCTCTTAGAAATAGGTCTGTTAGTGGCAGCGACTGCAGCGTTTTCCACGTTTATAGAGTACAGTGCACTGATAGAGTTGAAATAATCATCAGTCAGTATCTGTATTGCCAGCTCTTTTGGGTAGGGATTCTTTCTTACTATATATATTAACATCACACTATTATTATTGTTATTTATTTGTACTGTTATAATGCCTAGAAACCCGAGTTAGGGACAATGAACCTAGGCATCATGTCCTGTACAAACGCAGAACTAAAAGATGATCTGACCCAAGAGGGCTCACAATCCAAATGTAAGAGTTGACTGATGGATATAGACAAGCAGATGAGGGGGAGCAAGGAATATGCCTACATGGCACAGTGATGGTCTAACCTGAGCTAACTCTGTTACAAAGCAGTACTGTCACATTAATGCAATGCTCAGTTTAGACAAACTAGGCCAACTGAAAAGTAGGATGCATTAGCCTGGGTGGAGCACTGTGTTAACTGTGTTCAGCTAGCACTGCAGTGAGCCATGAAAACACAAAGATCAGGTCTTAGCTCAACAGCTATCTAATGTTTCAGGGTTTTTTCTAGACATCAAATCTAAGGAGTTTTAAGGTAGAATCTGGAGGAGGATCACAGAGTTGCTTTGTGGTTCAAGAGAGCCCATCCCAAGAATAATGGGCAGCACAAGAAAGCACAACGTTCCTGTCTGAACCTAACACAAGTGATGGAAGCTGATCAGAAGTAGTAGCTAACTTCTTAATGCAGAATGATAGATCAATGGGAGGGTGGAAGCAGACTCTGAATAGTTTTGAAAGCTGAGCAGCTTTAGTATTAAGCAATAGAGGAGGAGGAACCAGTAGAAGGATGCATACAAAGGGTGATCAAAGCCATGGGTTAGGAAAATGACTCCTGCAGTAGCATTTGGGAGATCTGTCAGTATAGCAAGACTGAATTTGTCAAAAGTAGAGGAGATGAAGTTGCAGCAATCAAAATGTGAGATAGTGAAAGTCTGGACAAAAAGTTTTTGCTGCTTAAACTGATAGGCAGAGTTGTGCATTAGAGATGTTAGACATAAAGAAACAGCAAGACTTAAATGTTGTCTGGATGTAGACACACAGAAGTCCAAACTGAACTAGGTGCACAGGTGACAAGCAGAATGGCAATGCTAGCCACAGTAACTGAAATAGGAGAAAGCAGACAGGGCTTGGTTGTAGAGAGACTAGGAACTCTGTGTTAGCCAAGTTAAGCTTGAGATTTTGACTAGTCTTCAAGTCAAAGAGACACTGAGATTTTAGTGCAGACATAAAGAGTTGGGTTGGTTATGGAGAAGTGCATTTTTGAGTAATCACCAGAGAGAAGGCATTGAGAAGACAGAGGGAGAGGAGAGAAAGACCAGTGGGAACCTCTCAAATCTCAAGGGAAGAGGAAGATGCAACACTGGTGCATGATTATTTCAGCTGGAGAGCCATGCAATGAGTTTTGGGGACTTGCTGAGGGCCACATCCATCTCTCTCTCTTCCTCTCTCGCTCTCCTTCTCCCTCGCTCTCTCTCACTCTTTCTTGCTCTCCTTCCAGAACCTGGCTGGAGCTGTAGTTCACCAGGAGTCCTGACACTTAGCTGTGGACTGAAGTGGGAGCTTCTGCCATGCCCAACAGGTGGTGGTGGCAGCTGTGGTGGGCACAGCCAGCAGGCTCTGGAGCCCTAATGCAGAACCTGCCAGCGGTGCTGCCACCCACCTGCCACAGCAGAAGCTCCTACCTGGGGCCAGAGCTGATGCTGCCGGCAGGTTCTGGGTGGAGCTTGCGCTGTGCCAGGAAGGCATCAGCAGCAGCAGTGGATGCCACTGGCAGGTTCTGTGTCAGGTCTTCTGAAGCTGCTGGCAGCATCCACAGCTGATGCTGCTGCCTGACCGCTGCAGCAGAAGCCCCATCTGGGTCCACAGCTGATGTTGCTGTGTCAAGGGCTGATGCTGTTGGGCAGAAGCAGTCCTAACTGCTTGCCTGGCACCATGAGATTGCTGGAGCTGCCGGCCAACTGTAGGCCAGATTCAGTGAGTTGGTGGCTGTCGACCCATGGGCTGAACTGAATCTGTTGGCAGGCTGGATTCAGCCCACAGGCTGTATTTTGCTCACCTGTGACACACAATGAAGAAAATGGGAGCAATGGGAGAACAAGATTTCAAGTAAGGGAACATGGCTGATTATGCCAAAGGCCGTTCTCAGGTCAATAAGAAAGGCCCTTTTGAGATGTTCACAAGAGTTTTCCAGCAAAGTGTCCTGGGTCTGCAGCAGAACTGGTGGTGAAGAACTTGAATCAGGTACTGAACAACAAGCATGTTTACTGCACTTCGAGAAGAAAGGGAGAAGGGAGATAGGGTGGTAATTTGAGAGGCAAGTAGGATCAGGATGGGTTTTTTTCCCCCAAGGTAAGAGAGACAAAAGCTTGCTTGTATCATGAGGGGAAAGAGGCAGAGGAGAACAAGAGGTTAAGGCAGGAGATGAGTGGGCACAAGAAAGATCAGAAGATGGACAATGCAACAGCATGAGATCCATGGAAACTAAAAAAAAAAAGAGCAAATTCTCTTCTGCTCTCCATCTGCAATGGGAACAGTACAAGTGAGATGAAAAATGAAAGGAGAGGACCTGGGGAACAAATCAAGGGTGATGAAGAAATGGTTGGGACAGTGGGGCATCTGACCCCAGCTTAGCCCTCTAGATACATTAATACAATACCTTATATTAAGACCGATGGGCAAAAAACAAGATTTTATAAGTTAATCTAAAATCTTTGAGAACCAGTAATGTTAGAGCCTAACACTGAATGAGCTAGAACCCTGTAGAATGAAACATTTCATTCTCTCTCAGAGTCTGCAAATGCAGTTTGTAGTATCCTTACCACATAGGGAGCTCGTTCCTGTGAACTTGCTTTTCTCCACAGTTTAGCAATCTGCTTTACTCTTGTAGCCCAGTCTGCAACCAAAACCGATATGTTGTGTTAATTTGCAGTTTTGACAAGTTTCACTTTATAGGACAATTTTTAAACAGGGAAGTGGTTAAGTTTTTGGAGTAAAATGGCACGCAATAGAGATGTTATAAAATGTGTGCCCCTTTGCAGATAAATCACTGACTTACCTGGGAATTCCTCCTTTAAATTGGGGAAGTTGATATTTGTGTATAGAACTGGTGCTACTGTTGCCATTTCACCTAGTGCTTCTTCTTTTTCCCACTTGAGAGTACTTCTTTGAGCATTGGACATTGTATCCCCTTCTCCTTCCATAGGCTGGGCCGATGGTGTCCACGGACTGTTAGGATCATTTACCATTGGGTTAAACGATGTCTTATCCCTGACAAATGAGAAGAGACTTGTCTTATTTCACAGACTCTTCTCAATATACAAAATCCATTTTCAAATTCATCACTCTGCTATACTGGCAATCAATTATGTATTTTAGCAAGACAACACCATAAATATTTTAAGGACTATTTAGGCCAATGTCAAGAATTAAACATTTCAAATGTTCGCTGGCCAGTCTGTCTTTATCTCAGCCTGGCCATATTCACACTGAATTATTTCAGATCCTTCACGTGACTCACCTGGCATCAGCATATGGTGGCTGTGCTATAGGAGAGAAAGTGCCTAATCCAGCTGCAGGAGCCAGAGGGGTATGCGGAAGATGGGGGTTTGGCCCAATCAGGCCATTCATAAGTGGTACTCTCGAAAACACGCTCTCCCCTAGAGAGAAATAGATTAATGTTACCAACGTAAACAGCAAGCACCTGAAGAGTAAAGTGCACGAGACAAACTTTAGTGGGGAAGAGACCTTTGCTTGATGATAACCTAATTTCCTTGCCTACTTTATAATGCTGACCTTAGCTTTCTGGAGAAGATTTACAAACAGGCTTTGTTCTAGTAATCCACAAACTTAAGGGATTTCCTTCCATTGTTTCTCAACATTGCGTACACTAGAGTTCCGTAAAACGGGGGATTTTTTTGAGGATTTCCCAGACAATTAATCCTCTCATTCACACTATCTTATGCCATTTAATTACAGCTTGCCTCTAGGTATTCCTTTTCCAGGGGTTGTAGGAGACAGGAGAGCTACTTTCAGTATTCATTCATGTATCTGTATAATAACCGAATAATTGGAAAAACAGTAAGGGAAAACAACCTCACACTTGCTAGAAAGAGCCCAACAGCCCCCAGAGCTTTGGTTTATTCTCACAATTTTCATGTTATATTTGGGAGTATGCCCCACATCTGGGACAAAGGGGGAGGAGCCTGTGCCCTCCTTGCTAAGGATGGAGGGGTTGAGCTTCCTGGTTCTAAGCACACTGCTGCCATCACCATTGCCCAGGTCTTTTTGCCCAACAGCATCCAGGATCAAGTGCTTATTTGCACAATTTTTCATTTTACTTCGAGAGCCTGGGTCCCAGTGCCAAGGCACCTGGGACCCCCTGCTTTTATAGCAAAGAGAGCTGGTGGCTGCCTAAATAAATAAGGGCTGAGAAGCACAATGGCAAACCAATCTTTATTAGGGTTTCTGGGTACGACTATAACAGATAACAGTCATGTTATCCTCTACAGCGGATTCACTCCAGTGTAATGACTGAATTGTCTGGTAAGCATTTGGTGAAGAAAACATAGCCCAGGGTCAGGTGTACAGTATTCCAGACTACCAAATGTTGTGATTTTTTTTTTAAGTCACAATTATTTCCCTTAAATGAGATATAGTAAATGCCTATTCAGTGGTTGCTGGCAACAGCATCAGCTATCATTATTTTCTGATCTGCCAGATTATATCCTGACCCAACGCTGCACTCAGGGAAACAAAAAAGGAAAACATATGTATAGTGCCAGGTAACAAGCACGGAGGCGCTGCATACAGCCTCTCACAAGTATTATTAACCACCTAATTTTAGCATTTCCTTTTCAGAGTGTGCAGGTGTGATGGCGGAATGCCTTTTTCTGTAGTTTTACAATTTTTTTACCAGTGAATAGGTAAATCTAGTCAAATGTGTCTCAATATTGTAATTAAGTGCCCAGTTGAATGATGTTATACTACTATTAGGGTGGAACATTTTATTTGTATCATTAAAATATTAGCATAGAATTTTTTTTTTTTAGCACCAGCCTTTCCAGATGTTCCTACTTTGGTGTAACACTGACCTTTGAACCTCAGTCACTGCAACTGGGATTGCCTAGAGAAGTGTTTCTTTAAAAGCACAGGGAGGGGTACTTAGCTGCGTTTGACTGAAGCCAGGCAGAAAGCAGGGCCAGGTAGCACCCTTCGAGGCTAACTGGGTCAGAGAGGCACGAGCATCTCATGAAGTAGGCTGTTGCCAATGAAAGGTTAAGCCTCTCTGAACCAGTTACTCTCTAAGGTGCTGCCCTGCCCTTCCCTGCCCTGCCCTCCATCTTGAAAATGTAAGAGTATCTCTGAAATTAGATACATTTATTGAGGAACACTATACGGTTCTCTTGTATTTTTGGTCATTGTCTTGTGTTCTGTGGGTTATTTTCCCAGTGTAGGAAAGGATATTCATAGTGACCTATACAAATTGGAGGACTGGGCCAAAAGAAATCTCATGAGGTTCAACACAGACAAGTGCAAATTCCTGCACTTGGGACAGAACAATCCCATGCACCAGGACGGCTGGAGGCTGACTGGCTGGGCAGCAGCTCTGCAGAAAAGGACCTGGGGGTTACAGCGGACAATAAGCTGAATGAGCCAACAGTGTGCCCTTGCTGCCAAAAAGGCTGACGTATCCTGGGCTGCATTGGTAGGGTTATTGCCAGCAGGTCAAGGGGAAGTGATTCAGCACTGGTGAGACTGGAGTACTGTGTTCAGTTTTGGGCTTCTCATTATGGAAAGGTTGTGGACAAATTAGAAAGGGTCCAACAGAGGGTGACAAAAATGGTTTGGGGGCTGGGGGACATGACTTATGAGGAAAGACTGAGGGAACGGGCTTATTTAGTTTAGACAAGAGGAGACAGAGGGGATTTAATAGCAGCCTTCAACTACCTGAAGGGGGTTCAAAAGAGGATGGAGCTGAACTCTTCTCAGAGGCAGCAGATGACAGAACAAGGAGGAGTGGTATCAAGTTGCAGCAAGGAAAGTTTAGGTTAGACATTAGGAAAAAAATTCTTACTAGGAGCATAGTAAAACACTGGAACAGGTTACCCAGAAAAGAGATGGACTCTCCATCCTTGGAAGTTTTTAAGACCTGGCTAGACAAAGCCTTGGCTGGGATGACTTAGTTGGGGATGGTCCTGCCTTGAGCAGGGCATTAGATTAGATGACCCACTGAGGTCCCTTCCAACGCTAATTTCTATGATTTTGTATTGTCTGGATGGACTGGGTGAAAGTTTCCTGATCAGGGCTTGGGAGAACATTGTTGATCAGTAGCTTGCCTTATGCTATCAGGAGGTCAAGTCAGGAAAACGGACATGAGAATCAGACCCCTGATTTCTGCTGCAAAATCAGATGTCTGCCTGAGAGAGACAGGGGTTAAATCTTGTTGGTAATTAAGTTTCTAGTAGCAAAATGAACTAAAATCTGAGGTGGGTTTCCTCATTAGAAACTGAAGCTTTCATCACACAGAAGTGAATCATTAATCCATAACTGAACTGAATTCTAAACCAGAAAAATTGCACTTGGAACAGCTACCAGATTAACTTACCACTGATAACTTGAAGATGTTATCTCCACACACTCGGGGAAACATGCTATCTTTATTAACACTTAACTCCATACCTCATCACTGTTTGCTTTAAATTATCTAATTTTTAGGACTTTTTGCCATCTTATAGTACCTTAACTGGTATCAACCCTACCAAAGATGACTGCTGCTGAGAAATAATGCTTCCGTTTAAACTTGTGCATATTAAATAAATAAATAACTTGGAACAAAAATACCATTTGATGGGGCATTCGGAGTGAAAACCTTTAAGTCCAGAATACATATGTCAGAAGTTCCCCACAAAAAAACCCAACAAGCTATTCAAAGTAGCTATTCTAAACAAGTTTTATATGTAACCTGGTTTTGGAATCCTGGTTTGAGGATGAGAAGCTACTAACTGGTAAACTGGAGCTCCGTGAGATGCAGTCGGAGTAACGTTCCACTATGGGCTCAGATGAACGCTTAAGCTTGGAAAATATTTTGCCCTAGTTGTGCCTTCCCAGCGCATACATTCTGCATCCCCTCGTATCCGTGCCAAAGACATAGACAGCAGCATGTACTTTCTGTTTCTCCATTATGTCTTAGCCATGGAATCCCAGAGTGCCAGGAACTCCAT
Organism: Crocodylus porosus; assembly: GCF_001723895.1. Taxonomy (NCBI): domain Eukaryota; kingdom Metazoa; phylum Chordata; order Crocodylia; family Crocodylidae; genus Crocodylus; species Crocodylus porosus. The sequence goes on from NW_017728886.1 coordinate 11,722,618, forward strand.
GGAGGAAAGGAAGTAGGCAAGGAAGGAAGTAGCAAGATGTAGCATGTAAACATGTCTGAACAATTCTCATTCTCCTTCATTCACTTGTCCACATGCTCATTCATTGTGCATGACACCAAGACAATACTCACTGCACCTGGAACCTGGTCCCAGGTTACTAAGCAAAGAACAACTGGAGGACTGCTTCACCAGATGTGCCTCACTAGTATCACAGTACTGCTAGGCATCAAACTTGTAAATGTTCTGGGTTCTGGTAAAATGGGTCGTTGCTAGCTCCATCTTAATGACATTGTGGCACAACTTGACACCATCCAAGATCCAGTTAGATAGTCTCTGAGCAGAAATCAATGCATCTTTTGATCTCTTGGGTCTGGGAATGAACAGATGAGATTTCTGGAAAAGACAAGGCTTTCCTCACATGAATCCTGTACAAACCTGGAAGGGAGGATCCGGGAAGACGACTGGACAAGGACAAGGGAGAAGAGATTGATGTCATATATCTTGACTTCAAAAAAGCCTTTGATCTGGTATCCCATGATCACCTCTTGGCCAAACTGCCCA
>NW_017728886.1:11724073-11744173 GCF_001723895.1 Crocodylus porosus
TATGACCCCAGCTGACTTCCTGCCCTTTGGGCAGGGGGCTGGACTCGATCTCCCGAGGTCCCTTCCAGCCCTAATGTCTATGAAATCTATGGTGGGTGTATTTGTTGGCTACAGTGAAATTCTGTGATAACCTTAGGTAGAAATTTGAGGCAAGTCTGGAGGGAAATCTTGTCCAGGTGAAATACAGCATGGGGAGCAGTGCCTGAATTTCCATGAGGATGTTGGTGAAGACTGTTAAGGATGTTGAGAGTCCAAACAGGAGGACCTTGTAATGGTCATAGCCCTTTCTACCATGAATCAAACTCTCTGTGGGCGCGTCTACACACGACAGTAAACATCAAGTGTCTGCATATGTGCCCCTATTAGGCTGCAGTAAATTAATTTATTCCCCAACAGGATAGTATGTATAGTTGTATTTAAAAAACTCCACAGCAGTGCACATGTAGACACAGCCCCAGCTGGCTGGAATACGAGCGTCAGTGAGGGAGCTGCCTGCTGGCTAGCCCTGTACTGAAGCACCCTCGTGCCCCAGCCAGCCCCTCTGTAGCACAATGAGCTGGATCAGAGCAGTCCCAAGCTGGCAGGATGACCCCCCCAGGCTCCCTGCCAGCCAGGGCTGCTCCAACCCAGCTCAATGTGCTGCACTCTTGGGCACATGTGCAGGTGTGGTGCCCGGGAGGAATAAACTCTGGAGCAATAAGCTCCAGAGTTTATTTATACACAAACAGCATGTAGATACACCCTGTAAGGAGATGGTGGTGAGCTGAAGGTATGATGGGGCACTATCCTTCTTTTCTCTTTGGAACCAGAAAGTAATCAGGGTGAAGCCCTTTTCTCCTGTCATAAAGTAACTTCTTCATAGACCCCCAAAGATAGAAAGGAGGACACTTCTGCTGAAAGCAAAATTTCATGAGAACAGTCCTTGAAAAGGGAGGTAGGGAGGGGATTAGGAGAAGGCACACTTCCAACCAAAGGTGGCGATACATCTAAGACCAGTGGTCTATTGTGCTGTGTGAGCAAGCATGCAGGAAGTGGGTCATCCCATTCCAAAGGGTTTGAAGGGGAAAATGGAAGTGGATTGTGCCTCTTGACTGCCTCATTAAATACTCTGCCTGTTGCTTGGGGAATGGAGAAAGGGTCTTTGCAGCCCCTAGACAGGGAACTAGGAAGCATGAAGTTGTGATATGAAGGGCCAATGCTGCTTCCTTGAAGGAGGATGGACAAGATGGGGTGGGCATACCTGAAACCATAAACCTCCTTAGAAATAAAGGAACCATCAAATGAGAAGAGCTCAACTGACAGACTCAATAGGTTTAGAAATCAAGACAATTCCCTACTCAACAGTGGGGTTGGAGTTGAGGAGTCTGGGGCTGGTGGTAGGAAACTTCTACTCCAGTGGGTCTACACCCTATGCTCTAAATTTAGAGCATAGGGTGTAGACCCACTGGAGTTCCTGCCTACAAAGGGACTGGATCCAGGCTGCATTTTACTAATGGCGTGCCAGTTCCCCAGAGACTTGATCTAGTCTGTATTTTGCTAATGGTATGCAATTGCCCCTGGCCACAAGCCGGCTGCTACAGTCTAAGTGGAGGGCTGCTCTTCCTTGCTTTGGCCTCTGCCCACTGTTGCTAGAGTGACCAGAGAGGACTGGTGGTCCATGACACTATCTGGCTTGCAAGCTATGGCCCTCATTTGCAGAAGGTACAGTCAGAGGCCAACCTCATGGATTTGGACTCTGCCCTCACGGTCCTTTTAGGTGCACAGAATAACAGATTTGCAAATGGTATACTCCCCAGAAACAGGAGACTGCCTAAAACAATAAAGGCACATAGCCTCTTCAAAGAAGGGACAAAGCTCAAATTGAGGCACTGTAGGAGATGTTGACAGTCCAGAGAAGCTGACTCATAGTGGCTAAAGTGATGAGGAAAAATGAAGCCTTACTCAGCTAGAGAAGCAAAATGGGACACACCAGAAGTGTCTTATGTTTCACTGAAAAACTGATGGAAACTGGAAGTCAAAAGGAGAAAGAATAAAAAGTAAACTAAAAAGAGTCTGAAAAAAAAAATAGAGTAGCACAGGATTTGAAAAATGGCTGCAGGCCAAGCATACAATCTGGAAAAACTGCGGAAGCTCTGCCGCAAGGGGTTGAAAGGAACTTAAGAGGAGGAAGAAGCCTTTCACATCCTTGGTACGGAGCATGAGGAGAAGAAAGAAACATGTGTACTGTTTGGGGTACTGATAGGGAAAAAAATTCTCTGAGCTCAACTGTTTGAGGTGCACAGGCACCCACAATAGACAAATGCTAGAAAACATGTGTTTGGCTTGCTTTTGCAACTACACTCAAAAAAACCCATTAGTCCCTGATTTCCAGTGTGCAGGTATCAGCATCTTGTATTGATTCACATGAAAGTACAAGTGGGGAAATAGAAAAGACAAAAATAATTGAAATGTTGTGGACCTGTTCTTAATCCCCTCTTCTTGTTTGAACAATGCTACTCAACTTAAACTGAACTCTTAATAGAAATTAGGCATAATAAATCACACTCACACCGTCTTACAGACAAAAATAATATAATTAAGGGGCTGATTAGTCAAACTCCTTGATTTGAAAGCTGGACTACTTAGAACTACTCAGGGTGTAAAAGAACAGAATATCAGAACAGGAAACTAGCCTTGTCACCAATACTTAAAGTAGTATAGAATAATTGCCCAATTGCCCAGTATTTTACAAAAAAGCAAATATGATAAATATTTTTCCGCTCTTAATACCAAAATCAATCTGTCCATATATCAGATGCTTAACGTCCAGATAGGTTGAAAAGACCTCAGAAGCATTTTCGCTAACATGGCTTCCTTTTATATAGTAAAGGATCCAAAACTGGTTTTGTACAGGCTGCCACACTGCTTTTAAATGAAACAGAAGAACGTACCTTGATTGTGCAAAGGCATTAACTGTGGTGGGGGTGGAGGCTGTGGCAAAGGAGTTGGCTGAGTGGTTGCAGGACTCAGTACAGCAGTAAATAAGTCTTCCACATCTTTTCCTCCCAGCTCTGCAAAAACACTGTGTATAACTTGGCTGATATTGTCATATAAACTATACTTAAAAAGGGATTGCAAACCTCAAGAACACATACCTGGAATTTTGTACAGTTTACCAAGAATTGCACCTGGGCAAAATAAAAACAATACAGAATTAGCAATAATTTTATTATTCTAGATATAGTGCAATATAATTAATTTGACAATGGTAAGTCCAAGGGCTGATTTAGGAAATTTATCAACAGCCATGTTAGAAAATAGATGTTTACTTAAACTGTTTTAAAAAGTGATGAAAATGTAAGACAAGGTTTTTACCATCAGTGACCATTTTGTCTAGTTCTGGACTGAGGATTCCATCTAATTGTTCTTCACTCAGGGGCCGTGAACTCTGATTAGCACTTGGCTGAGGCAGAGAGGAAGGATCATCCGAGATGGGACCAATATCTAGTCCAGCTGAAGAGGTAAGAATATGATGTCAGTTAAAAACAATGAAATCTACTGACATAGGAGAGAGAACAAAAAACCCCCCAGAAACATTTTCTACTTCTTCGGTTACACTTTGACTGTAAATTAAATCAGATCTGGTAAAATCTAGAAGTTGGTTTGGAAGGTAAAGGAAGACCATCAATAAAAACCAGAAACATCTGATTTAGCTTTCTTCACAGTTTGAGAAAGGAATGTAATTTAATTAAATGGCTATATTAGATGACTTTGAAGCAAATTTTCTTATAATGGGATCCCTAAATTTAGTTACATCTCATCTAATCTTTTGAGTACATTTTATTGTGTTCATTTTAAAAAGACAGGCATTTCCTCTAGCAGCTACATATTACCTTAACTATGCCCTGAAAGTGCCATGATTCCTTTTGTTACACTAAACATTTACTAAAATACAGTTTGTATCTGGCCTGTATTATAATGGCAGGAGTTTCTACTTTTAATAAAGGTCTAAAAATATTCTGTATTAAATTAGAAAATATAATTTGTCAGCGTTGAGAAATTACGATATTATTTACGATATGAAATGCTGGATCCATTTAAAAGTTAAATAAATGTCTCTGAAGCAAAAGAGTTTTGGAAAAACAGAACAGACATTTGTATTTAAAAGTTTTCAGCGACAAATATGAGCCACTTTCAAAAATAACGTAGCATGTCTTTCCTAGTCATCATAAAACTATGCTTTAGAAATTATATGTAAGGTGACAAATCATCAGCCATTTACAAGAAAAAGACTGAAGTTGACCTTTTCATTCATGCTTCATATACTAGCATAATAAAAACCTGTTTGAATTAAAGTCAAGTATCTCCCTACAGTAAGAGCTATATACTATTACTCTATGTAATATTGGAAATATGCAAGAAACAAACAAAAATAGTTTTGTATCATGAAACACAAAAACAGCAGCTATTAAAAAACTTAGATAACTATATCTAAAACACTATCGGTTGCACGGTGCAAATTCTACAAGTAGTGCTAGATGCAAACAGAACAGAAAGCTAGTGAAAACAAAACAATGAATTAGTGACACAGTAAAGGAGCACTAACATCTATGCATGCACAAACAGAGTTTTTTTTGGCTGAAACCACTAAGAAAGAGGACTACTTCTAACAATGGATCATCCATTGTTTAGTTTCTTACCAAATGGGGAGGGTGAGTTCTCAACCTGGAAAGTGCATAAATCAAGACCTACAGGACCCAAACCAGATAAAATGGATGATTATAACACAAAAAAAAAAAAAAAAAAAAAAAATCAAAAAAGAAAAAGGAAAACAAACCAAGAGCATACACAGCTGCATGCTGAAAAAGCTATGCAAGTACGATAGACAACAGCAGCTATTTTTATTTCCTCATAAGCAGTAAAGCAAAGGGCTAAGTAAAATAAAACACTGAAAAGCTGTTTTGTAAAAGCAGGAGATAAAAGAACTTCTGAAATTGAAGTATACTTAAGATACAACAATTACATATATATCAAAGCCATACAAAGCATACCTTGTCAACATAACATATGGAGACTGTCTATAATCAAGAGAACAAAGAAAACAGCCACTAAAGAAGTCTTGAAAGCACATACCTGAATGATCTCCAGACTTTACTAAGTCATCAGAAAGTATTCCAAGGATATCATCATCCGTGTTCAAAACCTCTGAAAGATCAGCTAAGGGGTCATCAGAAGAACCTACAGAAGGCAACAGAAACTAAAATCAGTACAACTATGAACCTTGAAGATTTCTTTGGTAATCTGCCCAGCTATTAACATGCTCTGAAAAAACTTGATTTTAGAAAAGATAATGCATGGACCTGTTACAAGGAAGAGTTTGGATGAATTAGGGAAAGAAAAACCAAAGAGAATTGTAAAGATATACAGAGAACACACAGGGATTGGATTTACAGCAGTTGACTACTTCAGTTTGCTAGACTTTATTCTGATCTGAAAATGTCTTTTTTCCTAATTTGAACCCACTACTCCGATAACAACTGTACCAGGGTAAATGTCAGACTGGACATGACAATGGCCCCAGTCTCCACTGCTTTGCCTGTTGTGGAGCCTGTGCAAAGCAGAAGCAACCTCAGAAGACAACCTCAGAAGATAAAACGTTTCCCACTTACTCTGCGCTGCTCTGTGCCTACTACAGAGGCAATTATATCAATGGAGAACAGTTACTAGTGTGCATAAAGAACAAGGACTCACCATAATGGAGGGAGGGAGGGGAGAGTACTTTAAGTGGTGCAGAAATACATTAGTTATGGAAACCTTTTATTTACTCAGCGGACTTGGTGCTACAAAAGACTTTCTGGAACTAAGCACAATGCTGTAAAAGCAGCAGCAACAACAACAACCACCTAGTTCTGCTCTTGTTATGCAAGTTTACCTTTTGGCATTTTAGCTTCACAGCAGTAATTATGCAAATGGAAGGATTCTGGCACCTAAAGTAGTGTCGATGAGCTCAGCTTATTGACTGGGTAACTATAGGATCAGCTCATCATGCTTTAGCTTTCAAGAAATCCCACCTGATGATGCATATCTGGTCAAAGAGTTGATGGAACAGAAAAAAAAAAATCTAATTTACCAACATCCAGCCAGAGTTAACAACTTTCCTATCTTCTGTAATATTCTTCCTATGTCATAGTTCAATAGAGCTGCCTGGGCACAATCCTGAATACTGTAACTGCCTTTTTACAATAGTAATAATAGTAGTAATAATAAAATCTAAACTTGAGTTAAATAGCTGGAAATGGCTCATGGTGAAGATAGAGAACTCTAGGCAAGATTACCATATTTTCTCACACACCACACCCCCTCAAATAAAACACATGCCTTGTTCTTGGAAGGCACCACATAGAAAATAAGATTTTTTTTTTTTTTTTTTTTTTTTTTTTTTTTTTACAGGAGTTGTGCCCAAGAGCTAACTGCATGCAGCAATTCAGTCACTCTCAGCTAGATCAGTGGCTGCTTCAGGCAAAAGCTACAGTGTTAAAGTAATTCACAGATGCTCAAAGCTATTGTTAAAGTGGTAGCAGCTGTGAAATGGTTCAACCTGGACTGCATCCCTCCTGCTTGCTGGCCTGGGGGGAGTGGCAGCAATTACAGGACCCTGGCTTCTATTCCAGTGAACAAAATCAGCTTCCCCACTTAAGATGCACACTCTGATTTTTGGGGAAAAGGTATGTGTGGTATGATAATAAATATCAACTTTGTGGACTGTTTTCATATGGACCAACTCCACTTCTGTTGTGTTTACTGTATCACTTTTTCCAAGTTTTCTTCCCATCTATGTTAGAGGATTTTTAAAATTCTTTTTACCCTTTTAGTTCAGCATATGCTGGAAACAGCCACGTTGTTTTAGTCGGCTGCAGATCCAAGCCAAGGGCTGGTCACATATGGTGTCAATTGAATGATTTGACTGCACTGGCTTACTTGGGTGTTTTGGATTGGAGAAGAAAACTCACGCAACACAAAAGGGAAAAATGACTAGCCTGTTCTTCTGGGTCTCTAACAGAACACAGTTCTGCTTCTATGTCATTATCCTCACTTTTCTGGTATTTGTTTTTATTCCAACCAAGGTCAAGAGTAAGATTTAAAATAATAAAGATGGCTACCCGAGGCTCTAGACACCTAATGTTATTAGTGGTACAGTAATATATAACTTAATTATATCCCAAAAGCATTAGAGTAAATTCCACAGAAACTTGGCCAGCTGGGCGGTATACACACATACTAATGTTCTGACACTTAAGCCAACTTAGCTTTAAGTTGACTTAACTGTCAGAACATACGCACATATGTGGAGCAGAGTCAACTGACGTGTATTATCTCGAGTGGCATTAGTTAACTTGATTTAGCTTATGAAGTGACTGCCAACATGTGAAGGAGCTGTACGTGTGTATGTTCTGACATGGCTTAAATTAAATTGACTTACTTAAGTCAACTTAGTTAAGTTGCCATGTTTTAAGTCGACCTTGTATGTGTGTATGCACCCCTACTTACTACCTTCATTATCCTGAAAGCATACCCTCAGTGTTCTCCAGAAACTCTATTCAAACAGATGTCTTCTGCAGCATGCCTACAAAAAAAATTATGGAATATGGGCTGTTTCAAACTAACTGTGGGAAGAGGGAAGAGCAGGTTCCAAAGCAATAAGGAGCAGCCTAGATAGACGTTGCCATGCAGACGTATAGCTTGTGAAAGAGGAACAAAATAAGATGCTTTTAGACACTGAAAAAAGGATGCTCATAACACCACGATTGTTGGGCAAAAGTTTTTTATATTGCTTCCTTGAATGAAACTTCCTGTCTATAAGAGTTGTTTGTTATAGCAAACACACACAACATTTTTTTGCAGCAAGTGAAAGGTTCATTTTTGCTACAAACTGTAGCTTGAAAGGGGTTTCAAGCTCTGGGGGGCACAAGATAAAGCAAAAAAAATCTGAATGTCCAGCTAAAAAGGCAAAGTTAAAAGTTAGACAATAAACATCTTAAAGTTAATATTCAACAGGTTTTTAATACAGCCTTCCTAATTAGCTTATTTCAGCCTACTTATAATATAAGATTTGCTTTCCTACATCACTTTCGTAAATCTTGACATTATAATTGAGGACTGATGAGAATAACAGTAAGGCACATGAAAGTGAGTGTTCTTGGGTCACTGATGCTCTTCTTAGGGAGCCGTGGATCTGCATCTATGTGTTAGTGACTCTAGAACAAAGACCAAATTGTGGATTATCACTTAATATAAAATTAGTCCCGTGAGATTAAGTTAAAGAAAGGCAAAAAGTGGATGCTTCAAAAACAAAGAGACAAAAACTAGGAAAGCATCAGAGTAAAAACATGTCAAGAATTACTGAGTTATCACTAACTTTAGTTTCGTATACCTTGAGCTCCCGGTTTTGCTTGAGCTGGATTGGAGGCTGAGCTAAGTAGGGGGTCAGAAGATGGATCCAGGAAATTAGTGGCCAGATTAGTTTTACATGAAAGTGGAAGTGATTCTTCAGATAAATTGTCGAGGCTCAGCTTGCTTTGTCTACTGGTATCTAGGAGATCTTTTCCAAAGAAAGCTTCCTAGAATAAAGACAAAGAAAATATTAAGTAAACCAATTTACAAAAATTCCTGTGTCTAAGATGCTGTCTACTAGGGTTGCACAGATAGAGATTTTTTGAGCCAATACTGATGACCGATTTTTAAGGAGCCATATTGGCCAATACTGATCTGATTCCAATGTGCAGTTGGGCAGCTTGGAGACCAGTGTTGAGCTGGTAAGTTTGCTGTGGGGGAAGTGGCGGGGGGTACAGAATGAGGCCCTGGTGGTGAGGGAGGGAGTGGGGCTGGGGCAGGTGCTGCTCAGGTGGGGCGGACATGGCATGGAGCCATGAGTGAGGGTGAAGGTGGGCTGCTGCTGAGGGCTGGGGCGAGGCCAAGCTCTTCCTGGCGAGGGCTGGGCTAGGCTGCGCCCGGGGCAGGTGGCAGTGGAGCTGGGAGGGTGGATTGGGGGAGTGCAGCCATCCCAAAATTTGCCATAGCCCCCTGTAACCTCCTTTCCAGCGCTGCCACTGCGCACCCTGAGTGTAGCCTGGCCCAGCCCCCCAGTGCCACCACGTTCTAACCCCCACTGGGAAGAGCCTGGTGCAGTCCCCAGCTGCAGCAACAGCCAACCCCACAGTGGCACACCCCCCAATCCTCCCCTCCCGGGGTGTGCAGCGGTGGGAGCACCCCTCCTCCCCAATGCACCCCAGACGTGCTGTTTGCAGGTCCATCCCGCGCCCATCCTGCCCTGGCTGAGCAGTGACCCACGCCCCTGCTCACCATGGGGGCCTCAATCTTCCCCCCACACACCCCTTCCCTCCTCTCATCCTTCCCCTACAGCAGACTTACCAGTCAGTGCTGCTCTCCAAGCTGCTGGGCTACATTCCTGCCTATGTGCATGCTGCAGCTGCGCACGTGCACAGGGCATTTATTGGCCACATCAGGCAAAAAAAGCCAATTTTTGATGCTGTCAATTTTCCCTATATCAGTGTTGATCTTATATGGGACTGATGCATGGTGCACCTCTGCTGTCTACACATGAAAGCTTATAAACTTATATACTAATACAGTTATCTGCTCCCTCTGCCATTTACATATTGTGGAATAAAAGTGTCCACTCTAGGGAGTGAGGCTGGGCATATGTACAGTGGACAGGAAGTGGTGGGGCACTTGTACTGGTATAATTTTACTGATTCAAATTTATGCCTTAGATTATAAAGAGAAAAATTTCTCCCCTCCATAAACAGGGTTTAGATACCTGTACAATCCATTACCATAACATTTGAGCAATTCACAACCTTTAGACTATATATCCTCAAAGCGACCCTCCTGTGCAATAGGAAATTATCACTGAAAAGCTCAAAGACTCTACAAAAAGCCTGTGGATGAACAGGGAATTGAATGGAAGTTTTCAGAGTGCCAGACTAGAGGAGCCATCCATCTCTTTTTAGGAAGTTAAGTAGCAGCAGATATAATTACATTGAAGAGCATCAGCCCCACAAAAACTGAGGTCAGTGAAAATGTATAGTTTCATTAACAGACATATATATTAAATCATAGAATCATAGAAAGTTATGGTTGGAAGGGACCTCAGGAGGTCATCTAGTCTAACCCCCTGCTTAAAGCAGGATCATCCCCAACTGGATCATCCCAGCCAAGACTGTCTAGCTGGGTTTTAAAAACCTCCAAGGATGGAGATTCCACAACCTCTCTGGGTAACTGTCCCAGTGTTTTACTCCTCCTAGTAAGAAAATTCTTGCTAACATTGAACCTAAACTTCCCTTTGCTGCAGCTTGAGACCATTGCTCCTTGTTCTGTAATAACAGACACCGTTCGCCGAAACTGGAGTCCTGAAAAGTACATTAGCCATACACTGATTTTGCAATTGACTATAGAGTCTTCAAGCCAACTTCTGTCAGCTGAGATGTTTTATTTGTTCATTCATCTATTCATTGTATTCATCTTTAATTTTGCCCTAGAAAGCCATGGCATTTTTTGATTGGTAAAATTGTACTTTAAAAAAAAAAAAGTCAGCTTTTCCTTGCATTAATGAACTAAGAAACAACACAATAAACCTAATCTATATTTTATGAGAATGAGCTCATGTTAAAAAAAAAGCCATTCTTATTAATAAAGAAAAAGTCTTAGTGAGGGATCTTTCTCTATCCCTATTAAATGCACTTTTTTCCCCCTCACCAGACAGTATTCTCAAATCTTTCTGTAAAGAAATATTAATAATATCAAAGAGAAGTGACAGGTTCAGCCTAAGTCTTTTGACAGAATTCAATATACACAAATATGCAAATGAAGGGTGCAGTATTTCAGTTTCTCAGGAAAAAGGAACACAGAGCCTTATTTATACATTATTTCTCAGAAGCAAACGGGGCTATAAGCTGAAAGAGTATTATTGACATTAGATACACAACATATTATATATACTTATACATATACTTTACTTCAGTTGAATAAAAAAAACAGATAACAGAAAACAACTGCTTATTCCTCAAATGTAGTAAAGACTTATTCGGCAAGTGCAAACCTCAATTTTATGTAGTGGATAATGTAAGACAATAACTATACCTGCAAGTATGCAGGGAAGGTTTCTTCAAGTTTATTTTTCTTTTTCCTGTAACGCTTTTTTGTTTTCTCAGTATTTTCAGAGACTGCGGTAGACTCATCAACTGGTGTGTCCGGCAGCTGTTCTGTCCAACCTAAGGAAAACATTCATGCCTGAATATATTAACATTCTCTCCCAGGGACATGATGGAAGACTGACAAAATTGTCTTGTTATGGATCCCAACGTATAGCTTGATTTTTGCTCCATACTTGTGTTGAAAGCCATCCCCCTATCAACCCAGGTGCACCTGGTCATTTGGGTTAGGGTTGTCAGAGGTACCTAAGAGAGGATACACAATGCATCACTCCCTTGCGTGCCTTCTGCCCCCTCTACACATTTGAAATTTGTCATTTAAAATGAGCTATATGTACACTGCAGACTCATTGTTATTAGAGCAGAACTGTTCTTTAAAAGATCTGTGTGAAAATAACATAGGATTATATGGAAGTAGGACTGGAAGGGACCTCACAAGTTCATCTGGTCCAGCCCCCTGCTCAAGACAGGATCATCCCCGACTAAACTATCCCAGCCAAGTGTTTGTCTAACCTGCTTCTGAAAGTTTCCAAGGATGGAGGGTCCACAACTTTTCAACTTAGCTTGTTCCAATCCCTGACCACCCTTATAGTCAGAAAGCTTCTCCTAACTTCCAGCCTCAATTTCCCCTGCTACAGCTTACCTGTTGCTTCCAGTCCTGTCCTCTACAGCCACAATCTCCATCCCCTCTATAATTGCCCTTTGAGTATTTGAAGACTGCTATCAAACTCCCCTTCTGTCTTCTCATCCAGGCTAAATAACCCTAGTCCTTTTAGCCTTTCTCCATAAGTCTCATCTCCCAGGCCCCTGATCATTTTTGGTGCTCTGCACTGCACTCTTTCCTAACTGTGCACATCCTTCTTGAAGTGTGGGGCCCAAAACTTGACTCCAGGTGAGGTCTTATTAGCGCTGAATGGAACAGAAGAATCAGATTCATTGAGAAGCAGGGTTGGAAGGGGCCTCCATGGGTCATTTATTCAACCCCCTGCCTGAGGCAGGATCATTCCTATCCAAGCCATCTTATACAAACACACTGTCTCACATTTTAGCAAAACTATACAGTCAAATCTGACACAACACAAGACATAAGCAAATCAAAGGAAGTGATTCACACGTGACACTCCTGTTTATACAACCCAGCATGCTGTTGGCTTCTTTTTGGAACAAGTGCACACTGGCGACTCAGATTCAGCTTATGGTCTAGCATAACCCCCAGGTCCTTCTCTTTAGTACTGCAACCTGGGTACTAATTCCCCATTCTGTATTTTTTAATACAACTATTCCACCCCAAGTGCAGGACTTTACACTTGTTCAATCAATGAACCTCACTCATTGATTGTGGATCATTTCTCCAGTCCAGGGAGGTCACTTTGGATCCTAGCCCTATCCTTTGGGGTAATTCTTCGTTTTTCAGTTTCCGTAACAAATTTATTCCACTTGGAAATTTTAAAAGTTGAGAAGTGACAATTCTGTTAATACTGAATAAAGGCAGAAAAGAATCAAGCTCCCCTAGTCATTCTAGTTCAGTAGTGCTAATAGAGAGCAGTAAAGTAGCTGAATTCTGACCTGGAATAGATGTGGGGAACAGAAATGTTTCATAAAAAGGTGCTGAACACTTTTTGAATCATTGCATAAAAATTACTGTACACAGATCTATGGTTTTCGAATACTCTTAGTCAGATCCTTACCCACGTACTAGAGTGGTTCTGCTCTACTACATTCAGCAGTAGAGGTCTCCTCTGCTCCCCCTCCACATGATTTATTGATATAATAGAAAGTACCACTGTTTTCCTTCTCTGGGCGATGAAACATGGGGAATCTGGTCAAGATGATTTCCTAAGCACTTTTTCTCTTCTTTTTATTTAAGACTAAGACAGAATTATTCCTGTAATCTATGCTACTTAATTAATTTTTTCAAATACTACAATAGATCTGTGCTGAAGCCTTTGCTAAAAGTACACAAAAGCCCTTGAAAAAGAACAAAGTATTTATTGAATAAGTCATTCTAAAGTGGCAATAATTGTTTTTGTAACAAACAAATAAAAGACTTTTCTGCAAAACACTGTGGTATGACAAATCATCCATTCAACAGTTTATTGAGACCGACAAGTGAAGCCACTTCATGCAAGCGCAATACTTAAAAAAAAAAAAAATAAAAAACCCAACCTTATTACAGTAAGTTACTTGGGAAAGTCAATACACCTTCTACATTGTTAGGTAACAAAATGCATTATACCATACTGTAGAAGAACCATTATCAAAACTTTAGCCAGACTCCTGTAGTTATACCCTGGAGCTGCTGTTCACAGTTTGTAGACTACTATTATGAATTCTGAACTGTTAAGATAATGCACACGAGGTAGCCTCAAAAGTCAGTAACTAGGAAAAACTGTAGTCGTCAGCTTGACAGTCAAGGAATGGATCAAAATATTATTCCATTCACTGTCCCCTCTTCATATATTCTTTCCCACAAAACTTCTGTTTTTAGAGCCACAAAAGAATAGGACTGAAAGGGACCTCAAGAAGTCATCTAGCCCAGTGGTTTTTCAGTCTTTTTCGACTCAAGGCACTCCTCAAAAAATACCACCTCTTACCTTTAAGTTTTGTTTGTAGGGGGTTTTTTTTGACTACAGAAAAATAATAGAACAATTCTTATATTGCAAAGAACTCAAAGACCACAGCAGGTCAGATGTGTTTCTACCACTATAGACTCCAATTCATAATCTCTGAGTTTTATCTTGTGAATCATGTGTAGGTGTTGGATACCTAACAGTGCTAATACTGTGCTGTACCATGTGGCAGCCTTAAAAGGATCTCACGGCATCCTAGGATACAGTGGCATCCTGGTTGAGAATCACTGATCTGGTCCAACCCCTTCCCTATGGCAGAATCATCTCAGTGCAAACTTCCCTAGGCAGAGGGCTGTTCAACCTGCCAGTGACAGATTTCACAGCCTGCCTAGGTAATCTGTCCTAGCTCTTAACCACCCCCAGAATTAGTAAATTCATCCTAATATGGAATCTAAAAGTGTCTTGTTGAAATTTAAACCTATTATCATTTGTCCTGTTCCCTGTGGACACAGAGAAAAAATGATCAATATAGTCTTTTTAACAGCCTTTTTTGTATTTGAAGACTTACAAACTTCCCCCTCAGTTCTCTCATTTCTACACTAAAATCCATTTCTTTCCACCTTTCCTTAAAGTGCCATATTTTCTATGTCTCTAATAGTTTGCTGTTCCTCTCTAAACTCTCTCCAGTTTGTTCACATCTTTCTCAAGACATGATGCCCAAAACTGGACACAGTACCGAGGACCCACCAGTGCTGAATAAAGTGGAAGAATTACTTCTTCTGACTTGTATAACACTACTGCTCATACATTCCTTTTGCTATTAGCTGTTTTTGAAAAAGGAGAACAATGTTGACTCATACTCAGATTGAGATTTTCTATATCCGCCCCAGATCTTTGCTGCAGTACCGCGACCTAGCCATCATGCCATATGTTGTGCATTTGATTGTTCTTTCCCAAATACTTTGCACTTTTCCTTACTGCATTTCATCCTATTTATTTCAGAACATTTGTCCAATTTATTATGGTCATTTTTGAATCCTAATCCTAAGTGCCTACAACAGCATCCATCTTGATGCTATGTACCAACGTAATAAGCACAAACTGAATTACAGCAGTTATGCAATTCTAAGATGAGCAGACTTAACATGAGCAGGTGGCTCCTGTGGCTTGGGCTCTTGCCCCTACCCAGGTGGTTGTTGCAGCTCAGGCTCCTGCCCCTACCCAGGTTTGGGGTCACTGCTGTAATTGCCGCCTGCCCCATCCTCCACCTCTATACCCCACCGTCTGCACCCTGCAGCCCCTTCCCTCCATTTCCCCTCTTCCACACTGTCTCTGCTCCCCAGCCTGCTTCTTTCCCCTCCTGCCTCTTACCCTCGCTCCATGCTGGTAGGTGTTGCCCATGCTGCAGCCTGGGGCATTGAGCACAACCCCATCCCAGCCCCTGTAGCAGTGGTGCGGACCATGCACAGCTGCTGTGGGGTGGACCTGGGCTGGAGCCATGCTCATTGCCCTAGGCCAGGACAAGGGCAGAGCCTGCCTGTGCACAGAGAGGAGGGAAAGGGGGAGCAGTGGCAGGGGGAGAAAGGGGGCTCAAGGCTGTGGGGGAGGGGCAGAGGTAACAGGGGTGCAGGTACAAGCATGGGGCAAGCCACTTAACCTCCCCAAACCATCTATTCCCCTCCCCCCCACTGCAGTGGTCAGGAGATTAATTAAAGACGACCCTCCAATAATTAAATTTTACATATGGGGAATTATAACAAATTTTTAAATTTTCCATGTAGAAAACCTAATTATTGGGGAACCATCTTAAATTCAGGATTGTCTTAGATTCAAGTAAATACAATATAATATGCTGTACAGGCTGGATTAGTGGCTGGCAACCTTTCAAGGCTGCAGGCCAGACTGCCCCAGGTGGGGTTAGAGGTGGGTGGATGGGTGGGTGCTAGAGCCTATTTGCTGCTGCTGCCATTCTTCTCCATGGCAGCATGAGGAAAGCACCAGCAGCCAGCGCCAGCCCCCACAGCAGCACAGGCAAGTGGCTGATGCCAAAACCTGCCCACTGCCAAATGCCGCTGAACCAGATCATAGGGCTCCATGGACCATAGGTTGTCAACCCCTAGTCTAGACTATTAGACTCAATACAGACTCTTAGGAAACACTACTTGATACTAGTCTGGTCTGATACTAAGCCATTAATGATTTATTTTTTAGCATGATTATCTAACCAGCTATGCATTGCCTTATAGTAGTTTAAGAATGGACTGTATTTCCTAAGCTTACTTATGAGAGTGTCATAGGAGGCACTGCTATATTGCATGCACAACTGTCTTCCTGTCTATATGGGTCATTATCCTGCTATTTTTCTACATTTGGTAGATCAGATGCCCGTTTTCTTTCCCTGTTCATTGCTGCCCAAATAGTTTTGTTCATCTCCTTCTGTTTCTTCCACTGCTGCTTCATTTTTATCTTCCTCCTCTGGCTTACATTCTTCCCACGTTATATTCTCTCTCTGTTTTGGTGTGGTCTTTGGCCCCCTCGTTTGTTTCCTTCCTTTTCTATTATTGTGCAACTCTCCCTTCGCCACGTTGGTCTCTTGTACTCTTTTCAGAGAACTTCAGGCAGACTGGGTTTTGCTTACATCCTGCTCTCTGAATAACTTGAGAGTAGTTTTTCTGCTAGAATGGAACAGGACAGAGCAGCAAGGAAAACTACAGAGATCAACATTGGAGAAAGGCCAGACTCTCAGCAGGCATAAGCCAGAATGGTACCAATGACTTAACTCCAGCTATGCTGACTCAGAACACATGAAGCTATGCTCCAGTATCCCCAAATGGATTTTTCCCCTTAATACACAACCAGATAGCAAATAACTAACTAACTACTAACTAACTAACTCCAACTGTTTGGCTGGAGAATACAGACACACTCATGTACTTGTCATGCTCATGCCTCTGCCCCCTTCCCCTTTGCCCCTCCCTTTTGTTGCATATCCTCACTTTTCTTTGTAAATTAATCATCCAGAAAAGGTTCTGCTACACAGTCCAAGCAAGTGTAGTACAAGGGCTCCATAAAGTAATCCCACTGATTTCAGTTCTACGGCTGTGTTACATCTCTAATGTACCACTGCACAGAATGAGGCTTTTTTTAGTATATTTAAGGGCTATAACTGTGAACGCTTATTAAAAAATTTACAATGTATATATTTCTACATTCCCTACATAAAACCACCTTCAAACTAAAATATGCCATTTAGAGTACAGAACTGGAAAGTGCATGTTACATACTTAGGATATACTTAACTTTTGAGGTCTGAGGCTTCAACATCTGTATGTTTATTAAAGACAGATGAAATTAAAAAATTTACAATGTATATATTTCTACATTCCCTACATAAAACCACCTTCAAACTAAAATATGCCATTTAGAGTACAGAACTGGAAAGCGCATGTTACATACTTACGGTATACTTAACTTTTGAGGTCTGAGGCTTCAACATCTGTATGTTTATTAAAGACAGATGAAATTATTAAATGAATAAAATTTCCCCACAGATGTATTTTTTATAAGCCTCATTAATTTGCAGACTATAATCAGGTCTTTGATTAGGAAGCTTAAGCGCCCATTATTAAATCCTGATAAGATGCTGAAAAATTAATGTTCAAACTAAAGATGTGCCACCTGCCCACAGGTTATAAAATTGAGGGCCACATACTTCTGCATAAAAGGAGTAAAAAATGCAAAGGAATATCTTCACAGCAAACTGAGGAATTCCAAAATACAAAAGTTTTTACGAAGCAGACATCACTGTAACACAAAGGCTAAGTACAGACGTCAAAAAGCCCAAGGCTGAATCGATTTAGTCTTTGCAGGTTAGTCTAAACTGCAGAGATTAAACTGAGAAGCAAGTGAACAGACACTCGCTTGTGAGTCAGGAAATACAGCGAAATGCATGCGGGGGCTCCAGCTAGAAGCTGGGGGTGGGGGTGCTAGACCATGGCTCCCTGCCTGCCAGTCAGTGCCAAAGGGAAGGGACTGAAGCTCCTAGGCTTTTCCCTCCTCTCTGCTGGAGCAGAGGGGGCATGGGCAGGCGCCAGGCCGGAGCTAGCACACTGGAGAATGGGGAGTTAAACCCGCTCCCCAGCCCTCATAGGATCCTACGCCTGGGCCTCCCTGGGCTGGGCGGGAAGGGCCGGTGCCCTTGGGTGCCTTGACATTAGTATGCTTGTCATCTATACCACCTTTGGCAGGACTCTCACGTATCCGTGTCTTTCGTCTCTGCTCTGGCATTCCAGGCTCCCACCTTGTACAGCTTCTGCTTTATAATGCAAGTGTAGTGCTCTGTTTTCTTTGGTCACACCAGCCCCAGCAGTCTGGGACCCCTCCTGTTCCCTTAGCTCTGTTGCCAGCACATACATGTGATGATTGTGCCAGGTCTTTGCCAACACCTCTCAGTCTGGTCCTGCAGGACTTGGCCCTGTGCTCACATGTGGCAGGGGCCCAGTTCCTCCAGCTTCAGTTCCCCAGCCTCTTCCCTCTCCCCTATGGCCTGGGGGTGCTGAGGGGAATTATGCCCCTCCCCTTATCAACTGCTTACCTCAGGCTCTGCTACAGGGGGTGGAGTCTGCTGGTCACCTGCCGGCCCCCTTCCAAGCATACCCTGGCTGGGGCCCCATGCTGGTGGGAGAGGGGGTTTAAGCCCCCTCCCTCCTCTCCACCTGAGCCTACCTGCCCAAGCCCCCTGCCTGCTCTGCTCCAGCAGGGAAAAATCTGGCAGGGGCTGCCCCCCTCCCCATGCAGACCCAGCTGCATCCCCAGCCAGGTTTCCCAGCCCCACGTCAGCCAGCCCTCACTGCTCTAGCTAGGGAGCAGAGGCAGGACCAACCCTGCCCTCTGGAGCAGACGGCACAGCCTAGCCCAGGGCAGCAAAGCATTCTGGGATGCTGGGGGACTCTGATTTAACTTAAACCAGGAAGAGGTCTGGTTCAGAAGTTCCATAAACTTGTGTGACCTAAATCCTAAGTCTGATACTACATTCAACCAGGTTTATCTTAAACCAGTTTCAGCCATTTTGGAACTGGTTTGTATACACTGAATTTTTGTTCTGTTACAGGGTTAAACCAGTCTCTGATCACTTAAACTGCTTTATGTGCATCTTCTGTCCCTAGCCAAAGAAACAGAACAATTTCTAAGTTGGGGACCCATCACAGGATCATAGCAAAGTTACGCTGGAAGGGCAGGATCTCACAAGTCCATCTATCCAGCTCCCTGATCAAGGCAGGGTCTTCCCTGACTAAACCATCCTAGGCAACTATTTGTCTAACCTACTCTAGAAAACTTCCAAGGATAGAGATTTGACAGTTTCTCTAGGTAGTCTGTCCCAATACTTGGTCATCCTTTTAGGGTGCATCCACACAGGCAACTCAAATAGAAACAGTGCAAATTTGAGCCAGGGATTTTGCCTCAGAGCACATGCCCAGACATGCACTTTGGTGTGGGGCAAATTGTGCCACATGGGGCAAAATAACCCTGCCTGGTTCCTCTTGGATCTGCAGCCAGGGGGGAGCTAGAGCCTGGGGCTAGTACCTGTGCCATCCCCAACAGTATAAAAAGCTGCCCTGTCCTGGCCCCATTAGTACCAAAAGCTGCCCTGCCAAATAGCTCAGAGCTACTTGCTTCTGGGGCTCAGCCAATTGGTACCTAGGGACACTACCCCTTGTGCAAGCTGGACTGCTGAAGCAGCCCTGAGAGTTCTCTGCACCCTCTACCCACTGCAGCAGTCTGGCAGTGGGGGCTGCTGCCTGGCTGTGACCTGCTGTACACCTGCCAGACCCGGATGGGGGACTGCACAACCAGTAGAGGCATCTACCCCTCTGTGCCAGCTGCCAGCGGCTGCAGAGTTGGCCTTTGTGTGGCACTACTGCCATGTGTGCCCCTTGCCCTGCCATCTAGGCAGCTATCGCCCAGAAGATATTCCCAGTGTGGTGGCCTACTTTGAACTGTCAAAGCATGTCCTCCTGCCCCAACTGGCCAGGAAGTCAGCCACCTTCAGCTGGGTCCAAGGTGCCAGCTCTGAGCAGGCTCCTCTGCCTGGGTTCTGCCACTGGTGTCCCTAGAAGGAATTCTGGTGTTTCCTATTTGAAAACTGAAAAATCCCTGATAAAAACCCCCCAAAGTTACTCTGTAAAATACCCGAAATCCATGTTCTTCCATAATTAAAACAAAAGACCACTATAGTTTCATAGTAGCTAGAGTCGGAAGGGACCTAGGTAGATCATCTAGTCCGACCCCCTGCCTTAGCAGGAAAGAGCACCAGGGTCAGA
>NW_017728886.1:11744273-11749241 GCF_001723895.1 Crocodylus porosus
TGTGCTGCGCAGGGGGACTCTGCCACAAAGCCCCAGTGACCCTGAAGGCAGCCGCTACTACCCAGTGGGAACACGTCTTTTTTTTTTTTTTTTTTAATTGCCAGGATGCTGGGGCTAGGTAGAACAGCCGTCAGGGGGGCTTGGGTGGCAGGTGAGGGATGAGGCCGGGTGGAGCAGTCATTGGGGGGGTCTGGGGGAGTGGGCGGGCGATGGGGATGGACAGGGAAGCAATCTGGGGGGCTAGGGGGTGGGCAGGCCCAGTAAGGGTGTTCCCATGGTCCTCTCACCCCCTCCTCCAGCTCCCCCACCCGCTACTCGCCAGCAGGAGCCCAGTTCCACCTCCCTGTGCTGCCTGGTCTGCACAGGCAGGCAGCGTGCTTCAGCACTGGGGCGAGGACCAGCCATAGAGACGCTCTGGCCTTGCTACCAGAGCCTTTCTGTGGAGGACTGAGACTCCGATTGCCTCAGGGCACAGTCCTGGACTGTGCCCTGTCCCGCTCCCCCCCCGCAGTTTTTTTTGACCTCTGGATATGATCTAATTATGCCCCCACACTGCAAATTTGCAGAGCAGAAAACATTTTTTCATTCCCGCACGTGCCTCTTGCAGCATCTCCAGAAGGTTTCTCCTAACCTTGAGCCTAAATTTCCCCTCTTGCAGCTTGAAGCCCTGGTTCTTACTTTTATTCCCTACAGCCGCAGAGAAAAGGGCATTGCACCTCTCTATCATCTTCCCTCAAGTATTTGAAGACTATTACCAAATCTCACCTCAGTCTTTTCTTCTTCAGGCTAAATAACTCTAGTTCCTTCATCTTTTCCTCATTAAGTCTTGCCTCTTAGACCCCAAATCATTTTTGTTGCTCTGTACTTGACCCTTTCCAAACTGCCCATATCCTTCTTGAAGTGTGAGGCCTAAAACTGAATACAGCTCACCAAGTGAGTCCTCACCAGTGTGGAAACAGAAGAATTACTTCTCTTGTTTTGCAAGTGACACATTGTTAATACAACCCAGTATGCTGCTGTTGTTTTTATTTATTTATTTATTTATTTTATTTATTTATTTATTTTTACAATAAAAGCATACTCTTGGCTCATATTCAGCTTCTGGTTACTGTATCCCCCAAATCCTTCTCTGCAGAACTACAGCCTAGCCAGTCATTCCCCAGCCTCTATTTGGGCATGCAATTATTCCATCCCAAGTGGAGAACTTTGAACCTGTCCTTGCTGAATCTCATCTCATCGATTGCGGACCATTTCTCCAATCTATCCAGGTCATTCTGGATCTGAACCCTACCCTCTGGAGTATCTGTTACTCTACCCAATTTGGTGTCTGCCACAAATTTGTTAAGCGTGCACTTAATCCCATCATCCAAATCAATGAAGATATTAAACAATGTAGAATCCAGGGCAGGCCCAGGGGGAATTGGGTCTTATACCTGCTCCCACCTAGATACTGAATCACTGATGACTACCCATCGAGTATGATGGTGTAACCAGTTATATAGCCACCTTGTTGTAATTTAATCTAGTCTGCACTTCCAATGAAAATATGTTTTGACCTCCTAAAACCCCTATAAATGTAAAGAAGATGTCTAACTTTTTTCATTGCTTTGTAGGTATCACAATAGTACCTAGAGGCTTGAACAGAGATCAACCTCTCCATTGTGCTGAGCTTTATTCAAACATAAGGTAATAGGAAGTTCCTGTTCCAAAAAGCATAAAAGCTAAACAGACGAGACAGACAAGGAGGAGAGATACAAAATGCACGGAGAAGTGAATTATTTTCTTCTAAGACACATAGTAGGTAAATGGCAGGCCTGGGTCTACAACCAGATCTTCCGACTTCCAGTTCAATGCTTAATCTACTGATCCACACTGCTTCTCTTTGCTGTGTCCATTGCTGTAGCAATGAAGTTTGGTGCCCAGGACAAAGTCTGCAGCAGCAGCCCGCCCTTGCCTTGTGCACAAATCTGGGTGGCACCCTCCCATGCTTGTTTCAGAGTGCACAGAGTGTCAGGCGCCACCCTTCCCCTGTCCCCATGCCCCCAAAAACAACTCATGGCTCTGTCATGTGTCATACCCCAGCTGGGCAGCACCTGTTGGCACCCCTTTGCTTTGGTGTCCAGGACAGTGGCCCCGCTTACCCCCGTGCCCCATGCTACGGCACTGGCTGTGTCTCAACAGCCTGGAACCCTCTCTTGTTTCACGGAGTTTCCAATCCCTCTTTGTGAACTGTGGACACTCCTGTTAATATATGAATAGTTTACTCTACACACACACACACACACACACACACACACACACACACACTATGATGAGATGACTACTAACATTAATAGTGTAACCATGTTTTGCAGCAACTCTTCTCACAGAAATAGGTAAAAATGGAAGTCGTGAATTCTACTATACGAGACACTGACAGTAACTTACAAATACAAATACATACCGTCCTCTCTGGTAGGCAACTGCTCAGAAACAGAGCCAGAAGAATCTTTCCTGGAGAGAGATCTCTTGGTTTTTCCCTGTCCAGTACGACTCCTCTGGCGCACCATGAATCCACCGATCCCTAATAAGAAAGCAAAAATTCAGCAGACAGGTACAGATTACCATTCCACATAAGATTAGAAACCAGCAGATTTATTTATTTTTCTAAAAAGAAAAAGCCATAAGAAATTAAGACACTCTTTAGTTTTACAAATACAAGGACTTCTTCAAAATAGAGGTACATTTTCTAAAAGACCAAAGCTATATGTAGTTTCTATACCAACATAGTTTGTTGGCTTGGGCTCTGGATATGGGTAGAGCAGTACAGTGCTCTAGCACAGGCAAAATCATTTGGGTATAAGGGTGGTTTCCACCAAATGTAAGTTACTTCCCTTTCCATATAGTTACACAGAAGCTATACCCATATAAGTATATTTGTATCTGTATAACTGTCCACACTACAAGCGGTATGTCCCTTTAACTATGCTAGGATAGTTAAAAAGGTACAACTCTGAACCTTTCTGATTCAAATAAGGCCTAAGATAACCAACTGAGTTTCAAAAAATTCAGAACTTTCAATGACTACCATGTATAATTTTACCAAGGCATCTAACAACTAAGGACTTCTTATATCAATGAATATGTCTGTAGTTAGCAAAACATGTCAGGGTTTTCGAAATATGACATAGCCACAGGAGTAGGAGCTAAAACCAAGAGGAACCAAAACAAATAAAACTTCCTAAGAATCCCAAAATATCCAGAGAAATCTCCCATTATTATTCAATAGGGAAAATTCAGAATCCCCATGCACAACTGGACACCTTTATTAGGAGTTATACATGCTTTTATCTCAGAAATTGTTTTAACCATTATGACAATGCTTTACTGAATTCCCTAATGAGCACTTGCAATTACTAACTCTATCAAAAATGAAAGGAAATGGTCAATCTAACAATCAAACTGACTAAAAATTCTGAATCAACTCCAGGTAGTTTCAAATTTAACCAGATCATATATTTGAGAAAGCATCTGAGATACTTGCCCAAGTATTCTTGAAAAACAGAAAACAATTCATACATTTACTTCACTGAGCCGTATACACCAATAAAGCAGCATATATTTGTATATATGTTTGCATATACATGCTACAAGTATATCTAACTAGATAAACAACATGAATAATTTTATCAAATTAAGTAAGTAAATAGTATGTAGCTGATCTGAATTATACACTGGTACTTAACAGCACTATAAAGGCAGGTTGGGTGCTTTACTGCCACCCAGGAAAGCACAACTTGATAACAAGACTGCAAGGTACGTTTAACCAAAATAGAAAAAACATGGTATAACTGTACAGTAAGGAAAGAACAATATCTGAAAAAGTGTTTCTGAAGTAGACTTTAATGCTCCTATCCTAAACCAATGGAATATTTCTGTTGTAGAAAAACCGTAAATATAACAAACAAGTGGCAGTCATCTACACTGTGTCCCCTACCAGGTCTGTATGGCTTTCTCTTTCTCTTCTTGATTCCATCAGCTCCTTCTGTCACCTTTGCATCATCATCCACAGTTTCCCGTTCTGGGCTGGAATCTGATTTTCCATCGCAGTCCATAAGATCACCTTCTGGAGAAAAGACAAGAAGTATAAACTGAACCAGAAAAGAGAAGGATAAAAATTCCTGCACACATTCTACACATTTATGAGTTTCAAAAGCACTAAAAGGATATTTCATGCCTAATTGTCATTGTTTCTTTAAAAAACCCACTCTGTCAATACACACAAAAGACTAGCACATGTACCTCCCAAAAGCCTGATGATGATCTGCAGTCCATCTACCTGAATACAAGATTCCACATAACTCTGTTCAATTTAGATTCCTATGTTGCTTCATCGCTCTAGCACTTCAGTGCCTACCAAGAAATGTGTAGGCAACATGATTAACATGCATCACATATGGCCTTTTCCCGTAAAGAAAAGTTGTGGGTACACTGTTTTGTTTTGGTAAGGTTTTTTTTTTTTTTTTTTAATTTTAATTTTTTATTTTTGTTAGAAGAGGAGGAGGATAAAAAAATTAGAGGTACAACCATATATCATGCTGTATCAGATCAGCACCAATAAAAGGAAAATTAATATTAATCGGCTCTTGGCTTTTTTTGGCCAGTGGAGCCAATATCGTCAATGGTAAATACAATATGCTACATACATGTGGGCAGCTGCACACATGCATGTGGCCAGGAATGCAGCCAGGCAGCTTGGAGAGCAGCGCTTTGCAGGCAAGTCTGTGAAAAGGAAGGGGTATGGGGCCAGATAGAGGCCCCCACACTGAGGGAGGGAGTGGGGCAGGGGCTGCTGCCCAGCCAGGGCATTGAATGAGACCCAGGGCCAGGGCAGAGAACGGGACAGAGCTGTGGGCAGTTCGCCCAGGGGGTGAGGCAGACAGCTCTCTGCCATTTCACCACCCCCCTCCCCCCCCGCCCGGGAGAGGC
>NW_017728886.1:11749341-11767559 GCF_001723895.1 Crocodylus porosus
TAGTGGGGCATATGTCCCCCTCCCCCCGCATTTCTGTGCAAATTCAGCATGCCCCACGCCTGCCCCGGACTCACCTATTCAGGCTCAGCAGCAGCAGCCGGGCAGAAACTATTCCTTGGCATGGGGGAAAAGTGGCCCCTCCTCCTTGCTGCTGCTGGACAGTTCTTGGTGTAGCCACCCGGAGCCCACACCACGCCATGCCGGGCTGTCCTGCCACTGTCACCACCAACCCTGGGCTGCCCAGCGCAGCAGCAGTGACAGTGCAGAGTAGCCACAGGGCAACCCAGGCAGTGATGATGCAGGGCAGCCTGGTGTGGTGCGGGCCCTGGGTGGCTGCATCAAGAACTGCCCGGAAGCAGTGAGGGGCAGGGATTGCTTTCCCCCCACGTTGAGCAACAGTTTCTGCCTGGGCTCCATTGCTGCCACTGCTGAGCTTGGACAGGCAAGTCTGGAGCAGAAGCGGGGCATGCCGGGTTGGGGCTGCATGCGCGGGTCCTCGCTGGTACCGCAGGGCCGGGGCCAGTGGCAGTGGCAACTGGAAGGAGCTGCTGCTGCCTGGGGTGCTGAGAAAGGGAGTCCAGCCACGGAGCTGCCCCGGCCCTACTGCGTGCCTACGAAGCAGCAGGATGTGGCATGACTGGGCAGCGCCTGGGCCAGGTAGGACCAAGCAACCTTCTCACAGGCCGGTCAAACTTCCTCCATTGGCTGGATCCAGCCCATGGTTTGTATTTTGCCCACCCCTGATTTAAACAGTCATTTCTACAACACTTCTGTGCCAAATTTGCTTGGGTCCCAGAAAGACTCTATATGCAACAGCACATGGAGTTGCTAAACTACCCTACCTTTTCTCTAGTTTCTTTTTGAAGTGCAGTTCTACAAATATTAACAAAAGACATGGTTGTAACATGCCTAAGTTTCAAAAGCAAGCCTATGTTTTTCAAAAGCAAGCCTACTAAGATTTTTAAAGGCATCTCAGTTGTTTAATGAACGAATGAAGATGAAACGGTAAGACCTGAAAGCAAAACAAAGGTAGATCTTCCTGCTTCACACACATGCTGTGGCTATTATATTTTATATCTTTCTATCTTGTTATATTATCAAAAAAAGGATTGAGTGGAGGCTTGATTACGGTGCATAAGTACCTTTACAAGTAGAAAATACAGGGTATTAAAGGGTTCTTTATCTATTGGAAAAAAGACACCACAGGGACAAGCCAGATAACCTCAAGTGGGAAACAGGCATAGACTGTAACACCGAGGTTAGGAACAGATGTTGCGTTTGTCTCCAAAACAAGCTGTGCCTGTGTTTGTCCCAAAACAGAAAAGTCCCAGGACTGGTAAGTACAAGAATCGCCCTCAAATCAAGGTTTAGCGAGTGGCTGAATGCACTATCACTTTTCTGCCACTGGTTCAATAAAGCAATCCTGGGACAAATGTTCAGATGCACTGCTGTGATATCCTGAGACACTTCCAGCACTGCTCATCCCATGAACCTTCTTAAGGTTTGTCCTGGGACAACACACAGACATCTGAATGACTGCATTTTGTTCCTGTACAAAATGGTTTCTTCCAGCGCAAATGTGAGGTCTGTTCATAGCCTGAGAGTGATTAACTACTGGAACAACCTATGAAGGGAAATGGTTGATTCTGCATCTCCTTATGGCTGTACACTAAAATGAGATGCCTCCTGGTGCTTTATACAAGTTGTTGCTCCATAAAACGTTAACAAGGTGACATGTAAGGGCCTATGATAATATAGGAGGTCAGACAAGGGACTACTTCTGTCACCAGAAGTACTAGCATTCGACAGCAGCTGCCAAAGGGGAACTTCCAGAGTGTGTATGCACTTGGGAAGGGCACGACTGTTCAAGAGTCCCAGTGGCTAGCTGAAGGAGCAGGCAATATCTATGCACTGTGATGATTCTCAATTTTTTTTGGACTCAGTGCACCCCTCCATAGCTTAAAGTGAATACACTGGCACCCAATTTCAAAAATAAATGTATATATTACAGTGCTGACCTCCTTGCAGAGGGACTGGGCAGCAGGGGTAGAGGAATCAGCCAAGCAAGGACAAGCTTGAGCTTGTGTTCATCTGCTTAGCTTTTCTGTCCTGCGCTGTCCCCACCTCCAGATCCTGTCTGTTCTGCTTCTGGAAGCTGCTCCCCACCTGCCTGAGGCCCTATCCCATCCACCTGGCTGAGCACGCCCTGCCTGTGGGGTCCCTGCTTGCCTGGCAATCTTGGTGATGGGTATGGGGTGTATGGGCCAGGGTGCCTGGGCAGCAAGGCCAGGTCCATCACCAGTGACAATACTAGCAGCAGCAGCTGGAAGGAGCTGCCGCTGCTACACTGCCCTCGTCCTGCTGCATGTCCAGGGGTAGAGGGACCGGCCACATGCACCACAGCCTGGGTAGGGCTAAGGGACATACCACAGGCCAGATAAAATCCCTTGATGGACTGGATTTTGGCCACCCCTGGTTTAGGGTGATCTATCACCTTCATTGGCATCCACCATCATTAGGCCGAGATGCTTCCCTGGCTGTTCCATTTAATAGCTATCATCCATAAATCTGGATAGTCCCTCTTTGAACCTGCGTATACAATCTATCTTCTGTAATCTCCTAAAGTAACAACCTCCACAAGTTAACTATGCTCTGTATAAAAGAGGACTTTGTCTTGTTAGCTTTAAACCTGTCGCCTGTCATCTCCTCCTAGCCTTAATCTCTTTGAATTGGAAAGGAGGCAAGAGAAAAGTGACTACTCCATTAACTTTAGAGATCTTAAACAAACACACAAAAACTCCACACATTTCTTCCAGCCAAGAGCAGACTACATTTAAGGATATTCCAACAGAACACTTGCTTATATCAACAACTGAACATGGAAACTACACCAATGGTTAAGCCACTCTGCTATCTCAAGCACTCTCTATATCTACAAAAAGCTTCTCATGGCATTTAATCTGATTAACAACAAGGCAATGTTGTATAAACAGAAAGCACTTTAGACTATGATGAGGTGGTGTGCCGACATACCACTTGTAACAGACACCTGTGTTACTTATCTGATGACTTTCACACTTGTGGGTTAGCAAGATTATATTCCACAACATATTAATCAGTATGTATAGTGGATTCTACATAAACTAGCACAGTTTGACCACACAATCCACACTCCCCAAGTTGCTGGCCTTAAATAAGGTGGTTTCCACATAAGAGGTATGACACATGGAAAAAAAGGCTATTAGGTCCTTCCCCTTGAAATGGACTGATATGAACACTGACAAGCCAGGTTTTGTCTAATTAGTCCTTCTTTTAGCCAAACAGTACTGCACTGAAACACAAAAACAGCCAAGGATACAATATATACATCTACTGAAACACACACGTTCAAACAAGAAACACGGCACACATGGAGCATTACCTCTACTGTCGTCCATCTCTCCATCCCTTGAGTGCTCTGATTGGATATCTGGTGGTGTCTGTAGCACAGCCACACTGTTCTGGTTTATAATCTTCAATTTAAGCTTTGGTTTTGTCCGTTTTCTTCTTGGTACTGTAACAGTTAGGCTCTGCAACTGAGACATCCCCAATTCCGTCAAACAGACTCCATCCTGGGTATATGTCTTCGGAGGGTCTAAAAAGTTATAAGAAGGGTAATGGGAATGTAAAATATAACCTATAAGGCATGGATAACTTTTTGTAAACAGGGATTTAAAGAGTTAACCACAAGCATATCAAAAGGTGAGAGATACTAGTTTTAGAACTTGAGGAAATTGGTATAAATAATACAGAGGCACCTGACACTACCTTATAAATTACACCCTTTATAATTTACAGTCTGATGTCAAACCCTGCAACAATGCACTATATTGTTACATGACATGGACAAACTACAAACACTTACTAAAAAGAATTGTTTGTATTATGACAGTTGACAATTTGTAATGCATCCAGATCTGTATTGGCCCTGTGACATACTTGCATAGACCGTACTTTATATAGTTTTGGTCTCTGTTGCCTGTCAATCAATCTAGGTCCTTAGATGGCCCTCATCAGTGCAAAACATCACACACTTATACTAAGTTTTATCTTCCCAGTATTTCTTGTAAGGTGGGAAACATTACCTTCAGAGATATGAAGAACAGACTAGATTCAGGTAAAGGCAGTAATTAGACCCAGATCTGCTGGTGGCCTCTCTCCTAAGCTGGGAGCAGACAATTAAGGTCTGCTGATAAGCACTTGCTAACAGCCCCTAGATCTCAAAGAGGACACAGGATCCTTGACTAACTCAATCAGAGCTACATCAGTATACAAGTTCAAACACTTATACAAATGAAGCAAAGCCCAACAATTAAATAACGTTTCTGATCTCTGTAGCTAATAGGGCTGCGTGAAATTTTGAAGGGTGTTTTGTTTTGAAGCTGGTTCAATGCGTTCCGAGCTCGAAACAGCGACAGCAAAATCGAAACAAAACAAAAGGCTTCAAAACAGCTTCAAAATAAAACGAGGGCATTTGAAACGTTTTGAGTTTGGAAGCCAGACTTGCAGCAGCTAAACAGAAACAAAGGAGAGGGAGGGGGAAGAGGTGGTATAAGGGGGGGAAGGACTGATCTGATATTGACCTCTAACTCCCTGTTCGATTCCCCAGCTTTCTGATTCCTTCCCTCAGCTCTCTGATCATTTCTCCAGCTCTTCCCGGGGGGGGGCGGGGATGCAGGCCCCCGATCTGTGTGTGGGGTGTCAGCAGCCTGCAACTGAAACAGCAGCAGCTGCCTGCTGAAACCCAGTGCGCAAATATGGGGTCCTGCACCCCCCATGAAGAGCTGGGGAATTGAACCAGGAGCTGGGGGGTCTGTTCAGGTTCCAGCTGGCAGCGGCATGTGCAGATCTGGGGGCTCGTGCCCCGCAGCAGGAGCCTTCTGCCAGCAAGTGATATGAGTTTTGCTCAGAACAGTTTGAGGTGCAGTTTCCCAGAAACCCCTGCACCTATATCTTGAAACTTGCCCTCCGAAGGGGCTACCGTCCCTGCAATTTCCATCTGAATCAGGCTTAAAATGACGAAGTTATAGGCATTTTCATGATTCCCCATTATAGCCTATGGGTGAAATGTTGAAACATGTCAAAACAGCTTTGATGAAACAAAATGGAATAGCACTTAGAAATGAAATGAAATGAAGAAACAAAACACTGTCCCTTCGAAATGGAAGTCAAAACGAAATGGTGTCATTTCGCAGAGCTCTAGTAGCCAATTCATTATTGGCTTGGTAACATAGTCTCTACAAATCTTTATCTATCCCAAAATGTAGCCAAGATTTACATAAGTTCTCTCAAGTAACATGGCACAGTATATGTACAACCCAAACATGTATATATAATGCTTTACAAACAAGTTTTAGTTTTATATATTATATTATGCAACACATTAGATTATATCATTACATATTATTAATCTACATTATTTTCTTGCTTGGTGAAGGGGGCTGGATCCGATGATCTTCCAACATCCCCTTCCAGACTTACAATCTATAAACTCTTTTGAAGACTAGAAAATATTTGAAGCAAAAACACTTTTATACATTTCAATGAATACTGGATACAATGAAGCTTTGACGTGACCAAAGCCTCTAGTCAATACTGTATATAAATAATAATTACCTAAACCTATGTCAAGGTTGGAGCCACCTTGTGCTATGCACTTTTGAAATGCAGGAACTTGGATCCCTGCCCTCAACAGCTTACAGGTCTGACTGTTCAGTCAGACAACCTTAAACATGTAAATAGCCCTACTGACTTGAATCAGGAGCACTTATTAATGGTAGTATTTATTGTTTACTCGTGAGCTTAAAGTTAAGCAAGCGTTTACCTTTTTTGCATTATTGGCGACTCATTTAAGTTACTGGGAAAGTGGTTTTGACAGACAGTAGAAGGGCAAAAAAAAGAAGGGCAAGGGAAACAGTAACCAGTACACTGCTGCACAGTAACTAAACGTTATTAATGCTGTAACTATGGATAAATTATAGAGGAAACAAATTTGATATTCACTACAAAATATTCTCTAAAATTACGCTAGCTAATAAAAAAAATGCATTTAAAACATTTACCTAGTTCTTTTGATTTTGAAACCATCTGAACTCCAACTGATGAGTCACAGCCATCTAAGGAAGGCACTGAAAGATAAAAGGAAATTAATGTCAGTCAATGTAGTTCATGTGTTAAGAGAACTGATTCAGAGTGACATTGTCAGCTGTCAAACATTTTTGTTAAACTTTCTATTTTATATTGTTGACAACATTTGCTAGAATCTTAACAATAAAATGGTTACTTAGGTCATATTCCCAGCTTAATAGAAAAAATGGATACAGAACAACTCTGGTATAACTGAGGCCCTCAGATTTTGTAGGCCCCAATCTGGTATGAAGACTATGTCATTAGCTGACCATCTCCTAACTCAGAGGTGGTCGACCTGAGTGCCCATGGGCAAAGGCAGCCTCTGTGTGAGGTACATGGCAGGTCAGGGAGAGGACAGGCAGCACAAAGGCAGCTAGGGCAGGAAGCAGAAAGCAAAGCAACAAAGTCAGGCAGGGAGCACACGGAAAGAAGCAGCAGCAGAACAGTAGACAGGGAGCAGAAGACAGAGCAGCAGACTGGGCAGGGCAAGGAGATCAGAGTGACACTTGGGAAAGTACAGTGCTAATATGCGGCGCACACAGTGGGTCCCAACTAATGCATCCAGTGCAAATACATAAAATGGATCTTTCTGATCACCAGGCAGTCCTTCTGGAAGACTTCTAGAAGACACCGAAGTTTGCCAACCTAACTGCAGAGAAGGAATCAGACAACAGGGATTCATTTCCTTTCAAAGGCTCCTCAGAGGAACACTTGGTCACTGGTTGCCCAACAAACATCTCCAAGGATTCTCACGTGTGAGATCCCCTGTATTTTATTTTGTCAGACTTCTTGTACAATATATATGTAGAGTGACTGGGAGAAATTGAAGCTGTGTGAAATTCTAAGACGGGAGTTCGGATAAAAGTGAATAGGAAGAAGCTCGATCTGCAAATTAGGCTGGTGGCTTCAGAGAAGCACATCCAGAGAAGAACAGAGATGGTTTCTGCTTTGATTGCTGTCCCACTGTCAGCAATTTAGATCAGACCTGGTGAAGAACCATGCATAGTTCTGGTGCTACATACGCACAGTTTACAGATAACATTTTGGTAAAGAAAAAGCTTTTTACATGTATTATATATTTGTGACCCTCCTCTCCAACTAGGTCCTCAGCAGCTGTTCAGGTTTCCATGGCCTCCAGAATTACTACAATCCTAGAAGGCCATGCAAAAGGAATAGATGAAAGATAATGGAGCAGCCTCTACTTGCTTAGGGATCTAAGCAGTACTTGAGAGACAGCTTCTTTTCCCATGCAGTATTACAAAACCTGAAGTCAGCTCAGATGCTCTTATTAACAGAGTATAACCTAGCACTAAAAACAAAAAAGCTATTATTCAGTATGACAAGCAAAAACATGCAAAGCTGCCACATAAGCAGCTCCTTTGTTTTTAATTTCTCAATGCAACAAAGAATTGATGTGTAAGAAAAGAAAAAGAAAAGGATTTCCCCATCAAAAACAGCAAAGCAGACAAGCGAAACTTTGGTTTCAATAAACAAAAAGCATCCCCTAAAATTATCTCCATATTTTACACCTATATGATACAACATTAGTTTATATAGTATACCTTCCACAAATATTATCAAATTACATGGTATAAATGACAGAAAATGACTAGCTAAAGACTGTGTGTGATTAATCAGTCAAAAGGAGGACAGAAGAAATTAAAGAGGAGACAAGCACAAGGGAAGGAAATGAAAAGAAAAAAATAAATCTAAACATAAAATTCAGAAAGAGCTGCTGAAATGATGAGGCAGAGGTAAAACAGGAAACCTGTGTTTCCTACAGATACTGTAGGAAGATATTTACTACTGCTTCACTTAGACTAGCTGAAAAGACAGAAAGGAGGCGATGGTTGTGAGTGGTGTGGGAAGGGAAGCAGAGCAAGGCCTCATCTTACTCTGGTTTGACTGGACAGCTTTTTGAAACCAAAAGGGCAATTCTGACCTGGATCCTAAAGGTAAATAGGAAATCAGTAACAGTGGCTTAGAGTGGGATGATTCGATATTTATATTTGCTAAAATGAGGCAACAGGCGGTGGAATTCAGCCCCAAGCTGGAGCATCAGGGATTTTGGAGATTTTGCAAGACAGAGACACAGCAGTCAAACAGCTGATGGTGGCAATGGTGAAAGTGAAGTCAGGGCAGTGGCACAAACAAGCCACAATTTGAAGGTGACAATAAACAGACTGACTGATAAAGGAGATAAGAAGGGTTCAGATTACAGATTAAATCAGTGACAAGGAGAATGGATGTGGAAGACCTGAGCTAAGGAGAGACAGAAAGGTGGTCTCCAAGGATAGTCTCCTTGACAAGCAGGAATTATTTCACTGAAGTAAACTCAACTTGCAAATTCACTTGCGGGGCAGGGGGGAGCAAAAACAAAGGGGCTGTCTAGGAAGGTGCACTTAAATATGGTGAAAGCCATGCAGAGTTAACAAGAAAGTGATAAAGGTTATGAGGATGAGGAAGTGAGAAGCCAGAAAAAGGTAGAACAAGTTGCCAAATTAGACTTGTAAGTCACCATAGAGAACTGCAGTCTCAGTTAGAGGTGAGCCATCATCACTGAGAAAGGGGGGGAATGATTTGAGACAGAAGAATCAACACGACAGGAAGGAAACAGACACTGAAAGTGATTCAAAGTGGTAGAACAGTTCATAAAGACAAAGGTTGCAGTGTAGTTAAGGAGAATACGGGGGGCAGAGGAACCACTATCCCTATAAAGAAAGGTCAGTTGTACAGATAAGAATGATGATGTCTGAATGAGGAGAAAGCAAAGGCAAACCTGGCAGTAAATATACACGTACTATTGACAAGTTAGACAGATGGCACAAGGCTACTTTTTAAGTATTTGCCAAAGAAAGGAGGACTATGGATTGGGCAACAGAGTATGTTTGTACGTCAAGGCAATTTGCTTGTTTCTAAGTAGGCTAGTTAGTGGCAAATTATAAATTTAAAAGTGCCAAGCACATTATTAGAAATTCAAAAGCTAAAGTAAAAGGTTGCCATTCAATACTAGGTCAGCTGTGTGTCCCATATACTGTAGTACATGCAGACTGACTGCAAATGAAAAAGTTCTAATGCAGCTTCACGAATAGTCTAGATACGCAAGCATGCCAAGCCACTTACACGTTACATGTTGAGGTTGCATTAAAAACAAGAGTTTACATTAAATAGTTTACGTTAAAAACAAGTTTACATTAAACCTTTATCAGAGATTACAACTTTCAAAATATCAGTCATTTCAAGAGACTAGGAGACCGAGAGTGTCTGATTATAACCTAAGGAATAAGACAGATGACAGGTTTGTGACATATTTGCCTGGGGAGACTATCATTCTTTGGCTCTAGATAGCTATACACACCGAAGAAGGAAAAATTATACATCCTTATTTCTGCTCAGAAAAAAATGATCTTGCAAGTTTCTCCCTTTCGGGTCTCCTGCTCCTGCACGGAGACAGACCAGAGCTGCCCTAGCCAAAAATGTGGGTTTTTTGCCGTCTGGAGTAGAGGTAATGGAATCCATTGCACAAAATCCACCCTGTCCTAATCCATCTTACATTAATATCTCCTATCCCCTCAGCTGCAGCTTTCCAATAACTTCCTAAATTGTAGGAGAAAAGCAAGCTGTTCAACAAACTAACTAACCAAACAAGAAAAAAAATGTGTTTTGCAACACCTGAACATACTCGCTCTTCTTGCCGGTGGAAAGCAAATGCATGCCAGGTCAGAGCCCTAATTTGGGACAGAGATGTGTGATGAGTGAATGAGAATCCTGTGACAGTGTATCTCCAAAGACACAGAACTACAATCATAACTAACTTTCCCAACTTTAATTTCATCATATGCCCAGTGTTCTCACTCTGAAACCAAGCAGCCCTTGTGAGAACTCAAAATTAAAAAAGCAGCAAGGAAAGCACTGAAGTAGGCAAGAAGAAAAAGAAAAGCAATGTGTGACGCGCACCTGCATTATAACTTATAGATAACTGTGTACTTTAATAACTGTAAATTGTGAGAGCAGTGGCTCTCACAACCAGAGAATTATGGTACCCCAGGGAGCTGTGAGAACCTGCCAGGGTGGG
Organism: Crocodylus porosus; assembly: GCF_001723895.1. Taxonomy (NCBI): domain Eukaryota; kingdom Metazoa; phylum Chordata; order Crocodylia; family Crocodylidae; genus Crocodylus; species Crocodylus porosus. Next base: position 11,759,585 of record NW_017728886.1, read on the forward strand.
TCGGTTCTACCTGGCAGCAGTGGCACTTATCTCCAGGCTGAGGCTGCCAACATGCAGAACTGCCCCATGTGCCTCCAAGTTCAGGAGGCATGTCAGAGCCAAGGCGGAAAGAGCTGCAGCCGAAACAGCATGCCTATCTGCATAATGTAATGCAACCCAGCATGCTTTTTTGCTGCAGCCACTTCTCAGTTTGGCTCCAACGTGTCTCCTGAAAACAGGTGCATGGGACAGTTCCAGCTGCCCTGTGTGGCTCTGTTTCCAGGAGACACCGTGGAGAGTTGGACCAGGAACAGCTGCTGCAAGAGCACATGCTTCTGCTACAGCCACTTCCTGATCTGCCTCCGCAGGCGGTGGGAGGTGCAGTTCCACCTGGCTGCAAGTGACAATGCTGCAGATAACATTATAATGATCTAATTAATTACTAATGTATTAATAAAATTATATTGCTTATATTATAATATGCATTCTATATATAAACTAGTTTTTAATGGGGTGCTGCTAAATTTTTGTAAGTTTCAGAAGGGTGCCTTGAATCTAGAAAGGCTGAGAACCATTTGCTTAGAGATTCTGAAAAGGGGTAATGAAAGTTTAAGATTTATCATGTATATTAAATATAAACCTATATTGATATGCACACACAGAAATACATATTTACACTTATGTGTCTGCAAGTACACATGCACAGTTGAGAAGTGATGCATCTCCAGTTACAAAAAGGAGTCAAATGGAGCCTCAAAGGATATATTCTGATTTTTTTTTAAAAATAAGTGGCAAACTAGAACAAGATACTTTCTGATAAGAAATAAAGCTGAAGATGCTAGCATAGTTTGGGAAACCATATTTCAGAGACTAGGTCTGCTGTAGTGGCTTCCTGTCCTTAAAGCCAAATCCAAGCAAAAGTGGTACATGCAGATGTGGAGCCAGGTTCAACTCAGGGCCTGCACGGGGCCTAAACTGAACTTTGTTTCTGAAGCACTTCTGGTCTCAGAGATTATGGGTGTTAAATGACCTTGTAAAATGAAACCCTGCCAGCTCAGAAAAGCAAGCTTATTACATGTTACATGGTCTTTGCCATGCATACCAGTGCCCCCAAATTTTTGTTTTCTCTACATGGGAAGCCTCTGTTGAATTTGGTGGAGAGAGATCTCTCCAGGACGGATTTTGATAAACCCAAGTTCTTCTAGCCTCCAAAGGTGATAAACTGTATACTTTGACATATTCCACAACATTAGTCGATCACCCATATATACAAGAGCATATGAACTTCCAGGTCATGCCAGTAGGCTACAACTACTAGCATTCGTTCATGAGCCTATGCCTGCCCTGAAGGGTCATGCATGCTCCACAGACTTCTCCAGGCAGACCTCAAACACAGGCTTCATGTTGTACCGAACTCCTACCCACCAGATGCAGCAGCAACCTAATTTCTGACCGACTTCTTTCTGCTGTATCAGCATTTCTTGAAGCCATTCACTCAACTTCCTTCCTGTGTACTGTCAAAAGAGACTATGATGGCCAGAAAGAAACCAGACAAGCAAGAGTTACACTGAGCATGAAAGCATGCTGTGCTTCTGGAGATTTGAAGCAGTGCCAATTCAGTGTTAAAGCACCAAACTCTGAAGCAGAAACTTCAAGGTGGTGACACAGAGAAAACACACCAGGATGCTATCCCTCATGTAAACTGTTTAAAGTTTGAAGTGCCGACAGTTAACTCAATCAAATTAAGCAACCCCCCCCCCAAAAAAAAAACCAAACAAACAAAACACCCAAAACAAAACAAAAAACCCTCACTCAGAGCAAGCTGCTATACTCGGGAGACAGAAAACCTAAAACCCCAGGTTCCTGGAGGTCTTGATATGGTAGATTCACATTGTATAAGGCATCAAAGAAAGCAGTGAATTCAATAAAAGCCATGCTTCACTTGTAGTGGGAAGAAAGACAAGGCTGATGAGAAAAGGATACCCATTTGAACTGAGGGAGAACAATTTACTCAGAGCCAGAACAGAGCAGTTCCTGCAGAGAGATCTTTCATGGACTCAAGCAAGAACTGGACATAAGTTTCTTGCCAATGAGGCCACGACACCAGTGGCCAGTTATTTTCTAAGGCAGAAGGAGTGTCACATACTGTCTGCCTACCACTACTGATCCTTCAGCGATTTGAAAGCACTCAGAGACGTGAGCTTTGCTCTGTGTGGAACCTGAAGAAGGGATTCTTCTGCAGATCACGTCTTTAAAGAACAAGCCTTCATTTCTCCCACCTCAGCTGAGCTGTGTTCCACCTTTCCATTACCACGGCTTGCAAAAGATCTCTGGCTCTCCCAAAGTTTATGGATACTTGCATAACGAATTTCAGTTGAAATGGTTATACTCCCCTGTATACCACAGGATTCAACTTACAATAATACGGCGAATCGTATCTGGTGCCAAAGTGGTGCACTTGCAGCCAGTCCCCAGGAGGTGCTAAAAGACTAGAGACAAGCTGCCCCTTAAACAAAGAGAATCTCTCCCTTCAGCAGTGGTCCAATCTCCATCAACTCAAGCACAGAACTGTAAAATGTTCCCGCACCCATTCAATTATAGTGTGCACTAATGACAGTCTCCCACTGGTTTCAATTGTCCACTTACTGTTTGTTGCTGGCATGTATGGCCTACAAATGGTACAGTCAAAACCCATATCAGCTATGCTTTCCACTTCCTCCTCTGTATTTAAGCTCTGACAGATTGCATGTATCCATCTAGAAATTAAGTGGGGGGGAAAAAAATACAATTTAGAGGAAATGTGTGGCATCCTAAGAGACCCAAATATCAATATATGGTTTCTGTGGTAACTAATATATAGTATAGATTACTTTAGGGAGAAGCAATGATGATTCATGCTCTCACAGGATGTTAAGTCCTGTGTGTGCGCTTAAATATTGTGTACACGTGATCAGATTATAGATCTCCCCATACAAAAAGAAACGCCATGAAACCTCATTCCTCTGAAAAGCATATTTTAATGTCACTCCACTTGTAAATGTGATGTCCTTTATTTCATTTTTATTTGATACAATGGAACATATTTATCAATTTAATTTCACAACAGCAAATAAGCGCAGTAAGCAAATGCTATCACTTCTTACAAAGGGGAAACTGAGGCACAGAGAAATTAAATAATTTGCCTGGACTCGCACCGTAAACTTGAAGCATAGCTGAGAAAGACTTTCGAATCCTAAACCCTGTGGTCTTCAAAATCCCATTCTTTTCTCTTTAGGACTATACATTATTAAAGAAAAGACTTAAAATGTGTCCTAAGATGGAAAAAAAATCCGTAAGGTGTCAGATGTCCTTACCTATCACACTGCCTGCACTGAATGATGAGCTCTTCTTCCCTGTAATTGCGATAGCAGATTGGGCAGGTAGATAAACTTGCACATGGAGCACACTGTGTGTAATTATTTTGCCATTCACATCTTAGACCAGGAGAAGTTGCTCCGCAGTGTCTGCACCAAACACACCTGCAAAACATGAATGAAAAGCTCTCTTAACACCTGAGGGATGGAGTAAGCATATTTATTTTGTGTGCTGAAAACGGCCCTTCCCGGAGCTGGGTGAACAACTAATGGGGTGCTTGGGGCTGCTGACAGTTCTTGGGAAGGGGAGAAAAGAAAAACATTTCGTCAAATGAGAAAATCAAAATGTGAAATTCTCAAGACAGAAAGACTGTATTGGGTTTCGTGATTTTTTTTTCCTGGATTTCTTCAGAATGAAGCAGTTCATGAGATATTTCAAGACCTTTCGGAATCCCAGAATCAGCATTTTTAGGCTTAAAAGGTTTCAGCTGAACATTTTTGCTTAGTTTTAATTCTACCACGGGCACCTGGCGCCACCTTAGTCAGGGTCCCCCTGCGAGATCCCCCCCGTGGCCGATCTCACTGACCGGGAGGGGAAGGGGTACCCCCGCAGCCGACTGCAAGGTGGCTGATCATTGCAGCCACTTCCGTAAGAGCGCTTCTGCTCCCCGACTGGCACTCTCAGGAGGGACACCGGTGCTCCCAGCTGCCACGTCTGCCTGTCACATAAGCAGCAAGCACAGCTGGTCGGTGGGTGCACTGGTGCTCTCAGGGGGTGCACGTGCACCCCCTATGCATTGCCACTGAATTCTACCATCCTTCACATGAAATATAATGTTAATGAACGATAACAGTTTCCATTATAACTTGTTTACAATCAAATTTAAAATGTTGAATGCTTTGTTCTGTCCTATCCTCAAAAAGAAGTTTGCCCTGACTGAAAAACTGTGTTAACATTGGAAACACAGAAGTGAAGTATTAGTTTTAAATTAAATGCAATGGAAAGAGGGGCAACAGTAGTTATTTCCAACACTGGAACCGAACACACCATTTGCACTTCCAGCCTCCTTTTGGAACTGTCTGCAGTGGTGGATCCAGGCAGTAAGTGTGATAGCTGATGTCACAGTCATCACAAAGAAGCAGTCTTCCTGGATCTGTAGCCTTCCCGCAGGCTTCACACACTGTGCACTCCAGGCACCTCCAGCCTTTACTGAGCACCACCTTGGTAATCTGCAGATGGCAAGGCAGCAGGCAAATTATTCCCAAACCACTGAATATACTTTAATCATATAAATTATTTACTTCAAAATAACTAACACCATGCCACATTGTGATCTGGTTAGGACAGGGTTGCAAGCATAAGGATTCTGCTTTTGCGCCACCCACCCATATCAGACAGCAGTGCAGCAAGTGAAACAAACTTTGCAAAATACTATCTGTATTTCCTCTACAGCAAGGTGGAAAAGAGCAGAATGGGGAATGGACTGGGTATAGCCCTCGCTCTGATGACACAATGGGACGTAGTCAGCTGTACTGGCATTCCTATACCCCACCCATGGAGGAGCAGGGGAGAAGCAAGTGCCTTGCAAGGTTAGTCGTGGCAAAGTGCCACTATAGGCTGCCTTTTCCTCTGGGTTGCAGTAAAGCCAAAACCAAGCCCATTATAAATTCCTGTTTGGTTCCTAATTGTTTTTTGGCACTAACTTGGGAGTTTTTGCAACTTAAACCAGTTCATTTCAATTATATTTGAAATAATGCTATGATCCGAGTACAAAACCAAATTTCTCATGCAAGCAGCATTTCATAAAGGACATTTAAAATGAAGTTAAACCCTGTGATATGTTAAAAGACACCCACATTTTACATAACTGCACTTATATAATGAGCAACAGACAGTTTATAGTTTATATGTTGCAGTAAATAGCTTATTATGTGCTTGCTAAGTCATCTCATACCATTCAAATTTAATTTTCTCACATTCTCTCCTAGACTAATGAATGTAAAATGTATTAATTAACTACTCCAGTTGCTGTCAATTCTGACAGCCAACAGACAAATTGAATCTACTAAACCTTCTGCCCTAGTAAATGAAGATGCAGTATAATTTTTTTTCTTTTTTCTTATATTTCAGTTTTCAGCTAATATCTCAAAATGTTATTTTAACCAACTGCTGGATAATCAGTGCTATTTATGGCTGTGAAATTACAAAAAAGGTTAATTTCTCTTGAGGCAATGCATACTATAAAATGACATTTAATTAAAGTCTTTCACAAGTTGCATACAAATAATGGTCACATTAGCCAAAGAATATTTAACACGTTAATGACTCCCTTAATTACAACAAAACTGAAAGCAGCATGGTGCTCTTCAAGTACAATATGAAAACAATGCTTTAAAAGAATGTGAGTGTGACAGAAGCACTCACCTTAATACTGACACAGTATGGATGATAACACTGACCACACTGAGAACACGCAAGCAACCTGCCCTCAGCGCCCTGGCCAAAGCTCCCGCAAACTACGCACATATCCTAGGAGGAAAGAGAAAGCAGATTTCAGTCAGCTCAATGCTAGATTCTGGAAACACACAGGGACTCCAGACAGATACCCTGCAATTAACTCAGATCATTCAAGTCATAACTAAGACATTCATTTGTTTTTTCATTACAACAAGCAGAGAGTAATTGGTGTCCCAACCTGATGTAAAGTGAATTTGTCACTGTTAGAAAACAGGACAACTGTATTATGCATCGAGTTTTCTTCTTCTTCTTTGTTGGATGAAATATCCATAGTTGTGACCTACAAAACGACAACAACACATGCATCACATGTAGATATTTTCACAGCTTCAGGTGTATATTTTTCATTGGATTGCAAAGCTATAAATACCTACAGCCTTGCATAAAAAGTACAAATATTAAGAAAATATTTAAAACATTATTAGCACAAAGGGGCAACCCATAAAAATCTGTATTCCCTGGAAGTTACCATACCAATGGCCATATTGCACCTGTTTTTATTCGTTTTACATCTTGGGGAAGGTTCCCTTTTTATCATCATCATCTAATTGCAAAGAAACTACTTCCCCAGCAATGCTCCCTCCTGGCTTCCTCCGTAGGGCACTACAGTAGTCCTGGGATCTAAATATAAGAAAAGAGCAGGCACTGGGCAGGCTGAGACATGCACTTTGTTTTATGCACTGAATATGTTCAATGCACTATTTTTTCTATCTATTAAAAAGATATATAAAATTACAGTCCACTTAAGAGCACACTTGACTGTTAAAGGTACAACATATACTAAAAATTGAAAGGCAAAGAAGCAGAAGCAACCTACTCCATGCTATTTACCATTTTTAATACTCAATTTAGCTCCAAGTGTCTGTAGAAATGACTGACCGTACCTGCTACAATAAGGTTTGAAGCTGCTCTCATTAACTGATTTTTATAGGATGTTATAATTTGTCTCTGAATATTTACTCTGAGTTGGAAACATGACATAGGATCTAACTCTGTAGAACCTGACCCTAACAAAATGGGGAAAAATTAATTTAAGAGTTCTCGACTGAATGAAGGCACAAAGAATAAAAGAGCCCCTGATAGATTAGAACCTTTAAAGCAATGCTTTTGTGTTTGAATAACTCAGTACAGTTTCCTTTAATTGGAAAATACTCCCCATAATTGTAGGTTTTAATAAGCCAGTGTTACTTTACTAAAATAGAGACTAGATGATAAAACTAGACTAAAGTTGAAATTAAACTAGAATTTAAAGACTATGAGTTAGGCATAAAAACAGTTCTTCAGAAAATACTATAAGTAACTTTAAAAGGTCTTTTCATATTGTAATTGCAATTAACATACTATTACATTAATTTATTCTGATTAAATAATTTGATATAATTATATAAAATATAAAAGAACCTAAGTGCTGTATCCAAATTAAGCCAAAAAAATTTATAAACCTTCATCAGAAGACTGTCTAGGAAACAAACAAAGGTAGACAATTCACTATTTTATGCAATTCACAGGGTTGGTAGAGTATATTAAAGTTACCCTCCATGCAAAGTGAGTGTGATATACAGAAAATAAATGGACCCCAGGAAATGCATAAAAATTTGAAAATTTGAAAAACATATCATGCTTTTCTTGGATAAGTCAGGATATACCTGAACAATAATTTGTAATTAAATTTTCCTCTTTTCCATCATTTTATGTACAGTATTAAATGGAGGACTTAAATGATGAACTATCAGTGTATGACAGCAGAAAATTTTCTCTAAAACAGAGATAAGATAAGATGGTGATATTCTACATTCTTGCTTTTCACTTGAATAATGGTCTACCACCAGAAGCAGCAGGGCTGTGCAAAGGTTCGGGTGCCGATTTGATTTGGTAGAGTTTCAGCCTGATTCAGTGGCCGAATCTCCGAGTTGAATCAGAAGAGTAATACAAAGGTCTGAATCAATTCAAAGCCATCAAATTGATTAGGAAAAGATATGGAGAAAGATTTGGAGATTTGGGCAGTCCCTGCTCGCCGCCGCAGGGAGCTGGAGCCAGACTCCATACTGGTAATTAGGGGCTGGTGGGGGAAGAGGAAAGGATGGAGGAGGGGGGAGGGAACCATGGGGGGAACCATGGGAGGACC
>NW_017728886.1:11767764-11850924 GCF_001723895.1 Crocodylus porosus
GAGGGGAGGATCCCCACTGCCCCGTGATGCATGGGGGGCTCTGTCGCAACCTGCTCTGCCAGCCCCGTCAATGGCTGCCCCACCTGGCCCCAGCGTCCGGGCTCTTTAAGAAAAGCCCTACAACTCACCAGCTGCTAGTGGCCATTGGCGCTTCTGGGGGCTTGTGACAGAGACCCCCCCCCCATGCAGAGCGGAACAGTGGGGTAACCCCCGCCCCCGGCCTAGCAGCAGCCAGTGAGTGCAGGGCTTTTTTTTTCTTCCAGGCAGGGCAGCCATTGACCTGGCTGGGAGACTGTGACAGGGATGGGGCCCGTTTGATTCAGGAGTCAGCTGAATCGATTAAGGACAGCGATTCGAATCACCGAATCAAATCACTGTCCCCTGAGTCAGCTGATTCCGAATTTAATACCAGCTGCTTCGCACAAGCCTAATAAGCAGCCATTTTCCTTTGATGTTACCTATCTTGACCTGCCAGCCATGAGTTTTGTAAGTATATATTGTCTCCGGTTTGAACAAAAAAGCCCCGTACCATGATTTTTTAAGATTCATACAAGAACATTAATGATCAATGAAACTGTGTTTCAATTTCGGGCAAATCTCTGTATAAAATATTCCATTAGTGTAAAAATCATCAGACCCAACTGTTTGCTATCAGCATGACAAAATAAGCATTGAAAGATGGGGTACATAATTCTGAGGAAGAAAATGCTTTGTCTCATGGCTGTGACACCTCCTTCAGAAACGAAAATTGAAAAAAGTCTTTGAGAAAGATACACATTTTTGTTTTTCCAGCCATGTTTCTCCACAACTATTTGATGCAACAAACATGGGTTATTTTAAGAATATTTTAATTAAAGCTAAAGTGGACACGGCAATTTCTGTTTAAACAAACATTTTTAACGTCTCTGCCATTTTAACAGTCCAAATATAATTTTGAGGCAGTTGACTGCTGTCAATACAGATACAAAAATTATTCTTTAGTAAACTGTTGCTGAATAAACCAGGTGGGGAGCATAAATCAATGCATACTGGGTATGTCTACTTACTGCGAAGTAGCATAGTTTACTGAGCAGTAAACCTTGCCAATCATGAGTAAGCCTGCAAATGCAAGTAGCAAATTTTCTTACAATTACTAATCTGCTCCTGGTCAGCTGGCCACCAGGGGGCAGGAGATTGCTCAAAGCCCCCAGGAGCTGCCTGCTGCTGGGGTGGGCTCCACGACCGGAGCCCGGAGAGGGACTATGTCCCCCTGCCCCAGCAGCAGAGAGTTCCATGCTGCCTACTCTGTGATTGTGATCGGAGTGGGAGCAGGAGCTGGGCCAGCTGGTGCTGAGAAATATGGGTTTCCCAGTGCCAGCCCTACGACTGTGGAGCTGGCGCTGGGAGCTGCCTGCTGGTGGAGGACCAGGGAGCCTGTTCCCCACCTAGCTCCATGATGGTGGAGCTGAGCAGGGAACAGGCTCTCCAGTCCCTGTCCCATGATCCCAGAGTGGGGGCTGGGAACTGTCCTGGTCAGGGACACGTCCCAGCCCCGCAACACAATTGGGGCAAGGGACTTGAAAAGAGCTGCATGGGACGGGCAGGTCTCAGCCCCTTCCCTGATCTACCAGTGGGGCAGCAAATAGTAAGCCCCCAGGCTTGGTGGGGGAATCTCTAATCAGGGAGCTGGGGCTGGGAGCTACCTGCTGCTGAGGCAGGGGTACATTGCCCCCTCCCTGAGCAGGCAGCCCCCTGGGGCAGGAAGCAATGTCCAGCCCTGGCAAGCACCCAGGGGGAGCCTAAAGCTTCACCTAGTGATGGCACAAGCCACTGCACGGCCCCAGGAAGCAAGAGCAGTTTGCTGTCATTAGCAACATGTCTGCTCCTGCTTTCCCTACATGTGCAGATACCTGTCCAGGAGTGTTTACTTGCAAGTAGTTTACTCATGAGTAAACTGCTCCTGGATCCGATGCATGTGTACACACAGCCACTGAGAATTATTTTTTTAGAAGAAGGGAGTGTAAGTTGTTTAGGTTTAAAACTCTGTTTGGTTGATAACCTAGCAGACAATAGAAGAAATGCGTTCAATGGACAGGTCCAGATGAGTGCAAATGTATGGTTTGTGGTGCCTCAAACCTGTCTGAGGCACTGCAAACTGCATGCAGTGCACATACAACTATGCCACGAATTTGCAGTGCAGTGCCAAAATTTGATACTGGGAACTCTGAGTATAAAAAAAAAATAGCAGTAAAAAATAGCTGCACAGTGCATGCTCCAGAAGCAAATCGCTGGAGCAACTGTAGACGCACCTCCAGGAAGACGTTCTGGCTGTTGGCCACAGCATCTCTCTTCCTCTAGGTCTGCCCTGGCTCCTCCAGCAGAGTGGAAGCCAGGAGCAGTGAGGAATGGGCAGTTGGCTTGAAGCAGAACAGTTTGCCCTGCACCATGTACTGTGGCAAAAAGTAGTGGCACAAATTTGTGCTACCTTTTGTGCCACTGCAAGTGCACACCCCTGCGTGTGAGGACGCGACCAATAGGTTTAATACTTAATTCTGCCCTTCAAATAATTCCACATTTTCCACAAAGTTTGCAGCAGCTGCATGTACAGATCATAGGACAGAGGTTAAGACAGTATGAAGTGCCATTCTGGGTCAGATCAATGGTTCACCTAGCCCAGTAACTTGTCTCTGAGAGATGCACGACTGCATCCTTTAGAGGGAGAGTATTTGTACAGGACTCATTTAGTATAATCCAGCCCTATCATACTCTCTCTGGAATCCACCAACATTGATTTAGAGGTGCCACAGGATACAATCATGACTGTTCTCTTTAATAGCTACAATATAGGAAAGCTTAAGCTTCAGAATTTGGAGAATCAAATATCATAATTTTGAAGCCAATCGAGGTTTTAGACCTAAAATCCTTTGGGCTTAAGCTGCAAAGTACTGCAAAAAAGTAGTCAAACGAGTAATAGACTAAGAGGATAAAGGTTGGAGCCATGCTGATCTAAAAAGCAAAAGGAGTCAGTGTGGAAGAGGCGATATGTTTAATTAAACCAGTTAGATAGTTGCAATTTTTTCTAGTTGTTCTAATAAAAGATATCACCTCTACCATACTGACTGCTAATGGACTAAGAAGCCTTTCCCATTTGATTATATAATGTTCTCATCCCTCCACTAGAGAGAGATATTAAAGGGACTGTTTTACGAATTTATAAATTCCCATCCATGGGAAGGGATCCTAGGACCTTCCAAGGGCTAGTGCCTCTTACCTTCTCCCACAATTACTAGACCTCCTTATCTAAGACTGATCCAGAAAGACTGACACTGATTTTCATGAGGAAAAAAGGCCGACAGTATTTAGAAGTATGGCTATCACATGATATTCAAGGCAATTGACAGAGCACCACAAAAAGGATATTATAATCTCCATTACATTTATAATTTTTTAGGAGTTAGTTCTACAGAATCTATCTGTTTCACTTCTATTACAGCACAATATAAACTAAAACAAATGAATGCTTTGTGGCATCAAAATAGTTGTAGATGTGGCACCAATTCAACAAGGGACTTAAGCATTTGCCTAACATTAAGCAAGTGAGTAGTTATGTTGAAGCCAACAGAATTATTCATGTATGGTAATTTAAGTCAGACATGTTTATGTACCTTGATAAACTGGGGCACAAAGAAGGAGCACATGCTCCTCTCCTAGCCTGAAATACCCCAAGTGGGATGAGGAGGAGATGGCATGACACCACAGGACTTCGTATCCCCGCTTCTCCGCTGCCTTAATCTTGGCAGTATTTGTGCAAGTCGAAGGAATGGTTCAGAACCTTTTAAATGGGAACACAGGCACTATAAAATTGCCACAAGTCCCATTAGCTACAGATTATTATTATTGCTATGAAAATATATAAATATGTTTAATTAAAATTAGACTGCTGTCAGAACAAGATTCCAGTGTCTGTTCTGTTTGCACACCGTTTCTACAACAGAATGGTAGCTGAATAAATAATGTTCTACAACAGCCTACACACTTGAGTGAAAAATGTTCTTACCCCTGGAATGACAACAGCCCCAATCCCATTCTTCAGTTTTGATCTACCTCGGCCACCTCTTCCTGAAAGTCCTGCACCACGTGGTCTCCGTTTCCCTGGGAATCCTGATCCGCGGCCCTGTTTAATATCAGATAATAATGTAATAAATCCAATGCAGAGCTCTTCACTGCAATGGGCTCTTGGTGCATCTCTGGATAGTCTTAAGTAAAAACAACTATTAATAATTATTAAACCACTGTTTAAATTGTAGTAGGACACCTTTAACAGGAGACTAAAACATGTTCCCTTGTTTGTGGTCTTCAGCAACTATTTATGTGACAAAAAATTATTACCTCTAACAAAAATCACTCAAAACCTGACTTCTGCCACAGGAATGACTGGTAGCACTGAAATGCATAGGGCTCAACGTAAATACTTTCTGCCTCATGGCTTTTAGAAACCATGAAGTTCAGACACAGTCTAGGCTTTCTGAATGTGGTGGTGATGATACTAAGCTAGTTATGGCGTAACCACCTTTCCTTTACCACAAATAGCAGCAAAAACATTACATATGGCTAGGACCTAACCCTGCTCTCTCCAAAGTCAATGGCTAAACTCTCTTTAATTCAACAGGAATAAGATCAATTTTTTCATGTTCAGTTTGTTGAATACCTGAAGGAAATGCTATGATTCTACATTTATATTTTCCTCTATGATATGGTTATTTTGCGGGGGCTGGGGCTACCCCTATACCTCCTTTGTGGATTTGCACTCATGTGGTCTGAGTGACAGACTGGATTCCTGTAATTTGCAAAGTATCTTCAAATTCAATGAATTGGGAAAAAGTAAACATCATGCTTTTTCAGTGTTAACTATCTAAAATTATTCTGATTTAATTTGGCTTTCATGAGTAAGCATGTTCATTTTATATCAAACTAGAAAGAAACATAGAAAGGAATTCCCCAATCACTTTCAAAGGGCAAAAGCATTATTGACAATGTCTCTGGCTGACATTTGTCCAACCACATTTACACAGATCACATTTACTTCAGACCTTTTATTCTACAATAACAGTTATGGTATGTATTCAAAAACAATGCTTTTGCACAACATAATACATACTGAAGCTGCTGTTGTCAAACATCTTCAGTTTTAAATGCAGAGTAAGAAATGCAGCTGAAGAAATCTGTGCTCGTAACTGCTATATTCTAACTTATTTTTACTGTCTGCAAGCTATTAACAACACCTGTGTCTGAATCCTTGCTTGACACTATGTTTTGATGCCAAAAACCCCCCAAGTTGAATTAGAAGTTTCATAAATAGACATATACTACTTTGAGCCATGGACTTCTCAGCAGAGGGGTGTCTTGGACCCATATGCAGAGCCTCCACTGACAGCAATGAAAACACCATGGTCTTAATCTGCTCAGCAAGATAGTTCAGATATGCCACTCTCTATTTATATAAAAGAGTCATGCAAGTTTGTGCTAATAGTTATCATGAAACAGAAAAAAAAAATCTCACTGGTAACCATATTATTGGTATCCATCTATTAATGGAACTAGAAAACAAAGGCCACATACAGACATCTGGGATTTTCCTAGGCAAGCTGTTACTCTCCCAAGAGAAACCATGAGTGTAGATGTTCAGGATTTGTCTCCCAGAATAAAAGTCGCTGCTCCAGGAGAAAAATAACCTGGAAACAACTAGAGTTAAATCACTCCAAGGAAAGTTTCTCTTGGGAGAGGGAACGTCTATACACATTCTAAGCACACGCTGCTTTGCTGGGCGATACAATAATGTACCATTTTAGAAACAAATAAAAGAAGGAGGCTTTTGATGGTCAGTCTTTGTTGGAAAAAGTAATTTTGTCTTTTACTATATGTAAGTGTACAACATGCACATGCACTTCATGCAAGTTTACTTCTATTAGTTATACAGTGCTCTGATAAGTTACTGACTTTTTGCATTTGGGATGACAATCAATTGGGTTATTTTCACATGACTGACAATGTAACAGGAACAGCACAAAACTGTATAAATGTTAATGCTAGACATTATGTTGAAAATTAACGTTAAAGCAGCAAAAGCTAAGCTAATAACAAATAAAAATAAACAAATTAGCATGAGTGTTAAAGTAAGGTGAAAATAAATCAATCAGTTTAAATCAACAGCAACCTACTTATGGTTTTACATTTTAGCATTACTCTTCTTCTACCCCTTTTTAATGCTGTAATAATTCAATTTAGCGTCATATTTCTTTGATGGCAGCTATCACTGGGGCAGTAGCCTCCTCCACCTACAATGACGTACAAGTAGCTTTTCTCTAACCTAAATGCTCTGTCGCTGGGGATTCCTTGTGTAAGATGTCTCCACAGCAGCAAACCTTTGTAACAGCCTAGAACACAATGCTTTTACAAATCTGGCTTTCCTTACTCCTAATGGCAAGGGGAGTTTCTTTGTCAAGCAACATCTTTGACAGTTATTTAGTGTTTTTACAGTTAAATCAAAAAATGGGTAATGAAAATTATTTTTCTGTATAAAATTCAAAATTTATGCAATGCCATCTCATTCTGGATGTGCTCTGGAAAGTTTATATTTCTAAGCTGAAAACTCCAGAGATTTAGCTTTTTCTTAAAAGTTAAAGAGCAATAAAATAGATTAGTTTGGTTGATTACATATAATTTTCATTAGTAGCCTCTACTGCATAAAGATAGCAATGGATACATGAATATAAATACAAATTATTTACCACTTTGATGCTCCAAATGGCACTGCCAGGAAGCTGTCTGGATTTAAAAATGTCCCGACCTTCTGAAATGTCTGGGGACCAGGAAGGTGGGCTCACTGTATTATTGGTACTCCAAGCCCCCTAGGATATACGGTAGGTGAGAAAATAGATGTATAAAACTCAGCAACATAAAAAAAAATTAAAGCAAGCAACGAAAAATTTCTGAAAAGCAAAGCACATGCAGGCATAAGCAATTTCTCCTACATTTATTTTATTGCAAAACTAGTTCATATCAGGGGAGAACTGCAAACTGCTGTTAAAATTTTCTCTAGCATAGATTTGAAACACCAGTGAGATTAAAAGGTGTGTAAGATGACTTTAAAAAAGCTACCTGACAACCTAAGAGAAAAGAGAGGGTTGATTAATAGAAGCAAGTCATAGGCAGTGCTTATAACACCACAATAAGGTTGCCTATACACATGCTCCAACATGTTCTAATTAGAATGTCCTAGAATTTTTTCAGTGTCATGTATATAAGGCCCTGTGAGTTTAAAAATGGCTGCTGATCTACTTTAACTAAAGCTAGTCAAATGAGCTTTAGTTAAAGCATCCCAAGGCCATGTTAAAACACGTGGCGGCTTAATACACGTGACACTGTGGTATTTTAATTAGACTGACTTTCCAGGAACTGCTCTAATCAAAATGCTCCCTCCCTCCTCACCCCAAGTACGTGTATAGGCACCCTAGGATTTGGAGTGTCAAGCCAAACAGACACTATTTCAGGTCACGAAAGGGCTTTCAGCTCTACACCTTAAGTTCCAGCTTTGACAGTGCAGGTGGCTCGCATTGCCTTCTCAGTCTAAAACTATTGACAACTACACCACATAGGCTGAGATGCACGTAATACAAAGGAAAATTAAACAGACATTAATGAAAAGGATAAATACAAACACTTAAGAAAATACTTCCTGATGGCAAGTACACCATACACGTAGAATCAAGAAAGTAGACAACTCAAGTTTTACCTTGAATTCAGTCCTAAAGGTTTAGATTAGTGGGTGCCTATACACGAGCAGGGAGGCTGTTTCGATGTGCTGGAATTCCAGCACGTCGAAGCAGACATGATTGAGTCTGCAGGAGCACGGCAATCGCCGTGGTCTAGCAGCCTCCTGCGTTTCGTGCATCAGCGTCCCTGTGCTTCAAAACGGAGATGGGGGAACTTTGAAGGTTGTTTGACAAGCTTTAGATAAAGCTCCCCCACCACCATCTTTACACACAGGGACGCTGATGCATGAAATGCTCTGGGCGCTTTAATTACAGTGGTTCTCAGAGCTGCTCTAATTAAAGAGAGCCCCCCCCACTCCCAAGCATGTGTATAAATGCCCAGTGTGCCTAAAGATTGATAGATTCTTTCCTACTAGTTCTTTGGAAGTAAAAAATGAACAACCAAAGCACTCCTCTCCTACCCCCCCACAGTCTAGGAGGAAGAGTAAAACATATTAAGGAAACTTATTGTTTTAATTTCCAAAGAGCTACATGCTGAAGTAATTTAATTTAAATCCCAGTCCAAGCATGAAGTAACATCAAGCATTTTAGTAGTCCTGACTTCACTTATATAAAACGGCCCATGGGCAGAAGTGTGTACAGAATATTGGCATATGTGACAATATACAGGAAAAAAAGTTGGCTTCACAAATCATCCTGGGTTTTTAAATGAATGTAGAGAAATTCAAGCAAAATGATGCACTATGGGAAAGTTTAATTTAAATTCAGGAGCCTATTACCACTACTTATCTCAGAGCTTGTCTACACACAGAAGTGGTACATAAATAACCGTGCCAGTATATTTAAAGTGGTACCACCCTATAATGTGAACTTGGTTGCATCAGCTTAAAATCTTTTACAGTGGTATAGCTATTCCTGTACGAGAAGAGTAACGTATACTATTATGAGGCATCTCTATGCCATAACTGGGCCCATACTCAGAATTTCTACCGGTATAATTATAGTGATAAAATAAAAAGAAAAAAACATCCCACTACCAGAAATAACGGTAACAGTAAAAAAGTCAGGTAAACTCTACACCATGTGGAGCCTCCATGAAAAGGAATTTAAATTGCCTTGGGTCTATAATAGCTCCCATTAAACTTAATGAAAATAGAAAGACTGCTATGGAAAAGTAAACTCTTTATGCTAAAATACAATGACAGTCAGGGTTTATGTTAGCAGATGAGTACTAATGTAGAGTTTAACACTTGGTTATTACACAACCTTTTTTTAAGCATCCAAAAAACAATAGAGCAGTACCTTCCAACTTGGGCATGATTAAGATATTTTTTGGAAAATTAAGTTTTACTTTTTTGGATTGTTAATCATTATTCCTGACAGCCATTACTTGCATTAGGTAATTATTCTTTATCCATAACAAAGTGATGGAAATTGCTTATCAAATTCCTGTGTTCATATGAGAGAGAAAGTACTAGTTGAGGGTCAAAACCCAAATATCTCAAAACCTTACATGAAGCTACTCTTAAAATGCCTTTAACTGCCTGGTCCTATTTGGAATATATTAACAAGATTTTTCTTTAGCAAGCACTCTTTTGTGATTAATCATATTCAAACAGGTTTAAAAACTAGTAGAAAATTAAATCTGAATATGAAATACCAGTCTTCCAAAACAAAATGTATTGTATAATATTCATGAACCACATTGTTTTAGATTAAATTTCTAATTGAATACAAGTTTTATTGTAGATCAGAAACATATTTGAATTCTTTGTCAGATAAACTTAATTAAAAAAACACACACTTGCAGAGTTATACGAACAAAATGAATTACATCAAAGAGATGCATTAATTATGCTTTAGCTTTTAATTAATGCCCATTACAGCATGACACTGGAGAAAAAGTTCTATTCAGTTCACTTATATCAAAACTATGGTAATAATTATGTACTTTGAAATAAACAGGAAGTCCTACTTCTCCATCATATTCTTGAGTCCTCAGATCTGAACAGCACAGCTGCAACTAAATTACAACAAAAGGAAGCAAAATGTCAACAAAGGTCAGGAGATCTTACTAAATCACCAGTGGCTGTGTTTAGCAAGCGAATGCCTTCTTTATGAAATATATTACAACCAGAAATGAACATAAACAAAACACGTTTCCCTCTCATTTCAACATTTAATAAAAACTTCATATAGTCTTCTAAGATTTCAAGTTTGTAGCAAAGAGAAAGATGTACATGGAAGCTAATATAACTTAAAACTGTTCCAAGTCTAACTTTCCTTGTATTAAAAATAAAACAACAATTGAAGTCATCATAACACCCCCTTCTTCTCAAACACCTCTAACCCCAGTTCTCATGTTGACATGCATCAGCACCGTTCCAATATAACCAAAAATAATTAAGACCGTAATATCCAAGAGAAAACACGCTCCAGAACCAACCACAGAGCTTTGCTCCCTTGCAGATCTTAGTACTTAGATGGATTGGGGGGGGGGGGAATCTCCCCTCAAATGACTTCGTAGTTTGTCTTTTACTTGATTCCAGCTAATCTTTTCACTTTGTGGGTGTTAACAATCCTCGATCTTCCGCTAATCGAGTTATCCTTTCTTTTACCACTATCCTATTTGCTATCTAAGCCTGTTAAGGTTTCTCAGGTCACTTCCCAGCATGTCCAATAAAGGTGGGTCCTCTGAATCTGTACTAGGTGGCTTTGAATCCACAACAAATACGTCAGGGAGGGTAGGGGCAGGGCTAAAAGCAGGCTAAGTTCTTCAGTGGGGCATCACTCAGAGACAGGAGGGAATTGCAAAGGTGAGGTGAAGAGATAACTGCAGTGACCCTCTCATGAGTTCTTCATTGCAGCAGGTGATGGGAACTGAACCAGTGGTGCAACCAGGGCAGCACAAGGCTGGGCATGGGGGATCTAAAGGGGTTGGTCACCCTGGGTAGGGGTGCTGTAAGTGGCTGGTGTGAATCCTTCCCCCAAACCCAACTGTTTGAATGAAAGAACCTCTTTCCCCCCCACCCCCAGAACCACAAAATGCCTCCCCCCATGTTACTTGGCCCCCACCCCCAGGAATCTTTTCCCCTGCCCTCCGCAGTAGGTAACTCCCTGTGGACTCTGGGCAGGAGGAAGGGGGCCAGGGCCTGGGGTATTACAGGGGTGAGGGACTGAGGGGGTATGCATCAGAGAGGAGCAGTGGGGGCCACATGGGTTAAATGGGGTGCGAGGGTTGTTGGGAGCAAAATCGTTAGTGGGGGGGGCGCAGTGGGTATAAGGGGCTGCGGGGGATAAAGCATAAAGGGCAGCAAGGGGCACTTTGAAGCATGGTAGGGTGTCTAGGGGCCCACACGTTGGGATGCAGGAAGCAACTCTGTCCATAACCAAGCTACAGGGTAACCATTGCACCCCCTGGCACTGGGTGCTTGCTCCACCCTGGAGCTGGCAGTCAGTCCCCCACAAGCCCATTGTTTTGATTGGATCTTAAACTGAATAAGCCCTATGCCCCTTAGATATTGGGAAAGCATCTAGTATCTTTTTAACAGAAGAAATGCATGTGTTATTGTATGTGAACATGCACCATACCATCTACAGCCTCTTGGCAAAATCCTAGATCCACCCATGCTAGAAATCATATTAAAATTACTGGAAAAACAATCACAAAAAAAAACACAGAAAAGTAAAGTAAGCTACAGAGTGACCCAGATATAGTTGAGAAAACAATGTAAAATTGGTTGTGAAAATTACTTTGTACTTTACAAGCAGTTAAAAAAAGCATTAAAACATACAAAAAACACCTGAAAGAATCGCTCAAATTGCTGCTTTGCTGCCCAGGTAACAGAAAATATCATTTCTGTATTTTAATTTTAACTAAATACAGTACTTTGTATTTAATGCTCCTACCAATCCTCCTGTTAAAAAACAGAAGCAAATACTCCATTTGTTATAATTTTCTACACTATAACCCCTTTCACAAGCTACTCTAAATTGCTTTTATCCATTAGTGCTAGAATGGAGGGTATGCTGTAATGATGCATGTTCATTGATTTCATATGCGCATTATGTTCCATAGATAATTTCTCTCTCCAATGCATAATGCTGTTGTGAAAATGACTTATGATCCATACAAAAAATATTCTCAAGTATTATCCAAACCATATTCTTCTGCGTAAGGTTAGCCCTGATTTTTTCCTGTGGCAAATAACTGCTTTGTGATAGGCACATTCCTAGAAAAAAAAGTGTCATTAAGCTGGTGTTAAGATTTTTTAAAAATCACCACAGAAAAGAATAAGCTATTACCAAAAAATGCTGAGAGTCTGTATTTCTGTATTCCTGCCTCCTTTCCTATATTGACAGGTACAGGTGAATTATCTTTATATGATACAGAAGAGACACTGCATAGTTATCCTGATGAATACTGTTTTATTGTTGACTACTGGTGACCAACAGCAGGTGTGTCTTTGATCTACAGGACACCAAAGACCTTGCTGAGGCTGATGTGTGTGCTAGCCAACGTTCATTCAGGATGCTTGTAAAAAGCAATTAAGCTTCTTTATGGAGTAA
This sequence comes from Crocodylus porosus, assembly GCF_001723895.1. Classification (NCBI taxonomy): domain Eukaryota; kingdom Metazoa; phylum Chordata; order Crocodylia; family Crocodylidae; genus Crocodylus; species Crocodylus porosus. Next base: position 11,780,085 of record NW_017728886.1, read on the forward strand.
GATAGAGGGAAGAAGAGAAGACTGCCAAAGGAACTATGCCATATGCCAGGCTAATCAGAAGCTGAGTTATATGGATGGAGACGTTTTTCCAGGGGGCTGACTGCAAAAATCTATGGGCTTGTCTATACTAAAACAATAAAACAGTAGAATTAACCTAACAAACCCCACCAGTGGAGATGCAACAAAGTTCTTCTGCTGGTACACATTGAATTGATTCCAGAAACAGAAGTTATATTGCCTGGAGGACCATTTTTCCAGGCAGAGCTGTGCCTACCTTAGCAGTTAAGAGTCTACATTGGTGAGAGTCTATACCTCTGTCAGTTAGAGAGTATGTTATTGTAATTTGAATGTAATGCACATACCAGCAGAAGGAACAAGGGGGTAGAACTGACTCACTCAGGGTACTCATGGGTAGCATCCCCTTGGAGGCCAGTCTGAGGGGGAAAGGAGTCCAGGAGAGCTGGCTGTATTTTAAAGAAACCTTATTGGGGGGTCAGGAATGAACTATTCAGATACACAAGATGACTAGCAAGTATGGCAGAAGACTAACTTGGCTTAGCAGGGAACTCTTTAGTGAGCTAAACACAAAAAGGAAGCTTACAAGAAGTGGAAACTTGGACAAATGACTAGGGAGGAGTGTAAGAGTACTGCTCAGACATGCAGAGATGAGATCAGGAAGGCCAAAGTGCAGTTGGAACTGCAGCTAGCAAGGGAGGTGAAGAGTAACAAGAAGGGTTTCTACAAGTATGACAGCAACAAGAACGTCAGGGAAAGTGTGGGGGGTCCTTTACTGAATGGGGGAGGCAGGAAATCACCGATACATTTTCCTATCCTTACGATGGGATTTCGTAGCACTGCCTAGAATGAAGCTGGATCACCCCTGAAATACGATCATTCAAAAGAAGGTAGGCTACACAAATATGCTTTATCTTTTCTTGGGCACTAACAAATGGAGAAGACCACAAGAAAGGAAAGTGTATCGGCTAATGTGGTGTCTATATTAAACCTGTCCAGGCCTGCACAGAGGACTTGTGTTGTACTAGAAAACTTCCCCAAAAAAATCCAGCTTGGACGCCCTAGCCTCCTGTAGCAGAAAGAGTGTCACTGCTACTCTCCCATTCCTATCTTCTTTTGTATTATCTCGAGGAGCAGGGGATGGGAGGAAGCGTGCAAGGAATTTGCTCGGCTTTTCAAGATGCCATCCGCAAGCTCATATCCCAGGTACTGATATGGAGTCTGCAAGAAACTTTGCTATTTCTAAATGCAAAGAAGTTGATCATCAGCCCATCATACTGACGTACAACGAACAAAATATTTCTCTGGGCAAAAGAGCTACTCTTCTAATTTGATTTCTGCTTCCTCAGTTTTGACAACATATTTGTTTGGCAATGTACAGAGACAGGTAGGACAGGAGAATTTCTCTCTGGGACTAAGCTGGTCATACCTTTCCAAACCATTATACCCTGCTCCTGTACTCTGTCACAACTAAAGCAAGTCTGCTATTCAGCCTCACTGGCTCCAAGGGCCCAATAAATCGCTACTTGCCCCTTATAGTCATTCCCTGAACAAAACTGAATATTGCTCTGAAGAAAGAAAGAAAAAAGAATAAACAGCAACCCCCTCTCCAATACAAAACCCCAAAAGCAACATTTAATTCTCTGCATTCACCATTTGTGGGAGCAGACAATATGCAACTGGACCTACGTTTCTGCCAGTAGCAGAGATGATACAGTGATGGAATATATGGAATTACTTGACAGGTATCATATGAGCTCTGTATCACTGAAGCATGCCTATGTATGAGATGAGAATTCCCAAAAGGCTTCAACAAAATTAGATTTCTGTTTCTCTGACACTACTTGATTTCCATTATGGCCATCTTCACTCACTGTTAACATATTTCAGAGATGAGGCTTTGTACCCGCAGTGGCATACGTATATCCTTAACCCCAACCTATAATTAACTTCCCTAGCACCAGGTATCTGTGTTTGTCCTGAAAACGATACTGCAGGAACCATATCACCATATCTGCATCAGTTTTGTCTTTGCACAGAGGTCTGATAGGAAAAATGGTCTGGGAGGAAGAAAATGAGCGAGTCTTTTCTCTCTCAAAGCCAATAGTATTTTTACTATGATGTTGGAGTGAGACCTTTGGGAATATATGACAAGTTAAATGATAAATTATAGAAGTTGTGGGGAAAAAGCTTGCCATCTACCTACTAAACAAAAACTGTCTGAGGTTTCTAAAATGGAAATGCTTTAAAAAGACAAGCTTCCTTAACTTTCTTTAGACACTTAGGACCCTGCTCTGTTGGCTCCTAGTTCTCTGAAGCTAGAAGCAGGAGAGAGAGAGAGAGAGAGAGAGGGAACAAGGATACATAGTAGATAAAGGATGATTTTTCTCACATCACTGTCTTTCCAAGACAAAGGTGAACTTGATATTCTTGGAGACTTCCATCTGGTACTTCTCAATGGAAAGCATCCTGTGACCTCACCTGAGCAAAACCATATGCAGGACCTTTTGCTCCTGAACTGAGGAACCCTAGCACCAACCAGGAATCCGAACTTCAGACAAGGTTGCTTGGGACATTTGCAGAAAGTTTTGAGGCAATATAGTGTGGCTATTGACAAGTCTTGCGCGAAGCAGCAAGTATTCACTTCAGATTCGGATTCGGCAGATTTGGAGGACAGCGACTCAATTTGGAGATTTAAATCACTGTCCTGATTTGATTTGGCTGAATCAGATCTGAAAGATTTGGCACTGCTTGGGCCATTTGGCCATAGACTAAACAGGCAGTTGACAGCTGCTTCCAGCTGGTAAGTCTGTTGGGGTTGAGGAGGGGAAGGGGCGTAGGGGAGGGAGGGTTTGGGGCTGGGATATGCTGCCCAGCTGTCGCAGGGGCGGGGCAAGTTACTTGGAGAGGGATGCAGGGGGGTGCAAGATGCAGGCGCAGCAGCGCTGGGAGCAAGGGCTCTGCCCTGCTGTTGCATGCCCAGCCGGGGTGGGGGAAGGGGGGATGCGGGTGTGGTTCACTCTAGGTGGAAGGGGGCTAATGGCAGCAGGGCAGAGTCCCTGCTCCCAGCGCTGCTGCATCTACACCCCGTGTCCCTTTGCAGTGGCTGGAAAGTGGCGGCGGGGCAGAGGCCCCACTCCCAGCACTGCTCCATCCGCATCTGCATCCTGGTACCCTGCAAACTGGCTGGCAAGTGGCAGCAGGGCAGAGACCCCGCTCCCAGCAACGATGCAGGCATGGCAGTGCTGGGAGTGGGGGCTATGCCCTGCTGCCACTTGCCCCCTGCCCAGAGCGAGCTGTGCCTGCTTTGCACCTCCCCCCACCATGCCTGCCAGGCAAGCAGCAGCAGGGCAGAGCCTCCGCTCCCAGTGCTGCCATGCCTACATCCAGCAACACCGCCTCCCTCACCCCAGCTGAGCAGCTTGTCCCAGCCCCAGCCGGCGTGGAGGGGTGTGGGATGCAGGGGGCTTTGCCCTGCTGCTGCTTGCCAGCTGGCACAGAGGGGTGTGGGATGCAGGCACTGCAGCCTGGAGTGAGCCATGCCCACATCCCTCCCCCCCACCGGGAAAGTTGCAGCAGGGCAGAGCCCTGCCTCCTAGTGCTGCTGCACCCACATCCCCCTTGCTCCAGCTGAGCAGCTTGTCCCAGCCCCAATCCCTCCCTCCCCTACACCCCTTCCCTCCCCCCAACCCCAACAGACCTACCAGCTGGAGGCAGCTGTGTCAGCTGCCTGTTTAGTCTATGGCCAAATCTTTTCTGAATCTTTTTCCGAATCGATTTGGACACTTTGAATTGATTTGGACCTTTTAATTGGTCTCCCAATTCAATTCAGATTCGGAGATTTGGTCCCTGAATCAGGCCAAATCTCCTCTGAATCAAATTGGCTACCAAAGCTTTGCACAGCCCTACTACTGAACCTGCATTTTTTCTATGCATTTACTTTTGTTGAACTACATGGATTGCTTCAGATTACCATGTGGTCAGTATTACCTTCTAAAATGTCCAGCAGCAGTCAGGCTATTGTTGAGTTTTCTGCTGACTCTGAATAGCCTCAGTTTTCCAGCAAGCTTCCTCAGATAGCTGGGAATTGGTTTCTCAAAACTTGATCCCAAGGTCCCATATCTGTACTTGCAGCTGTTCCTCTCTTTCCCCCATCTTCCTTAGCCCCACCCCACAACCAGGGGAAGTAGAAATTATTGCAGCTGCCACTAAGACAGCTATGCAAAGGAGGGGGAACACAATGTATGCACCCCTCTACACACACACCTTGCCTCCCTCAACTTCCTCTGGCAGTTGGGCGTTGCTGCTTTCAGAGCATGCAGCTCTTTTACAACAGAGCTTGTTTCTGTTAAAGTTTAAATTAAAAAGAAGATTGCAATCAGCCGTGGTTGGCAATCGGCAAAAATCAGCTGTGCAGGGTGCTGACTCACAAGAGAACTAGATACTATTTTGGCAGCAGCTTGAAAAAATGCTTCCATTGTGTTGGGGCATCTGCAGATTTTAAATTTTGCATTTTTCCCTGATGGAATAATTTTTCTTTTAGCAGGTAATAGTCAGATTAAGTACCACCATACTTGCCTACCCAACATTAGCACTGCTTGTGAAAGTACTTGGGGTGTCAGAACACAGTTATTTGTTTGCTTGAAAAGCCCCTGAAAACCATGGCTTCAGCAGGTATATAAGATTTGAATTTGACTGGTGCTTTAGAAAATGGAGGCTACACTTGAAAGTAAGAAATGAAAGCCTCAGAGGCTTCTTACTTTTGCTAGTTGTTCCACATCTGGGTGCTGTCCCTCTCATTGCCTTGTGCCACTTGCTGGAATCAGGGGAAAGTGTTGGTGAGGGATAACAACCTGCATTAGAAGCTGGGAACCATCACTTGGATATGAGGGTATGGTCAACCACAGTGGCAGGTAGGAGGGCTGCCTAAAACCTCCCTATCTTTTGGATTTGGAAAGAAATCCATATTTTACCTTCCTAGCATAGCTAAAACTAGTCTCAAACAGCTGCAGACCTCCTAAGCAGAGTGTCCACTCTTGCCCTGACAGTCCATCTGGTGGGTGGCAATTTATTTTTTAAACTATAATCTACTCCTGGAGTCCCTGACTCTTATTTGGGCTCCTGATATTCTTGTTCCAAGGAGGACTAATTCATTTTGGGCAGGGAAGGGATGGTATAAGCTTGCCCAGAAGAATCAGCATGTGTCTATGGTGCAGCCTTTTCTGGATTAATCTGATGTTGCACGCCAAGGAAACTAGGAGCTGAAAACTACAGAAACATAAAACAGAAAGAGACTCCTTACTGCACGCTCTTTGGGATCGGCAGTGTTTGAGCGCCATTCAGTGCTGCGACTCTGCAATGCACAGGGACCAAAAGAGGAGCGAGACCACAGAAGAAGAGGAGGGGGAGGTAGTTAGCTGCATTCGTCTGAAGTTAGGCATAAGGCAGGGTAGATTTGCACCTTGACAGACTAACTAAATCAGAGATCTAAAATAAATCAGAGGAAGAAGAAGAAATGTTTGAGCTCTGCAGTTACAAGGGATGACTATTTATGTGGAGGATAGGGACTCAAGTGTCATACTTCATCTGGTACTCTTCTGGGATATTGGGAGGGGAGGGCTCGCTGCCTAAGAGCCTGTTCTTGCCCTCTTTCCTGCTGTAGACAGAAAAGGCAAAATGATGTTGCCTGGCACGGCCTGCATCTAGCCGAGCAGATGTGACCACTCCACTTGGGTCTTGCTCTTTTCCTGCCCCAGCTGGGTTGTGAGGGGAAACTGCACTCAGTCTTTTCCTTTTGGCTTTCTCGTCTTAGCTCCCCCACCCCCCCCGAAGCCTGCAGCTACTGCTCATTCCTCAAAGGAAGTGGAGGCAGGAAGGGCAATCTTCTGAAGAGGCACATGCAGCCATGATGCATTTCTGGGGATCAGATAGGCAAGTCATTAGTCCAAGAACTGTGATACAAAGCTTGGAAAGTCCCTCAGAAAAGCCTTTGCAACAGAGGTGTGCCCAGGCAGGCAGGCAGGGGAAAAGGCAACTTGAAGGAACTTCAGGAGACAGGGCTTCCCCTCGCTGCCTGTGACAGACAAGTCTGGTTGTAGCCCAAACCACAAGCTTGAGCTTTATGACACCCTGCAAAACCCACAGTAACGGGTCTGTGGATATTAGGGTTGCAAAGGAGCTCAAGTATCATCCGGCCCAACCCTCTGCAGAGGTGCAATATCTGCTGAGAACTATATATCTATATATATTTCTCTAGAAATGAATTTGAAAATTTACTATATATTAATACTATATTATATATATTACTATAATACTAGATAATATATATATTACCTTCCAGCTTTTTTTCCCAAAATAATTTATCCTCTGGCAGAAAGCAACACATGAAATTATATATAGTTTTCCTCAGGTTAGGCATGGGAATGTATCGAAATGGGGATTATGACTTTATGGCATCACTCCAGCCTCTCTGTAGTATGTGAACCAATTTCCAAAAAGAGGCTGAATAGGTTGTTTGTACAGAAAGTAGAACAGAGAGAAGGTCTTGTTTGTTAGAAATGAGAAACGCTGGCTTCTGCCTTCTGAACTGGGATGAACATAAGAGATCACTATATTTATACTCCAATTTTAAAAGAGCAAAGATAATAAAAACACAAGCAGAAACAAAGTGTGTATGCGTGTCTGTGTGTGTTCATTCCTAGACATTTCTTCAGAGATTACTATTGTGATCTACAGTGACTGATTTGCCACAAGTATAAAATTTCTCTAATAATGTTGACTCTTGCTGGTTAGTGGATTCAAGGCATTTTCTAGGAGGAATCCACATACTGAAAATTTTTAAATACACTACTTACCCAATGGGGATTGTCTGTTTGTTTATACACTGCTCAAAAGGGAAACTGCTTACCTGTAATTGGACTTTTCTAAAAGCTAGTATCCTCTACAGACCCTCATTCCCAAGATCTCAGTCCCTCAGCCAAAGGACGAGACTAGGAAGCCGATGTTGTAAAATTCAGAATACTCACTGGGGATGGTTACTGCACTGTCTCAAGGGTATGCATATACATGTACATACAGCTACATACTGTAGTAGACAATGGCTTGCAATAATCACAGGATGATAAACACAGAATTGCTAGTCTCATAGGAAGTATGGTTCTAATGATGAAACTATCTTTAGAAAACATTAACCACAGACAGCAATTCCCTTTGCTCGAAAGATAGGTATCTCTTCTGCTGAGCCCAAAAATCACACATTCAAGTGTAACATTCAAGTAAATAATATAACAAAAATAAGAATCAAGGAAGAGTACAAAAATGAGATAACCTACATGTACACAAAACCTACAGAATAAAGGCAGAGGACAGTTATGTTTACTTTTAATGAAGATTTTAATCAAGTATCCAGAGATTCTTATTTATTTTCTATTCAGTCTTTACTGAGGCAAATTTTCCCCAACTTCATTAAAAGTTTGCCTGAGTAAGGGCTGAAAAACAAAAGAAAAATAATTGAGAACCTGAAAATTGGGACCCAAAAGTTTGCATGCATTTTTCTTACAATGAAATTACAATTGGAAGCAAGCAAGTTTCAAGTTAGTATGTATTTTGGAACAGACATCAGTGGGAGTCTTTTCATTAATTTAAATTAACTTTAGATTAGTGCATTAGTTCCTGTCCCTGTTAAAAAATTGGGGGGGAAAATGAGCAAAAGAAATCCCAACTGAGCAAAAGAATCATAGTATGCAACTGATCCATTTTTCTTGACAATTCAGTGGAAATTATGGGAAATGTTTGCCCAGCAAATCCTGGTATCTGACACAAAAGCAAGAACACCTGCGTTACTTCAATTGCTAGACATTAAATCATCAATTATGTGCTAGATTTTCTGATCCTACATCACTACACCTCAGAGCATTAGTACATTTTGATATCATGAAGGACCTCAAAACACATATTCCAAAAGATATATGGGCTTTTCTTCTTCCTGTTTTAAAAATACTGTAGAAATTGAAATCTACTGTAAATCTAATGTAATCCTACTGCACTATTCATTAGCCCCAGAAAAAATAATCTTTTTATCTAACTTAGCTTTTAGATTACAACACTAAAGGCTGTGAGGAGGAAGAGGAGGAGGAAGACCTACTTACCTTTTTTGCATTAATGGTTTTTAAAGGAACTGGGCAGGATAGAATAGAATTGCATTTAGCTGCTAAATAGGTGAAACAGACTCTTACCCTGGATGTACAAGCAAATGTTAATACAACGTTAGAGCTCAAGTCTGCTTGCATTAGACTCAACGGCCATCATAACTTGACCTGATTATTTATAAAGAGGAGTCTACAGTAGGAAACATAACATCCAGGGCTTTTTGTTGCTTTTTAAAGTTGCACACTTATTTGTTTTCATAATAAATGCACTGTAAGTCTTAAGAAATAGGAACAGTTTTATGCGATTATACTAACATTCAGAAAAAAATTAGTTCATATGTTTCCACAAGCCATTTATCAATGTGGGTCTGTCCTTAATGATCCCCTTTGTGGGCTCTGCAGCAGCTGATACGAAGCAACTTTATGACCAGAGCTGTGGCACAGCTCTGCTGCTGTGAATTATGGGGCCAGCAGTGTTAGTAATCAACATTACATTTACTGGATCACAAAGCAAAGAAGTTACTTCAGAAAAAGTCAAAGTTCAAAGTGACACTAGAATTTTTTTTAAATTGCATAAAGGAACTAAGAAAAAAACAGAAACATACAAGTAATTTAAAGACATTAAAGTACTAGCAATACTTAGAAAGTTATAAAGCGGGGAATACTGTCTTCTTAAATACTACAAAACAAAAGAGCAGGAGTAAGCATGCAATGTTTTCCCAGTAGTTTAATGGTATTTTTTTTTGAATTACTGTATCTGTTTAGCGAGTTTCACAACATTCTTGCATACAAGAAAAATAATTGAGGAAACTGCCAAGTCCCAGTGGGTTGAATTATCTTATATGCAGTTTGTTGCCTTTATTGTAGAACAGTAGATAAATCTAGGATTTCAGATCCTGGGAGAACACTGCTTCTCACCCCTTAAACCTTAAAAATAGGTTTACACTGAGCTTTTGAATAACAAAGCAGCAGCTTGTATGCTTTTATTTTTTAGAATTCTTTCCATTACTAAATAAGTATTAAATAAAATATTATGGACAAGTTTGCTATACTAAAGAGTAATGAAGTACAAGTTTAACAAATCAAGTTTTGCAATGGCTAAATTAAAAGATGTGTAAATGACTGGTTTTCAAACCACTCATTTGGAAGACAGGTGATGCAACAGGCTATGAACTAGATCTTCTGAGATCAAATAAATCTAAAGTCAAAACAAGTCATGCCAGATCATTCCTAGCAGATATCTGCGAAAGTGAAAAACCATTAACCCATTTGCCATAATCTGAAATCTCTGTTCAATGTCAGGGATGTTTACACTTCTGTGCCTTTAATATTTTATATGAAGTTCAGATAAGGTTTCTAGTTTAGCCCAATGCTCAAACAATGTCCCAATACCACCCATTAAAGAATTCTGCCACATCTGAGTTTCAGTTATTCAACCTGAAGTTACCCTCTCTCTCAAAGCAAATGTTTTTAAAATTGCAGATGTTTAAAACTAAACTGTATAAACAATTTATAATGCAAGATATGTACACAGGATGTTCTCCAAAACAAATCCATTTATTTTTAATATAACCACATATGTATTAATGCTACCCAAAATGCAGTTTACTCAAAGTCAACATGCCTGGCTTATCTGCTTCAATAAAATAACATGCTTACCTGTCTTGATCTGGGTCTCCCAGGAGAAAACTTTCTTTTGGTAATAGCTGGCTTCCCCATGCCAATTTTCGGAGTGACAGATATGTAAGGTGCTGGGAGTGCACATCCAGCAGATGAAATCAGTGCTGGAGTCTGACTGTGCATCACATCGTGTACAGTATGCAAGTCTAATGACACTGCTGGAGAGGAAGACACGCTTGTCTTGCTTATATCAATTGATGATGAAAATGAGGAGCATGTCTCAGCTGGTGATTTAATGGGTTTGCCTGCTAGTGGTGAACTATTTTTTGCACAATTTTCATTTGCAGGAGCAGTTTTCACTTCCAAGTGAACAGCTGGCGTTTCAGAGCTTTCATGGGTTTCTCCCTTTTCTACATCGTCTTGCACTCTTACCGTCTCCAATTGTTCTACCACCTTAAAGGCAGTTTCCTCCTTTTTCACAGGCTCTAAGGTTTCTGGTGCTGTAGTTATGGCCTCGGGTGCTGAAGGTGGAGGCTGAGATTCCTCTGTGGATATTCCTGACATCTCAGCATCTTGCTGTAATAGTTGTTTCTCTTCTACTTGAGTGTCTGACTCCTGCTGCGTTACAGCTTGAGCACTCTCTGTCACTTCCATCATTTGCTCACTTTGACTGTTGTCAGGTGCTGGTGTCGGTGTCCTTTTAGGAGATGTTTCCATTTCAGCTGCATCAACCTGATCAGGAACTCCTGTTTCCAGTTCAACAGTCTTTTCATCCGGTGATATGTCTATAACTAAAGAAGAAAATAACATTAGAGATTCATACGAAAACATCAGGCATGAAGCCATTTTCAATATTTAAAAGAAGTGGAAGGCATTTGAACATTACAACATTTGTCTCCCAAAGAACAGCTACCTAAGCTGTTAAATGGTCACAGGCAGGCAATTCTCAAGCCACACATACACTTAAACTTTAACCAGCACAGTTATGAGTATGGAAAAAAAAAAACCGCCACCCATACCTGACAAAGCTACACCAGCAAGTGGCCTAGTGTACACAGATACACTGAGAGAAAAATCCTTTTGCTTGTATGGCTTGTTTTGTTCAGGAAATGGAGTTGAGGTTAGACTGCAAATAAACTTGTTGATCAGTATATATCAGGACTTTTATTGATTGGGTTTCCCAGTATTACTATACTAGCAAATCCTTTCTAGTGTTGCGAAGGCCTTAGCACAAGGCTTTGACAGTGGAACTCACTGTCACCCAGGGTAGGCCCAAATCTTGAGATTCTAGAGCAATGTGCTTTCTGGATGAAAAGGCTTAAAACAGACTACCCATGCAAAAAACCTTAAATAATTAAAAAACAGGATGATGCAAAGACAGCTAGTTCTGCAATGCTGCAGCATATAATTATGGGAACATTACGACTGAAATACACTAGATTCTTACTATCACTGCTAATTTATCACTAAAATAATATCAAGGAGAACAAGGAACACTTTTTTTTTTTTTTTTTTTTTTACAAAAAGGTAGACACTTATTGCATCTTTACTATGAAATACTTGGTAATTTCATCTCATTACTGCTGGTTATCTAGTTAGTTAGGTCAAAGATGTTCTCAAAAAAAACAAATTCAGAACAGATTCAGGTTCTACAAGCCTGCCACCAAGTCTCCCTGCCTCCAGGTACAGTTTTGATTTTGCATCTCCTTGTTCTGGTCTCTTTGTTGGGGGGAAAGACCCACACTAACAATAACGGACACTGACCAAGCCTGATCCAAAAATCACTGAAGTTACAGAATGGACTTTCCATTTCCATAGGCTTTGTTTCAGGCCCTGGCTGATTACTCAGTCAGGATAAATATGTATAAGGAAAAGGCAGGGGGGAGGGGGAGATTTCTCCCCAAATTCTTTTCTAGTTATGTTAACATTAAGTATTTTTATTAAGAATGTCAAGTACAAAAATTTCAGAGAAAAGTGAAAGTGTGATTTTTTTTATTTTTTTTTTTTTTTTACAGGTGAAGTTAGGTATTTTGTATTCTCTTTTCTTCTTATACTTTACATTCTTCACAGCCTTTCACAGCATCTGATGAAGTGAACTTGGACTCACAGAAGCTTGCAATCTGTATCTTTTTTACGTTGTTTATAAAGGTGTGCATCTACCCTTTTGGGAGAAGCTCCCTTTTTTTGTAATTCGTATCCACTTCCTGCCTAGTTGATTTTCAATGCGCTCTCCCCTAGCCTAAGGGGTTAGAAGGGGGCTTTGTCTATTCCAGCAGACTCCACAGCTTCATGACGAACCTCTCCTCCTTCCTGTTTTTTTTAGGAGCTTAGCTTCCTCTTGGGACAGTAGAGAGTAGCTGGGAAGGGGTAAAATTCTAGCCAAGTGGCAGATCTGAGGGATACAGCAAGATCCCACCGGCTGCAGGACACCTAAGGGCATAGAAGGCCTTTCCCCAGAGCTGGGGTGCCTAGAATGACAGCTGTCACCAAGCGCATGCCATACAGTGTTTCTAATACTGTAAGCACTTTCACATTTACAACAAAGATGTTAATACCATATTTCAGAGCATCTCCAAAGACTTCTTTTCCATACAACTCAAAATACACAGTAAAACATAGATTTTATCATAAATACTTTGGTAATTATGATAGAATTGAAGGAAAAAAAAGTTAATGACTATTTCATAGCATATTTACACTTTTCCTTTTGCTTCAGCATGGCTGGAGAGGAAAAAAGAGCAGACAACAGTACAGGAAGGCCGTCTTCCTCAAAAGCATGAGGACAGGGAAAAAGTTCATAATGGACGCTAACAGCAATGTGCGTTCCCTTTGAGCCATGTACGTATTGTAACAAGGTATGTTAAAAACAGTACAAATTTTTCAATTTTAGTATTCAGTGTAGAGACAGCCATGTTATCCTGAAGTGAGGCAGAAGGCAATTTAGAGACAAACTAGTTTAGAGGCATGAACTTTCACAAGCAACGAATACTACTTTTAGCACCTAAAACTTCCTCTCAGAGACTCTGCCAACAATAAAGTGATACTGTTAACTTCAGTTCAAAGGAATGATCATTTAGATAGGTTTTAAATCTGGGTTTAATGTATAAAAGTGATCTCATGGACATGAGATGCTACAAGACTTGTGAAAGGTCACACACATAGGACAGCATAGCATCGGACAAGCTAGCCTACTGGACTAGGTCTACTGGACTAGGTACAGACATTGAAAAGGTCCAAAGCAAAATCAGTCTAAGTTGCACAGTTTTCTGTAAGTGGCATAGTTTATATTGGTAGTGAACAGAACACACATTTGCCATTTGGTGGTGGTTCGGGGTGCTGCAAATCTTAGACTGGGTTATGCCATTTTTAAAACAGTCTGTGAGCACCATGCTTCTATTCCATTAGGAGTGTAGACTGGTTTTGTGCACCACACTTCTGTTCTGTTCTGATCACTTATACTGGTAAAAAGTGTAATGTCTGTACCTGGCCCAAAAGCTCACAACTCTTTCAACCAGTTAATCTCCAAGATGTTATCCCTGCCCAATGTTCAATGTGATTAACAATTTACAAGAACCTCAGAGTATAAACAAACATCCAATGAAATCTAAATCACTTCAATTCATTTAATCCAGGGGTGTTAAACATGCGGTCTAGGAGCCAGATTTGGCCCATGGAGCTGTACCATCTGGACAACAGGGCTCCTAGAGAGGTCAGGAATTCAAGGGCAGGGTCCACTACCAATATGTGGGATATGAAGCCCTGTTCAAGATGTGCATCAACGGTGGGAGTGTGAGCAACAGCTGCATTAACCCTCAGGCTCCCAGCTGCCACTTGCCCTGACACCACCAGATCCAGACACAGCTCCCAAAGAGACACTTGATTTTGATCAAACCCCACCCAGGAGTCGTGGGTGAGTTTTGACATCCCTGCTTTAATTGGTTCTGTGTAGTCAGACTGCTGTATATTTTAAAATAAATGTCTGATCACAATTTAAATTTTCAACAAATGTAACTGGGTAACTCATTAGAAAGACAAGTTCTCCTTCTAGGTAGTATCCTGAACAAATTTACACCCTTGAAATATTCTCCATAGTACTACTGGAGAGGAGACAAAAAACAAACAAAACACTAAGGGAAAATCCTCAGTTGGCATAAACTGTCTAGCTGGACAAAACACTCGCCCAAACATGCAGATCAAAGCTTTTCATCTTTTTGTCTTTCAGGATCATGACAACAAGTTACAGTGTGCAAGAGGAAAGCAGTGTAGATGTATGGACCTGAATCAACTGCGATGGGTAGACGTACGGGCCTAAGCCATACATTTCTGAGCAACGTAAGCCCCCATTTGTAAAGACAGAACAGAATTACATCCACTTCTTTGTTTTTGCAATAGCATCCCATTAAATGCTCATGTTTGTTATGCATTACACCAGAGGGATTCCTTGCCTTACAACCAGCTTGCTCCCATGTGGCATTTTTGATTGGTATTATCTCTGAGTAAGTTGAATATCATCCCACTGGAATTTTCCCAATTTTCTAAATTCTCAAGGTCTTATTGCAGTTTCACTTTATCTTCTATTATGTTTGCAATTCTTCTTAAATTGGTATCACCATCAAATTTGATTACTTAATCTTCTAGAAAATCTGTGAAGCTATTGCATGGTACTAATACCAAAAGACATCTTCAGAAGCTCATTTGACTTCTCAACCAGTTTTTATCATAGTTTGATTGTTTCTCTCCACTTCAGAAGACTAATTTTTGTGTTCATACTACCATGTCTTCATTAAGAAAAATCTTCCCAACTTTTACATTATGGGCATTTAGTCCCAAGTACCAAAGTGCTTCATTTAATTCACTTTCCACTGGCAATTTTATTTAAAATAGAAACAACCATGATTTGTCAGGTTTTTCTTTAAAAAAGCTTAAGAATTCCTTCCCTTCTCATAAACCTATGAGTCTTTCTATGCATGAAGCTGTCCTGTCAGTATTTAACAATCACTTGCTGCTTGCTGTTTTAATAGGCTACCTAACAGTGTTGTTAGATGAACAAGCTGATCAATATTTAACCTTTGAAACCATGAGGTGGCAACATTCAATTCTTGTGTATTCCTGTTGTGCTTCCTAGGTTCCTAGCAATGACTTTACATTACCAACTTGTCACCTATATAATCTGACATTTGTTTCAGGATCCTACATATAATATTTTAAAAGTTCATTTTTGAAAGTCATTTCTGTAAGGTCTCCTTAAAAGTACATTATTTTTGACTTGTACTTCTGAAAGTACTGACTGTTCAGAAGTCTCATCCAACAATTCCCATGATGTATGTACAATATGTGTGCATGTGACAAAACCTTTTTGTCACTGAAGCTCTTATGTGTATCATGTAATCAAATAACTTCTACTCCATCATACACTCATGCAAAGGCAACGAGTAAAAGTGAGTTTACTCAGGTGCAAACAGCTGTAGTAAAACACAGATCACGGAACATCTGTGTTAATCTGCTAGCTGCTGGAGAAGCCATGATCAGGAAGCACAATGCCAGGACTACAGACTGGGCCATGTTATATGCCCAATAATGAGAAAAATCATTAACTGTGGTGGCAAGATGCGAGAAGATGATGATTTTCACACACTGTAGCAGGACAACTCTGCTAGCTTTTTGTTCTAAAATAACTGGTGCTGAAATATACGTACAACATCAACACTAATGACATGCCATCCACTGTTTTAGGCAAGCAAGAGTTATAAAAAAAATAGAGAATGATCAAAGCGTCTCAATACTTGTAATGAGTTATGATGACACAATACAAAACCTGAAAAAATTACTCTGAATTCTTTGCAGAACAGAAGCAATGTAAGGTCACACTAAGGAAAATAGAAACGAAAAATGTATTTAAAAAAAGAAACAGGGAATTAAAGTTACCCAGCCAGCCAGTCTGTTAGATGGGACCTGCTGAGCAATTGTTCGGAGACAATCACGTTAAATGCTTTGACAAAAAACTTTGACTAATATTTCTGATCCTTTTTTGAAAGGCAGAAGATGATTCTTCTGACAGGGATGTGGAGCTTTTCATCATTGCAGGAGGACAGCCTGGAGACTCCAACTATCACAGCCAAAAAGAAAAGGTGAAGTCATACAACTTAACGGCAGGTTATGGAAAATAAGACCCCATCCTATAGCCACCCTGTAAATATTCACCCAACTCTGAGAATGACAGGCAGGGGAGGGCATGACTGACAAATGATCTGACAAATCACTGAAAATATCTTACTAGTGGTCAACAGTTCTAAACCAGATATCATACACTACAAGCCTGACATTTGAGACTGAATATTTCTGAACTGAAAGATAATCAAATATCTAATATTGAAGACAACAGTCTTACTGTTTAGAAGCTTCTCTGGCTTTGGGCTGTTTTGTTATGCCTTTAAGTGAAACTTCTTCCTTATTTAATAGGAAACTTTGAAAAACGTGATGTCATTCTTCAACTGGCAAGTCCAGCTTTCCTATAAGATGCTGAAGGATCAGAAGTTGTAATGTTCTACTGAAAATGTATAAAAGCAGAACCAAAGAAAGGTGGATAGCTAACATTTGAACTTAAGGGTAAAATACATAGTACTTGATACTGTATGCTTGTGTTAGACACGTGGTATAATTTCTCAAAATCCAAGATTTAGTTAGTTCTCTAGTTTTGTGTAGCAACATATGCCATTATTTGGAGTGCAGAATGTGAGAAAAAAAATGATCCTGGACAGCCTGATATTATATTCAGAGTATGAAAGGTGTGGGGGGGGGGAGGGTTGTTGGGTTTTTTTTTTTTACAACAATTTCCCCTGCTTCTCTGTGTTTTCAAAGCAAATGCGATGATTTCTTTGGTTGTTGATTCTTCCAGAGATGAAACAAGATATTGGAACAAAGATAGGAAAGATAAAAAAATGGAGATTCAAAAGGGATATGAGAACTCTTTACAAGTACACTCCTTTGCAGTCTGATATTAAAAAAAAAAAAGTAGTTCATTTTAGTACACAGCATCAATTGCAATTTCTGAAGGGCGGTCCACCCACCAAGAGAACAGATGGAAAGGCAGTTGCAACAAGGGCGGGGGGGAGGAGGAAAGGGGGAATAAAGAAAACTTAATTCAAAACAGGAGAAAAAAAATGGCTTGTAGTTTTGCCATGGCCTATTGTTATAAACTATAACATCTATTTTAAAAAAGTCACTTCCAAAAGAAATATAGAAGACATTTTCGTGCTAGAACAAGTGAATGTATAATTTAACCTGTGCAGCAAATATACTGGGAGTTCTCAGCCTTTGGATATGTTCCTTAAAACACACAAGAGAAGTTAATCCACAAGCTTTTTGTGGGGTGTTCAAACATTAGACTCATATAGAAAATCTAGGGACTGAAGCTATATGGCAAAAAGTAACATATTACCTCACCTTTTCCACAAAAACACAAGTGCAGAAATTTGTATAACTCCTATTATTTCTGGGTTTCAGGAAAAAAAAATACCCCTAAGTAAATAAATTGAAATACCCCTAAGTAAATAAATTGAAAGTATAACATTTTTTGAGACAGATGTTCCCAAGACATTTTATAACTTCCAGTTTGGCTTCACTGAACCAATCTTTAAAGCAAAGTCAATACTATTAATGAAGAATTCAGGTGGTGGCATCACTACAATTCATCTTATAGCGTGACAAGAAGTTCCACGAATCCTTAATGAAAGAACAGGTGCACTGTACATATACTGCTATTTTGTCAGGCTTTGAAACTTGCATTCTTACCGTGTGTGACACATGCAGTGGTTGACTCCTGACCAGGGCCATCGTCAGTAATTGCTTGTTCTTGAAATGCCACATCCTCTGCACCACCTTCAATTTCCATTTCATTTGTACAAGCTTAAGAAGAAGCAAAATATTTATCAATTTTGACATGCTGTTTATTCTATTAAGTTGACATCAGCAGTTGGCATCATTGCTTGACCTTTTGGTTTAACAAAGTAGTATTCAAATATGCAATCTGGGTTGCAGCAAATCGGGACAACTAGAAGGTTAGGGGATATACGCTAAAGATTGAGCACCTGATCCTCATTAACATGAAAACTGCTTTATACCACTTTGACAACTGAAAGGAACCAAACAGTCCATGCTTGCGTGATTCTTGTATAGAATCTGCGCTCACTTTTAGATCCCTTTATATTTTCAGTGTACTGGGGCCTTAGGTGTCCCCTTGTATTTTAGAATAAAGACCTGAAATACAAAATAAGGTGGCATTGTGGGCTTGGAACAGTAAAAAAGGTTTTAACTAAAATTAATATTTGGAACATTGACCTACTTGCCAGACCCAGCCAAAACGAAGGATAAATTTTGCAAGTAATAAACAGGCCTTTTATCTATGAGGTTCCCATTTTTATCTAAAGGAAGTTGCATGGAAAAAGCCTTGCTCATAGAGTTCATAAGCTGTTTTTTGCACTGAAGGCAACAAAATGGTGCGCAATACTAGATGTACACTCCCTCCCTCTCCCAGACGCTGTTAAACCTAACAAAATTCATTAAAATGTACTAAGCAAAGTAGGGGATAGGGAAAAAGTGAGGTTCACATTATACTTCAGCTCCTGAAGAGCTAATCCTCAGAGGGCTTTAGTGTAAAGAAAGCAAAGTGAATATCACTTTTTATTCAGGAAAGCCTCTTTAAAGTTCAAAAAGCCAAAACACATTAAAAAAATACCACTTTTAGCACCTAAAACTTCCTCTCAGAGACTCTGCCAACATTAAAGTGACATTTTAACTTCAACTCAAAGAAGTAATCATTTACATGGGTTTAATGTATAAAAGTGATCTCTTGGGCGTAAGATGCTACAAAACTACACTCGTATAATGGGTCCAGATTACTCCTACTAGTTGAGATGACAGCCCCACTCTTCCTTGGGGAAAAGAATATATTCTTCCATGTTTCTTCTAACTAAAAGTCACAACAAAAGAAACAATTTCAACTTGAAGTATCCAAATAAAAGCTGCCATCTATCTAGAAGTGTTTTCCCTTCAAGGCTGGAAAACTTTTAGGATTAGTTTGATGTGTTAGTTCAGACTTCTTAAATGATCTGAATATGCTATTTGAAAAGTTCAATAACCTCCACTAACCTTTCAAGATAGAAGTGACCTTTCAAGATTTAAGCTGCTAGTCATGCTAACCTGTTATACATGTTCATTCCTAACCCTCTGCCGTTCATTTATTTATATTTACCTACTGTCAATGCCCTTCTTCAAGATCAATTTTTCATTATCTCCCTCCCATTCACCAAGGATGTATACCTACAATACTGCCAGCATCCAAAATAGTGACTTGTTTATGTAATGTAATTGGCCTGTACACATGGGAGTATTCCTGGACTTTTCTGGCCTCAACCAGGGGCGCTTGATGTTCAAGATCTGAACACCTAGCAACTAAGCTACCTGCTTCTTCTATAGAAGCTCACAATATTGGGATATTAGACTAGCTGCATTAGTATTGGGCTGGCAGAGCACTGGCAAGCAGCGCAAGATTTCACGCGTGCCCTCCTGAGGTGGAACATGCTGATTTTATAAAATGTCTAGCCTCTCTCTCCAAGCTTAGACTTCAAACAGTTTTCTCCTTAGAAAACAAGACATCCAGGAGAGTAAGCACCACTCATCAGAAAATGTGTTGTGAAGTTGCCAAACAAAGTCAATGCTTGACTACTATTTTATTAGTAAAATAATAATATTTAGGTAGTACGGTCTAGGACTCAGGGACCTGATTTCTATTCTGATCCTGCTGTTACCTTGGACAAATGACATCTTATTTATCTTCCAGTGTTTCACCTGCCATCTTTCTCTAACTTGTCTATTTAGATGGTAAGATCTCCAAGGCAGACTGTCCCCTAATGTGTAGAGTTAATCACATTTGTTCTCAGCTGGACTTTTATAATGATAAAAATGTACTATTACATGCTATTTTAATGATTTTAATTAAATATACTTGTCAGAGTTGTTGTCCCTATAAGAAACATAAGCCCAGTTTCCCTGGGATGGAACAGATGCTCCCCAGCTGGACCTAAACGAGTCGAGGGCCATAGCGCCCAAGACTAATAAATAGAGAGATGAAAACTGGAAGAGCCAGATATCTACCAGAGTTTCTGAGAAGAAGTACCTAGCTGGGAGTTGGGAGTGTTAGAGGGACTTCCTTGAAGACCTGGGGATGCAGCAGAGGAGTAGATCCGCAGATCTGACAGCCTGGACCTAGGGAAGGCAGCAGAAGGGCTGGCTTGCTAACTTGCCTGTGATGAGAAACAGAGCCAAAAGGCTGGAGAGGAACAGAAGCCTGTTAGCTTCACTGAAGCTGAAGAGCTAGGAGGCCAGATAGGGCTGAGAGCCAGGGGGAATCAACAGAAGGACTCACCTGTTAACTTCTCAACACTGGAGAACCAGAGCCAAAGGGCCAAGGAGTGAGAGTAGGAAGACAACCCCCAGATGGGGTTACTGTTGGGAAGGGAAGGGAAGGACTGGGATGGTGGGTTGAAAACAGGACTTTGGAACAGATTTGCGAGTGGCAGACAATGCTAGAATTGGAGATATTTGTATGTCATACATTGTGTTTTGGAGCTTTAAAAACTATGCACACACGGAGGTGGGGGAGGAGGGTTTGCGTGTTGAGACACCCTTCTACACATCTTTATGATAATTGACCATTTGATATTCTTGCACTTTAAAAGAAAAATGTTACCTGTCATACTGCCAGATTCAGGAACAAGTTCACAAGTGTCCATTACATCACACGGCTGAGTCTGATCCCCTTCTCCTTGTTTACAAAGAGGGCACATGTAATCTTTTAACTGAGAATCTAATTCATTACCTGGAGGTTTGTCGCATTCTATGTGAATCCACCTGGGGAGATTAACTTAATGTGACTATGCGATTTTAATAAATTATCAGTTGTCCTAATATGAATCAGTCTAAATATAGAAATTTCAGTGCTATAATCCAATTCTCAGGGGAAACTCAATAAATGACTAAGGAGTGCAGTTGTAAAAATTATGGCTACACAGACTCTGTACTTTGGCTTATTCCAAAAGTAAAAACTAGAGAACGTGATTTTTTTTGCAACTCTGAGGCAATACTGCGCTGGGGGGTAGAAAGAAACAAAAATGAGTTTCCAGTACACCCAGCACAGAACAAACTTAAATACTAAGACCTAAGCTTTATTTATAGCCAGTTTTGTAGCCGTGATACTGCTGTACATCATGATATTCCACAGCTAACCAATAAGAGTATTTGATATCACCTCCATATATTTTCCTATAGATCCCCTGTATTTTTTTCATTTCAGACCTAACACTGGTCTATCTGAAAAGAGAATAACTACTTTGTAAGTTTTGCACACAGAGACAATTACAAAGAATTTCATTTGTGTAGTACTAATTAACATGACAAATTTAATACTAGAAAGACTTTAAAGCCAATATTCATAAAAGTTATTCCTTGATCGCTGTAGTCTTCAGCTTACTCAGAGTGAGAAGGATCGGCAGGATAAGTTTCTTGGTGAAATTTTCTAGCAGGAGAGAGGACAGTTTCCTGCCCTCTCCTATTTACTTGTCTGTTAAAGATTATAAAAAAAGGACACCTACCTATTGCCACTGCGGGCAGTATTTTAGAATGACCCTTGCCCACTTTGAACTGAAGCAATTTCAATATGCTAATTTTATATGGGTCACTGAACACACTGAGTGATTTAATTAACCATAAGAAATTAGGTTTCTTACCTTTTGCACATGTGACAGTGCAACATGTCTTTCTGGAAGTCTGGGTGGCACAATTTTTCACAGAAAGGACAAGGCAGGTTGTCTTGCTGTTGGTAACAACTGTCACATACCAGACAGTTGTGGTGCCACTGACAACTGGTTCTTGTGCCACACTCAGCACATACTCTGCAGTTCTGAAATTACAAGCATTTAGTTTTTAATTATGATGCTTCACAACATGATCAGATTGTTGGTAACTGACACTTTCCCCTCTGAATGGGCATTTATTCTGCGTAAATGCTGGTAAATAGTACAAGATTAATAACAGCCCTGAATTTAGATGCCTTCTACACCTGCAGAGTATGGTAAGCGTGGGCATTGGCAGGAAACATTTCCTTGTATCTTTATTTGGAAGCAACACCCCTCGAGTGAGCAGATACTTCAGTCTGAAATTTCATTCAACTGTTGGCTTCTTGTTGAGAATACCAGCAAGAGTGCCAATTAGCACCAGTTGTAGGGATACTTGTGTCATGTCGATGCCTGTGTTTTGTGAAAGGAATTGAGACTGAACCGTTCATTTCCCAAAGCTCACCAAAAAAACCCGACTTTAGAAAAAAGAACTCGTTACCTTTTAAACACATAAATGACTACTGTATTGCAGCTCTTTTTCTGTAGAATATATACTACAAAGCTCATAATACCTAAATTATTGCTCAAACAATAATGGAGTAAACCTAGACCCCATGTTCATGGGGGAAGAAGGCCCTCGAGCAGCAGAACTGACGTCCCCCCCAGAAAGAAGTATCTGGATGTAAGGACCAATATAGGGTTTTATCTACTACAAGCCGTAGGCCTCATCTCACTGCAAACCCCCAGGACAGTGATGCATAAGGACAGACATGAACAAGTGAAAGGGATCCGCCTCCATAAGGATCTTCCCTTCTTCTCTCATAGTGTGAGCTGCTTAACTACGCTATATAAGCTACTGCAACCAATGGACCATGGTATTCTTCTTGGAGCAGAGTGAAGCCACACCACAAGCCGGTGGCAGGATTCCTCCAGGATTGCTATGTAAGGACATTTCATGAAGAAATTACTAGATGAAGATCTCCTGTCTAAATTATACAAGACAATCATCCCTCTCACCTTAAAAACTATAACAGCCACCTTAAACCAAAGGGCATTGTTTGGATCCTTTGAATCCAAATTTCTTCCTTCCCACAGGGAGGAAGGGTGGGGAAAGTATTGGGATCTGTTGCCTCCATGGTACAAAACTAAGACCTTTAAAACATTTTCATGACAGGGTGTGAAAGAGACATGGAGTCCTTCCATCCCACTGGTTAGGACACTCACTTGGTATATGGAAGATTAAGGTCCAAGGCCTTGTACCAAAATCAGACAAAGCAAGTGCTTATTAAATATTCACTGGGCCAGAGTAACAGAGAATTTGGCAGTGCAGGGACCTGAACAGAGGTCTCCAACATCTCAAGTGAGCATTTAACCACTTTAACTATCGGCTGTTTTGGGTGCTCTTCCTTCCTCCAAAGATTCCATCGTGGGCCAGAGAAACCTCTTCCAAATCATATTGTTTCCAGAAAATGTTCTGGTTTTGAAAAATTGGCATTTTCCAGGGGGAAGGGAGAGGAAGGAGGGAGACATTATCTTGAAACATTCCCCAGAAACTCTAATCCAAATGTTTTTGCTAAACTCATTTCTTTGTTACTAACTGCTGCCAAATGATCTTTTTCTTATAGCCTCTTCCCACTAAGAACACAGAAACAGTGGGGAGAAGACGACTGCTGTTTTTGCAGCTGAAGCTACTGAACTTCTCACTGTACTTTATGACAAAGAACATGTTACATTTTTCAGTTTTGGACTACAAAGTCAACACGTCTGGTTGATAATGAGGTAACAAAGTGACTGTTGCTTCCTGTACGATTACTGTATAGCTGTGTCTTACTTAGCAGCAGAGAAAAGAGAAAATAAGCATGATAGGAAATCAGTGCCTCCCTCCCTAGTTTTAATCTCAGCTCTGTCTTCAACAACTTCTAAGCTCTAGGTCTCCATTTTCCAAAATGTAAACTAGATGCTAACACATATGCAGTGCTTTACACATATATTTTGATAATGTTTATATGGCATTTTGAGCACATGCACCATGTTAAAAAAATTTAAAACACAGATTTCCCATGCAATTTTTAGATAAATTGGGAACTTCTTATCTATAGATGTACAATTTTAAATGTACAACATATGTATCGAACAGGCTGGGTTTTGCATGGCTATTGTATTTATTCTGAAGTAAAAACAAAGCCTTACGGATCTAGCAACCTGACTGGCTGGCAGAGACCTTCCCAGTAGCAGAGGTGGCTGGCTCACAGGAAACAATCTCCCCAGCCAGAAGACAAATAAAAACAATATATCATGTAATACTGGCGTAAGGAATTAAATAAACAAGATTAGATCAGATGTGCCAGCAAAATGCATCTTCTAAGAAAACAAGCAGCATACTTTTAGTTAGTCTCTGTATCTGCAATAAAGTCTAAGTATCATTCTGTATAATTCAATATCAGAAATATTATCCATGACTAATAAAGCTATATATTTGTATGTTCATCTGTACTTCTGGGTTGGAAAAAAAATCCATTTTCACATACCTGGGTCTGATATCTGTGACAAATCATACTTAGTTGGGAACCCCCCTTTACTCCACCAATAAATCACATGGGCTTCCACAGCAATAAACATGCAGTTAAGTAATATTCAATACAAGGGTACCAACATCTGGACCCATACATACACACGCAAATATATACACACATGCATGCACACATGCGCGCGCACACACACACACAAAAGGAGAACTTTAAAAAATGGACTTACTTTGCATTTCCAGCCATTTGTTGGCACTGAGTCCATAACTGGTTGTAGACAGAAAGTATGGTAACCTTTGTCACACGTATCACACACAAGCATCTTGTTGTCTTCCCCAGAATGTCTAAGAAACATGCCAACAGTGATACTTAAAACACAAATCAGTTTAAGCAAGCCGTACTGAAAGCACTCTCTAGAGAACATTCTAAATCCCAAATGAAAATAGTTAGACACAAATGTCCCTTTACCTAACAGCAAAAAGAGATGGGCAAAGACTCTTAAATCCACTTTTTAAAAAACTAAATACAAGTTTGCCTTATTTACAAACTAGTTGAGCGTCACAACATTGTTATTTCTGGAAATCAGGCTGCCTTCATTAATGTATCTGGATATCTATTTAGGAGTCTAATCCACAGGTTTGAAATTTTTAAACAAAACACGCCTTAAAGATCATTCCATGAGGGTTAATCACCTCACTTTTGAAACATTCTGTCTTAGATATCTGAAAAGGCTTTGTCACATTATTTACTCCACAGAACAAATGGCTCCATTGTCTTTTCCCAAAAAAGAAAAGTTGCTAGCTATCAGGCCCCTCAAAAAAAAAAAAAAATGCAGTGCCAAGCCAGGAAGGATGCATGAAAATACAAATAATCATTAAGAGAAAAGATTCCAGTTTCAAGATCCTTGCATCATCCCTACAACGAACCACTGGATAATGTAAATTATCAGAACGTCACCAGCTTTATTGATAATTTACACCATCATAAAATTAGCCCAATAATTTTTAAAATTCAAAAAAGGTCTGGAAGAACTTTTTAAGATTTAATAAGCAGAGACTGTGAGCAAAGGTACCACAAAGACTTGGTTTTCATGAGGAAAGGTGATTTAATTGGAACTTGACTAAATATCATACAAAACATTAGAAAAATATACTACTTCATTAATGGGAAACACATTATCAAAGCACTATCCTTTGATCTTGCAGAAATACATCACCTTATCCTCAACAATATAACATGCCAAGTATAAAAATATCAGACTTTAATAACTATTCCATTAACTGTTGGGGAGAGGAGGTGTTAGCAAGCATTGCAACTATGCTGTGCAATTCTGGTAGGGCTCTTTGAGAATATGCCCCAATATAAACCTTTGGTTGTGGCCATCTTCTGTAGCCTGCCTGTGGTGGGGCAACAACTCTCTTTGAAATGTTGATATTTGAAGACTACCAGGTAAAAAGTGGAGATCTTAGTAAAAACACAGCATTGGTGGTGCCCTTTACCTCATGTACTGGCTATGATAGGCATCAATGAAGTAATTCTTCATTCTCAGATTGCCCTTCTTTATAGCCATAAAAAACTCAGTAGTAACCTTTTTCATTTCTCACTAAGTGCTTTATTTGTTCTCTTATGAGAACAATGGTACAAGAATATCCTAGTTCTCCAAGTGAACACGGGTGATACCTCTGACAACAACTGGTTTATAAGGTTTCAAATACTTGTCTGGTTCATCAGTGACCACTGTTGACTTGTCATCACGTTGAAGTTACTTAAGTAAGCCACAAATTTGTTTTAGTGATGACTCATTGGTTTACGCCCTCTGCAAAATATTGTGAAATAGAAGAAACTGTCTTGTGCAATGAACGCTTGGCAGCTGGTGGTATGATGCCTCACATACATGGGTTCTACTTCTGATAAAAACTCAGAAGTTTTGTGATTGCATCAGTGATTTAGGTTGATGATGTATGGTAACCAAATGTAGTTGGAGAAGCAACCCCTATTTTTAGGGGGAAAACACAGTTTAAAGCACATAGTTTATTAATAGCATTTGTTTAAAAAACAGCACACACAATATCACCTCCCTTTCGCACTTACTTGCAATTCTGGCACACTTTGCAATCAGGACACTGCCAACCTGCTCTTTTTAAAGGTGTTACTTGTATATCCAGGCACATCCCATGGTAATGCTGGCCACAGGTAGTACAAAAAAATTGATCCAAGAGGTCTCCAGGGCTGTCACACACTGCACAATTTGCTTCTTCCTTTGCTATAATTTAAACACAAGGTTTTTCAATTATTTCATTAAAAATGTTTTCCTAACTACAGACAGAAAGTCAACTTTTCTGTACCTTCAGAGATCACACACCAAACATTTTTAAATGATCAATCAAGTTCTTTTCAAGAATCATATGCCAGTCAATGAACTACAGCAAGCTATGAAAAAATCCTAAAGTTTAAGGAACTGAAACTTAATTTCCCTAATGAACATATATTTAAATGTTTTCTGAAATCTGTTAACTACTCTTAACACAGTAAAATGTATACACATTTCCAGTCTGCAAAAAAGAAATCTCACCAAAACAGATTCACTTTTCTCTTCCCATTGCAATCAAAAGACACTTAAAGCCTAGTCTACTCTGTAGAGACAAGATCCAAAACAGTCTTAGCATTATGTATTTTTCAGTCTTTTGATGTCTTATGAAAGTGGCATTATACTTTTTTCACTACAGCAAGTTCAGTACTTTTAAATGGTTTTTAGTGATTTAATCCTATACAGTAGTATACATCTAGTACATGAGACTGGATAGGCACCTGGCTGGGGTCTTATGACCCTTCCCACCCCCAGTGCTCATTCCTGCCCATGGCAGGGGGTCGGACTAGATGATCTGTCTAGGTCCCTTCCCACTCATTGATTCTATGATTCTAGTTAGTAGAATGTCAAGATTCTCCATCTAATTATCCCAGTAAAAACGCTTTGGCCATGTCCACACATGGAGGCACGTGTGCTTGCGGCAGCTCATATAGCAGCAAACACAAATTTGTGCTGGAGATTTGTGCCTCAGCACATGTGCTCAAACATGCACTTTGGTGTGGGGCAAATTGTGCCACTTGCAACAAATTGACCCTACCCAGTTCCTCCTGGATCTTCAGCTAGGGGGAGCTACACGTGGGGGCCAACACCTGTACTGGCCCCACAAGTATAAAAGCTGCTCTGGCAAGCAGCTCAGGACTACTTGCCATCAGGAGTTTGAGGCCTGGCCAGTTGATATATGGGGACACTAGCCCCCTGTGCCAACTGGACTGCTACTGCAGCCCTCACCTAGAGTAGCCCCTGCACTCTCTACCCACTGCAGAAGTCTGGCAGCAGGGGCTGCTGCCTGGCTGTGACCTGCTGCCACCTGCGACAGCATCTGGCTCCTTGGACCTACAGCCTCATGCCTGTGCACCTGCCAGACCTGGACGGGGATGGGACAGCCTCCTGGGCTCTGGTGCGGGCACTACACCAGAGCCACTGGCACTTCTGGGCCAGCTGCCAGTGGGCCATGACTGTACAGTTGGCTTTTGTGTTGCATTGCTGCCATGTGTGCCCCTGCCCTGCCATCTGGGCAGCCATCGCGTGAAAGATGTACTCATTGTGGTGGCCTGCTCGGTCCCTGGTGCCAGCCCTGGGCAGGCACTCTGCCCAAGTCCCGCCACCTGCCTCACTAGCAGGAATTCTTGTGTTCCCTGTTTAAAAATTGCAGAAAGAGTAAAAAACCCCAAATTACCCCAAAATCTGTGTTCTTCCACTATTAAAATGAAACACCACTATGTGAGTGTGAGCGTGAGAGACAGAGAGATCAGTTGGGCAATGTTTTATTGATATATTTACAATTTTAAAGCAATTTGGAAACTCTTCATCATTATAATAAAATAAATTTTAAATATCTATAAGCTTTGTTGTTTGCTTTTGGATTTATTATAGAAAAATCAGAGCTCCTGTTGCCCTCTTCACTAACCAGGGTATGACATCTTAGAATGTCCTGTAGCCACAGCTCCCACCAGCAGGTCCCATCCTGTCTGGTGGCTGGGCATGCAGGCTGAGAGATGTGGGGGGATGTGGAGTTTATGGGAGTGGGGAGGGAAGGGGTATGTGGGGGATAGGTATGGGGTTCTTGTGTGGGTGTGTGGGGAAGCTTGATAGGGGGGTGGCCCACCACATCCTCCCCCTGCACCACACAGCCCCTGGTGCTGGCAGCAGCAGCCAGCAGGGTGGTCATGGCCTGCTGCAGGTGCAGCCCAATGGCAGTACAGTGTCACCTGAGACCAGGGGACTGCACATGGTGAATGGAGCCAACCCAGCCCACCTACCCTCTCATCACAAGACTAGGTCGGCCCACCCACCCTCTCTTCATACAAGTCTAGGTCACTTCCTGCTGCCATCTGGGCCCCCCAGCACTGCATGCAGGGGCTGCATGCCATCAGGCCGGGCACGTCTGGCACAGCCCTATGGTGCATGACTCCCATGTGCAGTGCCAGGAGCCCCAAGTGAAAGCAGGAACTGACCCAGTCTTGTCTGATGATGCACACCAGCAGGTCAGGCTGGCTCCATTTGCCATGTGCAGCCCCTGGGTCTCAGGTGGCATTGCACCCCTGCAGGGCTGTGCCTGCAGTGAGCCATGAGCACCCCAATGGCCTGGCTGGCTGCTTCTGCTAGTGCCAGGGGCTGTGCACCAAAAGGTGGTGGTGGAGGTAGCATGTAACAGCCCCACTCCAACCTCACATCCCCCCACAAACCCCCCACCCCCATGTCTCTGCTTACCAGGGACAGAGCCTGTGTCTGAGCTGCTGCCGCCAGCTGTGCCCCACTTCCTTCAGCACACTGAGGCAGTGTGCTGGAGCAGCAGGGGCACGCAGGCATAGAGATGCTCTGCCCAGGTGCTAGAGCATCTCCTTGGAGGATGCAGCCTCTGGTTGCTTCTGAGCACTCTCCAGGAGCATGCTCTGTGCCACTTTTGTCCTGGGTGTTTTCTCTTGCCCTGGTTACAAGAATGTACCAGGTCATGCTCCAAAAAAATTACCCAAATTTGGCGAAGTTTTTGCAGGAAAATCATTTGTATATGCTTAGAAGAGATATATTGCAGTTTGGCAGCTAAACTGTCTAAAGACTACATCTGCATTTTGCCTAATGCATTTCCTCAGTTTTTACGTGTGAACTGGTCTGTGTGCGCACACTACCTTGCATAGTGACTGAGCATGCTTCATCTCCAGGCTGTAAAGCCTCAGCAGGACTTTCCCTGTAACTGCTCCTCTTAGATGCTGGGAGCTACTGTGGTGTTAAGCAACAGACTATAGAGAACAGAAACTGTTGCTCCTCTCCTGGGCCCAGCAGAGTGGAGGCGGAGAAAGGGCTATGGAGTAGGAGTGGCAGGGGGAGGCAACCTCGATTCTAGCACAGGGGCGGGCAATTAGTTTGGCTGGAGGCCGCTTAGAGAGTTTTAGTAAGCTGTCAATGGCTGCACAAGAAGCCCTGCCCCTTGACAGTTGTCCCCCCACCCCAGTCACCATATTGGGACCAGAAGTCCTGCCTCCTTAACCCTGACCTTTGACACTGGATGTTCCTCTTCTTGGGCCCCATGCTCTTTTTTTTGGGGGGGGGGGGGGGGGTTGCCGTGTTACAACCATAAAAAACGAATCACACACTAAAAGTCAAACACCTACTATACCTTACTTTAATTTTAATACAAATAATATTTTTGTCATGATTTGTGTTTGCATAGTATATATAAGGATTGTATAATAACGCAAAAATAGTCTTACTCTTGTATATTGTGGGGGGGAGTGTAGGGTGGGAGGTGTGGCTGTGTGTTGGGGGGCATAGGGTATGTTGGGGTGTGTGTATGTTGGTGGGGGAAGTGAGGACAGGGTGTGGGTATGTGATGTTCATGGGGATGTGCAAGGTAGGGTGGGAGTATGGAGACCCTCCACACGTGCAGCCCCCCATGGCACGCAGCCCCCACTGCCAGCAGCAGTAACAGGTGCGGGGGGGGGAAGCCCCCTCAGGGCACTTGTGTATGGCACAGGCACTGGTGCCCAGTGGGGTTGGGCTCTGGCCAGCATGCCTCCAGCTCCCACAGTTGCACCAGGGAAAAACCTGTGCTCGACTCCACAGTTTCCAGGGACCTGCACAACAGGCGAAGGGGAAGACAGTCAGCTCCAAAGTGGGGCTTCCCTCGGTGCACGTGTAGGAGCAGCAGACCTGCGGTGCAGACCCCTCACGATAGAAATGGCTGCACTCCTCACCCCCCGCACGCATCACTGGGCGGATCCATGCTCTGCAGGATGCCAGCACTTTCACCTGTCACAAGCACCCTGAGCACCCCCCCCACTTGCAGCTGCTGCTGGCAACAGGGACTGTGCACATGTGGGGGAATGTGTGGGGCGTCCCCACACCCCCCACTCCCCCTTCATACCCATACCCTGCCCAGCTGAGCTCTGTGCTCCCACCACTCCCACAGGCATGGGCTCTGTGCTACTTTCCACACTTCTGCTCAGCTGCAGCTCCACCACCCATGCCCCCGCTGCTTCTGTACCTGCTGCCCGGAGTGAGCTGGACCCCTGGGAAACCAAGCAGGTTCCCATGTGGGTGGCTGCAGAAGTAGCAGCAGCAGCTGTGCCCAGAAGCTGGGTGCTGGGGAGGGGTGGGCTCTTGCACCCATGAGTGTGGGAGCGACGTGCAATTTGTGTATGTGGGGGGTGCAAATGCGTGGGCACCTCACTTCCACCCTTGTGGGTGGAAGGGGTGGATGGGGCACAATTCATTGGTTGACACCACAGGCTGAATGAAAGTGCCTGGAAATCTGGCTCATGGGCAATATTTTGCCTGCCCAGGTTCTAGCATCTTCTAATTTGAGTGCTTGCCTTGGCAACCTTAATAATGTTCTTTTAAAATGTACTTTGAATACATACGTATGTGCATACACACATATATGGGGAAGGAGGGAGGTAGACAGAACTGATTTTCCTTCTCAAGTTAATTAGCTTACAATTTTGGAGCATGTACAACATTTCCTAAAGTACCTACACTATTTGGCCTGTTGGACTTTGCATCCTAGAGCAACTGATTTCATTGTGCAACGGTTGACTTGTTTCAAGATCTGAACACATATTCATGCTTCCTCAAAGGGCTAAACTTACCACACTGAATTTGTGAGAGTGGGCAATAACTGTCTCATACTCCCACAGGGAGAGAGAAAAAAAATCACAAGACAGTTTAAAAGTACAGTATAATCTGCTTAAAAGATCTCAGATTTTGGGGCGGGGGGGAAGAGGAAAGGAGGGATTCTCGTTCACCTGCAATTGCCACAAGCAACTGGGGAAGAATTCTGAAGCGTCTCAGCACAAAAAGCAATGAGATATATCCCTAGGCATGTACAGGGACGTAGAGAAACACTTGAAGCATGGTGCTGCAGGAATGCCCCCACTCATATGAGACTGATATGATAACTTGAGTGGTAAAACCTGGGTGTCAGTCCCCCATGTTATCTTGCAAGTGAGAAACATACCATGAAGATTATGCTTCCAAGCTGGGTAGATGATCATAGCAAAAAGGATGCATACAACATAGCCAAGAGAAGCACACAGAAGAAGATTCTAGCTGAACAACATGGGAATTGGCATATCAGGGAGAATGAACGGAGTTTGTGTGCACAGCCTAAAACTAGCAGTATTTTATAGTCTCGTTCTTAAAGAAAGTGAGCAAAGAATGTGAATGTGCACCAAGATAACACAGACAAGCTTGAATACAGATTAAAAGAAGATTGTTATTCGACTACAAGGCAAAAGAATTGCAGTTATCTAGACAGGAGACAATGGAGGACACAGACAGAGATAAATGCATGAATAGATGGAGTTGGATATTGTTATGCTGAACAGTTTGAATAGCACCATCTTAGGCAGACAGTGCTGACACCATGGAGTAAAGACAGCTCCTTGTGAGCACAGGAGAAAATTTAGATGGGATTACAGGGCATCAGAGGACAATGCCATGGGGTGGTAGAATAAGAAAGCCACACACTAATTTTCTACAATGTCAAGCAAAATATAGCAAGCACTGCTGGAATAAGGAACGTGTTTATACAATGACTTGAGATTTCCAAGTGGGGAACAATGTTTTTCCTGGTGTGCAGGGGGCGATCGTTACTATAGCTTCTGTCTAAGCACTTGACATAGAGGTGGAGATGAAGTGGAGCTGCCCTTTGCATGGAGGATTCACAAGAAGAACGCTGCCAAGCTTAAAACACTAAGCAAACCTGGCATTTTAGAAGGGAGGGATCTCAGAAAAGGGAGAGATAAGTCTCAGGGCTTTCACTATTTTTAAAGATCTGTACCACAAGCACTTCAAAAATAAAACTTGCGCTCCTTGCTTTTGTCCCAGGTGTTAAATTAGAAGGACAAAGCTCACAGCTGTGGAGCTCTGGGAAAGCAGTGGGGCGACCTTAGGAGATCTCAGACACCAATTACAAGGTTACGGGTTCATTAGCAATATCCCGAATCCCAAGAGAGAGTGTCTGAGTCTAGAAGCATGCCCTAGGGCCTTGCAGCTAGAAACTGCCGTTGGCTCTGCCTCTCTCTCTAAACTCCACTGGGCTGTCATAGTGTAGCGCCACACTGGCATGTCTACCTTCCTAGTTAGCACAAATTTTAGCAACATTAAAAAAACCCCAACCCAACCTTGGTTGCTTATATTTAAAAAAAATGGACCCAATTTCTAAAATGTAATTATAAATTTACAAAATTACTACATTACAAAGGAATAGCCATAACCTTCCTGTTCCCTGTTAACTATTGACTCAGTCTGGGCTAGGTACTAAGAACTGTAGCCCAATAATCTCCTTATTTTTAGTATAAATGAAAATGTCCTTGAGTGGAAAAATTGTTACCATTCCCTTATGTGACGCAGGTATGAATTTATTGATATACACAATCATGTCATTCTACTGTTTAAATAACACAACATGCTGTTTCTGATTTTCTTACTTACATCTTTCAGGAGCCTGGTCAATATGGTCTGGACAAAGGAGGGAGAAATTACTGAAATCCTGAAAGGTGCCTGCTCCAGCAGCACAGGGGTAATGGTACATCAGGGTACATATCTCTTCACAGCATTTGATAGTGGCTCCAAGGTGCTTACAATATGCACATCGCTGCAAAACAGACATGCAAGTCTTTTTAATATAAAAGCAAATACAAAAATTACAGTTCAGGGTGGAAACTGTTTTATTGCACAAATGAGAAAACTCATTGTTAAGGAAGCTGAAGCAATGCAAATGGGCCTAGTCATGTAAGCAACTTACGATCACGTATTACCCAACAGTTCTCCCTTTGGCAGGGGTGGCTCACAGCACTGCATTTGGTACTTTGTCCTAGTCTTTAAGGCTGCAGACAGACTTGACATCTGAAACATTTCCAAGTGTAACAGCTTTGGAAATGTTTAAAAAAATGTAGTTTCAGCTACTGGACAGATATACAGTCCTTATTGTGCCACACTGGCTAAAACTGCCACAACTGCATGAAGCAGTATGTTTTCCTGCTATGGGGCGCTACAGGGGGCTGCAGTGATTTCACTATAGGGGTGGAGGGTGGAACAGACTGTGCCACGGCCCCTGAACCGACCGTGTATCTTAGGTCTGCAGCTCTGTTCCTCCACATCCCCATGGTGGCAAGCGCCCCCCTGCTGCTTTCCTAGGCTGTATTTCTGCTTTCCTAGGCTGCGTCCAGACAAGCACAGCCATGCAGTATGTGGCGCTGCAGACACATTTGCAGTGCCACATACCACACAGTCTGGTATTCTCCACACTGCAAAGGCACATGGCCTGATTGTGTACTACACTGGGTTTTTTTCCTGCCATTTTTGACCCCTGGATATCCAGGGGTTAAAAAAACAAAAAAAGTGTGAAGAAAAAAAAACCTGGAGCAACACACGCTCAGCCAGCACATGCTGCTGAAAAGCGGAGCCAGCCCACCCAGAGTTGTGCTCCGCTGCCAGACAGGCTCTGTGTGCCAGAATCCCCATGGCTGCAGCCCCGGGAAGCCCCCAGGATCCCAGGTAGGCCTGCTAGGGCTAGCACAGCGCTGTCCCCAACCTCCCCTACCCCACCCCATCTGGGGCAACTTGCTGCACGCCGAAGTGTCCATGGCATGGGCATTCCCCAGGGACAAGAACATGCGCTGCTGCTACTTGTCCCTAGGGAACCAAACATACATGCACATCTGGATGTGTCCCTAGAATGTCATGCCCACCAGATCCAGGAGAGCAGAAGCAGAGACAGGTGGGGACTGGGGGCTGCAGAGACAGAATCCCGGCTCTGGTGGCAGGGAGGCATTGGGGTCTCTTGTATCCAGCAGCTTGCAGGGGAGGGAAGGGGGTGCGGGACAGGATAAAAGCACCCCGAAATAGTGAAGGTGGAGTGGCAGGAGAGTACCTACTGACAGTTTGCTCTACTCTCTCCTTCCCTCCCCCAACTCTCATCCCAGGAGGTATTATTTCGGACCACTCCCACTATCGCTGGAACACTCTGGAATAGTTCAAATCTCTGTCCATACTTCAAAGCTGAAGATTTCTTCAGCTGGATTTTCCAGGGTACAAGGAGATACTTAATGCTGCCCCCTACAAAGTCAACAGTAAAATTCCCCCTGAATTCATGAGATCAGTTTGAACAAAGCTGAGCACCAGAAAACCACAATGCTCAGCTACTAAGTACTTATCTTTGGAGAAACATCATGTGGTTATCCCTTAGAAAAGCACTGATTACATACAACCAACATCTTAAGTATTTACTGGTCCACATAAACAAACTTGTCCGCTGTAAACCAATTTGTTTCCAATAGTAAATCTGCACTCACAAATGTTACAGTTTTTCACAAGGGAATATAGACTCTATTGTCTTAATTCTAGTCTTTTCTTTATACAGAAGCCTGAGAACTATTTCAGAATACTTTAGGCAGAACTATGCATGGTGGCAAGGGCTTTGGTTATAAATGGTATAGCTCCAATCTTGTAAAACAACACTGTATGTTATAACAAGCAATCACATGAGGGTAAACAGAAGACAGTGGGTTCTACTGAAAATACCAACACATCAGTATGAAACAGTCCTCTCTGGAAGGATGATGATTATTTAACCCAATATCCTTCTCCTATTTCTAGTTTCTACAAGCAAATGCTACAGACAGATTTTGCAAGTAATAGATGAAAAAGTTAAACATTACTGATCTGCATACGGGAAAAGGATAATTTCTTAGAAAGAACTACTAATTGATCCCCCCACCCCTATCCCTTTATTGAAAGGGGAAAAGAGTCCATTATCCTTCCTATAAAATATCACCCATGCCTTTCTGATTCAGTTCATCAGGCCTTTTACGTCTTGGATGTCATTACAGTCCCCAAAGCACTGTAACATGCTTTTGCACTCTTTCACCAAGGCAACAATATTTTTTTTGGATATCATACAGCTCTGCAGAAAATTTGGAATAAACTTCTGAAAAACAGGTCAGTGGTTTATAATGGCGTGTATAAAATATACATGTAAAATCCTTCCCTCTTGTATAAAATGTAAAGCGCTGGGTGAGCTTATTTTTTTCAGCACAAAAATACATACTTTAGCAATGTTGGCATATTAGATTACTGATGCATTAAGTGACAAGTAGACTCCAAACAGAAACAATATATACAGAATTTTAAGAGATCCATAGCATTGCTACTAAACCTTATACACACAAGACAAAATATATTATAGAAAATATCTTAATCCTTCAACATTTCAAGAGCTTTGCACAAGGCATGAAATTATGCTCTGGCAAGCCTTTCAATATAAACAGCATCTTGTTTTAAAGCAACGACTGCGAGGATACTTGCCCAAGTTAACTGCTAAATGGACATTCTTAAAGCCAGACTAAACCTATAGCCTTAGAAAAACATCTACCTGAACTGCCAAGTGACAGTGGAAGGACAGTGGAGGAGAACAAACAGCTACTTTACTTGCAATTTTTTAAAAAAAGAGAAGTTATTCAGCCTACAAAATACGACATTTGATTGGGGACATGTAGTACCAAGTCTTTTGGGCAGACTGGCCAAATGTGTGGGGAAGAGAGTGCCAACCGAATGTATGACAAGACAAATTTAACAAGAATTAAGCTTTCCTGAAGGTACAAAGTCAATCGCCACTTGTCCAGCATTCAAAATTGCTAGGAATATGTGCTTTGCCTTCCAAAAGAATGTGCAAAGTTGAGCTATATATAAAATAAGTTTGACTTTCCAAGAAGCATTTGTACAGTCACTGCTTTAGAGCTCCACAAAAATAAAAGCATAAAGCTTAGATTATACAGATCAATTTACATACAGACATGACATACAAGGGTTAAAAACAAGTCTTATTGTATGGAGGAAAACACTTGATGCTTGCGCTGGCTTGGTTGTCTAGGGGACATGATTAGCAAATGGGTTCGAGGAGCCTCTGGAACACAAGGAACAAAAGAGGATGACAAAAATAATAGCTGGTCTTTTTGGCAGCCTCCAAGTTTAAACATTTTGATGACAAGATTTTGAAGACCAAATATCATATGGTGAGACGCTGCACAGGACACAAGATGGGACCGATTCTGACGTGCTGAAATCCCATGCATGAAGTTTCTAGCTTCACACACTGCAGCTATATCTTTCCGGTTTAACTGAGAGATCTCTCTGCCTCGCTCCACAGTCAACACTCAAATCGTAGCACTCAAGAAGAAACACACTACACGCTTCGTAGGATCACTTAGCCCCTTTGTATTTTGCAACAAAATTAACTCTTTATAAATTGTGTACATACACACTATGTATCTAATGAGAAACACAAGTGAATCACTGAATATTTAAAGAATCAAAGCATTACACAAAACTTTGAATCATCAAGACAACCAGCATTAAGAACATGCAAGACCTCTAGTCTGGTTTCAACCTGTCAATCCAAAATGGTACATAAAGGCTCCTTTTGCCATTTTTTTCACAGAGGATGGTGCAAACTGAATCATCAGAAATGAGCAAGATATGGAATAAATCTGAGAAACCCTGAAAAAAATGCCAATCACGTGCTGATCTACATCATCACATAAAGATGTTGGGAGAAAAATGGAAGCCTAAATTACATTTCTTTGAATCCTTCAAACCCATCTGCTAAAACTACATTGGCAATGAAAAGCATTTGGCACTTTATAAACAATGTGGTACGTATCATCTGAAGCAAAGAATATCAACATTTGCTGAATTTATAAGATAAAGTGATAAAGCAGTCACAAGTAATAAATCTCCATAGGGAGTTTTTGCAGCAGCTGTTGACTAGAAGACTTGCTTTTCCAGCAAGAGAAGCCAGCACTTCTCCAAAATCAGACTGCAAGTTTTGACCCAAGAAGAACAAGTATGTACTTATTATAAATCACTGACTGACCTTTGTGAAGAAAGAGTTCAAAAGCACATGAATTAAATGTTTTTAAAGCTGTACTAAAGAAAAGCTCCCAGAACCAATGTCACTTCAGCTTTCTACTGATAAAATTTATCATCAGGACATTAGGGGAAAAAACCAAAACATTCTCAAGCCAGTACAGGCATCTTTTTCCTTCACATTCAAGATAATAAGAGAGCAAAGGAAAAGAATGGAGTTTTCAAGCTGACTGACAAGATGATAAGGAATCAGCTAGAGGTGGTGACAGCACACAGGCCTCCTTTAAAGTATTCTAGGTGCAGGGATTAAAAAAACCTGGCGAGATATCAAAGCAAACAGAGAACTGTGGCTCAGAAAAGAGAAGTATCAAAAGTTTTACAGGCTCCTGGACTAAAGAACATACCTTTCACAGTATCAGAAAATTAGCTAGAAAGTTCACTGTTTGTTCATGGCTCATTCAAGAATATGAGTATTGTTAAAGCGTGAACAACAATATATGGCCGTGGCACCCATTTGGGGAGGGATAGGGAGGGACCCAGGCTCCATGCTCTGCTCTGCCGCAGTAGCCTCTGCTCCCCGTGCATGGCAGCTGGGGTTTGGGCACTGCTGCAGGGGGTGCGAACCCAGGCCCCTGGCCCCGTAGCCCTAGTAGTGGTGGGCCCCCTCTGGCAGGGAAAACACAGCTGCAGCTGGAACCACATCCTGGTTAGCAAAGGGGGCAAGGGGAGTTCTGATTTTCCATGTTTAACCTGTCCCCCTTTTCCCCCCCCAAGAAATCAAACCCAAAATTTATAATTAGAATTTATTTTACTATAGTGATTAAGGCACTGGAGTAGGCTTCCCCATTGCTTTAAAATTGTAAAGATTTCAATAAAATAGTGTTCAACTGATACATACATATACACACATATGTTGTTTCATTTTAAATCGTGGAAAAATGCAGATTTTGGGGGCTGTAATCAGAATTTGCAATATTCAAACAGAAAACCAAGATCCCAGATTATAATTTAACATGATTTTTCAGAGCAGTTGCAACTTCTAATACAATCTTTAAAGCCAAGATTGATAACTAAGACAACACTTCTTTCTCTCAGTTTGTAAATGACACATTGCTCATCTTGCAATATTAATCAATGATGAAATATAACATTCTCTCTAAAATTGTATGGAAAAAAACAAACAAAGGTTGCAAAATCCAACATGAAAGAGTTAGGAAACGACAAATTAAGTTTACTGAAGCAACGATGCCCTTGACAATATGGCTTCTAATTCAGTCTTTAGCGACATGGCCGTAGACTAGTTTTACTATCAAACTCCAACAAAACACTACTGGACACATGGAAGATTCCAGAGGCTCATCCCCCGATTACTTTTTTCCAAACTAAGATTACCTGGTTCCTTCAACTCTTCCTCATATGTCTTGCATTTCAATTGTATTCATAGCCTTCTGGATCCTCTCCAGTTTCTCTACATCCTTCTCTAAACATGGTGTTCAAAACTAGAGGTAGTAGTCCAACCGAGGCCCAAGCTGTACCAAGTAGAATGACACTAGCACCTCCCATATAAGGCTTCTGTTGAGGTGACCCCAAAACTGCATTTGCCTTCCTTGCAACAGCATCTCATAGTGATTTGTGTTCAGTTTGTGATCTACCATAATTCCCAAATTCTTCTCTGCAGTGCCACTGCTAAACTAGTCATTTCCCATTTTGTATTTGTGAATTTGTTTTTCCTTCCCCGCATAAGGCAGCATATATTCGTCTTTGCTGAA
The DNA here is from genome assembly GCF_001723895.1 of Crocodylus porosus. NCBI lineage: Eukaryota > Metazoa > Chordata > Crocodylia > Crocodylidae > Crocodylus > Crocodylus porosus. Next base: position 11,819,505 of record NW_017728886.1, read on the forward strand.
TTTCATTTTGTTGTCAATGGCTAATGTCCCAATTTATCAAGAGTGCTCTGAATTTTACTCCTATCCTCCAAAGCATTTGCAACCCCTCCTAGTTGTCTCATATACAAATTCTATCAGTATGCTCCTTTGCAGCAAGGAGCATATTGACAACATTTGTAGATGCTGCAACCATGCACTAATAAAACTGATGAACACCGGACTCAGAACAGACCCCTGTGAAACCCCAGTTGAGATTTCCCGTTAGTCTGGTATCAATCCATGACCAGTTCATCTTTTGCTTTCAGTTATTCAACTAATTATGTATCCACCTAATGCTAATTATATCCACTCCATTTTTCTCCAGTGTTCTTATGAGAATGGGACTATGGGTATGTGGGGCTTGTTAACAGCTTTACCAGCGTCGGATTTAGACTTAAGCTACAGTTTAGGGCCTCACAATATGAGGGGCATCTAAATAAGAGAAAAAAGTCTCGGCATTTAGGTTCTAATATGACATATACACATACATACATACACACACACAGATATGGCTCCACAGCTATGATTCATATTGAATTCATAAATTTGTACAGAAATAACAATAATTCATCTTAAAATTTTATGAAAATCCATTTTCATGGATTTTGTGGATTTTTTGTTGTTATTATACTTTGGGGCCTCTTAAGCTGGACATAGTTTGTCAGTGTCATAATCTGGCACTGAGCTTTACTAAACTTCAAGTACATTATGTCTACTGCATTTCTTGTATCTACCAAGCCAGTTACCCTATCAAAGATGATCAGATTAGTTTGGTGTGAACTGTTCTTTCAACACAATATGTTGTGTGTATACTATTAAGTTATTCAAATAGCAAAGTAAGTGTCAACAAAATCACTGCACATATTCAATTATGCGTACATTTTACAGCATGTTAAATGGGATAGGCCTGGGGAGCAATTTTGGATCAAATACACATGCATGTAAAATGCAAGAACTTCTGGTCTTGGATACCTTCCCCATCACTGAGCACCTTCTTAGTATTCCTTCCCCACTGACTGCAATCAGCACCTCATTGTTCATAATTCTTATTTCCTTGGCTGTTCCTAAATTGTGCTCTCCAAATGGCACAGAGTCATTGTAAACAAAATCCTACATCTTCAGTTAGCTAATTTTTGTAAATTGAGCTCAAATAAAGCAATTAGATGGCATACTTCAAAACTACCAGCTTGAAACGTTAATATAATTTCTAACCTAATAAAAGCCTCCTATGTTTTATCTGGCTGATGCTTTCAGTTTTCTCAATTTGACTAAATTAGTCAGTTATACATATTCCTCCCACCCTGCCTCCCAAAACATTATTTCTCTAAACATTACATACCCCTGTGTTGTTTGGTTATTTTTTTTTAAATTTACAAACTTCTGAAGAGAAAACATCAAAGCTCCATGATTGCCTGTCTCATAATTACGCGCATTGCATTATTCACGTTCTTTGGAAAACTACTCCAGAATTTGATACCTTGACCTAGAATTTTAAAACTCTTTAATTGTTGGTCAAGCACCTAGCAGGTATACAACTGGTTTTCTACAGCGTGCTTCAGTAGCTAGTGAAGAAAAGCTGCCAACTTTTTGTACTGAATTGCACACAACATTAAGTCTGATACTTAGCAGAAGCCATAACTGTTAAGTAAATTATATCCTTTTGATGAATATCCTTATTTGAAAACAACATTGATTCTTCTAACCCTTTAGCAGTGTCCCAAAACAGATGTGCACAACTGCAAATAATGTTTGCTTTCAGGTTTATGAAGTGTGATGACATTTTTACAATCATGCATGAGCCCCTTTACCCAGGAGTAAAATAAACCATAATAATTCTTCACCATCTGTTTGTTAATTTTGCATTCATTTAACTTTGCATTTTAAACTAATAATCATTTTCTTATAATATAGTTTGCTCCACTGGTAGAAATTACAGCTGTTCAATTAAAAAAAGAATAGTTTATAATAGTACAGAGAATATCTATAAATGATTCTATTGCTCTTAATTATAGAGGTATTAATGCCATCAAAAGGGAAAGAACTGCCAAAAACACTGTTCTGTTTCATGTGCCACTGATCTCCCTCATACATGTAGATATTTACTGTCCCAATATCCATTCCTACCTGGCCCCTGGTATATTAAAATACTCTCTCCCTCATCAACTTTCTTAGTAACTTTACACTGTTACCTATAATAGGATGAAACTGTCTGCCTATTATCTTCCAACTTGTCCATATCACTTGATCTATAATGCAAGATCAAATAATTTGCCGTGACTGTTTGATTCTTAAGCGGCTACAATTAAACCAGGATTAAAACACATGAGGTGAAGCTGTATATGGCAATGTTTATAATAAAACAGGGATAACCCATACTCTTAAAATTACAAGCCATTGTTTAAATGATACTAATAACCTAGGACTCATCCACTGGAGAGCCCGTACAGCGAGGTAAAGCAGCTGCTAGCAGGCTTCTGCTTCTTCTCCCAAATGGGTGAGTGGGGTGTTGGGCAAACCATCAATGCCTATGCACTCAAACCAGCAAAAAGGGAGGAATAATCTGTGCTAGCAAAAGAGCTAGAGCAAGGGGGAAGCAGCAACCAGACTGAGCTTTCCAGTCAACCTTCTGGGGGCTGCCCTGGGTCCATTCAGCAGGCAGATCAGCCCCACAAGGATGGCTGTAACCCAGTGGTTCTCAACCTTTTTAGACTCAAGGCAATACCCCTTGTCAGACTCCTGGCACCCCTCAGAAAATGCCTATTCATAACTTTCACTCGTTTCTCGACTATGGAAAAATACTAGAGCAATTCTTCTGTCGCAAGAAACTAGGAACATAACAGGTCAAAATGTTGCTGACACTATGGATTCCTGTTTGAAATCTGTGAGTCGATCTTGTGAACTGTGCATATGTTTGCACACCTACCAATGCTAATATTGAGCAGCATCCTGCAGCACCCCTGAAATGGATCTTAATGCACTCCACGGTGCTGTGGCACCCTGGTTGAGAATCACTGCTGTAACCAAACAATCGGGATTACAATCCTATTCTCAGAACATAAAAGTTTTTAGGCCTTACCTGAATAACCACCTGCATGCACTTCCACCTAATAACTTCTTGAAGAACCAAATCCTGCTCAGCTTACTCATACAAGCAGCCCCAATGCCGTCACAGAGACCATTCACATGAGTATGATGAGAAAGATCTGACCCACATTTTCTAAATACTAGACTGCACTGCAGTGTGAAAACAAATGCCAGGTTAGGTTTTGAATACTTTAACACTGGCCAGAAATTCATTAATGAACTACCCCCAAAGCAAAAGGGCATATACCGCAAACTGGACTTACTCTAATTGAAAAAGTTAAATGAAGTGTATAGAATACCAAATTACTGCACAGTGTTTTAATAAAGTTGATATTTAGGCAAGAGCCTAAACAAATGAACTGTATGGAACAGGTCCACAAAATACTGAAGAGACATAGGTGACCACTTGCAGTGGTATGTGGTGCTTAGCTTCTCATTCTACCTGCCTCCCGAGTACTCTGACCTTTAGTTTCTCAGATGAGTGAACACTGTCGCCAGGTCCGACCTTTACTTAGGGACTTATCCATCACAATATTCTGGGTCTGACATAAAGCAAACGTTTTCATAGTGCCCAAGGCAAAATCTGATGTGATGGATGCAAAATTGTAACTGTCTACCTGATAATCCACTACCTATTCCAAATCAGTCTCAAAAAATAATAATTAAAAAAAAAATCACCTATTTAAGATTTTCCAAATGTTAAAATCTGTTACCTTGGAAACCACACCAAATTGGCTTGCATTTTTTTTTTTTTTTAATAAATATTTAGTTTTTTCATTTTCTACAGAGAAGTGGACACCAGCACCATTTTGCTTTCTGCCTTTACAAATCTGATTTTTCCTGAAAGTCTCCAGCCATTTTTAAAGCGTTATTATCAATTGGCAAAAATAAAATTGCACACCCCTTCGGAAATGAGACCTACATTTTGTTACAAGTAGCACCTACTATTGCTGTAACTGAAAATGGGGCGGGGGGGGAAGGGGGCGGCAGGAAACCAGCATTGGCTTATATATCTGAAGCATTTTGTGTATCACCGGTTTCACTATTTATCTTTCATGGCCTGTCAGTTTCTCCAGTTGTTTGCGAAAGCCTTTCATGTAGCAGAGGAGAAAGAAAGACACTTTTAGAAAAATGCAATCTTAGAAATATGCCATTTTAAAACAGGGAACAGAGGAAACTCTGGGCAAATGCAATACAGTACTTGGAAACATTTTTACTACTTATTTACAAATGATTGGATATCAAGTTTATGACATCCCTTTAAAAAGTAATCTAAAGCGATTCAGTGTCAAAACCACCAATTTTAACCAAAATTTTTGCACTGCCAGCTTAAAGCGAACATAAGAAGTGATTTGTTGCCCTATCTCTGCCCTCCAGTGAGGTGCCCAAGGAAATGCTGCCATCTTTAAAAGTGATATGCATCGGCACACAAAAATAAAACAGCCCAAGAACGGATCTTCAACATTATGGGTGTGCCACTTCATCAGGTGGAGTGATTAACTCAGGGGTTCCCAGCTGTGGTTTGCAGAACTATGGCATGCCACTGGCAACTGCCAAGTAAGCCATCAGTAGCTGACCCGAGAGCATCGGCGCTACTCTTTTTCTGCCAAACAAATGAGACAGACTCATGAAGCACATAACGCAGCATTCACATTTTTAAAGGAAGGCAAAAAAAAAAAAAAAAAAAAGGTAAAATGCATTAAAAAGTAAGGATCCCAAATCAGCTGCCACCGAGATATTATGAAACAGTGAATGGGAGGCAGACTGGTCTGCGATCGGTGTACAATGGTTCATTACACAAAGCCCTTGCATGCAGTGGAATCCACATTACAAAATGAATTTGACAACAGAACTAGACTGGGCCTGAAACATTTATTCCCCCTCTCCAATTCTGGGCCAGATCTTACACCACTCAAGTCTACAGAAACAAGATTAAGACCTTCATCAATACATAAAGTTTGTAATCAATGGTTTAATTCTGCAAGCTACTAAGGGCTCCAGCCTTAATCCAGCAAAGAACTTAAATTTGTGTTTAAAAGCAATCTGAAGCCAACCTACTCAATGGGACTACTCATTAGCTTAAACACATACTCATGTGCTTTGCTGGATAGAGGCCAAAGTATTTATCACCTTTCAGGATCAAGGCCAAACTAGATATCCTTAATTTAATGAAATTTGTAATCTTAAGAAAAAGTATTACTGCACCAAATAATTATATTTCGAATGTGGTTAATTTAGAACAATTGCAGCAGTTGTATCTTTTTGGTAAACATTTTATGTTTTTAAAAAACTCATTATTGTAAAGAAACATGTAAACTACATGCTGAAAACATAAAAATATTTTTCACAATCACATGAAAACATAACTTAAATGAAAAAAAAAATGCAACAAAACCAAACAAGTCGTCAGTTAATCTAAAAACAAACAAACAGCCTTTGATAAAGGCCTACTAACATACATGTAAATAATTTATCCCATGGGATTATTTCCCATTTACTTGTGTGTGTATATCTGTAATATGGCCAAAATTTGAAAGCACGCACATTCTTTATTCCTTCACTGTACCAAGTACAATGAGGTCCCAAACCTGATTAAAACTTTGGGGTATTAATTATAGTGCTTACTGTAATGATAATTTATCTAGGTTTTTCCAGAAGTAACCTCCACAAAAAAAGCTTGCAACATTAAGCCCTAAACCATTTTTACTCAAAATAAGGATTACATAGAGACCAAAAGATAACTCTGTTTAAAATTTGGGTTTACTACTGCTTTCTAAGGGTGTGTACAAGCATTCAGTTCCAATGGATGAAGTTCATTCAGCCATCTAATGGAAGCTGTTTGAAATTCTGCTTACTGAAACCTGTACAAGCATGCAAAGTGCTGTTTGCATGCAACCCTAAAAGCAGCAGCCGGGGGACCCAGAACATGCATCCCAGCATGCTTTGTATGCTCCTGTCTGGCTGGATACGGGTGTCAGCAATCAAGGACACAGGTCAGGCTAGGGCCAGAAGTTACACACAAACTGGTTTAAGTGATCAGAAACCAGTTTAAACCTGTAACAGAACAGAAATTCAGTGCACATAAACCATTTTCAAAATGGCTGGAACTGGTTTAAGATAAACCTGGTTGAATGTAGCTGCGCCACAACGCTGTCCAGGACCGCCTGGTGCGGACCATCCCGGCCGGGGTGGAGGAGATCTCCGTGAACCACACCGTCCCGGGCTGCGAGAGCCAGCTGCGCCCCGACATCGTCGTCACGGACCACGAGGCCCAGAAGATCGTGATGGTGGACGTCACCATCCCCTTCGAGAACCGGTGCCAAGCCTTCACCGAGGCCCGGGTTCGCAAGCGGGAGAAGTATGCCCCGCTGGCCGACACCCTGAGGAGCCGTGGCTACAACGTGACGGTGGATGCGCTCATTGTGGGGACGCTTGGAGCCTGGGACCCCAGCAACGAGAGTGTCCTCCGCGCCTGCCGCGTTTCCTGCTGCTACGCCAAACTGATGCGCTGCCTCATGGTGTCCGACACCATCCGCTGGTCCCACGACATCTACGTGGAACACATCACGGGCCACCGCCAGTACATCGACCCCTCCAGACCAGCCGCCTCCGGACCGGACCCAGAGGACGCCGCCGCCTGAACCCCACCCCCCGCTTCGCGTCGAGAGGACTTCGCTGCCACGGACGACACCACCCCACCCGAAGAGGACCCCCGCGATCGGACTTGATGGACTGAGACGCTCACTCCGAGCCACTTCTTTCAACACCGCGGACCACTGTAACGGGTATGTGTGTATCTATCTCCTTTCCCTCTCAGCGTCGTGACCCCCCCCCCCCCTCCCCCTTCCACATCCCCCCACCCCCGGGCTTAGTTGGCTAACATTGTATGGTATGTAACCTAGTCGCGTTCCCCTCCTCTCCCCCATCCCTCGATTGTTAGTCCCTCACTTGGGCGCTCTGTATTTCCATCTCAACTTTGTCATCTTTTTCCTGGATTCCCCATCCAAAACATCTACTAATAAAAGTCAATCAGCTTTAACCGATTTAGGTCAAACAAGTTTACAGAACTTCTGTCCCAGACCTCTTCCTGGTTCAAGTTAACTGACAGTCCCACAGCATCCCAGGATGCTTTGCAGCCCTGGGATGAGCTGGTCTGTTCTGTGCTAATTACTTCAGTGCAGCAGGGTCGGTCCCACCCCTATCCCCCTTAGCCGGAGCCCTATCACTGCTCCGGCTGGCTGAGAATAGGGTGGGGGCAGAAGTGGGGGTGGGAAACCCTCTCCGGAGCACCTCCCTCATTGCCCAAGTAGCAGGAGCAGCATGGCCAGACGTAGATTGAACCAGCAAGCAAGCAAATAGACATTCCCTTTTGATTGATTCCTGAACGTAGCCACATGCCTGTAGTAGCTCAGGCCAGAAGCCAAGGGCAGGGGGTGCTGAAGTGAGCCCTCCCTTCCCTTCTGCAGTGCCCAGAAGGCTGGAGGGAAGCTGAGCTGAGGGTAGGGGGATCTGGCCAGACCCTGGCCCTAGGCCTGAGGGGAAGTGGGGGAGGAGGGAAAGGGGAAATCAGAGAAGCGGGGCTGGCAGGAACCTCCACAGGTCTCTAGTGTCTAGTCCAGCACTGCCCAAGCCCTGGCCAAACCCTCCGTTACCAGCACTGCACTCAAAGGAGCGGAGGGTTTGCTCACAGTGCGCAGAACAGAGAACACCCACCAGGGAGGCTCTGTACTTCTGGGAAAAAAGCCACCAAGGGCTTCCTGCGGCCAGTTCTCCCCTTCACCCCCCACCCCACAGTGGGGCACAGTGCTGCACCCCTCCAGCCCTGAGCTCCAAGGCAACACTGCACAGAGCCCCCCTCCCCGGCCCCAGAGCAGGGGAGGAGGAGGAGGGGCAGACCCCTGTCTGCCACAGCAGTTCCATAGCAGTCCGGCCCAGCCCGGGCACAGGGAGCTGGGAGCAATCCTGGTGCACAGCTCCCGCAGCCCCAGCCTGAGCCGCCCCTTCTGTACTGCAAGGCAGAATCATACTGCGGTAGTCCCTACTCCAAACGGACACTAGGATGACAGTCACAGAAAACAGCATAAATCTCGACTCAGGAGAGTACTAAAAATTACAGCAGTTTCCCACAAACAAGATTTCTTCATACTTCAGAAAATAAGAAAATGAAAAGGTTGTATTCCTTCTGAGGCCAAGTGGGAGATATTTCAGCCCAAGAAATAGCGTGGTGTGGCAAAGTTACCAGATCTTGAAATCAGGTGCCTAGCATGAAAATACCACCTCCACTTGAACCATAGTGTCATTGCCTTCATGCTAAAGCAGCTTCAAAGAAAGACTTCAAGGAGAAACCAAGTGGAGCAGGTTCTATTTGGGCACATTATGACAAAAAATGTTTCCTATGCAATTCGTGCAAAAAAAGAAAAGCACTTTGAGTAGCACACTCCATTGGTTCAGAACACATGCTAACAGTGTTACTTCAGAGCTTTCAATAAATTATTTCAGTAAGAGTTACTGAATAAAGGAAACCTGCACTGGAAATTCCTTCAGGAACATAGGCCCTTTCATGTCTCTCCGATAGGCCTTTCAGCTTTTATTTCTGTGCTATTGCTGCTTCTCTCTCCGTCTCTCCCGTGGTGCCCCTTGTCCATTCTGCTTCCAATGCTTTTCTTCATGGACTCTATAGCATCTGTTCTCTACCTCTAGTCTATTCATCATCACATCCTCTCAGAAATTTCTTTACAGCAATAACCTTGTTCCCCTCATTCTAGTTCCCAGATATTCAAAATCTAGAGTTCAAGAAATGAGTGTTTTTCAAAGCACTGTGGTTGAAGAAAACAAGTGAAAACCCTTCTAGGGCTGCCTCTGCTTTCTTGTGTCAATGCCAAGGGGGCACTCTCACAGGCTCCTTCCTACAGAACTGGCACAGCAACGGCCAAGGACCCGGGAGAAAGACTGGAGAATCTTTGTGGGAGAAAGAGTAGGTGAGATTCAAAAACAAAATGTTTCCCTTTAATGAGAAGTGTCGTGTGATGCTTTTAAGAGTTAGAGGTTTAAACTCCATTAGCACCTCTATACCTGCTTACTGCCACTTCCTCCAAATAGAGCGCAATAAATGAATAAGGCAGAAGGCAGGGTAGATAGCAACTTATAGGCTAAATAAGATACATGTAGGACACAACCTTTTTGAACTCAGAATTACTTTGGATGCTGCAAAAAGACAGCACAGAACAAATGAATACGGTCACTGACGTAGTTCAATCAGAAAAGGGGAAGGAAACAGGAAAAGGGGTTGTTTCCGTCTGTATTTTCAATGTCTCTGTTCAGGACATGTTGGATACAGCTTGTAAGTGACACAGCAACACTTATTACTCTACAGGAAGCACAAAGCACAGACTTTTTTTAAAAAAAGAAAACAATTGAAAGAAAAAAGTCTGTATATCCCTTTCTCTTCCTCCTTCCCTCCACCCTCTCAGCAGCCAAATGGTGCTCCAGGGTTTGGCTGACAGGTTAATACAACACTTCTTCTAGTGTACCCAGACTACAGATACTGAACTATAAATACTGATTACTTCTAGTTACATTCATCCCTCATAAAAACAAACCCTTATATCTCAGCTTTGTCATGTCTGAATTCTACCTGTCAGAGTGCCGATGCCAGCAAAGCAAAAGACCATTGTAACTTAGTACGGACGCAGGCCATAAAGACCCCTCAGCACTAGTAGCCTTTATTTCTTTGCTGAGGGAAGCATTGCAGTTGGAATTTGTTAAAAGTTTGTTCTCCATACTTAAGAAGCTTGTTGTCTGCAATGGTAAGAATTATAGGTGCCAATCACGTTTGACCTTTTGAACCCGCTGAGGGCACTAAAGTAGGTCAGATGAATAATGTATCTAGGTCAGATGAATATGTATCTAGGTCACCGGTGTAATAACCTAATTGGAGGTCAGTAAATATTCACAATTGGCATGTAGTGATTGGTCACCGCTGACTATAACTAAGAGCAGATTCCCGCCATTAAGTGGAGAATCCGCGCACACCAAGGAGACAGAGTCAGTGGATTGGCCACCTGCAGACCTCTTCTCCCCGCCAACCGATCTTCATTTTGGCATACTTCGTTCCTCACCGGTTCGTCTGTTCTTCCCATCAAAGAGCTCTCGGAAGTTTGCTGATCGAAAGTGCATTATAGTTTCTCCCTGCGTATGAGCTGTTGACTAGTTCTGGGACTATTGAGTCGGGCAGCCGCACCTAGCCTCCGGGTTAGAAAGCAAGGGCTCGGCTCAGGAACCCCGTGAACCAACAGACCCCTTTAGATCGTTCTGTTTGACGCACTGTAACTGAACAAGCCAGTTTTCCTGCCTATGCTGCAACCATCTGTAGCGTAAGTACAATAAACCTTTCATACAACCAATACGCTTCAAGTCGCCCGACTCCTACTCACCGCTAGTCCCCGCCTGTCTGGTCATCTATCCCTTTTGCGCCAAGCCGGTCATGCCGACCCAGGCCCGCAGGTCAAGGGTACACCGGTTATGGGGTGCAATAACCTTAAAACAAACTTTGTTTTTAGACAACGGTTACAAAGCAATCACATTACAGGGAAGGCCTGAAAAATCAGTTTGTATTTATAAACGTTACTTAGAATGAAGTAACTTTACAGAAGCATAACAATAAATTGCTCTTTAATTAAAACCTCTCAACCAACTCTAATTCCTTGCCCTGACACTTTATGACACGAAGTATTATGCTACTATATTTTGACATCTAATCATGACAAAGCTTTTTATAACTCCTCTTGTTATAGCACCATTTTATGACTCTCAAGATACTAATCAGACAGAGAAGGCAGGAAAATAGGGATGCAGTATACTGGCATAAACATAAAATATGCTATGTAAGGCAAAGTGTATCGCATACAACAGATAATTTTTTCCCCATAGAGCAGCCTTTGGGGAAAAACAACACAACCCCCCCCCATTTTATTTGTATAAAATAAACCCCCCAAAAACAAAACAAAATGAAACTGGGCATGTGTTTTAACCAGGGAAGCTCTTTTCTTTGCTGGAAAAGAAGCAAGCCTGGAGACACTGTTCATGCCATGCAGCGGCCAAGACGACAAAGTCCGGTGTTAACCCTGAACAATGTAACTTGTGTCTCAAGCTGCAAGTGAGCTGCTGGTAGTATCCTGATGAGGCCTGTAAGGTGGAAGTAACATTTTATGTACAGGAACTTACATAAATAACTACTTACAGTAGTGATTCTCAACCAGGGTGCTGTGGTGCTTGAGATCTTTTTAAGGGTGTCTCAGGGGGCCAAGCAAGGTTAGCACTGTGAGGTGTACAAGCCTGGTTCACAAGATAAACCCAGAGATTTCAAAGAGGAATTCAAACCATTAGAAACATTGTGACCTACTCTGGTCCTGAGTTTTTTTGCAACAGAACTGCCCTATTATTTTTCTATAGTTGAAAAATCAAACGAAAACTAAGAGCTGGTGTTTTCCGAAAGGTGCGTGGAGTCTAAAAGGGCTGAAAACCACAGACTAACAGTGGCTACTGCTCTTGCAAGGGTCTGAGACCTAAACTTGTGTGATATACAAGGTCTGTTAAAAACGTATTGAGACTGATGCTATAGGAAACAAAATATTTTATTTACAAGGGTTTCGACTTCATCTCCTTCGAAGTATGGTCCTTCTGCAGCCACATACTTCTCTCAACATTTCTGCCATTCTTGGAAGCACCTCTGATAAGAAATTTGTGCAATCACTAAAAGCTGCTCAGTCGCATTTTGTTTTCTGGTTTCCACATCAAAACAATCTTCTTCCTTTTAAGGTTTTCTTTAGTTGAGGGAAGAGAAAAGAGTTGCATGAGGCCATATCAGGTGAATATGGAGACTGCAGCACTTGTGGGATACGGTGTTTGGCTAAAAATTGCTTCACAAGCTGTGCTGAGTGGGCAGGCACGTTGTCGCGGTGAAGCACCCAAGAGTCGGACACCCACTTTTCTGGTCGTTTTACTCCCAAATCACTGGATAGAATTGAATGACATGAACCAACAGAAATGTCAACTTCTTATGTTCTCTCTCAGGCAGTCAATCACCTATCGTTTGGAACCGAACTGCCACCACTGCCACGTTTTCATCATTTCATGATGCTGAAGGGTGTCCAGAACGCTCGCCACTTTCAAACGATGATCACCCTTCCTTAAACCAACAATACCATTCAAAAACTCTTACACGGCTCATAGTATCAGCGCCAAATCCTATTTTAAGTAATTCAAATGTTTCACTTGCCATTTTCCCAACTGTCATGCAAAATTTAAAGCACCTGTGCTGTTCTGGACACCGACATAACAAAAGGAGACGTGAGACACAAACGAACTTACTTCAACGGCTGGCCACAGAAAACTGGAGAAACACTATGAGCTGCAAACCTGTCCAGAGGAGTCCCAACATACCCAGACATGTTCAGCAAAGCCATGCCCCCCACCCAATACTTTGTACCACAAATACACGTTCAGTCTCGATACTTTTTGAACAGACTTTGTGAAGTAAATCTTCCTGGGAACAGAGTACCCAGGAAGTCTGGCACTTCCAGGAGACAGTCTGGGTGAGGCAGCTGGCACCAGGAACTTCTTGGACACTTTGTATTCCCAGGAAGACCTACTCTATGACACCCAGTCAGCCATGATGCCAGAAAAATCTTTTTTTTTTCCCCTACATTTTGCCTTTGAAAAACAAGGACATGCATTTCATTTGGGAGCATGCTGTATGTGAGAAAATATGGTATTCTGAACTTTAAAGACAGGATTCTCAAGCTGGAAGCCACAAGTGGGCATTAATTTCTAGAGGTGGAAATTTCTTACAAGTTTCTAGCAGTGGTCCCCAGCGGGGGGAAAGGCTCCCTACACATTCCCCAGCCTGTGAGCCCATGGTATGGGGAACACGTGGGGAGCAGCCTCCTTCGTTTTGCTCTATAAGGGGTGTGGAGGCAGCAAAAGCCTTGGCCTGTTCTCCAAATCATGCAGTCCCCAGTCCCAGGAAGAGGCAGGAACTAATCCAGAAGAGGAGAGGAACAGCAGGGCAAACCCCCAACCCATTTCCCAAACCAGGAAGTCCTTGGTAAGTGGAAGAAATGGGGAGCTTTGTCCTGCTACTCCCTCCCACGAGACCAGGAGGAAAGTATGCAGGCATTCATTCCTTGCAACAGAGTTTCTCTCACAGGGAAGATTTTCTAGGCATCAGCCTGGAAGACATTTCTCTCAGAGGGCACGTGTTTCTTCCAGGAAAAACAGAACGAACACTCCTACTTTCTACTCTAAGAGTGGCGATTCTCCCGATAGAACCTTAATGCCCATGCATGGCCTAAAATCTACCACATCCTCTCTCTATGTACCCAGATGCACCAAAGGCTGTCACTGGTCCCCATCACTTCACAGGGTAAGTCAGTTATTTTGGCTGGGCAATCAAAGGCAACCAGATGCCGCGCCAACTCAATCACTTCCCAGCATGCCTGTGGCTACAGAATCTGAAGCCGTGATAGCTTTATGGGCCTAGGCTGGGGTGGAGTTTTGTCTTAAAAGTAGATAAGCAAAGTTCCAAGTCCAAATGCACAATCCACGCAGCATACACAAGAACGAGAACGGAAATACAAGGAGACTGAAAATCCTGCCAAGGATGGGAGGGGATTGTTTATTTTTATACTGATGGCTTTTCATGTGTATTAACACAGCGGGTGGGTACAAACATTACACTTAACACAATGCAAGTGTACAGAAAGAGCTTTAGAGCCACAGCAGAACAGATGTTCATGGCACATAAAATGCTTTAAAAGTGGAAGATCCCACTTTATGGGCCTTGTCAGACCTCACCAAGTAAGCCGAACAAATGTTAATCAGCTTAGTGGAACTGTCACACCTTAAGGTGAAAAACCATCTTTGCCTCTTCAACCGGAACAGTTGTGACTTGTCACTAGAGGCCTGGTGAGCAGGGGCAGGACAGTCTCACCCTCCTGCCAGGCAAAGTGAGTGCTGAAACTCCAGCACCTCCTGCCACTCCTCAGACTGGCTTTGCTTCCAGCTCTAGTGAACCAGCTGGTGGGGAGTGGGACAAGATGGGGGGATGGGGGGGAAGGCAGAGCAGGTAAAGAGAGAAGCTGCTCTGGCAGCCCCCTAGGAGGCATGTGGGAGCACCCCCAGTGGCCAGTGCAGGCAGGCAGGCTGTGAGTAAGCTCCCACCAAACAGTGAACATCTGTTCAGTTGGCTCCTCCTCTAACTTACTGCACTTTAAATACAGCACAAAGTTAACAGTGCTTCCCTAGAGGATTTTTGAACATCTGTACTTAACTTAAAATGCTGCTTCTGGGGAAAAAAGAGCATAGAAATGTTTTACTATTCTTGAAAATTTCTGGACTACTGAGTGCTCACCAAGGATCCTGGTTTTCCCCAATTAAAAAAAATAAATAAAAAAAATCATGACTTGTATTTTATGGAGACTGAAAAACCTGCCAAGGATGGGAGGGGATTGTGCTCTCAAGGGGAGCTCCCCCCTTGAGAGCACAGAGGTGGAAAGGGATCTTGGAGTCAATAGTGACTCCAAGATGAACATGAGCCGCCAATGCCAGACCGCAGCCAGCAAAGCCAACCGCACCTTGTCGTGCATCCAAACATGCATCTCAAGCCGGACCAGAGAGGCGATACTCTCCCTCTACACGACATTGGTCCAGCCTCAATTGGAGTACTGCGTCCAGTTCTCGGCACTGCACTTTAAGAAGGACGTGGCCTGCCTTGAGAGGGTTCAGAGGAGAGCCACCCACTTGGCTGGAGGGCAACAGGACAGGCCCTATGAGGAGAGGCTGAGGGACCTGAACCTGTTCAGCCTCAGCAAGTGGAGGCTGAGGGGAGATTTAATGGCTGCCTACAAACTCGTTAGGGGAGATCAGCAGCAAATAGGAAGGGTCCTATTCCCCCCAGCAGCACCTGGGGTGATGAGGAACAATGGCCAGAAGCTGCTGGAGAACAGGTTCAGGTTAGAGATTAGGAGGCACTATTTCACGTTTAGGGTGGCTAGGATCTGGAATCAACTTCCTAGGGAAGTGGTCCTCGCTCCTACCTTGGGTAAATTCACAAAGAGGTTGGATGAACACCTGTCTGGAGTCATGTGATCCCAGTGTGTGCTCCAGCCAGTGGTGGGGGATTAGATGAGATGACCTATTTAGGTCCCTTCTGACCCCTAACTAATATGAAACTATGAATTATCTGATAAAACCCCCCAAATCCATGATTAAAACAAAAGGTCACCTATATAGGTATCAGCTGAACAAGTTTTCTTGATATATTTACAACTTTAAAGCAAGTTGGAAGCCTGCCAGTGCCTCAATCACTATAATAAAATAAATTCTAAATATCTATAAGCTTTGGCATTTGATTTTGGGTTTTTATGATGGAAAAATCAGAGCTCCTTCTGCTCACAAAAGATAGGTGCAGGCCCCTCACTCCCAAGCCACAGCCCCCCAGGCCTCCTGGTGCTCCTCACTTACCTTCCCTAGGACCTATTGGTGCCCCTCACTCCTCTGCTTGTGCCCCTCATTCTCCCTCCCCACAGCCCCTCAGCCCTGCTGGTGCCCCTCCCCCCACTCATAGACCCTTGCCCTCCAGCCTTCCTGGAGGGGGCCCCCAGCTGCCAGGGCTATAGGGCCAGGGAACTTGGTCCACAGCCTCCTGCCCCCCAGGGGAGACAGTGGCTGCTGCAGTGGAGTGCAGCGCTGTGGCGAGGCATCCCTTGCATGTGCAGCACAAGTGAGGGGTAACGGTTGTGCCCCTCATTGCTGCTGTGCAGGCAGGGGACATCACCAAGGCAGTGTGGTGCTCGCAGCAGCAAGCAGCTTCCATGTGTGGCCTGTGTCCTGCAGCACCAGGTCACACCCGCTGAGCTACAGGGGCCTTGGAAGAGGGCAGCAGGGTGGGGAGCCTCAGCCCACAGCAGGCAGCCTGCCCTGCCTCCACCCTGTGCACAGATCTGGGGGGGCAGGGCTCCCCCCTGCCACCTGGGGAGTGCACACGCAGTGGCAGGGAGCCAACCCCACCCCACAACAAACTGCCTGAGACCCCATCCTGCTCCTCACCAGGTCCCTGCAGCTGCGCATTGTGGCCCTGGGCCTCAAGCCTCTGGCTGGGCAGCAGCCCCAGGCTTGCCCAACTCCCTCCCTCCCTCCCTATGGGGGCCACAATCCCACCTCCACTTACCTTTGGAAGCTGCTCTCCAGGCTGCCTGGTGGCCACGTGCACGTACATGCACATGGCGCTCCCTGCCCACCCACCCTGCTCCCGCTCCCTCCCAGCCCCTTGGAGGCTGGAACTCTGCCAGCCTGCAGAGAGCACTTTGCAAAACTGCAAAATCTGCAGGTTTCTCCATTAAAACGAGAAACCCATGTTTACTCTGGTAAAGGGAAAAATCCGTGTTTTTCTTTGTTTTCCCATGGGAAATGGAAAACCCGGATCCCTGGTGATCAGGGATGTATGAAAATTGGTTACGGGTATTGAAACTCCAAATTCTGTCACCTTAAATTGGATTTATTTCCGTGGGGAAAAATACTCCCGTTTCTACTGGTGAAGGAGTATTTGTGCGTTTTGAACCTGTGGCATTGTAGTTGATATACTGCATACAAAAATCCACCAGTATTGACTTTGCACACTTGCAAGAGTAACAAACGATAATCTTTAAAAAGAAGTAATTCGGGACCTACTGAGACGACTAGTGTTCCGTAAGTACTAATGTATACTTCACTGCTGACACCTTTGGAGCCAGTATGTAATTTGGCAGTCTGTTTTCCTAGTCCAAGAGATTCAAAGATAACCCTTTCCCCATATGCTGGCTCTATTTTTCTCCTTCCAATGCCAATGTTCTCTACTCAGCTTTAGGCTTTTCAAAGAAGCCACTACTAGCTGATTTCTCTTCCCCACTATTGGGTTTGATTACTTTCTGTTACAAGTTGTCTCGTCTTCTGGCCAGGTTTTTTCCCCGCCCTTGAAGCAGCACTCCTGGGTAACTGACCATCATGTCGCCTCGTTTGCAGATGATATTTGTACCACAAAACAGTTATGATGTCAAATAAGCCCATTTCTGTCCCCATACCCTATACTGCTCTAAAGGAAAATGTATTTCCATCACTGTTCACATGACAAATATTAACCCATCAGATTTTTAATACAATTCTATGGGCTGATGTCTATACACAAAACATTTTCCTGAACCTGCAAAAATCCAGTGTGCTGTGCTCTACTGCAGCTCTTGAACAATGAATGAACAGTATTACCAGGTCTGTGTTGACACAAATTATACTGTTGCTCAGACGTGCTCTGGCACAAGTACAAGTAGTTAAAACAAAAACAGCTATGTTAATTTAAGATAACATGGCCATGCTAAAAAAAATGAGTTATCAATTAATGTAGCACTGTTGGTTTAATTTAAGAAGCTGAATTCACAGCAGCTGAGTCATCTCTGATCCCAGCTTCTCCAAAGAGCAGAAGCATTTTATGCTCTGGGGCTTTAAGTGACCAGAGTAGTAAAGTAGCTGGTGAAAGCAAATTCCTTGTTAACATCCAAAATAGTCAGGGACAGACTAATCCAGGAAAGCTACTACTAACTCATCCTCAACCATTAAGCCTACATCAATGAGGCTAACGGACAACACTCTGACACCGACTACTATAAAGAACTTGGGCAGGATCCCACATCACTATTCGCTTTTGAACTGGAGAATATTGTCAAATCTTTTCCATTCCAGTGCCAGGAAAATCTACCTCCTTTAATGCCACATTCTTCAAACCCCAGGAAAATTGTACAGGCTCCCAAAAACTCACAAACAAGCTAACTCCAGCAGACCCATTATATCCAACTGCAGTACCCTTACAGAAGTGCTATCAGAATGAATAGAAACCATCTTAACACCACTTGTTACTCAAACAGCAAGTTTTCTACAAGACACAACAGACTTCCTGGTGAAAGATCAGGGACACCAAGTACCTCACCAACAATGCTACACGTGCAACCATGGATGTCACCAACCTCTACATTAACATTTCACCTCATGTAGCATGTCTGTCCATCTCAAATACAAGAGCATAAACTTATATTTGCAACAACATACTACACAATTCATCATCGACTTCACCCTCACCAACAATTTCACTTTGTACAGCTGTCACTTCCTACAAAACACAGGCAGAACTATGGGCACAAAGATGGGCACTCCCAATATGCTGACCTCTTCATAAACTACTCGGAGGAGGAATTTTTAGAAAATTGCACTACCAAACCTGTACTATATCTGTATTACACAGATGTAATTTTCATAATCTGGAGTGAATACCTGGACCTGCTTATTGATTTCTACCATAGGTTCAACAACTATCACTCCCAAATCAAATTCTCTCTGGAATACTCCTACACTACCATCAATTACTAGATACCATGATCCACATCCAAGATGGCACCCTACAAAACATTATATAGAAAAACCCCATGGACTACTATATTTAATGTCTATAAAACCACTAATCTTTCCAAACACACCAAAAAAAGCTATAATTTACAGTCAGGCCTTCAGCTTGCCAACTTGAGATCCACCTTTATACAGTAGCTGCACTCCAGCAGAGAAGCAGACCACAATCTTTGCAAGAGCCATGGAAACCCTATAACATGATGCAACACAAAAAGAACCTCCCCACCCCACACCCTATAACTGCATACTCCTGCCAGTCATCTACCACCCTGCATTTGAACTGATAAGAATCATCAAACAGTTACAGCCTATGCTTAAGAAAGGTCATACCTTGAAAGAAATATTACCAGCCTCCTTCCAGCTTTCAAGCAAGCCACTAGCCTTGCCCAAGCCTCTAGCAGGAGCAAACAACCCTCTGATCAACAGACATCAAGTGGGACTCAGTCTTGCCTTAACAATAAATGCAAAACCTGTCAACATATGTTCACTACAATGTTGATTAATACCCAACAAACCCATAAGAATCCCCAGTCTTATGCATGTCTACCCAAAATGTGGTATCCCTGATCCAGTGCACCAAATGCCCTCATGGAAACCAAATGGCTGAAACTAGACCAAAACCATATAAACACCAGAATGAACAATCACAGGGAAAAGTTTAGGGGCAGTGACATGAACCTGTGTAGGGCTAGGGACAGAAATTGCATAGTAACTGGTTTAAGAGATCTGAAACGGAACTGTAACAGAACAGAAGTTCAGTGCACATAAACCAGTTTCAAAATGGCTAAAAATGGTTTAAGATAAACCTGGTTGAATATAGTATCAGACTTAACTGACTTAGGTCAAACCAGTTTATGGAACTTCTGTCCCAGACCCCATCTTGGTTCAAGTTAAACCACAGGCCCCTAGCATGCTTTGCAGGCCTGGGCTGTGCTGTCTGCAGGAGCAGAGCAGGGTTGGCCCTGCACCTCTACTCTCTAGCTGGAGCAGTGATGGCTGGCTGACAAGGGGGAGGGGGTTGTGCTGGGGATACAACCTGATTTGCCTGGTGGGAGTGGAGCAGCCCCTGCCAGACTTTTCCCCACTAGAGTGGAGGGAGCAGGAGGGTGGACTGGAGTGGTGGGACGGCAGGCTCACGCAGAGGCGGGGGTGCACAAGCCTCTCTGCCCCCCCCCCCCTCAATTTCACCAGCAGGGACTCCAGATAACAGAGGGACCCAGGCTGCGGGGTGGGTGGGGAAGGGGCTTGAGTGTGTCAGCACCAGCCCGGGGCTGAGCTGAGCTGAGCATGCAGCTGGGGGAGCAACTCCTGCCTGGTGGCTCCTTCTACCTGCTGGAGAGCAGTGCCCAGGTTCGCCCAGTCCCGCAGCAGCGCACATGGTGCGAGCTTGCCCCCACAGCCCCGGCACTGTTACCTGCATTCCCTGGGCCACTGGGCACCAAACTGGGTACACTTGCTCCCTTTCCCCCTACCTGGTGGTAGCTGTGGCAGCACAGCACTGCCTCATATATTAGGCACCAGACGCTACCCCTACAGCTTCCCTGCCATCATCAGGGGGACCCACCCTGGCCAGTGCTGCCTGTGCCACTGAACTGTGGTCGGCCACCGGTCGGCCAGACAGCAGCCAAGGGGAAGTCATAGGGGCAGTGCTCCAAGCCTGGTGTCTGGTAGACAGAGCCATGCAGTGCCAGCACTGGGTATGGGAAGAGTAAGCAGAGTGCACCTATCTTGGTGCCCAGGGGATACACTCGGTGCTGAGGGGGCGAGTCCACGCTGTGTGCACCACTGTGGGGCCCAGGGCCAGCCCGGGTGCCACTCTCCAGTGGGCAGAGGAGGCTGCATGCTCAGCTTGGTTCTAGTGCTGACACATTTGAGCACCTTCCCCATCCCACCCCTGTCCTGGGTCCCTCTGCTCAGTGGGGCTCATGTCCAGGATGGAGCTGCTGCCACCGCAATCCCTCTGTGCATGTCCCCACCTGGGCTTGGGGCCGTTTCATTCCTTTCCCTCCCCCAAATTTGGCCTTTGCTCCTGGCCTTCCCCACGTGAAACCCCGGTCACGGCTGCTGGGAAGGTGCAGTGGGATCCCTGGCTGAGAGGGGGACTCTGGGGGCCCTGAGCTGTGCTAAGCCAAGAGCATGGAGGAAAAGCCAGGAAGACCCCAGCTGAGGTCCCTGTAGGTCAGAGTGGGGGTTTAAACCCCACCCCAGGCCTCCCCCCACCCTTAGCTCAGCTTCCCTCCAGCCTGAAGCGAAAGGAGGGCTCGCTGTAGAGCCCCCCCACCAGGCTTCTGGCCTGAGCCACTGCATTTCCTGAATCAAAAGTGAATATCTGTTCACCCACTTGCCAGTTCAGTCTACACAGGTTAGACTCACTTGGAAAGACGGAATCAATTCAGGCTCGGGCTTGCTGAATGTCTGTACTTAGCCTAGGGGAGCAACAGAGCAAATACTCACTTTCTGACCTCACCACCCTTTTGCTCTAGGGAAATTTACAGAACACCTTCAAAAGGCAAGTCTGGGAACAAAACTCATAAGCTGGCTAAACGGTATGAACCGAGGACTGAACAAAAGACATCGATTTCATGGCTCATTCCGGTTCAATCTACCTGATTTCTGCTAATCTGTTTACTCTACAAGAGTTAATTGATCCTCACTTCTTTTAATGATCTTGATCTTTCACTAATGAATCTCTTTCCTTCTTCAATTGTTTTGTCCATTAGCTACTCCCGAGAAGGTCTTTTCTCCAATTTCAGTCCTGCAATTTTCCTCAGACTTGAAGAAGAAACCACTGCATTCAAAAGCTTGCCTATGTCTATCCCAGTCATGTAGCTGGTCCAGTAAAAAAACCAACCAAACAAAACCATATCACTCCAAAACTCCTCATTGCCTACTGACTTGACTAACAGTCTACATCTCGTGAAGCAGTACTCATATTAATAGTTCTATACTTCACTTATCCTACTCCGTCATATCAAATGAAGGATTATGACTATTGTAACGCTCAACAACATGTACAAGGAAAGACTATTTTCAGCCTGGACCAAAAGCCAAAGATAACTGCAACTGTAGAGAAAATGCCTACCAAGACACAAGCAGAAGCAGTTACTAGTCAGTGGGAGCAACACAATAAACTCTGGCACAAATTAAGCTGGAGTTCATAGCTCTTGGGTGCTGTCTTCATGTGTGCCCAAGACCATAGCATGCCGAGCTGGGTCAGAGCAGACCCAGCTGGCAGGGAATCTGGGGGGATCACCTTGCCAGCCTGGGGCTGCTCTGACATGGCTCAACATGCTGTGGAGAGGCTGGCTAGGGCATGAGGGTGGGCCAGTGTGGGGCTAGCAGGAGGCAGCCCCCACAGTAAAGCAAAGCAATCTCAAGACCCAGTTAGTGCCTACACGTGCACTGCTGCACACTAACTAATGCTGCTGCAGGATACTACTTACATTTGTTTACAAGTACTAACCGACGCTGGCGTTAAGTGGCCCTGTTGAGCTGCAGTAAATTAATTATGTAGATGCTGAGACTTTACTGAAGAACTAATTAGGCAGCTCCACAGTAAAAGTCTCATGTAGATGTGCCCAGAAAGTGGAACACTTGGGAGGGAATCCATTATTTAGAAAGTATCATATGCAAGATAAGTGGTGCAATAGGATAATGTTATAAAGGAACATAAATACATATTATTAACAATCAAATTGTAGAAAAAAATCAAGAGAAAAAGCATTACTGAATTAACCAAATTCATACTGTATACTTTAGATAATTGTTCAGGGCATATAGGAACATTTAGATGACAAAAGTTAAATCTGAGCATTCTGCAATTCATTAGAAAAGATGAGTCACCATGCAAAGCAATCTACTATTAGTAAGAATACTAAGCATTTATACCATACTTTGCTACATTTACACCACATATAGCATTTTCCACATTCAAAGCACTGTCATGCAGGACCTAACTAATGCTAACCACACTAGTAAGATCGTTCTGCATCCAGTTCCTAAAGGAGAAAATGAAGGCAGAGAAAGTATGTGATTTGCACAGGGCCACACAGAGAAAACGTATGTTAGAGCTGAGACAGGAACTAAGAGTTCCTGAGTCTCAATCTGATACATTTTCTTCTGTTAGATCTAAATTTTAAGTAGCCCTGAATACCGATTACCATATTTACTCAAATATAAGATGAAATGTTCCACCTCTCCTTATCAGCATGGGGAAGGGGGAAAAGCCCCATATCTTATATTTGCATACAAGGAAACCCCACTAAATACACTGCTCACCTACTAAACTGCTTGCTGCTAAAAGGGAACCAACTATAAAGTTGGATACATGCAAGCAACACTGAGCATGACTATAAAACACTTGGCTTATATGGGGTAAACATACTGATGGGAGCCTCTTTTTTCCCCCGACCCTTAAAAAATAAAAAAGCCCCAAGGTGGCGTTCCCTCCACAGGGAGGTAGTGAAATACCAAGCCAGCACCGAGAGGGCCAGAGCCAGCCCTGACACCTTTCCCTTGGTGCCAAAAATGCTTGATCTTAACCAAAAGGCTGAGGTGCTGATGGGAACCTTTTTTCTTTTAATTAAACTCAACATTTTATTAAAAAAACCAAAACAAAACCTCTTATACATATTTATAAATATCAAATATTATATCTAGAGGTGCACCGATACATCGGTCCTATATTGGGTCAGCACTGATAAAAGGAAAATTGACTGTAATGTGGCTGATAAATGCCCTGTGCATGCAGAGTTGCAGCACAGCATGCAGGTGGCCAGGACCACAGCCCGGCAGTGTAGAGAGCAGCCAGGTCCAGCTAGTAAGTCCGTTGTGAGAGAAGGGGCACGGTGGGGGCGCAGACTGAGGCTACAGCAGTGAGGGATGGAGTGGGGCTGAAGCTGGGGCAGGGGCTGCACAGCTGGAGCCAAGTGGCTCGTCCAGGCAGCAGCTCCCGCTGCTACGTGCACCCCCCTGGAGGGCTTCCCCACAGTCTTCTATCCGTTTCAGTATTCTCTCTAATGAGACGGTATCTCACACCATCATGTTAAATGTTGTCCGTATACAGTGAGCATTTCACTCCGCTTCCTCCAGGCCTCATCCCTCCTCCCCAAATATTAACTCCACTGATTATTTTGTCCCCCTTAACCTCTGCACCAGAGGTTCCATGGCACTTAAAGATCCCAGGTGACAAGAGGCACCCTTGTCACACCCCTGTTTGTATGTGAAGGGGTCGACTCAAGTTTCCCTTCACCAGGATGCATGGGGCTCTGTAGCCTGGGAAAATGCAGACTCAAGGGTGATCTGATGGCCACCTATAAGTTTATCAGGGGTGACCACCAGTTTCTGGGGGAATGTTTGTTCACCAGAGCGCCCCAAGGGATGACGAGGTCGAACGGTCATATACTACTACAAAACTGTTTCAGGCCAGACATAAAGAAGAATTTCTTTACTGTCCGAGCCCCCAAGGTCTGGAACAGTCTGCCACTGGAGGTGGTTCAAGCACCTACATTGAACACCTTCAAGAGTAAATTGGATGTTTATCTTGCTCGGATCCTATGACCCCACCTGACTTCCTGCCCTTCAGGCGTGGGGCTGGACTCGATTATCTTCCGAGGTCCCTTCCAGCCCTAATGTCTATGAAATCTATGAGGACCTGACTGTGCTGTACCATACAGCAATTCTACCCAACCTATCAACTTTGCCAGGAATCCCATTTTCAGCAGCACCTCAACAAAAACTGTCATACACTTTCTCAAGATCCAGATTTGCTAGCACCATATTCCATTTTCTATCCTTCACATCAGTACATCTGATTCTTCTCCCTTCTGCTGCACACATTTGGTTCTCTTGTATGACCTGACCCTGAACACTTCATCTGGATTGCTATGATTTTCACCAGGATTTTATAATTTGTATACAATAATGCGATTACCCTCCAGTTCTTGAGGCATTCTTGATCGCCCTTCTTATACAGTAGCTCCACTATTCCATCTGCCAAACCTTCCCCAATCTTTCTTTCTTCTGTTATCTCTCTAAAGATTTCCACCAAATCCTTACCCACCCATGGCCAGAATTTCATGTAAAATTCTGCAGGGAGTCCATCTGTTCCTTGTTAGTCTCCTTTAAAAGTTCTCAAACATGTTTCTACTTCCATTATCCTTCTTCCCCCTCCCCCTCCAGATCCCCCCAACTCATCCTTCCTTTTATCCTCCACCTTCTCCTTGATGTCTGCCAAAAACCTTGTCTTCTGGTTGCCATCAATTTTCTGCTTTCTATACAAATCCTCATAGAAATCTGCCACAGTGCTCAGTGCCTCCTCCTAGCCTTCCACACAGTCCCCATTCTCCATTATTACTCTTTCCATCTCTGCCTTTGCTTTCCTGACTTTTGCAGCAAAGTACGTGTTCCATTCATCCTCTTCCGGCACCCAAGGCGCTTTCGCTAGTAATATCTTTTTAGTGGCTCTCTCTATAAAAAACGCTTAGGCTACAATAGGCCACCAAATGTCCTTCCTGCCTGCATTTACTACACTGATGGGACTGCCCGTGGCATATGATATAGCCCCAGTGGTCTCCTACATGAATAGTTGATGGCAGGTGCCACACTTCTCCCAGGCTCCCCTCTTCCTCCCTTAGAATCACTCGCACCCAAAATGTTCCAGTCCACACAGTGTATTTGTGCTTCACTTTTCCCACAAACAGTATTCTCTAGACTCTCCCCTCCAAACCACTCTCCAGATCCATTTCCTCAAGGAAATCCAAATATAGTTTGACAATGATCACTCGCTCCTTTGACTTACACCCAGTTGCAAAAATCAGTCCTTCCTCTCCATTTCCTTGTAGTTTCTGCAGAACTGCTCATAGACCTCCATGTGACAGAAGGTGAAAGCCCAAGACCTCCTGTTGGGTAGGCCATCATGCACTGTAAATACTCAAAGTTGACTTTCAAAACATCGATCAAAATCTGATCAAAAAAAAAAGTCATGCCTCTCCAGGCTCCATCTCTACTATGCCTTTTCCCTAGACATTGTCATGCATATCCTCAGCCTCAAAGTCTCTCTGGGCTCCTTGTCTCTGTATCCCAGGTCTCCTCGCTTCCCTCTTCTGAATTACACAGTCCAGCTCCTCTTCTCCATCTCTCTGGTTCCTGCTGCTGCTTTCCCTGGTCTGGCTGCCCTCGGTCTTCTTCCCATCGCTCTTCTTCAGGCTTGCTCTTCTCTGCACAATTTTGTCTGCTTTCACCTTCATCTTCATGCCTCGCTGCACCAACTGCCAATCAGATTCAAGCTCTTGGCCCAAGTCTCCACATTCGTGATTCCGCTCTATCTTGCATCTTCTCTCCATCTCCGCTCTCAGTTCACCAGCATTCATAGTCACTGCCATCTCGCTGCTCTCTGCTCCTGCCCCTGAAAGGTCATGAAGCAAAGCTGCAGGGCAACAGCCTGGCTTCTGCCCGGCTACCACACTTGATCTGAGCCTGCAAGAGGCTGACAAAGCAATATGGTGACAGAATCCCACCATGAGGATAGTTAGTGCAGCCCAGCTGAATACGATATATAGTAGTGCCCATTGCACTCAGTCCCCCTCAGTGCCAATTCTTTTTAAATTCAGAGCAAGTCACCGCATTGACATATTTCAACTTCCTCTCCACTCCCAAAGATGAACTATACCTTTCTTTCCCATTTCCAACAAGTCCTGTTTTGTTTTGTTTTTTAAAACCAGCCTTAAATGTCTGGGAAACATCACCAAACGGGACCCCAAACAGTTCACCCAGAATCCCTCTGTGATCCCCTCTCTTCAGCCTGTAGCATATGATTAGTATGGCTCAGCCCTCCATGAGATGGAGCTGGACCAAGTTTCTCTGTGCCTCATCTGCATGTGAATTTTTGGAGGATCCACAGACTCATGAAAACACTCACTTCCAGTCATGAGTGGGGGTGCTAATCAGCACATGGATCCTTTGTGAGGGGCATCTGGAAAATACACTGAGCAGTACGGTCATCATGGCTTTGAACACTGTTGTCTCTGCTGGGGCCCAGCCCAATAATCTATATGGTAAATTAGGAGGCATTTAACTTTAGACTGACGTCATGCATAGTTTGTACTACATGCAAGTAGGTACAGAAGTGCTGCTGAGGAGCATGCTTATGGAGTACCCGTGCTAAAACTTGCAGCAGTTTCAAAAGATACTGCACTGGTTCTGGATAAACTAAGTCTATGGGTGCCTGTAGTAACTTCCCCGTATGCAAGTTACTACAGGTATGTTGGTCTTCACTTCCATGTACTTAGGGACAGCAGGGCTTGATGGTAAGGAAGAGGGGAAGGGGCTGCAGGGGGAAAAAGTTGGAGGGAATAGCAGGCAGGATTTGGGGGGGGTGGAGAACTGACCCCCCAGATTTATTTTCCATGCTGTAGCAATGGGAAGGGGGCAAATTCAAGGCAAATCTCCAATCATTAGCTTCTATACCTGGAAAATTATAACAAATTTATAAACTTTCCATATATACACTCTAATTACTGGGGGTCATCTTATAATCAGGGTTGCCTTATATTGAAGTAAATACAGTAATAAGTATAACCCTGAATTAGAAAGGGTTAGGAGAGAAAGAATTAGGAGAGAAAGACCTTTTAGTGTGTGGCATTTTTTTGTTCCACATTAAAACCATGCATCCTTCCTACAATAACACCCACCCCCCCTCCCCAAAGAATGGGAAGTCCTTAAGCTCTAAGAAATTATATCTTTTACCGTACTACTTGATGCTCCGGAAGCAGCTATTATCTGACTCAACTGTTATTATTTATTGTATTACAGTAGTTCCCAGAGGTCACAATCCAGGTCAAGGCCGACTGTGGTAGACAGACGCACACAGGAAACCACAGAACTTGTCCCTATCCCAAGGAGTCTATAATCCAAGACCTCTTGACAGTGTTTATACTGATTTAAATGGATTATTCTGAAAAGCTGATTTAGCTAACTGGGTATAACCTCCCCAAATGAATACAATTATACCATGTATAGGTGCTTATAGTCCTCTGCACTCTTATCTGAATCATTCTTTCTAGGTATTCAACTGGGAAAAACAATGAGAGCAGACAAGTCAGAAGAAGACATACAATGTACCATGGGTAAGATGCATTCAAATACAGATACTAATATACTTTTAAAAATCAATGAAGCTACATCCCATTTCACTTCAACTTACCCTTCCCTCTTTGTGGTAAGTTTGGGTAGGGATTTCAAAAGAAAGAGGCTGGCGGTTTTATGGATCACTGATCAGAACATTTCCTTCGTGTGGCTAGCATAGAAAAAGGTTGGAAGACTACTGTGTGCGCATCAATCAACTGGGCAAACAAATCTGGCAAAATGAAGGAAGTAAATGACAAAGGAGGTGGCACAATTATATGTACTCTTGAAGAATAAGAAGCTGGAATTTGATACAGTAGAAAAGGGTGACAGTAGATCGTCAGTAGATATTTGAAATGTCTTCCCACCTGTCACAATTCAGAAGATAAAAACATGCTCCCTTGTGTTTCTTCAATACTATTGTTCTCTAGCTCTTGTGCCCTGGATAAGCAACCTGAACCCTGCAAGCTGCTGCCTGAATCCTATTAGAAGAGAAGGCCAGTTTAAAAAAGTTAACACCACAGGAATCTGTTATTATTTATGGTGTATAAAGGCAGAAATTCAATCATGGCCATCTACTAAATCCTCTCAAAATAGGCTACTTATGCATTAATACTTCACCACTTATTTCAACACTACTTGCTTAGCCATCATCACATACCATTACCCTTTGGGGGAAATCTATGTCTTCTGTTACCAGTTTTACTCCCACCCCATATGGGTCTATTCAACACTTCTCAGCCCTTTCCCGACATAAAAGTTCCTGACTGTCAATGTCATGTATCCTTGTCAACTCTGGCGATCTCTGGGAGCTACTGTCAATCCCTGACTGTCATTTATCCTTCAATATAGGTAATATGTCCTAGACTGAGCCATTTGGCACAAACAAGCAACATGAAGTAAATGTGAAAATTACAAAGCCCTGTTTAAAAATATCTGAAAATGTTTCAGAGTCATATTTGTTAAAGACTGATCAGATTTAACCCCTGGAGGCCCATCACATTTGAAATGATAATTCCAATAAGAAACACATCCTATACCAAGGTACCAACTATCTGGACAGCAAAGTCAGGGATACAGTCAGAGATATGCGAGACTGAAGCCAGAGATACATGCACAGAGCATAATAGGATACTTTCATTTATGTCAATACAAGCTCTTCCTCTTTTTTAATGTTTTTTTTTCCTTTGGATTGGTTCGGTGCATACCTCCATGTAATACTGCGCTTGCATTTTTATCTAAAGCCCTGGAGAAATCTCTTGCTGTTTCCTGTGTCTTTGTTTAAGTCCAATCTTAATGTCTCAATGCAAATTATAAAGCTGACAATACAGCTACTTCTTTGACTTATGACTTCATATTTAAATTATTACATACTGTGTATAGCAATTTAAAGAAAATGTTGATTTTGTATTCCAACATCTGACTTGAAACTTTTTAAAAAAAATACTTCAGTGTAGCTTTATGTTAGACCTTGGAATAAAAAGTGGTGAGGATGTAGCCTCAGGCCCATAACAACTTATTAAATATACAGTGAGGGTAGAAGCCATCATGTCCAGCAGCTCCAATACCCTTCTTTTAAGTTCAAGACAATATGAGCTCCAGAGCTGTATGTTCCAACTCTTATGCCTCTGATGTCTGCTGTAAAGGCTTCTGGCATAACATCCAATTCTACTTGTCATCTGGATCTCCAGATTTCCTGATGACTTAAACAGTAGTTCTGAGAAACTCAAACCTGTGATCCTCTCTGTCTTTCCAACTCAGATGGAATAAGATGAGCAAAGGGAAGAACAGCTTCACCTACACAATAAATGCCAACGCACACATAGTACCACCTATTTAATAATCAATTCTTATTTGTCAGCTTTGTGATAAAACACGATAAACTTAAGTCTCTTAAGCCATGAAAAAAAACAAGACTTCAGAAACATCATTGATATATCAGTAATAACCACAGGCAGAACAGAGACTTGGAAGAAAAGTCAAAGAAATCACATATGTATATACATAAAAATACAAGAAGTTAGTTGGTCTTATGTTTGAACAAATACATCATCATGTCTTCAAAAAAAATCAGTGAATAAAGATCAGAGGAAGAGAAAAGCTATGTAGAATGTTTTGTGAAGCATGCAAGGACACGGAAAGCTCTAAACATAGGTATGAGCTATAAAGTTTTAGTCCGGCAGAAAGCAAGGACAAAGTAGAAACAGAAAATGAATGACACATTATCTGGAACAGGGCAATGAAAGAGTTTCACATAAGCTTTATTAAAGTGCTCAGAGTTCAATGAAACCAAATGGACATCTCAACAATTAAGCAGCGTACTAAGAAACACTGTCAAATCCAATTAAAGAAAATGAAAAACAACAGATATCCCCAGTAGTGAGAAACAATAATGCAAATTAAAAACACCCTCAAGGTAAGAAAATCTACAACATGCTCTCAACAAAGTCGAGAGTAAAAAAAATCTTGCCAGCAAAAAACATTCTTTGGATGTCAAAACTAATCTGCACATGACTAACATAAGGAAGAGAGAATATACTTCCCCAGCTGGGCAAAATTGTTACTGCAGTGGGCCACATCATAAACTCATGTCATGCCAGGAGGGCTGCCAGGAAAAATACAAAACCAAGTTTGATGACAAGTTAAAGAAGCAACTTAAATGATTTTCTGTAAAAACAATTTGTAAGTAAAACTAACCATTCACTCGCACCTACATTGCCAGCAGCATCCAGAACATTTACAGCATCGGAATATAAACTACAGGAGTCTCTTACCAAAAAAAGCAGAATTTAGAGAAAGGAAAACATCTGTAAATACAAAAGTATATCAAACAAACTGGTGCCAAAAATTACATTTGCATTTATATAGCCTCTTTCATTCAACGACTTCCAAAATGACTTACACAGACAACATTTCACACTTTAGTGATCTTACGAAGTTATAGTATCAGAAAAAGTGTTTTTATCAATCAAAAAAATAGATTAAAACAGCCCATTCTAAAGGGGCCCAAATAAAACCATCATGTCAGTAAAAAACAGCATTTTTGTGTTATAAAACAGTGTTTCTCAATCCATAGGTTGTGACTCAAAATTGTGCTGCAAGAATATATGAAAGGGTTGTGAATAAACTTTAAAAAATGGATCAACAAACTTTAAAAATGGATTCTTCTTTAAAGGAGAAAAATGTGGGAAACCATGCATTTCCCCTTGCACGCTGGCCAGAGCTCCAGCCTACAAGGGGCTGCAGTGAGCGGAAGAAGGGCAATCAGGCAGGAGGCGCCACGTGCACATGCACATGGCAGCCCAGCAGTGTGGAGAGCAGCTCTCTGTAGGTAAGTCTATGTGGTGGGGATGGGGGACACAGACGACATGTCAGGGGACTGGGACAGGGCACAGGCAACATTGCCTGCCACCCCACCTCCTCTCTGGGGTAGAGCTGTGGCCTGAGGGGAACAGCAACCGGGCCATGGCAGCAGAGAAGGTAAGGGCAGCACAGCTCCCCCACCCCCATCCATTACTCCTCACACTGCTAGTGGCATGGCTGGCACGAGGGTACTGGTGACAGTGGCAGCAATGACTCTAGCCACCCCCTCCAACCTCCCATGCTGAATCCCACCCACTGGGCCACAGAGGCAACTCCTGCCCATCCTGGTCCAGCCAGACTGCAGCCCCATGCCCGTGTTGGATGCACAAATCTGGGAGGTGCATGC
>NW_017728886.1:11851024-11859861 GCF_001723895.1 Crocodylus porosus
CCTGTGCCCACACCCCCCTACCCCACACATTGTGGGGGCTGGGAGTGAGGGGCACCAGCAGGGCCAGGGGGCTGTTTTTCTGCTTAAACCATTTACTGGGTCAGGACTGATCATCAAGGATTACAGATGGGTTCTGATACAAAAAAGGATCAGAACAACTGCTATATAAACTAACGTGCTGAGACCACTATGTTCATAGAGACTAATATGGTCTCATTGCTTCTCTCCCCTGCACCCACCCTGCAACACTGTGTGCATTTGACCTTCTGTTGTGCCTTCTCTTAGGCTTTGCTTGGAAACTCTTTTGGACAGAATAAATCTTCTTGGTTTACATTTGTTCGCACTTTACACAACAGAGTTTTAGATGAGGATCCCACGTACTACAAAAATACAAAAAATAGAAAAAATATTTTGGCGAGCTTCTAAAATATATTACTGCGTGTAATATATAAACCTGCTCAACTTGAGGACCCATCTTTATTCCAAAAATGTCAAGAGGCCACTGACAATACTCTAGGACATCTCTGCATTGATCTTTGCTGGGCATTGCTCAGGAAACTCAGTGGGAATATGAAACACCCACAAATCCTCTGCAAGGTTCCCAATGGGTGTAGTGCTGGACTCCCCTCTGAGCTGCTCTGAGTGCTGAGTGCAGAGGGATATATTGGGTACAAGCCTATTGTGTTCCAGGTATAACCAGTTGCCATTTAATGCCCAAAAAATGTTGATCAAGTACCATGATAAGAAATTATGCAATGAACCCAACATGCCAGCTGTGCCCCCTCACCCACACAGACCACATCATCACCAAACCATACAACACGGATTATAAGATCCACGGCTCATACACCTGCTCCTCTACCAACATCAAATATGCCATCACCTCCCTACAGTGCCCCTCTGCCATCTACATCAAACAGACAGGGAGATCCTCCCTGTGTGAAAGAATGTATTGAACACCAATCTGACATCAATTAAAAAAAAAAAAAGATAAGCCTGTGAAAGAATACTTTAACCTCCCGGGACAGCCCATCTCTGATCTCAGACTGGCTGTTCTTAAACACCAAAACTTTAAAAACCAAACTGAACATGAGACTGCAGAACAAGAAATCATCCATGGATTGCATTGTGTTGAGCGTGGTCTAAAGACAGACTCTGGATTCTTATCCCATTACTTGGATTAGCTTTCTTAACCCCTATGACCCTATGGGTTTACTGTTTCTTTTTTCTCTTCAATCCACCTCTGCTTCTCAGAAAGTACCCCTTCTCTTTTTCTTCCCTCTTCCCTATCCTTTACATTTAAATCACTCTTTCTGTTTGAACACCTGCTCTCTGCAAGTCTTTTCATAATGTCTGACTTAAGTGAAGTGTTGCTTACAAAAACTTATATACCTCTGAATTAGTCTATAAGGTGCAACTGTAAGGTGCTCTACCTTCTGCCCGACTTCAGACAAACATAGCTATGAACTCTTTGCTCATAATAAGGTAGACCAACTAAGATTTGCTCCTAGGCAGTTCTAACATATATACATACGGCTGTAGTCAGGCTACAGCATCAGAGAATGAACAAGCTGTTTGTTCTTCACTTCTGACCCACTCCTTCCTCCTTCTTCTTTCCCCTGAGCAGCAGACAGGCAGCAGGAGAGAAGAGAAGCTGTTCAGAGCAGTGCTTCTGACTCAGAGCTCAGCCACTCTGGGGGCTGCTCGTGAGGCTCTGCTCCTAGTGCCAGCCCCAAAGCAACAAGGGTAATTAAAACATTTCCGATTAAAAATAGCAGGACATGGTTAAAAAACAAAACAAACAATTTTTCAATTCATAACCAAAACACACCTCCTTTTCCTAATTCAGTCTCCCTCTCAAGGCTCTAAATCTAACCCCTAGAGTAATGAAAGCACCCTGGACTGCATGTTGAACACCACCATGTTTACTACTACTCTTAATCGTCTCTTGTGCACGTAAGGTAGGACAGGGAAGCAAAACTCAGGAACTCGGTGCCCTCAAGATAGCACCCCAGAATTCTGGAAGAACTGGCACATGAAATCACAAGTTGGGTAACAACCATATTAAACAAATTGATCAGGATGGGATGTTACCACATGTCTGGAAAATAGCAAAACTTAAAAAATAATGTTCTCGGCAACCAGAAGTCCATTGGTCCAATGTCAACAGTGTGCAAGGATTCAAGTTTTGAAGGAAAGAATAGTTCAAAGTAATAAAGGTAAATGCAAAATAAGGCAGCAAGGTTTTAGTAAAAACAGACTGGGAGAGACTGACCCAACAGTTTCTTTGACAAGAAAATTGATTTTCCAGGCAGGGAAAGTGCACTAGTTTTCAGCTATCTAAACTTCAGTAAAGCACGTGATGCCTTGCCACATGTGAGGTTTTAGCAAAGCTTTCAGTAATTGTGAAATGGGCAAGGAACTGACTAAGAGAGATAAGGCAATGGGTGGTGCTAAATGTGGAAGTACCAGGCCAGAGAGAGGTTACTAGTGGAGCTCCTGAAGGATCAGTCTTGGTTAATATTTTCATTAATGTACTTGGCACAGAAGTGTGCCAAATGACAGAGCTAGGATGCACCATCAATACAGAGGAGGACAGAGATATCATACAGAAGGAGCTGAGCAACCTGGGGGACTGGACTAACAGGAATTGGACGAAACTGAAAAGCACAAAATGAAAGATCATATACTTGGAGACCATATGCTATAACCTATAATAAAATGATGCTATAATCTGGGAGTTCATCAACTAGAGACAACTGAAGACAAAAACAGCCTGGGCATACCAGCTGATCATAGGATATCAGCAATGTTGTGCAACTGGCAAAAGGGGCAAACAGGATCCTGGGAAATACTGACCACGGCATTTTCTGCAGAGCTAGGGAAGGATTAATATCATCTTACAAAGCAATGGCAACATCTCATCTAGAATACGATGTGCAATTTTGATCACTCATGTTTAAGAGAGACGAATGCGAACAGGAACAGGCAGGACAGATCTCCAGACGGGTTACTAGGCTCACCAGGGAAATACAGATCCTATCACGCTGAAGGAGATTTGAGGAACTTGGCTCCTGCAATCTACCAAAAGGAAGGTTACGAAGGTGTATGGCTGCTGCCTATAAATAATATCAGGGTGGGAAAAGAGCTATCTAAGCTAAGGGACAATGATGGCACAAAGTTGGGTATAAACTGCTCATAAATAAATTTAGATTAGTTATTACATGGTTCTTAGCAAGTTGCTGAAGCAACCTTCTGACTGAAGAAGTGAAAGATAAAAACCTAGCTACTTTTAAGACAAAGCTTCAGCACTTTATAAAAGGGATTATCTGACATAGGGCCCATGATAACAGGGGTATGGGACTCGATGACTGAGGAGACTGCTTCCAGACCCTAAATGGGTAAGGAACTGTCTCTACACCAGCACATGCCTCTGAGAGAAAAGAAATGCCTTCTTATATATTTTATAACCATGCACCGTAAAATTTCTGTACACAAAGTCACAAAATTAAGGTCTAATTTCTTGTAGTCCATTGTTGTAGGACACTATATTAACTAGAAAAATGATTCCCAGTTTAGATTAGTGGCCAACTTGGGCTCAATATAGTGGGGGAAGGGCAAGGGGAATGATGCAGGGCTGACTGAAAGAGGAGAAAGTGGGTAGAGGAGTCAGGAAGGGAGTGGAAATGAAAAAAAGCAAGAAAAGCTCAGCACATCATACTGATTTCCAAACCCAATGATTTGTGACAGATTTAAAGCAAACTCCTGTCCAAAACTGGCTATTCCTCAATCTTTGACGTTTGAACATCTTAATTGTGTGATGGAATTCTATGAAGGTGGGGGGAGGACGGGTATTTTATGGCAGAGGCTTTTTTTTTAATTTTTTTTTATGGGAACTCTATCTGTGCTGAAAATTATTACCAGAGTCAGAACGTGGCAGACAGAATGCCTGGAAGTAGCTAAAATATGCACAGTAACTGCAACCTATTACACAAAATGCCCACCTCCTGTTTAAAAAAAGACCACAGCTATACATGATTTGGAGATTTGCCTTATGCCAGCTCCTGGCTCCCACAGAAACCTTCATCTCTTCTTCCGATACTCCAGTTGCTCTCTTATATCTGTCTCTCTCACCCAAAAGCCTCACACTGGCTCTGACAGTAAATGATGCTGAGCTTTTCTTGCTTTTTTTCATTTCCACTCCCTTCCTGACTC
This sequence comes from Crocodylus porosus, assembly GCF_001723895.1. NCBI lineage: Eukaryota > Metazoa > Chordata > Crocodylia > Crocodylidae > Crocodylus > Crocodylus porosus. Next base: position 11,855,240 of record NW_017728886.1, read on the forward strand.
CTCTACCCACTTTCTCCTCTTTCAGTCAGCCCTGCATCATTCCCCTTGCCCTTCCCCCACTATATTGCTTTATATCCACCCCAACCCCTCTGATTTTTATTCCTGGCTCATTCACTCCCTCCCTCCCCTTGCATTCATCCTTAGTAACTTCTTCGACTTAGTAACTGCTAAGTTACTAACATTTTTAGCCACGTGTTTGCTCACCTTCACCCCTGCATTTTGCCGGCTGCCTTGGTTCAATTCTGCCACTCACGCAAAACATTTGCTTGACTATCAAGCACTGCTCTGATTTCTCCACCGAGTATCCTCACTCCAATTATTACTTGCCCTTTTCAGCACCACCCATTAGCCTTTGCTGTACCACTCAGTCTTCCCTTGCCTTTCAGCATATTGGTACTGATGATTTTTAGACTTACTCTAAGATTTTCTTCCCTTTCTTCTACAGATACTAGCTTTGATGTTCTCCAGGCTACATTTCCTTCCACACCTGACTCACTGAAAGGTCCTTCCTTGCAACACCAGCCCTGACTCACTTTGGCATTTGCTTCCTCTGCTCCTGTTCTTGTGCTGTGGTCCACCACTGGTGAAAATCCTGAGAACAAACTGACTCTTCCCATTACAGATTCATTTTCTCCTTTCTCAGTTTTGCCATCTTCCTACCTACACAATGCTACTTCTCCAACTTAGCTGGGTCACACACCTGCAAGTTCAGCTCCTGCTCTGCTACCTTCGACTCAACCTCCTCTCTTTCTTGCAAGAGAACATTCACAAAATATAACGCTACCTTCTCCCTTCCCATCACTCACCTTCCAACGTCTCATCCTACAGTTCTTTCCTCCCATTACAGACATAGACATTTATCATTAACGTTCCAATTTTTGCACATGCCCAGTGACCACCTATCCCAACTCTTGACATCCATCACACCCAAATCTTACTACTTTCTTTCTCTCACCTCTGGCTCTTTCCAATCGTGGCATGAAAACACGCATGTTTGGCCCCATTGATCAGTCCAGTAAAAACTGGAAGAACTCTAAACTCCATCCCAGCCCTCCACTGTCCGAGTTCCTAAAATGCCGCCTTCTTTTCTAGCAAAGTTCAGTCCCATTATTCCATCCTTGTTCGCATATTCCCAGACCTGTCAGACACTTTAGTGAAAGTTGGCCATGTTCTTCCTCTTGAAATCCTGCCCAAATCTTAGCTTTCTTACTCTGTCCCCTCCTGCTTCTGCTCCTACGATCACTCTTTCAGCACAGCCTTGTGGGGGGGGGGGGGGGACTTCTCATTCCATCCCCAACCTCTGTGAACTTATTACATTTTTAAACAAGCATCTTCATGCTTTTCCCCTTGTTGTCCTTTATGCTTGAGAGAAACTCCCTGCAAACATCAGACAAGCTCCCATTATCCTCCTTGGCCACGAAGCCTACAAAAAACAAACAAAAAAACATCCCAACACCAATTTAAAAAAAAAAAAGCTTTGAAAAGTTAAGCCGTTTGTGCACTGAGCCTGCTGACCAGTTTTGTCTCATTGTTACTGTGTACTCCCATGCCAAACTCTATCCATATGGTCACCTTAATCATGATTAGTTTGTAAGCTCTTTGAGACAGAGCCTGTCTTTTTCCCCTCGTGCTTGTATAGTGTTTATCACATGAGCATCCTCATCCAGGTTCCTACATCCTATGTTATTAATAGGTTATTAAGTCTGTGTATACACACACATCTGTGGGGCAGAGCTGTACTGCTACCCAGTGCGTCCACAGGTGGCAGACAGTGCAATAACCTTCAGGGAAGGTTAGCCGTGAAATACGCAGGAGTAACTCTGACAAATAAGCATTCACGGACCAAGCAGCAACAGCTCCATCAGGATGCGGTGAGGACAGCAGATGGCAATGATTTCCCTCCTGAAAAGTCACATATATCCTTTGACGGTGCTGTGACATGGCAAGTACAGATCACCACTATAAAAACCCTATCCAGCCCCCAGCCAAGTCCTCAGTGGTGGAGCAGGCAGAAGAAGATATTAGAGTATCAACGGCTGTGAAGGTGGATGAAGGATGCAGTAGAACAAGATCCCCAGTTGTCTTGGTCTCCTTGCCACTGGATCAGGGTCCCATACTGTCAAGAGCCGTGTGGAAGCTCATGTGCAGCAGCTTCTCCATGATAAAAGAAGCCATGCACACACATCCTCCATGAAAAAAACATTCCTCAAGCCCTTTGGTGACCAGCTAATGGTGGCGGGAGTAGGATTGTGATGTCTGGAAGCTCCTAATCATGAGCTGGCACAAAGGCAGCAGTTACAAGAAGACTGTCTAGACCTTGGACAAGATGGTTGAGAAAGGTGTAACTGCAACTGAGCAGCCCCCTTCAGGATCCGCTCTGCTTACCCCATGTGGAGAGGGGGCTAGAAAAGGTGCCCTAAACATAGCCTAATACAGTATTCTGCATTTCGTCCTGACTGGATAATCCCATCCAGTGGGATCACCTTTACTACAGTTGAAAATACCAGCAAAGACGCACCATCATTTTTGGGACCTGGAACATCAGGACCCTCGTGACATGTCCAAGCTGCAGTAGAGCCTGTTGATCCCTGAGAGGCTCATCAGTCATTTTTGAACACACAGATAAGACAATCAGGGAAGACAATCATCCTTGACTGCAAGGGACTGCCAAAGGATATATGCATATACACACAAAAAAGTCATGCAGTCTTTTTTCACATGAAGTATGCATGTGTGTATGCATGTCTATGTACACAAAACTGTATCCCTTTTTCTTCACTTTCCTTTATTACAGATGTCTCCATTCAATATATTAGAGAATTTTTCAAACTATTTTTAATTTTTCTTTTACACATTTTTTCTTGGCCTCCTCTCCTATGCCTAGAAGTAAAATATCTTTCAGAACTATTAGAGCCAAGCCAGTATTTTTCATTCTAGTTTATTCCTTTACAAATGCCCTTAAGCCCACTGAAAACTTTTATAGCTAATATAAGCTTAGAATATAAATATTTAAAAAAAAGAGAAATGTAAAATGCTACAAATGGGGAATAGTCAAAAAAGGAAAAAAAACCCTCTGTTCTTATAAAAAACTGGTATCCAATTTTGCATGTTCTTTCACACTAGGCTTTTGTGTCATTCCAAAAGATAGATTAAAATGTTTCTTTTCAGTCAGGTAGGCAGCAGTTCTGCTCTGTCATCAAGCCAAGGAAATGTCACTGAGAGGAGTCTGCCTTCTTATGAGGCATTCACTGTTACCAAATAGTTTGCTTTTTAAATTAGAAGACTATAAAACAAAACATTTATCCCAGTATCTAAGCAAGCAATAGAACTTGCAATCTATGTTACCATTGCTACTAACGAAGTGCTTTTAAAAAAGCAAGACAACTGTGCACTCCATTACCATATTCATTTCTATCATTTATTATATAAAGTGGTGTGGCTAGAATTTTAATAAAGAGGGCATATCTTAATTTGACTTTTTTGTTGTTGTTTTGACTGCCAACCCCTTTCCAGAGTCTAGTACCCACAGAATTGATTCTCCTAACCAAACCCAACCCAAGTTGTACCTTACTTCACAAACTGCCCCACTGAAAACAATGGAAGAGTAGATTTCTATAGGAGTACTTACACAGTAAAGCACTATTATGAACGTAAGCACAGGTGTCAAATAGGGCTCTATGGGTTGATATTTATGGTAGCAATATTGTTACATGAAGACTTTTTTTCCCCCTTCAGGAGTCAGAGACACGTTCAATTCTTTCTACTTACTTCTGTGCTCCCTGAGACAACAGCTTTGTCCACGTTCACCAATAGCTGCTCTTCAGTCTGGCATACTCCCAATGACCACTCCGCACAGCGGTGATGAGCCCAGCAGTGACCTGATACATTATGAAAGAAATGAACAGTTTTATAACTCTGCCGAGCATTGCTTGGGCTTCAAAAGAGAAGCATTAGAAGTAAAACCTACAGAGCATACAGGACCTGATCCTACAAATGCTACTGACTATAGATCTTAACTTCTGTAGTAACTGCTTATAGGATTAAGCCAAGAGTCTTTTATCGCTATGGCAAGAATAGAAAATAAATTTCTCTAGTAACAATGTTAAAACACGCTGCATTTTTTTATTTACATGTAAAGGCTGAAAAACTAATATGGATTAATACATTTTATACCCTTCAGCATAAAGCTTCTGGATATCAGAACATGCATACATGTTGGTTGCACAAACACACACTGTAAACCTTTATAAAATGAACCTGATTTTGCCTTCCACTGCTTGTCTATTTATCTGTTTTATGAACTCATGGGGGGATAGACACTATGCCATCAGATCTGTGTGGAAAGCACCCAACACACACTGTGGATACCATCTCAAGAAAGTAATTTTTTAAAAGCTCAAAATATAGTGTGTAGAGGTGCACTGATACATTCATCCATATCATATTAAACACTGATAAAAGGAAAATTGGCATTAATTGGCAAATCAGCATTTTTGGCTGATGTGGTTGATAACATCACCAATAAATGGAGTGTGCATGCGCAGCTGCAGCATGCCTGTGACCAGCCCAGCAGCTTGGAGAGCAGTGTCCAGCTGGTAAGTCTGTTGCAGGGGAAGGGGTGG
>NW_017728886.1:11859961-11912590 GCF_001723895.1 Crocodylus porosus
GGGAGGGTGCAGATGGAGGCACTTGTGAAGGAGGGAGCAGGGCTGGGGCAGGTGCTGTCCAGCCAGAGCACAGTGGGGTGCAGCACTGGACAGAGCCGTGTGGCTCATCCAGGGGGTACATGGTGGGGGCAGATTTCGCCATTACACGCACCTCTGGGGGAGGCATGTAGCCCCTGACATGCACCCGCGGGCAGGCATGTGCCCCTGGATCTGCATGTAGGGCGAGGGCAGGCTGGGGCCAGAGGCAGTGCTGGGCTCTTCCCAGAAGAGTGGCTCCCTCCCACGCCACCTGTCCCGAATGCAGCCCCAGCCCAGCCCCGCTGCCAGGAAGAGCCTGGTGTCACCACCAGCCCCAGCCTGCAGTGGCAATCCACCCTCATCCCACGTGCAGATCTGGGAGGCACACCCCCCCCATGACTCCCCCTGGGGGTACACATAGCAGCGGGATTTCCACATCCCATAACCTCCAGACGACCTGTGCAGCTCCATCCCACATCCTGTGCTGCCGGCAAGGTAGCTTCCCCCCTGCCCCAGTCCCACTCTCTCCCTTACGACAGGGGCCTCCATCTGCCTCACCCCAGCCCCTTCCCTCCCCCCCCCAAACAGACTTACCAGCTGGGCTCTGCTCTCCAAGCTCTGAGGCTGCGTATTGGCAATCAGAGGAGTTTTGGCAAGTTGTCAAGGGCTTCATGGGTAGCCCCACCCCTTGACAGGTGCCCCAGCACCCACCAGCAGCTTACCCCCCAGCCCTGGGATGGACAGGGAAGCTGCGCCAGGAGCTGGATTGGGCCTGCAGCCGCTTTTCTGGTCCGGAAGCTCCTGCAGCCTCCCTGGGCTTCTTGCGCCCTGGACCAACCCCAGCGACCTTGGGTGGCCTCCCACACTACCTCCGGGAATGGCCAGGTACTTCTCTGGGGCCCCCAGGCTCTTCACAGATGCAGGACCTCCTGGAGCAGAGAAGTGACCACGGCCTCACTCCAGCTCCTGGTGCAGCCACACCACCCATCTCAGGGCCAGAGGTGAGCTACCAGTGGGCTGCCAGGCCCCTGTGGGGCAGAGGGGGCCCAGGCCTTCCCCCTGAAGCAGTGGCACCCACTGGGGTCACCTATGGGGTTGGGTGGGGGAGGCACAGCTGGGTTGTTGACGCCCCAAGCCTAAGGCACGTGGTGTAACTTCCAAGCTACCTCCCTGTGCTTCCCGCACCCTGGGCCACATCCCCACCGACCCTTGCTGCTCCCAGTGGCTCTGGGCACCCCCTGTGCTGTCCCCAGAGGCCCCCAGCCTCCCAGCGGCAGCAGGAGTCACCAGAGCGCAAATGCAGCTGCAGGCCCAATCCAAGTGTCGGCAGGCCAGGCTGCCAGGGAGGCAAGGCACTTTCCCAGGTGGCCTGGGGACTGATCCTTTCATCCAGATGGGCAAGCATGGGGTGTATGGGGTTGGGAGTGCACACACTGGTCCCTACCTGTACAGCAGGGCTAGGACGGCTGTGGGGGGGGAGGCTGGAAATGAGTGAGCACATGGAAGCCAGTGCCAGCGGGACCCAGAGTGGGGCAGCAGGAGTCTGGGGCGTAGCTGGCTGGGCTCTATGAAGCTGACTGGGCTGCACCAGGAGGGAGAGAGGAGCTGCCCTGCTCTGGGCCCTGCCAGCACTAGCCCTGGAACACCAGCGCTGGCTTCCGTGTGCCCGCTCTTCCCCAACCTCCCCACCACAGCCCTGTGGTCAGGTGAGGACCAGTGTGCACAGCTCCAACTCTGCATGCCCCACGCTCGCCCATCTGGGCAAAAGGATCCCAGCTGCTGCTGGCTCCCATGCACCTACTCACTCCCAGTTATGTGGCTGGACCGCAGGAGTTGGCTCAGCTGCGAGGACTGGGCCAATCACTTGCAGTCCTCCCCTGCCTCCCCACCCCCAACTCTTGCCTGAACTTCCCATGCTAGTGCAGACACAAGCAGCCCCACAGTCCCAGGCCAGAAGCCTCTGCTAGGCACGGGCTTCCAGCTGGGGAGCTGGGGTGGGTGGGCCCTGCTATTCCAGGCCTGCCATGGCTTCCCCTGAGTCTTACTGCCCCTGGCTCCTGTCATTTTGACAGGAGCCGGGGCAGATAAATATTCATTTAAAAAAAAAAAAAATTTAGGGGCCCCATGGGCTGGATAGAAAGGCCTGGCGGGCTAGATCTGGCCTGTGGACTGTATTTTGCCTGCCCCTGATATAGACAGTCACAAATCAGAGCCTGCTATCCTGATACTGGGATACCTAGGCAGGCAACAAAGAGTTTTCAAAGTACCTATTAAAATGCCTTTCAATTCAAATGCTAAAAAAAAAGAATGAAAACCACCCAGATATCACACGATAAACTGTTAATATCTTTCAACTCAGCTGAAAATATGATATGCTAACAATGTATTAGAATAGATACTTCTTTAAATGTGCTCTTGAGCATGTAAGCCAGTGGTTCACAACCTCTTTATGTTAATGGCACCACCTGTTAGACTCAAGACAAGCCCCATGGAAAATGCCAACTCATGTTCTGACTAAAAAAAAAAAGAGCAATTTCTTTTTCTTCTGTTGCAAAGAACACAGATAGGCTGCAACAGGTCAGAATGTTTTTGACACGATGGATTCCTATTTGAAATCTTTGGGCTTATTTTGTGACTCATTTGCAGGGGTACACCTCACTGTGCTAATATTGAGCACCATCCTTGAAAAAAATCTCAAAGCGCCTTTGTTGCGAGTCATCCCTATAAGTCCTGCTTCCCAACTTCAGCATTCACTAGTGTGTAATATGAGTGAATATCCATAAGAAATCATTGCAAGCATCTTGTAATGATTATGACTGGGAAAAATGAAAAATTATTGCTGAGTCCCCACTTCCTACGTTTTAACTTGCACAATAATAAAATTAAGTAGGTGTGAGGGGAAGGAGAAAGACATTTTTCAATCTTTTTTTTTAAACTAATGTTGACATAATCTTGAAATAACAACACTACTACAGAATGCAAGTCTGAGGTTCATGCAAATTTTCTTTTGTGGAATAAACTGTATTGTTCAAATTGCTGATAAAGTAATATTTAAATTGAGATGCTCTATGAGAAAAACAGTCCACAGCTGCACATCGAGGAGTCAAAAGTTAGATGAATGTGATGATAACCCAAGGTGGGCAAAATATAGCCCACGGGCTGGATCCAGCTCACCAAAGGATTTTATCCAGCCTGTAGCAGGTCCCTTGGCCCCACTAGGCCCATGCACAGGGGGCAGCCTGGACTATGACATGCAGGGCTGGTCCTGCCACCCTGTGCACACATCAGGGTGGGGATGGTGCGGTGGCTGGGCTCCACTTCCTGGTAGCCCCTGCAGTGCTGGCTTCTTCTGGCTGCCACTGTTAGTGTCACTGCCACCACTCCATCCAGCCCTGCTGGCTGGGCACCTTGGCCCATCTGTCCTAAAGCCACTGCCAGGGGTGCCAGAGTGGTGGGTGGGTGAGATCTCCATGGAGACTGCCCAGGACCCTTGTGGGCAGGAGGATGGGATGGGACTGTGGGCAGGCAAAGAGTGGCAATCAGGAGTAGGACAGGCAGGTGGGGGCTGGGGCCAGGATCACAGGGCAGTGACAGCATGGGGCTGGGCCCTGGGGCAGAGCTGCAATCTGGCACCGTGCTGTCACTTCCCCGTGATCCCAGCCCCAGTCTCTGTCCACCTGTCCCACCCCAAGACACCACTCCCTGCCCACCCATGGCCCCTTCCCATCCATACGGCAAGCACATCCTGCCCGGTCTGTCCAGCACCCTCAGTGGCGAGTATGAGGTGGATAAGCCCTAGTTACATAGGATCAATTGCCCCCACCTCCTAGGCCAGGTCAGCCTTCCCCTCTCCTCCCTCCCTCTCCCCTGCCCCAGCTCATCCAAATTCCTAAAGTGGCCCTGTAGCCAAAATAACTGCCTAGCACCTACACCTGTCATCACTCCCTTGCGGGCTGGGTAGATACAGAAAGTGGTGCATTTCAACCAGGCTAGTCTAGATAGGCTGCAAAATTCAGCAGCATGGACTTTGAAAGTTTTTGATCTTGGGTAATTTGAAGCTGCCACCAAACAAAAATGGAATAGTGAAAGACATGGTTGTCAAGTGCTGACTGAGGTTTCTTGCACACTCCTGAAATGGTTAAGTAAAAATTATATACTATTTTTGCTCATACTAAGATGAGGCTCCCTCCCCACCCCCCAATCAGCTAGAAGAAAAAAAGTCCCTCATCTTGATTTGTGCATGAAGCAGGGGAGGGGGGGCAGAAGGTGCAAGGTGGCTGCTGGAGCTCTGACTGGCTTTGAGCCAGGGTCAGGGCCAGAGTCAGACCCAGAGCAGTGAGCTGCTACCTGCTCTGCTTGCCCGCTGCAGCTTCTGCCCCCATGCCCCCTTCCCCAACATTACTGTCAGGTGCAGCTCAGCTCTAGCTCAGGCTGGATTCCCTTCTAGGCATGGAACACATGGAAACTCCATGCCCTGCATGGCCAAACAGCAGTGCCACCACTGCCGCATGGCTTGGTAAGGGCTGTGCTTCCACATGCTGTGCTCCAGGAGGGAACAGAGCCTAACAAGCATCTGACAGTAAGGAGTCGGAGGGGGGGGGGGACTGGCTTGGTGGGAAGAGGCAGAGACTGTGGCCAAGTACAGTCAAAAACCCTGTGACTGAATCAATTCAATCTTCACAGGTTAGATGAAGCCAAGGCCAAATTGACCCTTTAGTGGGCCCTAGTCAAACAAACTCATGAGCCCCTTTTTCACTCAATAATTACAATAATTTTTAATGTAGGGCCCTAGGCATGTACCTGGATGGCTTATGTATTTAATCTGGCCCTAGTTGAAGCTGTGTACATTGAACCGATAAGCAAGTGAACAGACATTCACTTTTGAATCTGGAAATGCAGCCAGAAGCTGGGGCGGGGGGTTAGAGCAGATCATTTTAATCTGGAGGCGATCAGGAACAGAAGTTCAATAAATAATTCAATAAATTAAATACACATAATTGATTAATCTAAATCAATTAAGTCTGATACTAGATTCATCCAAGTTTATCTTAATCCAGTTTTGGCCATTTTGAAAGCAGTTCATGTGCACTGAACTTCTGTTGTATTACAGATTTGAGCAAGTTCCCAATCACTTATACTGATTTGTGTGTAAATTTCTGTCCCTAGCCTGTGGGGTGTGGGAGTAGGAAGAAGAAGAGACTATGGGGATTGGGTGGGAGGGGTACAGGAAGGCTGCAGGCAGAAAGGGGGGGCAGAGGGCAAGGCCCCTCCCCCGCCCAGTTATAGCAGCGGAGGAGGGACCTCTGAGTGGGGGGCACAAATTCAAGGCAATCCTCCAGTAATTAGATTCTATACCTGGAAAATTATAACAAAAAGTATATATTTTCCATAGGCAGACAGGTTCTTTGGGTAGATCTTTTATTAGAGCAACTACATAGTTGGAAAAATTGTTCTTTGTAAGCTTTCGGGCACAAATGCCCTTCCATATACATTTTCCATATACAGAATCTAATTATGGGGGAATGAGACAGAGTCATCTTAGACTTAAGTAACAGTGTTTATAGCCATCACAATGACAATTCATCCTGCAAATCCTTCTTCACGGAGTCATTGTTACTGTGCAAGTAGCTTCACAGAGCTACATGAGAGAGTACGTACGGCTTTATAGATTTGGGCTTTAGGTGTTATGCAAAAATAATAAAATCCCTCTACTTTCTTCTCCTTTCTTCCTGACTTCCCCCAAAGATGAAATCATTGCATTAAATTGAAGAATAACTGAATAAGAGTTTGCTAAGAACACTATATGTATTAACACATTACATTAATAGCTGAAAGCATCTCCTTACCTGTTGGCTCAAATAAGGCTTGGACATCAATGTCATCTGGTAAGCCAACTAAACTGAGTTCATCCCAGAATTTGACAACCTGATCCTCAGAAGGAGTTTGGGTGCTTACACTTGTACATGATGCTATGCTCTGTCGAGATCTCTCTCTGTAGCAAGGAGGAGGAAAATTATGGTTAGATAAATCTCTATTAGCACAGTTTATGTTAATTATTGAATTAGCTTTGTATTTTTCAGATGGCCTAAACACAAGGGGCAAATAGCTTGAGGTTTTCCAATTGTGATAAAATGTACTTCAAGAAAGGAAAAAAAAGCTCCTTGCACTCTGACACAGTATTTATGCCAATCCAAGAGAATGAAGAACAACACTTTTAGTTAAAAATTATATTCACCAGAAAAAAGATTGTGTTAAATCTTTCTTTGTTCAGCCTGCCTTTTCAATTCTTCAGGACACATATACTTCTCCTCTTTTAAGTGCATTTAAAAAAAAATATCTACTGGTTCATTGACAGCAGCAGGTCACAAGGCAAGACCAGACAGTACAGATCCACATGAAAGAGGGCCATGTCTCTCGGGAAGTGGAAAAGCCTGGAATGGAGAGAGGGAGGTGGTGCTGTAAGTGGAGGGTGCCAGCTGCAGCTTTCTTATGGCTTCCTCTTCACAACCCTGACAGCTGCTCTATGGTATAGCACTGACAGTATTCTCAGAGGAGAATCTGCCCTACCAGCCAGAGGTAAGCTGCAGTGATTGCACACAACTAGCTTGTATGGGGGAAGGGAAACAAGGGTAGAGGATGGAAAAGGTAGACTGCAGTACACGCATTTGCCGTACTTTTAAAAAAAAAATCAAATTAAGTACAAAGGAAAAAAAGAGAAGAAAGAAAACCAGTAAAATAAGACAAAGGCTACTATATCAGGATGAAACACGAGAAATGAATTAATGAACAGCACCTATTAAACAAAAAAAGCCACAAGCAAACAAGCTCATGACAAACTAGGCCAGTATAGAGAATACCATCTTTCTGACTTTAACCTGACCTAACAATTATCCAACAAACATAAGATTCACTGGCTCAAGGAAAGCAACTGGGCTCCATCCCAAACGCACAACATTACTTCCTGGAATTGCTTTAAGTGTTGGCAAGAAGTCCGCTACCTCAGGGACGATCATGGAAGTGAGCACTGGGATTTGTTTCTGGGTATTCACAACTTTTTACTTCCATGACTCATTCCAGTTTGTAGGTCTTCTGCTGCTCAAAAGGTTCTCAAATTTGCAGGAGCATAAAACAGTTGGGATCATTTTGGTGCTACTCATAGAAAAAAAACTGATCTACTTGTTGAAGTAATGAGCAACAGCATGTAATGAAGCTAATCTGTAGACTCTGGAAAACAAAACTATATCATCTTACATTTGCTTCACTTAGAAGGTTACATTCAGAAATACTAAATGTTCAGAAAGACTAAATAAAAGCTGAAATTGCATAAAAAATGATGGTTAAGACCCTTCCACAGAGGCCAAAGGAGTGTGAAAATCACCCATCTCATATCATGATAAATCAAAGTCCAATGCCAGAAATAAAAGATGCCCTCAAATCTAGCATCTACTGTCAATAAAATATTTTCCTTATAAATTAAAGCTTTAAATTAAATCCTTCTCACATCAAGCAAATGTCCAAAATACAGTAGACATATAATATGAATAAAATCCTGAAGAAAAATGTAAGCCATAAATAAATCCAAAAAGGAAAAAATAAATCCCAAGCTATAAATATGTGAACTTTCAAGCCAGATCAATTTATAGCTTAATTTTAAAATTTACACTGTCATTTCCCCTTGAAAAGAAAAGCATTTGCCGTACCACCTACTTTTTACTGATCCTTATTAAAAAAAAAAATCACATGCCACAGGAACATAAAAGGACAAAGATTAAGTTGTAATTTTTGCCCAAATAGTAAATTTACACTAAACCAGAGAGAAACCTTCTCTAGCCCACCAGTGCCTTTGTGCATTATACTCGTATCTGCACGACCCTGCAGATGTAAACTGTGCGCACACAGTTGTGGAGCTGGAGTGCTGCAATGGTCCAGGGAATGCGAGAAGCAAGGTTTTTCGGTGATATTTTTCATTCAACTAATTGTATAATTGAGAGAGATGTCAGGCAAGCTTTCAGGCACAAAATGTCCTTCCTCAGATGGGAAAGAGCAAAGCACTGGCAGAAACAGAAAACATGCCAAAACTATTCCCACAAGGATTATAGCCCTAGAAGTGCCTTCAAACCCAACAAAAAAGTTCCCCCCCCCCCAAAATTAAAATTCATATCAAAATCTGCAATGTGGAAATCTGACCTCCTTCTTAACACGTGCGTTTAAATTCACTTCTATCAAAGAGAGAAAACCATTGCCGCTTTTCTGCTCACTTATCCTTATGCAGAGATTGAACATTCATGTTTTAATACAGGGTTTCTAAACTGAAATTAGTATAATAACTAAATAGATTCAATATGGCTAAATATTCGACATAAAAGTAGCGTGGACGCAAAGCTACGCACGCCTTGGCAATCCAGAATACCTTAAAATGTTCCACCTTAAATCCTTTTAAAAGGCAGCCTCTTTGTTATTGTTTCATTTCCTACTTCACTTCTTCATTGTATTGGCAGCAGTCCAGCGCCTGCAGCCAATCAGAAAGCTCCAACACAACAATGCTTTAGTACTTAAACTTGGCTGATTGCCAGCACTGCACTTGGGGATGATTACATCATCACCCTCGAGGGACGGAGCTGGTTAGTTGTTCCAAGCTAAATTAATTTTGCACTTTCCCATAGGCTACAAAAACCTCTACTAATCAGCCAGCACAACACAATCCACATATTAGCGAGGCAGCTCTGAAACGAGACTACATCTAACCATGGTAACAGAAAAAAAATCCAGAATTACAAAATCCAAATATATAATCTACTGCATTGTGCAAATAAATCAGAAAAGGCTGCATTCCCAGTTAGATACAGTTTAAATTTCCTTTTGGTAGGTATATTAAATAAAGTTTCAGTTGGTGCCATGCATAAGCATCTCCATGCATCTAACTGGTTATTAAAAGTGCTTCTATGGCAAAAGGGACCTAGGACACTACTGTACTTCAAGAACGAGAGACAGGATGTTAGCATACATGAAAAGTAAACAGAGTTTTGACTAGTAGACTCCTTTATTCACATGGCATGCGACATTACCCAGTAGTAAGGGTTAATTTTTACAGAGAAGAAAGATAAAAAGATGCACTGAAGTTGTTGGTCCCCCTAATGTACACACAGCGGTTTAGAAATCAATTTATTGGGTGGCTCTCCTTCCAAACTTGCATTCTGTCCATCTATTCACATGGTTTAAGAGCACTTGTATTTAAGTAAGAAGGGTACCTTTTTGTTCACAAAAATCGATATTCTCACTAACAGAGGAAAGAAAAAAACCCTTAAAACCCAGGATGCAGATAGCTGCTTTTCTGCATGGCTTACTTTTGTTTCAAACAGATGAAAATGATTGAGGGTCAAATGGTTTTAGAATTATTTGCTTTCAATTTATTTACCTATCAGGACTTACAAAAACATGCTTCTTCGTCTCCATAAAACACATTTTTTTAAAATAAATGCTTTACTTTAATAAATGGCGTACATTTGTATTTGTAGAAGGAAACAGGCTTACCTCTTCTGTCCTCTTTGCTTGCGAGGCACTGAGTTTTGCCTTGGAGGTCTCTCACAAGCTCCATCGGTGCTTTCGTTGGCTTCACTCTTATTTAAAGGCTGGTTCTTCCATGGGATGATGAACCCTGGTGTTGGACTGAATTGTTTTAAGTCTCCTTGTCCTAACGAGCTTCGTTCACCACAGTAACAAAAGGCGCAGAGCTGTTCACTGAGAAAGAGAAGATTTTTTATTTTTTCTTAGAAAACAGCATGAGAGGCTAGCCTATCAATTGTAGGGCTTCATATCTATTTGACTCAATCACACAAAACACTAAATAGAGTAAAAAGTAAAATCATCATGTAACCATTTAATACGACTTCCCATGGTTTAAAATTATAAAGCATTATTTTTCTTTTTGTTTTTGTTGTCATAAAGAATCTGATAAAACTGTGGACATCCTATGTTTTTTCTAGGCTTAAAACTTTGTAGCCCAGGGGTGTCAAAGATGCAGCCTATGGTTGGATCCAGCCTGTGGAGCCCCATGATCTGGCCCGCGGTGCTCAGACCATCCCCGCACGTCACATATACAGTACACACTGACCCCGGTCCAGGGCATAAAGCCAGTCTGGCACATACTACATGCGGTGCCCAGGGCTGGTCCAGGGGGCATGCTGGGTGCAGCACCCACAATGGACCAGCCCCATGTGCCCTAGACCGGCTCCATGCACTGCATGCAGCACTTGTACCAGCTCCAACACCGCACAGCACATGCCAGACCAGCTCTGCATACGGCGTGCCACGTGTGTGGCCCAATGGACTGACCCTTTGCACTGGCTCTGGCTTGCAGGGTACAAATGTGGGTCTGCTCCAGCCCGTGGACTGGCTCCACGCCTCTCATCTGGCCGAGTTGGACACACATGCCCTAACCTATCAAAAAGCCTCACCTATTCCACTGTGTCCAAAATTGCTGATGGAAAAAGGAGAAGCTATCACATTAAGATCCCAAGTCTGGCATAAAGGAAATACTGAGTAGTAGAAAACTAACATGACTGACCATATAAGCACGCACTGCATGTGCATCACTTACATACAGGTTCCAGTAAACAGTATATAGGAGATAAATACACAAATTGGTATACAACTGTATGCATGTATATATTTTTTATAAAAACAATGATCAAACCTAGATACACACTTTAAAAATAATGGGAAATATACATCACTGACTGTACAAACACCCTGAATATATAGATATATATAGATATAGATAGAGAGAGAGACAGCGCGCCACTGACCCATCCCACACATGCTAAGATACTCAGCAGCCCCACCTTACAAGAAGACTTCCAAATACAGTACCATAACCTATCAAGATATCCTTGTAACATTTGCCATTTTATTTTATACGCGTAGCACCCTGTCAGCTCTAACAGCACTCCTTGTGTCACATCATATGGAGGCTATTGCACAGTACTTCTCAAATAAACATACCACAACTTTAAAATGTGAACTTTTGTGATTTGCATGAACACCCTTTAAAGGGAAAATTATTTAACATTTTTATATGCATAAGTGAGCAACTTGTTTTCTTCTTACAGTGTCCCTATAACCCCCAAAACATGCCTAAAGGAATCTGGCATTGGGGTGAAGGTCTGGTTTGGAAAGAATCCCATATAAATAGAATTTAGCACATCTCAAAGGTGGCGTATTTGGACTCTGGGATTTGTAAATTGAAAATAAAACTCCCTAGAGGCCAAATTACAGTGCAGTGTTCACTGTGAGTTGGAAAAATAACAGGTTTCCTGCACTGTTTGTCAAGGTCAGGTAAACGCAGCAACAGCAGAAAGAAGAAAGAGGGATTAAAAAGGGACAAGCTGCAGCCCAGAATAGCGGACTTTGACAATTCAATAAAACAACTTAGCTTTGCCTTAATGTACTCAGAGACAGCCCAAAATCTGGCCCTTATCAGAGAAACACTTGGAGAAGGTAAGAAATGGAATAGGACTGAAGGCCTCTTAAAGGTCTCTTAATTTTTCATGCAGCATAAGACTGGCCATCTCAGGAGCACAGGCCATCAAAGAGACACTGTTTTCTGGTTCACATCTTAACATATATCCAAAAGCAAATAGCATGCTACCACTGGTATCAGAGTTGACACACTTCCAAGATGGCAGACCAAACTTGGGAGCTATATGACCTTATCTAATGTAATAGTTTGTTCCCCTCAGCACTCAAAATAAAACTGTACCCTGATGCCCCATGCATACTCTTCCCCTGCAACCCATCCTTCTAGGCACAGGACAGGTGCTGACCTCTATTTGCAATGTGAAACCCACTGCAGAGACTGCTCATCACTAACAGGCAAAGGGTTTGCTCTAAAAATCTTGAAGAGAGCATATCCAGAGACAAAAAGTTTTGATTAAATTAAAAAATCCAAAGGAATGAGAGAGAAGTGTACTGCATATAGGTGAATATAGAGCTCGTCCATGATGTAACATTGAGCTTAATGAGGCAGAACAGGAAATAAGTGCATATTCATATTTTAGTGGTTACAGGTTTATGCATATAAATACAAGGTAGCACGGGAAGCAGGGGTCAGCACCCAGGCCTCTCTCCCTCCCTCCCAGGACAGTGCCCACTGGCTCACTACTCTTTCTCCATTCACTCTTGGATGTTCAGTTGGGGAAGGGTGTCAAATATTCAGCCCATGGGCTGGATCCAGCCTGTCCAGCTTCTGGATCACCCATCTCCATGGGTGGGCTTAGGCCCATGAAGCTCTTTTCAATGGCTGCCAGTGTTAATCCCTACAGCTGCCAGAGAAATGTTTCATGGCAGCTCTGGATCCCAGTGAGTTAATGCCACTCACCTTCCCTTCCCCCCTTCCCATCCTAGTATTTGCCACCAAAATTAGGTTTTTTAGTAGCCCCTGGTGCCTAAAAATTGGCATCTGGGGAAAAGTGGGAACAAATGGCAGCAATGTTAACTCCTCGAGTTGCACAGCTGCACTGAAAGTGGCTCCAGAAGTTGCGGAAATTAATGCCGCTGCTGCAACTCATAGGCAGCCCAGTCTAAGGGAAGCTCCAGGGGCTAGAGTCAGCCTACAGGGCCAAACAATACCACACTCCTGAGCTAAAGCACTGCCTGGAGAATTGGGAGATGGGAGTGCAAATCCCCTGAAGTCAATGTCTCCCATGTCCTGTATAAATCATTTCAACAGGCTACTAAGGGAAAGACAAAACAGTGCAACCACCAAAACCACAGATGCTCTCAAGACACAGTTTCAGGTTGATGTCTCCCTGTTAAGGAGCCCAAACCCAATAAAACTGAATCCATAACAATGAGAATTAAGCTGGAGCCAAGTCCCATGTTGGAGTCAGCTACAGCTGTCCATTGGAGGGCTCTGCTCTCCCCTAAGCCAAACACAATCCGCCTGCCAAGTCATAAAATTTCCCACTGCCAGAATGGGAGCGCCCTACCGCTGCGCAGGGTGCAACAGGATCTGCCTGGAGGAGCACAAGGCTGTCCAAGTGTCAGGATGGAGAAGAATCACACGGCTGCCAGGGTGGAAGAGAACTGCTCTCCTGAGCTACACATGTACTTCTGGGATGACTGGAGCCTAGCAGTGCTAAACATTTAGCAGACGAGGGGAATGTGAGCCCAAACCTTTCACTTAGAAAAGATCAGGTAAATATCTTACGGCCTGGTGTACAAGGAAAAACTAACTTCTTCAACTAGCAGATGATATGCACAAAAAAGTACTAATAAAACCCAGTCCTTTCTCACATAGGAATACAGAGTCTGATCCTGGGGAGTTTGAAGAGCTCTCAGTTCACGCTAATGACAACAGAAGCTGAGGACTTTCAACAATTTACAAGATCAAATTCTTAATTTGTCAAATGTCAAATGTTTTCAGAACAGACTATTAAAAATGGGGACAACGATTGCTTTATAAAATTTGTTGAAATGAAAGAACTAGCCAACTACCATTATACTTCCAACTTTCTTTACGCTGTTCCAGGCATCATTAAAATGGATAAAAATTCATCATTTATCTTCTCAACTGTACTAAGCCAGGTTTCATTCTCTTATGCACTACTTCAAATCCAGAGATGGCTCACTGCTACTTGGGAGGGAATAATAAACAGTGCTATTTTATATAGTGTTCTTCATTGCAACGTTTTTCCTACGCCTATCTCCTCTTTTATGTGTGGGAGATAGATGAAAAGAAAGAAGGGCATCAAGGTAGACAAGCACAGTACAATAATTGCATTCTGGTGTTGGAAGGGACAGACGGACAGACTTTTTTATTTTTTGTCAACGGCAATAAAATATACACCTGATCCTCAGCCAGGGACATGCTGAGAAACCATAATAGGAGACCAACTTAAATATGCACCCCCTACCATGAAACATCCTCAGCTCAACGACACTTGCAACAGAGAAGCTTGTCCTCCTAATTCCCAGTCTCCTAATGGGACTAGAATTTGGTCATCACATTCTTAATGAGAACATGGTTTTAATCTATTGCAACATGCTCTTCTGTGTACTTGTACAGGAAAACTCTATTTTTCTGGTAGCATCTGGACAGGTAAAAAGCATGGGTCAGATCCAAGCCCTAATGCTGGGTCCTCCCTATCAATACTTTCTAACCAGATAAAGAAACTGAGAGCTCATCCCACACCCCTTCCCAAAATTGAAGCCTTCTTCCTCCTTATAGGTAGACGCTCGCTGTGTTAAGAGGATGTGGAAAGGGAAGATACACTCCTAAGGCAGTGTTTCTTAACCCATGGGTTGTGACCCAAAAGTGGGTTGCAAGAATAAAATGAAAGGGTCATCAACAAACTTTAAAAGAGGATTTCCCTTTAAAGGGGGAAAACGTGGGAAACTGTGGCTTTTCCCTTGCAGGCTGGCAGAGCGCCAGCCTGTGAGGGGCTGCTTGGGGCCCCCCATACCCCACACACCTGTCCCCTGCCCTGCATGGGCAGGGCGGAGAGTTGGGAGTGAAAGGCACTGGGTTGGGACTGGGCTTTGATGTTTACGAATGGGTCCTGGTACAAAAAAGTTTGTGATCCACTGCCCTAAGAGGCCAAATCAAGGTGAGCAGGTTGCGTTCTACTTGAAAAAAGATTTCCCAGGGGAAAAATCCCCCAATGCCAGCTATATTGCAAATCTGAATACAAGGGAGATATTCACTTGAAGCATAAAGGGACTAGAACCTTTAAGACAATACTGGGGGAAGAGTGTACAACCCACAGATAACCTATTCATTTTGGTGCTGAAGCTCAGAGCTCCTGTGATTGGCAACTTTCTCCCATGTTTCCCCATTACTGGAATTCAGACCGAAACAGCCATGAAGAAATGTTATTAAAAGTTGCACAAAATCTTGATAGACAATGAATTTACAAGTTAATAAACCTGCTCTCTGAAGGTAGGGGTAACTAAGGGATGGGTATATACAAAAACAGCAACAAGTGGTTTAACAAAGATCAACAGAAAACAAAGAATGTATTTCTGAAATGCAAGCCACGTTTTAAATAACGTTTCTAAACATAACTATTACAAATGAAAAAATACCTCTTCTCTCATAGAAAAAATAAAGGAGTAGAACAACTCAATCAGGAATTTCTGACGGTCTGCAGAAGTGGCACCTATCGTGTAAATATATCTTTTTAGCGAGTTTGTTGAAAAAAATCATAATAAAGTTCCTTATACTTTTTATTGGTAATGTTAGATACGGGCAATAGCCATGATTCAAAGTTAAAAGCTGCACTGGTGATAATTTGTTTTACCTTTAAACCACACAAAGCAATTAAGCCACATTACACACTAATTGCTTTCCAATTTTTTCAAATGAGCACAGTTGGAGTTCTGCATGCACACAATCAACCTAACAGTACTTTTCACATTAAAAACAACACAACACACAAATAAACAATTTACTGACATTTGTAAAACAAAAAAAATTCATTTATAAAAAATATACTCTTATTCAGAGTAGTCATGTCTCAGCCTTCAGCTCAAGGTAAATATTTAAAGTCGAGTTACAGCAGTTTGAAAAGACAGTTGCAGGATGAAAACCAGGAGATACTCTCAGTGCAGCAAGTACCATCACAACACGGATTTTAAATAAAATGAATTTCAAGAAAAACTGTCAGTAGATCTGAAGAGGAAAAATTATCTCAAGGCTAGCTATAGTCATTCTTCAAGCTCTGACTGAAGAGATTCATAGCCTCCAGCAAAAATCCACAGAGAAACAACACTGGGGAAATCCAGGAAGATTTCACAGAACTTCATGAATACTTGATTTAACCCATAGATAGCAAACGTAAGTCTCAGGCCTATTTCCAAAGAGGTTTAACAGCTCAAATTTCTTGTGCTCACCGGGGATCACATGTGTAAATTAAACTCAGTCTCTAGGCAGATGTAATTAAAATGACACTAAAAGATGCAGCATCTGCATATGAGAGCCAGGACCAGTAGCACTGCCTAGGGTTGCCTGATACATACATCCCATTACACAACCCGACTTACAACTGTGTACAACTTTGCCAAGTTAATTATTAGGGCCAAAATTTTACACAAGCATTGTTCATAACATGCAAAACTGCCTCAGGCTGAGTTTCTCCTTTCCCCTCTTCCCCCACTAAATTTAAGCCACAACAGGTTCAGCCATTGTAGAAAATGAGGCCAAGTAAAACAACATATTGATCCCTATGATCATTTTACATAAACATTTCTTTGAAATGCTTTTGCGTTTTGGAGAAGGGACTTAACATTTTACTGTGGTTGGTCCCCGTGTCAGGGACGTGTCTTTTACTGCTGTGAAAAACCAACCCAAATTCATCCAAGTTGTGAACCTTGAAAACCACGTAAGAGTTCTCAAATGCTAAAACAAATCGTTGCTAGAGCTGAATACTGAACTCCTCCTGGGACTCCATCCTCACGCCCTTCAGCCTCCCTCACCTCTGACACGTGGCCAGACTCCATGGTTGCTTACAGGTGTAAAAAGACCCCCCAAAAACAGTGCTTTACTTTAAACTCAGCGTGCCCCTGCGCCAAGTGCAGAGCATGAAGAGGCATTACGTTAGTTGTCCCCAGCTCACCCAATGCAGGTGTAGATTGGGCACTTTAGCAGGGCTTTTTTTGGCACTTAGCTGATTCAATTAGCTATAAGATATTAGATAAAAGCACCGAAAAGCTCTGCTGAAGCGCCTGACCTATACAGATGTTGCATGAACCAGGTTGAACTAATATGGTGCTTCTTCCAGTAAAGTGTCCTTTTTTCCCCTCACGTCTGCCAGCAGTCCATATGCCCAAAATGACTGACCATGCACCGGCCCTGGGGGCACAGGGATTCAGAAGGATTTTTTTGCAATTTCAGTCCTTGACTACTTTGAATGAGGACGTGGCTGGGCACTGAAAATGGGAACAGGGAGAGCCTGACTTCCTAGTCCTTTCACTAAGTCTAACCTGGCATCTATACTGACTACAGAGGGAAGCGATGTGATGTGAAGGGCAGTTTGGGGAAGACAGAAAGGTGACACAATGACCACTATTAAGTTTTATCTGTTTAACTATAGCAACTAGAAGGGTACAAAGATCACAGTCTCTCACTGACACTGCTGCGAGAGGAAAACCTCTGGTGTGGATGCAACTATACTAATCAGAGAGGGTCTACTGCAAGGGTGGGCAAAATGCGGCCTGCCAAGCTATTCTATCTGGCCCACAGGGCCCCTAAAAAATTTAGAAATTAATATTTATCTGCCCCTGGCTGCCAGTCTTGCGGACCTCGATGGTTTGCTAAAACTCAGTACGTGGCCCTCCAGCCAAAATAATTGCCCACCCCATGTCGATTGCCTTAGCTTATGTTGTACAAGAGGTGGAATAGCTATACTTTGGCAAAAATAAACTGAGCCTAAAATGGAGCTTAAGATTCATCTTTCTGGTGTCAGCAATTAGCTAGGAACCCCACTGGCAAAATGAGCATCTGATTCTCCTGTACTTTTAGCCTGCAAAGAAGATGCCAGCCTACTACTGCTGACAGTTACTCGGCTCAAATGGCAGAGGGCTGCGCAGTGGCTGTAAAGGTTCTGCCCCTGCTGAACCATGTAGGTGTCAATAAAGTACTACTACTTGATGACATTATTTCACTTGTATTTTTTTAAAAACCTAGGCAGTTACACACAAAAAAACCCACAAGTTACAAGAACATTAAAATTACAAATGGCAAGCACTCAGTTGAGGAAATGCTAGATTTAGTAACCTTAATTGAGTTCCCATGGGCATATACATATATAGTCTTTAATGTTCAATGTCCATATAATATTTTTCCCCCATAGGACACCTGCTTCATTTAGTGCACAAAATGTTCAGTACTCTATTAGTGAGTCACTATTCAAATACTTGTTTTCACCTCATTGTTCAATGCATGGCCCTTGGCCTCATTTACTGTATACTATTGAAACCCTTCTCTAAAGCCTTGTGGGCTTTTCCTATGCAGCTCATCTCTAGCATCTGAATACTTTACAGATATTAAATTTAGCTTCATAACGTCTCTGCAAGGGCAGATGAGCAAAAACTGAGGCACATGGCTTCAAAGTGAGTTAGGTAGGCATCCAAATATTTCTAACAGAAGTGGGTCTAAGTCAAAAGCATCCCCCAGTTTTCTAATTCATCCCCATACCAAACCTACCCCATGTAGGAAGAAGAGCTCTTGTGGAAAAGGCAGTGCACGATCCTGCAATTAAATACTGCATGTATTAAAAAAAGGGATTATTCTGGGTTGCACAGGAAGTCCTAATCTTGCATTTCCTAAACTGAATGCTTAACTTTGCAACCTTAATAACTTTCTTTTAACAGTTTTGTGTGTAATACTAAACACAGTTCGCTCTTTATCTTCTTTTGCCAATCACTGCAGGAGATTATTCTGTTGGGATTATCCAATCTCTATGCCACACTATAATTTCTTCATTTCATTTCTTTCTCCACTAAGTGCTACAAGGAGCATTGCAATGCCCCACCTTTGAAGACCAAAAAAATAATAAAATGGAAGGAGCAAAATTGCTACTTTTCATCAGGCACCTTACTGTCCCTATCTCTACATGCACCTTGTTTTTAGAAAACAATAAAACACCGTCTAAATGGAACCTGTTCGACCTTCTGCAGTTTCTTTTGCCTTGTAGAGTATTATCATGCTGCCTGTTCAAAAACAAAGCAAAAAACCAGAACATTTCTTTTTAAAAATCTGACACTTTAAACAGATGGGATGCACTTTTTTCCACAAATGGAATTTTGAAAACATCCCTTTGAAACATACAACCCCCAATATTATTATTTTTAATACTGTAAGATTAAAATCATCTTTAAAATTAAGAATTTAAGTTGTTCTGTTGACTGTTGAATGCTTGGAGTTGGGACAATGGGAAATGAAGAAAGTAAATAGAAGTGGTTTCTGCAGCTGGCCAGCTCCTGGCAGCTTGCCAGCCCATTGGGATGCTACTTCCTTGAGCTGCAAGCAGAAAAGAGCAAGGGAGCAGGCTCCTCTGGAAACAACTTATCAGTTCCAGCTCAGCCAGAAATCTTGAGCTGACAGGAGGCTCTCAGAAGATCCTGAAAACAACAAGGAAGAATGCTCCAAAATCCTGACACTCAAAAATGCTGCGAGAACTGATGACACTGCCATGACTGATGACTCTTTCTTCCTGATATTGCTGCCTCTCCCTGCAAGTGGTCAATAATCCATTGCTTGCTTCTGAACAGATTCCTCTTTTTCAGCCTGCTTTATGTCTAATACTATTTATCCTGATATCTACAGCACTCTACTTCGAGTTCTAATCCAAATGCTGTTACCACTCCTTTTAATAGCCAACTCTTTCTTGGACTAGCATGCACATATACGCTGTGCTATGTAGCTCAAAGCTACAAATTTGGCTCCGTTCCTAGTTGTCACTCTTAGGTCTGTCACACAGCCTCAGACTTGACAGGGATCAGGGAGAAGTACAAAAAATAAAGTTCTGAATGCCAGTTGCACAGAAGTAATACTGGTTTCTTAATTACTGATATCTGCCTGTTCCAGTTTTGATGCACTTGAGTTATACTGTAACTTCATTCCTAATGAACATCTACAAAATGTAAGTAATTAATTTCAGTAAAATGTTTCACTGTAGGTCCTTTACACTATTCCTTCCTTGCAACTTCAGCCTTAACTTTACCTAAAAATAAAAAATCCTGCACAAACCCTTTATCCAAGATGTCCCATTTACTCACAACACTACAGCGAGCAAGACCTGTGGAACAATGCCAATGCATTCACTTTCTTTCACCAAAACCTTTGCTACCTTTTCATGCTCTCAATTTCAGCTTTGCTGGTTGCAAAACCTTCTTGCGTGGTTTCCCTAAAATACAAGCATTTCTAAACTTTAGGAGATATGACTGCTCCGGCCAGATACAGCCTTGCCCTGGGAAGCAGAACTGCAATGTTCACCTAAGAAGCCATCAACAGTAGCTCTGTATCTCAGAAAAATCAGCTTCAAAACTGAGGGTTTTTTTAAACGTCTCAAAGATTTACACACCATCCTACCTTTTTAAACTCCTGACATAAAAACCCCCTCAAATGTCTATTCAGTTGTCAGTTTAATGATAACATAACAGAACTCCATCAAAAATAGTGGGTTTGTGTATACATGCGCGCATAAAACTTTTAGGTTTTTAATATTGTTAGCGTGGTCCCTGTGGATAACTTCCCTTCTTACAGAAGCTTGCGAACAAATAAAAGGTACGTGATGCAGATGGTTACGACGCAGGTTCAAACCTGAATTAGGTGGCGGTGACGACCTGAATTATTTTATCAGATGTCAGAATCACATATCCACATTTTAAACCCTCCCCAAACGGACAACTTCTGTGCTAGAAAGAGCCCCACTGTTGGATCAGTAGCTGTGTTGAAAATATAGATACAAAAAAGATTTCTACCGAAGTGCGAAACCCTTTCAGTGGTGCTTGCCCACAATATAAGTCGTCTTTTTCCCTGGGTCACAGAATTGCTGCTTCCACTGAGCCTTGTGGCTTGCATATACCCAAAGTTCAAGAGGGGGAAGTCAATACAACTACTATTTATCTGCACATTACTGAGTCTCAACATAAGGATTGTAATGTACAAGACAGAATTTAAGAAAACTAGGAGGGCTGTTTTTTTGAAACGTCGATTATTCCAAAACACTCAAAATGTCATCTGAACCAAAGTAATTCTTATGTTACATTACTGCTGTTACAAACCTTTTTCTTAGTAAAATAACTGTACTAGTAATTACGCTGTATCCAATTGCACTCAAGCTTCCAAATCTTTAATTTAAACAGTTAATACTTTGTAATACTGAAGTTTTCCTGTGTAGCCTGATCACCAAGGACAATACTCAAGAAACAGGCTTTTCCACCCCCACTCCCCCTGTACACTAATTAAGCCATCAGTCTCAAATATAGCAGCTGCCAACACAGGCTGCTGCTAATGCTTCAAAGCACCAGCTCTGTCCCAAGCCTGTACTCCCAGCATTCTCCGCAGCATTACTCAACTCCCAGCCCTGCCCCCACCACTGACTCAGCAGCCGACTGGCTCACTAACCTGGTTTTGGCTTCAACGCCAACGGAGGCAGTGGAGCTTGCAGACTCCTCAGATACTGAGCGCTGAAGAACTGGTGTTAGCTGCTTGTTCCCGTCCACTTCGGTTTGGGCATCCTCCTCTGGAGATTGTTCTTTGACTTCTGTTTGACAAGAAAGAAATTTGTGTAACATTTGATTACTGTGGCTATAAAAAAAAAAAATGGTTAAAAAAGAATCCCCCCTACAAATCTGCTTTGTTTCTAAATAGATCGGTCAGGTTAACTCGACTAGACAGAAAGCGCAGACTGAGGACCACTCCTCTTCAAAATCTAGCTTCATGTCGACCGTGGTCATTCTCAGCCAGGCTGCTACCCCACCCTGGGGAGCTGGGAGCTGCATTTTTTCAAGCACCACACAGCATTAGCACTGTTGCATGTAGAAACATCTACACACGATTCACAAGATAAAGCCAGAGGCTTCAAATACAAAACCCGAGTACAAAATGAGTCTGACCTAGCAGGGGCAGAATTTTTACAACAGAAGAGCAGTTCTGTTATTTTTTCTGTAGTCGAGAAAACTCAGCCAAAACTCAGAGCTCGCATTTCTGAGGACTGCCTCCAGTCTAAATAGGGGGGCCTTGAGTCTGAGAACCGCTGGGCTACTTGAAGTGCAGTCAGCAACTTCAAATGACATTGTGGAATCCCATGACTTTCTCATTAACTTACATATCAAAATGGCTTAATTAACAAATTAACTGACAAACTTCTCATGATTGCATGTTTATATATACGCAGTTTGTGCAAGGAAAAAAAATCTGTTTCACCTAAGCAAGAGGACAACTGCCAGATGAGTACATGTTATGTGTACAAAGCATAAAGTTGAGCACTCGTAAGTTAGGAAATAACATGGACTGTGTAACTTTAATTCTGCCTGCTTGTACTGTACTTCCATCTCCTGCACTGCATGAGTCACGGATCCTGTGGAAAACCCGTATGCAATCATGCAGTTAAAGTCTGAATCTGCACAAGGGGGTCGGATGATGGGTGCAAGGGTAATACACTTTGGCATTTCCCAAGTTCCTGATTTTGTTACCTAAATCATCTTTAAAAAGATTACTCACTCATGCTCTTTGTGTGCGTGTGCATGCGCATGCACACACATATACTCTCCTAGGAACTTTTAAAATTAGAATTCAAAGAAAAATGTAAAATAAATAGTATTATACGGAAACACAAAATCCTCACTAAGAATCATCAGCTAGTCTTGAACCTAATGACTTTCACCCTATGGCACAGTTTTACTCAATCCTTTCCCGAAGTGGAAGGAAGAGATACCAAGGTCAGGTTTGGGGCCTCTCTCTCAAACTGGAAAATAAGTTTTACTACCTTCTCTCTCAGTAAAATATAAATGGGATTGAATGGGACAAAGACACTTCCATATACCAAAGATTTCTTCTACTGACTACAAAAGGCCAGCTGCAATCTGTAGAGGTAAAATAGTTTCCCAAAGAGGAGGCTGCTAGATCCTTTATAAAGGAAAAGGATAGACAACCTAAGTATGGAGATTGCTACCTGCTCCAGTAATAATCATGTGTAGACATATAAATATATCATGTAAAAATGAACCGGGAATAAAGAAATACTTAAGGAATTAAATGCAATTAGCTTGATATTTATACCAAGACTTTGGGGGCAAGTTTCTCTAACTCAACAGTACTTCCAGACATTTATGTTTTTTAAGGTTATTCTCTAGCTTTCACTGCTTACATTTTCTAGTCAAGTCAGAACTATAAGGGGAAAAAATTAATCAGCTTAGAAAAAAATCTGAAGCACTGAATCTTAGATTTTGGAAGGCATAGGTGGGAATCCCATTATCTTGACCCTAACAATAGGGAGATCCTGTAGCTAAAGTGCAAAATGCTCACTTGAAGCAGCAAGAGCTCTATGCCATTAGCTGCTGCAAAATCAAACCCAGTGAAGGTAAATCAGTGATGGATTTAGAGTACTTAAGCAAAGAACAGAAATTCACTTTTAAAGGATTCAAAAATAAATAAAGGTCAAAGCAAGTTCCAGGTTAAATGACATTTTCAAAACACAGCAAAGTAATCTGTTATAGAAGATGCATTATTTGGATCGAGAAAAAGTAAGTAGCAGAACCTTTGGTATGACTGGTAAGGCTTTGAAGAAAGTCACCACAAATGTTGAGTTTTTTTAAATAAACTATTAAGTAGTACAAAGAGAAAAAAATTCCAATATAAAACTGCAACTTTAAGAAAGCATATCCTACAGTTCAATTGTCAGCTTGAGATAGGAAACCGTAAGTCTTCCTTGTGTCATGAACAAATACGTTCCAGGTAAGCTATTATTTGACTTGTAATCAGCCACACTTACGAAGAGCTTCTGTATGAGACTAACAGCCAAATTCACAGTAGTGCTATTCTGATTTGAATTAAGGATTATTTAGCCCCTGCCACACACTACACTTAACACAAATTAAATCGCACCTTAAGTTGTGAACCAGCCACATGTTCAATCAATGGCAGCAAGGAATAAGCCACAAAATTACTCTACAAAAGTGTGCGATAACCAGGAATCTGGGTTTTCCATTTCATATGGGGAAAATGGAGAAAACCGCAGATTTTCCCCTTTACCAGAGGAAAATGCGGATTTTTCATTTTAACAGAAAAACCTCCAGATTTTCCACTTTTCCAACAAGTTCTTTGCAGGCTGGCAGAGTACCAGCCTGCAAGGGGCTGGGGGGAGCAGGAGGAGGGCTGTCAGGCAGGCGGCCCATTTGGTAGCAGCTGCAGCTCAGGCACTGTTGCAGGGGGCTGCATAGCCCTGGCAGCAGGGGCCCCCTCCAGCAGGGCTGGGGTGGCAAGTGAAAGGCACCAGCAGGACCATGGAGGGGGAGTTACAGGCACCAGCAGGGCTGTGGGTGGGGAGTGAGGGGCCTGGACCTGCGTTTTGTGAGTGGAAGGGGCAGGGGGAGCTCTGATTTTCCATGATAAAATACCCCAAATCAAACACCAAAATGTACAGATATTTAGAATTTATTTATTATAGTGATTGAGGCTCTAGTAGGCTTCTAAATGGCTTTAAAATTTTAAATATATCAAGAAAACATTGGTGTCAACTGATACCTAATACATGTATAGCTAAAGTTGACACCAATGCTTTCTTGATATATTTACAATTTTAAAGCAGTTTGGAAGCCTACCACCATATACATGGTGGCCTTTCATTTTAATCAGGGATTTGGGGGTTTTAATCTGAGAATTTGTGATATATATATTTTTTTTAATCAGGGAAATTCAGAATACCTGGTAATAATGTCATCATTTGTTCCTATTCTGCCATGAATTGAATGTGTGGCCAGGTACAACCCCACAGCTGGGAGCCCAGAGCAGTTAGTGGGGCTCCTGGCTGTGGGTCCCACCATGTGCCCCAGAGCCTGGGAGCCTCATCAGATGCAGGCTTTCAGCTGCCAGGGTGCACCACCAAGCCCTGGCAGCTGACGAAGGCTGCCAGTGCCACAGACCCACATACCCCCGTACGGCTGGGAGTCCTGTCAGCTGCAGGGAATCCCAGACACAGGAGCTTAATTCTTGCTGGTGCAGGGGAAGCCTAGGATTGTGATCCCAGGCTCCTTCTGCTCTGGCAATAAGGTATGATGAGATCTGATACATGATCACACAATCACAGCTCCTGCCATGCACTTGTAGCATGGCAGGAAGCAGTTGTGTAGATCACACATCAGATCCCATGACTCTTTTACCAGCACATCTCTTATTGCTCTTTTACCACAGGGGTCCCTTTGGTCCAGTTTCTAAACCCTGTTAAGGCTGGTCTGCTACCCATGCAATAAAGGTTTTCCTGAAAAAAAGAAGAAACACTTTTGACATTTTCGACTTTGTAGCACATGAACAAAGTATGCCAGCAGCTGAACTTTTTATTCCTTGCGGTGGTGTGGGGTACTTGTACAGCAGCTTAGTCTTTGGCCAATCCATCTGTGGCATTCCCTACAACCTATTTTTGCTTAGCTCATTCTGGGGTTCCTGAAGCAGTTAATGCCCAGCCCAGCCATTTAGAACAGAGTTACTGATAAGTTTCTAAACCTTGAAGGGCAATTTTGGGCAACTGATCCAAATGGCCATGCCACCACTATCGGTCAAGTAGCACTTCTGTCCCCACTACACAGGAGGAGATGTGGAGGTTTCTCTACCCTGGCAGCTGTTGCTTATCTTTGCTCTTTCTAGAACAGACATTTTCCCAGAAATATACCAAAACAAACCATCTTTCAACTATTGTCTCAGTAATAGATGGTGGCTCACCATGCCTTTGGAAGGCTGAAGATCCATATACAGAAGATGTTTATGTTGCTACAATAGGCTGAAGACATAAGTGATAGTCCATGTTAGTCTGAAATTAGGCAGCATTAGGTATGGCACGATTCAGAGGCATGACCTTTTATAGGCAACAGCCTGCTTTGCCAGATACCATTTGAGGAGAAAGCATGCTGTGGGTCAGCAAAGGAGATGGGAGGAGAGGTGAGGGGAGAAGGTTCAGAAAGCAGATTTGCCACAGGGATCAGAGTGAGAAAAGTAAAGAGAGACTGCATTTCACCAGCCTGAAGCTCCTGCAGTACAGGAGTCCAGCACTGGCTGCAGTCTGAGGGGAAACAGGAGATGATCTGTGATGCCCCTACAATGGAAGAAGGGGGGACAACATATTTTACAGCTTTCTTAAGGTTGCTATGGGCAACTCTTGCTAAATTACATTAACTGCTTTATGTTACATTTGATGACTATGCAGCTGACTCAGTTGCACGCTTTGAGGTTTATGGGAGTGGAGAACCTTGGAACGATCATAACAATAAATCTGTCAATCAGCTTCATAATTAGATATAATGTTTTATTTTACATCATATTTTAATAATTGCTCCTCTCTCAATTTACATCTCTACCACATATAATGAGTTGGTGTGGGGAATTGGGGAATGGAAAAAACTATAATTGCACAGTTATCAAGTGTCTGTAGTTCACCTCTATTAGGTATTCAGTTTTTACTTCTGTCAGTAAACATGATAAAAAAATTAATCAAAACAGTTATTGAACAAAAAGCAAAGCAGCTTTCTGCCTTGCCGTTCTGGAGAAGGCCAGGGTAGGTTATCTGTCCAACGTGGAAGGAAAAGAACCTCATGCAAGGCACAAGCATACACAGGTGCAAGTAAAAGATATATTAGAGACTGTGCAAACATTGTTTTTAATCAATGCTTGTACAAAGGCTTTGAGAGCAAATCTGTGTGGGCAAAAGACATTTTACAGACTTTGCAACACAATCCTGGCAGCTGTTTGAAGCAGGCACTTATATTTTTCATATAATGCCTAGCACAACAAGCCATCAGTCTCCTTGGGCTTCTTTGTGCTCCTGTGGTTCAAATCAACAATAGCAGTTATATCCTTTTAACCAGCACACAAAGAGGGCCACGGCCTAAGTATGCAGGTAACCTGCTGTTATAAATAATATTTATAGACTGTTTCCTAGACCAAATTTAACTATTTTCAAGTTGGCAAGGCTAAATTCACTTGAATAATTTGATTCCACAATTCAGAAGCTCACCACTTTCATTCTGGTCTCTTCCAATACAACTGTTTGACCAGATTTCAGGTGCAAGACTGGTTTTAGATTTCATAAGACAATAAAAATCATGGGAAAGCCTCCATATAGGTGGAATAACAATTTTCAAATAGATTATAAATGTATTCAAATGTACTTGTTTAAAATTCTCTCCTCTGCAGTGAATTTTTACTCCCAGCCTCTATAGCAGAACAGATGTCTTAAAGCAAATGAAGGAAGAGGTAAGTCTTTACCAGGTTTGCCATAGAAGAAACTAATTAAAAAGCTGCTACAATGCAGGGAGATTTCTTCGCTCCTGTCTTTTATTTGTACCCTTCAAACTGGTTGTTTTTGAATTGTGTTGACAACTTCCTTCTCCAATATCTGCTTCCTAGATATGTAATGAAGTGTTCCAGAGGCCAGTTTGGCCCGTGCAGGTCTCGCTGGGGGATCTATGCACATGAAGCTAATTTTCCCTGTGGGACTGGCTTTCTGCAAGGACTCCACCGTACAGCCTGGTGAAAGGACTGGTGGCTGCGATGAGACCAGCTAAAAAAAGATTTCTTCTGGGAGAATGTCAGAGTGCAATGATTAAAATGTGTCAGGTTGCTATTATATTATCAACCTTCCCTCTTCTGTTTTCTACCTTGTAATGGCAGATTTTATAATTTATATATAGGAGGACTAAAGAAGTTGGGAATTAGAAGATGATACCTCAGAGTAGTTAGTAAGAAAGAGACAACAGGACTCAGCAGAGGTTGCCTACTGCTCCCCAGCTAAAGTTTACTGGTTAGTTCTTCTCATTCATGTATGCCTGTGCTTACTGAACCTGCTGATCACTATATGGTGTTAGAAGTAGTGAATGAGAAAGAACTTGAAAAATATGAGCTCTATACAGAAAAAAGAAAGTTGGGAATTGAGAGCAAGTGGAGCAACACAGGCACATAAAAGGACAAGGGCCATTATAAAGGATCTTCTTGCACATGATAGTCTAAGTAAATAGTCAGTGAGTCACAGAAGTTTTGCAACCTCTACCTGCCCTTCTGATGTCAGACAGAGAACTGGAGGGCATTCAGACAAAGGTTTGAATGGTACCAAGCAGCCACAGTGGCAGAAGAGAAAAATGAAAACGCTAAATCATGTATCTGCTTGCATATAGTGGGGGGAAGGGAGGATGCCCTGCCTGTATATAACTCCTTTACCTCGAAGAAGGCCATAATATGCAGTTAAGTACAATACCATCCACATTTGAGAAACACTGTGTGCCAAAAAAGAATGAGACAGACACAGATTTTTTTTTTATATGCAGAGAAAAACCAGGATAAAGTATAGATCAATATGTTACTGAACTAAAGAGACAGAGTAGAAACTGTGCTTTTGGGAACTTGACACAATCTCTGATTAGAGACAGGATTTGCAGCATTGCAGAGAAAGGCTACTGCAATGAATTACAAGAAAAGCTATTTGCATGGAGGTAGACTTATCCCTAGAAAAGGCTATCCAAGTGTGCAAGGCAGCAGAAACTGTGGAAGCCCAGGCTGAAGAGCTGATTGCACCAAAAAGGGTCATCCATGCATTAGTTATGAAAAGATGTGGCCAGAAATAGCCACCTGACAAAGTGCAATTTTCCACTGGCAAGAAGCTCTCTCGCGGGGTAGAATTTTCCCTCGGCAAAGAGAATGCCAAGGGAGCGAGCGCAAGCACGCAGACATGTACCAAGTGTGGAAGGCACCATGGTCCAAAACACTGTGCTGCATTTGGAAAGCTCTATTTGAACTGGAACAAGAAGAACCATTTTGCCAGGTGCTGCAGGTCCCAAGCACAAAGCCCAGCTGAGAGACTATCAGCAGAAGTTTAAAGAAACATGGTAGAATGAAACGAAATCACCGAGTGGAACTGGATGCTGACAGTGCAAGTGGAAAGGAGCATGGTTTCATTTCTATTGGGCATTTGAGCTCAGGTTAATGTTTTACCAGAGCATGAATATTAAAAATTAAAACCGAGACAAAAAGTGAGTCCAACAAACATCAGAATGGGTACTCATGAACAAATATGCCAGTGAAAGAGATGCATTGCTAGCATTCAGTATGAAAAACAGCATGTAAAAATTTCCAATTATTGTGCTATGTAGGGAGGTGATATCAGTTTTGGATCTAACAGCTTCTGAGAAACTCAGTCTAGTTAAGTGTGTGCTTGCAAAATTCATCTCTCCTGATGATCCTCTTAGCCATCGCGACCCAAATCTGGACAAATGTCTTAGCAAGAAACCAATGGTTGTAGAACACATGCAGCAATAACTATGGGAAGAAATGGGCCCACAGACACAATGCAAATATACAGAAAGAAGAAATTGGCCCCAGCTGTCCTGTAGCTAAAGAACTTGGTGCTATGTGCACAAGCAGCATTGCCAGAAGTGCAAGCGATTCAGATCCCAGTATAAGGATTCAACGATTTGAGTCCATCAAGACTTGCAGGAAAAACTTTCCACCAAATGTTAGAAACTGCATTGGATATGTCGATCTGGGAGGAAACTGAAACCTCCTGAAAGCCCCAAAAGAGGCTTGCTAAAATTGCTGCAGAAAAGGGGAAACAGGGAAGTGACTAGTAAAGACTCACTCTAGAGTGGTAGACTCATAACCTCTCCTCTGTAGATAGGTTTTCACGGACTTTTGTGTTAATTTATTTCTGCAGTAATTGTTGAGAAGGAAGATCTGACAGAAGTTATAATTTAGAGACACTCCCTTACACAGAAGGCTACAGAAGTTGGGAATTGGAAGATGATCCCTCAGTTAAGGCAGAGAGACAGAGACAGATTGGGTCTGTGGAGCCTTTCCTGCTCTACAACTCAAGTTCACTGGTTATAGTTTCATAGTTTCTAGGGGAGGAAGGGACCTGAACAGATCATCAAGTCCGACCCCATGCCCTGGGCAGGAACGAGCACTGGGATCATAATACCCCAAGTATAATTGGTTAGTTGTTCTCATGCCTGTATTTACTGAACTCGAGTACTACACGTCTGCAGGTGTCTCGAGATCCACAAGATGCTTCCCTGGAAGCTGCCCATGGAAAAGCACCCCATAGCAAAAGCTGTGCATTATTTTACATGTGCAGCCCCTCTCATGTACAGGCCCTATCAGAGTAACCTAAGCACTAATCACCTTCAAAAAAATCCTAAAACACAGGGAACAAAGCAAAGAAAATAAATGTTAACTTCTGACAAAATGCTTTAATAGCCTAAGTGAGAACTTCTTAGCCCTTTTATACCCACAACTGAAAAAACTTGCTAAATTATGTTCAACGTGTAGTGATAAGCACCTAAACAATATTTTTAACCATTAAAAAATACATGTTCTACTCCCACTGAAGATGCCATTGCTGAGATATTTAGCCCATTTTTTTATTTCGGAGTCTTGTCGGCTCTTAGTAAGGATGAATGGAGAGTGGTTGACAAGTGACAGAGCCAAAGCTTGGAGATGCCAGAACCATCAATGATAAGAAACGTCACAGGAGGGAATGTAGTAGGAACCCTAATTACGGTCCTGCAGCTCCAGAGTTCTCACGTGTCCACACCTGCAACTTCTTGCAAGATGCAATGGCAATAGTCTCAAAGCAAATGCCACTGCAACCTGGGTGTGGACACCTGCAAACTGCTGCAAAAAGCTCTGTGTGAGGCCATATGTTTTACAGGCATGCTGAGGGATTAGTAATATCAACATACTGTTGTGGAGACATTTGCTTGACAGGACAGCAATATAACAAGAGAGGTGCTTCGCTACCTTCACCAGTGAGACAAGAAATTTAACAACCTCCTAAGTTCTGAATGGATATTGTGACCTCTGGCAGACAGCACTGCCCTCAGCCCTTAGATCAGGCGTCACTAACTTCTTCAGCTTGTGGGAAAAAAAGAGATTCCACTAAGGCCAGAGTTTTCAAACTTTTGTTGCTTGGGGTAAAGCTTGGGAGCAGGCAGCTCCCCAGTCATTTCTACTGCCAAGCAAACAGTCTTCTTACAGCAACTGCTCACCACATGGACACATCTTCAGTGTATTCTACCTTACTTCCATCTGATTTGGTGGCTTGACGCTGGTGCTACATACAGACAGTCAAAAGCCTGAGATTTATAGAACTGCGTGAAGCTTTGGGTGCCAATTCAATTCAGAGGAGATTCACCCCAATCCGGCAGCCGAATCTCTGAATCTGAATCAAATCAGGGGACCAATGAAAAGGTCTGAATCGATTCAAAGCTCTTTGGAGGAAGGCCCCCACTCCGGTCTCAGCCCCTGAGCTAGGGTCTTCTTGTGGGGATGCCAGGCCTCAGAGGTTTCTTTGTCCCCACCCAGCCAGGGGGTGCCCCATAAAAAGAAGAATTGGGCCCTATTACCTGGCATAAGCCCCCAGGCCTGCCCACTGCCACTGGTGCCAGTGGGATGTGCTGGTCAGCTTGGGGGCTTGTGCCAGGTGGCAGGGATGAGAGCCCTCCATAAAGGACAGGATTGGGCCCTGCCATCTGGAACAAGCCCCCAGGGCTGCCCGGCACATCCCCCAGAGCCTTAAGCCCAGCACCAGAGGCAGCCGGCAGGATACAGCCAGCAGCCATGGGGGACTCGCAATAAGCAGCAGGGCCAGTCTGGGCTGCCACAGCCCCCTCCCTTCCCCCATGGCAGACACCAGTGGTGGGCCCAGGGCCAGGATCCATTTCCCTCCCAACCCCAGTGCCTGACAGGCAGGGCTGAAGGGGCTCAGACAAGCCCCCTAGCTGGGCTGGGCTGAATGGGGGGAAGACCCTCCACTGCAGCCCCCCCAGAAGACACCAGGGTCCATTTCCCCCTGCCTACCCCCAACGCTGGAGTCCAGTCCCTGAGGAAAGCCCTGCCTCTCTCCCCTGCCCCCAGCCCCCCTTCCCTCACCTCCATGCTCCGGCTGCTTTCTTGTTGGCCAGGCGCTGGATAGGGAGCAGCAAAGGGGTCCAGTCCTTGGGGAAGCCTTACCTGTGTCCCCCCACCCTTACCTCTGTGCTTGTGCTGCTTGGTCATTGGCCTGAGCCAAGCCCAGTCCTGGGGTGGAGCCAGTTAGGCACCAGGCTACAGCAGCAACCTGTATTCCAGCACGCCTCCTCGCAAAGGCACTGGGGGTACTGGGGGACTGTGACCTAACCTGAGTCGGGAGGGGATCTGGGACAGAAGTTCCAGCAACTACATCCAACCAGGTTCATCTTAAACCGGTTTCAGCCATTTGAAAGCAGTTCATATGCAGTGAACTTCTGTTCAGTTACAGGTATGAACCAGTTTCCACCCGCTTATATTGGTTTATGTGTAATTTCCATCCCTAGCTTGGGAGGCAGAAGTGTCACTGTGATCAGACAGTCCTCTGGTGAAGCAGCAGCCAGCATTCAGAGAAAAGCGGTTTAAAAATCACTGTATGTTGAGGGGTATCTTTGCACCAGAAGTACTGCTATATTTCAGGACCCTATAGTGTAACCCACTGCAGGAAAACTCAAGTTTTAAGCTACACAAGAATGTTCCTCTTTGAAGACCGTATGTTGCAATAAAATAGATTTCTTTACCGGTACTTTTTAAACCACCAATATAGCATATATGAATGTAAATTCCTTGCCAGTTATGAAATAAATAACCAAAACCACTGAAGCCATACCTCAGAACAAAATTTTATCCTATTCAAAAAACACTGACCCCAATATAGTAAATTATCAGGAAAAGAATCCTACCCGTGCATTTGCCGATCTTATCTTTTTCTATTTATAGTCTTGCTTAAAACATCACCAGAACAAAGAAAAGATTGCAATTCTTGGGCTTTGAGATTTTTGTTTGTACATTGGTGAATGACTAGAAACAAAGTAACTGCACTAGAATTGCTTCCAACACAATGGCAACATAATAAGTGGCAACTATTTGTATCAATCATCTTTTCTCATCTTTGTAAAGTATAAGAAGCTGATTCAGTTAAAAGTTTCAGGCAAAAGAGTTTGCAGAGAACGTTCTACATTAAAAATTATCCACTAAGCAAGACATAATAGATCATGCTGATCATCCAGTTTACATGAAAAGTTGATCACTTCGCCAAAGGAAGCCAGGCAACTTCAATTCCGCTTAACATTAACTTCAACTTCATTGACGTTTCTGCTTAACATTAAGTTCAATTCTCCCACATTAACTAAGGAGCATGGGACATGTCATGTTTTAACGATGGCCAAACATGGCTAAGAAATCTACTGAAGAAACCAGTTTTGGGCCCAAAACAGGCCACAGTAGATAAGAGAGACTAGATTTCATGTTCAAAAGTCATGTGGCATGAAGACATTTGTATACAACTAAAATTCCATGCCTGGATGCAGACGATGCAATGAATGCTGCAACTGGAGTGCATGACTTTTACAAAAAAGGACAGAGAGCAGCAAGGAAACATAACTGGTGGTGAGAATGTTAGTTGTACCAACTGTGCAAAAGCAGGGCTTGTGGCCACTCATCTCTTTCACTGCATTCGAGATAAGGAGGTAGAACTTAAAAGTTTTAACATTCAGTGCACAGCATGCAGTCTTCCTCGTCACCAGTCAGTGACCTGGCAAATGCCCAACATACAATCAGATCTGGTTAGCCTCTTGCTTTGTACCAGAGGGTGTTTTTTCAGTTCTTGGCAACTCTTGTAGAAAAAAAAAAAAACTTCAGCATTTTGGCCACACATGGCACAGCTGCAGGCACAACTATAAAAAGGATGCTGAATGAAAGAGGGACTTTTTCAGCCCTGAAACACCACAGAAAGCCCCACTACTATCTGGACTGGTTTGAAGTAAGGGATTATACTACTGAAAAACTGAAAGAACCTTGGGGGAGGGAGCTGACCAGCCAGGAAGAAAAAGCTCAGCTGGTTAAATGTCCCATTTTCAGTGCATATGATCACATCTCATATCATCATTAGCTAACGAAGGGATGCTGGCGGCTAGGAAGGTCCTGTGTTGATTTAAATGCAAATGCCAAGTAGCTCTTACTGTCCTATTTGGATTCCTTAGTATAACCAAATTACCAGATTAGGGGAAAACAGAAACAAAACACTTTCAAACAATAGCTACCAGCCTGCTCTCTACCAGCATTTCCTGATGGATGGAAGGGGTGGGGAGTTGCATAGAAGACCTGCCTTTGGGTTAAAAATACTAGCAATGCAACTGGATTTCTCATTTGCTTGTATTTACATAAAGATATCGTTTCCACCACTGCAAGGTATGCTCAACTATCTAGAGGTGTTGTTTGCAATGCAGTCTGCTATGGACCTTACAGAGAAACCATGGCTCTGCCAAACTTACTGGAAGAGTTTCAATGAGTTTGGATTTTATCCCACACCTCAGTTTTAACTCCTGGAGTCTGCTGGGGGGGGGTGTTCTTTTGTGGTAAGAAGTTCTCCTTGGTACATTAGATATGGAATTAAGTTGCTTTTAGTCTTCCTCCCAAAAAACAGTGGGAAAGCTTCTTTTAAAGAAGAGGGTTTTTGTGGTCTAAATTGGTTCAATCATCTTTGAAAACATTACAGAGATAAACCCCTCGATGGAGAACTATTTGTCTCTGGCTCTCTTGTGCTTTGCCCAGGGATGAAAAAGGGTAATTAGAGGGACAAAAGTCATCAGGAAGTCATCGACATGAATCTAGTAAAAAAGCAAGTGGTCAATGTACACCATAATAAGGTTACCAAAGATAAAAAATAACGATGGGTAAGTGAGCTCAGCTGATATAACTATCCAGACTTCAGGAAAGCATTTTATGAATTATCACACTGGAAATCCCCCGACAATACCAAGAAAAAAAAAATTGGAATAGGGACTCATTTGGTGGGTAAGATGTCATTGTAAACAGAATTAAATTCTTCTTGATGGATTTATCAAGAGGGGGTTCCCAAAAGACTCAGTAGTAGCACTAATCTTATTTCACTCAATACACAAGTGATTCGGAAAAAAGGCCAACATGTAGGGTCTCAACATTTGCAGATGAAACAAAGATAGGAAGGATTGTGGATTCTAAGAAAGACTCAAGTAATTTATGAGAGTTTTCAAAAAAGAAAGGCAATAATCAAAGGATTAGCATGTAGAATTCAATTTCAGGAAACCTAAGGGGAGAACCAAGAAGGCGGCAAAATATACTTTACATGGAAATTTGCTGAAGCTAACACAGGAAGAAAATAATCTACAGCAGAAGAATAGAAGTGGGAGAGTTCAGTGTTCAGCCACAGCAAAAAACGTCAAACCAACAAAGAGGCTACTCAGCTGCATTTGCTTTATTATTTCTTTCTTTAGATTTACAATACCATGGGGGTGGGGTCCCAAACTAACATGCTTTGCTTACTCAATGTACTCTTAATTTAAGCAGGCTCCCTTAGAAAAACGCAGCAAAATTACAGGGATTCTTAACCTCTCATTTCTGGTTTCATCAGTAAAAGGTAGCATTTCACAAGTGATACTGTTGTATTGCTCACTGGATTCACAGAAGTTTAGGGCTGGACGGGACCTCAGGAGATCATCGGGTCCAGCTGCTCTGCTCTGGGCAGGAGACTGCTGGGGTCAATAAGACCCAAGTAACCTTTGGCATCTGGAACAAAATTTCACTCTGAACTAATAAGTATCAGCTACTTGAATAGGGAAAAAATAATCTGTAATTGATGGAGAGGTCTGAACAGGTGCTAAGGAGGCAGGGGGAAGAGGGGTGGTTTGCTGAGCTGCAGTTGCAGGTTGGAAATGAGGGGGGAGAGGAAGAAAGGTCTGGGAGAATGGAGGACCAGAGAGCATTCACCAAGGGGAGAAAGCAATGAGGTGGGAAATCCAGCAAAGAAAAACCAATGAGGAAGAAGGTGGAGGTGAACAAAGAAAGCCTCCAGGCACTAGAGATCTGGAATAAGAAGTTGAAAAAGCCACTGGGCAGTCCTGAAGCAGAAAACGACAGGTCCCAGTAATAAGGGAAAAGCTGAAAAACCAGAAACAGAGGCTGCACAAGTAGTTGGGATATATTACCTCTTATTCATAAAGCCTGATAAAATACAAAAGGCTACTAACATAGTAGGAGCAAGTCAAAGTAACATGTTTAAGAGAAAAGCTGTACTTCACATACAACAATGCTTCTTCATGTACCATCTCCAAGTGGGCTTACTTGAACCAGTTTTTTTCACCATTTTTAACAGATCCATGCATCTTTTAAACTTAATGTAGTGAAATTAGCACTGTTCAGAAAACATCCACTACTCAAAAAAATCTGTCTGGTTGGTCATTCCTGTCAACTATTGTTATGGACCCATCACCCCAACGTTTAGCTTGTTCTGATCTCTCCTCCTCCCCTTGCTGATCCTTTGTGAAAACTAAATTACAGTATTGTAGTAGGGGTGTGGTGTGTTTGGGAGCACAACTTGATAGGATCACCATTTTGAATTGCTACCTGCTCATTCACTTCGGGAACAATTTCAGGCAAATTTGAACGCCAAAACAGAGGTTTTAGTTAAGATTTTCAAAAGGGATTTTGGTACCTTCATGTTTAAAGAGATTTAATAAAAGGGCCTGATTCTTAAGTAGAGCTGCACACTTATCCTCTGAAAATCGGGTTCCTTTAAATCAGTGATTCTCAACCTTTTTGGACTCGAGTCACCCCTCCATAATTTTTATGAATTGAGTGGCACCCCATTTCAAAAACTAATCGATCTATTACAGGGCTTACCTCCCTAAAGAGAGGTTTTGCAGTAGGGTTGTGGGGATCAGCCAGGCAAGGACAAGTCTGAGCCTGTGCTTTCTGCTCACACTTCAAAGGATCTGCAGCACCCTTCAAATTCAGTGTGCAAAGATCACAAGGGAGGTTGTCAAAAAAACCCTAGACCCCTTATGTTCCTATTTTAGCACAACCCAAGTCAGACCCATACAATATTGTTTTAATCTGCTGTAAACATCTGGTAACATGTGTGTCTGTGCGCACACGCACATGCCTGTAAGAGCAAGTGTGTGAGCAAGCACGCTTCACAATCATTCACACACATTCACCTAACTCAAGACACCGATGAAGGGATTTCTGAGGCTTTAAATATAGAATCAGGAGGCTTAAATTCTAACAATAATTTTAATTTGTTCCACATAAGCATGCACAGTAATTTGTATTACTATATTGTAATTATGTCTTAACTGCGTACATTACAAGAGCCAGAGAGGTAGTTGCTGTGAGGACTATAATTGTGCATTCCTTTGATTTTTATATTATTAATCTCTGAAACTGCACTGGCAGCTTTGTGCACTGAAAGACACAAAGTTAAAAAAAAAACACATACCAAAACACCCAAGGAGGATGCAAATTCTGATGGTCTGGGCAAGACCCTGGCTTACAGGGACCCACAAAGTACAGAAAAACAAAAAAAAAAGCACAAGGAACCACTGCCTCAGTGAAGAACAGAGGACCAGGTGTTAGAACAGTCCCCGTTATGAAAGAGCTCCCATGAAAAAGGGAATAGGTCAGCAGCACAGGGAGCTCATGAGCAAAGACAGAGGAATGCAAAAAACCCCTCTTGGCCTACGGAAGGTATGAAGAGTGAGATTCCTGGTTTAAATACAAGTATGAGAATAGTTTCCGGCTCTCTGTGAGTATTCATATATTCACCAGACTGACACAGTACACATTTTCCTTTGTTATACAGATGTTTGTTTTCAAAACCTTAAATTCATGGCTTTGCTACATATATACAGATTTTTTGGGAATATAGAAAGGACCACTGGTCATCAAATCCAACACCCTACTATCACAAGTAATCACATCATTTACTGTATTTATTACAGTTACAATTTTCCAGGTGTAGAATCTAACCAGAGTGTGTCTTGAATCCAGCTGCCTCCCACTGCTACAGCAGGGAAAATAGTGGTGGGGGGAGGTTAGGTGCCCCCCTTGCTTTCTTTTTCCCCCTGCAACCCTCCTGTCCCCCCTCACTGTAAGACCCTGATCAAGCTCTGCTTCCTCCTCAAGCACAACATGGAAGTGAGCTGCATGCAACCATAAAAGGGGGGGGAGGGGAACAAAGAAAAGGGCAAAAACTGCAGAGAACAGGAGACTGCTGTGGGTCTGACTCTGATCCCAACCCTGACTGCTACAAATTTCACCACAAACACTCCATAAACACACTTTTGAGAACCACTTTTGTACATACTTACACCTAGGACAAACTTTTTTTTTTTGTTTCAAGGGCCAAATCAGGTCCGAAGTCCACTGAGTAAAGCCCAACAGTCAAGGTCCAAGCTTCAACTGAGCAGAGTTCAATCAATCAAGTCTGCGTGCCAATACCACCAAGCAAGTATCCTCCTTCCCAGACTCATTTGTCTGGGGCTTCAGATACTCCCTAAATATGTGGCAGACATACTGCATGCAAGCCCAGGGCCCAGAGGTTCAGGTGCCCCCTAGTCTCGCTTGCTCCTAGCCACAATGCCAATATGTTGAGTTTCCTGCATTTGGGGAAACTCGCAGGGGTCAGCATGCCTGGAGTGCAAGAGGCAGGTCTCACCCTCGGAAAACCACCAGGGTGATCAGTTCCACCAGGTTCATCTGAGCCAAAAGGTCAAGAAGTAGGCAGACCATGCAAAATATAAGTCTAGAGCCAAAAGGCTCATAACTTATCATATAGTTCCCGGGGCTGGGCCCCAGCAGAATCAATAGCATTTCAAGCCAATGTGACCCCACAGCCCAGCACCGCTCAGTACTTCACATACCCCCACAAAGGATCCCTGTGCTAATTAGCCCCCAACTTGCAACTAGAACAGGGTGTTCTTGTCACAAGCCCTGGGACACTCCAAAAATGTATATGCAGATGAGACATAAGGCAACCTGGCCCCCACCCTCCACGAGGTGGAGCCACACTAACAGTATGCAACTGGCTGAGAGAAGGGGGCAAGAGCAGGATTCTGGGTGAACTGTTTGGGGCCCCATTTGGTGAAGTTTGCCAGACATTTAAGGCTGGTGAAGAAACAGGAATCATCAGAAATGGGAAAGACAGGCATAACTCAGCTGTAGGAGTAAAAAGGAAGAAAAAAGTATATGCAATGTAGTGGCAAATCAAGACTTGGAAACAGTGCTGAAGGGGACTCAGCACAATTAACTCTATCTTGTTCAGATAAGCTGCACTAACCTTTTGGCTAAGATCAAGCATTTCTGACCACTTCTCAGGCTTTTGACTCAGATCAAGTGAAGTCCCCACTCCGGCAGGAGAAATACTGTGATCACCAGGGCAAGATCACCTTCAATGGCGTCATGTAGTTCAGGGTGGAGACTTGTCCAATGTACTGTGGGCACGACCCGCTACTATAGCTTCCCAATAGGAGGATCTTGGCTACACACTATTTTTATGGAGATGGGGGATTTCTCCCCTGCTTGCACCTTTGGCCTTTTGGCTAAGGGCAAGCGAGAGTCGGGGGCATCTGAACTCCAAGGCCTCCAGGCTTGGGGCCCGCACGTAGGATGCCCGCCATGGATCTGGGAGTATCTGAAACTAAAGGCTGAAGAGTCTGGGAGGGAGGTTACTTTCCAGTGGTAGTACTGGAAACTTGAATGAATGAGCTCTGCTTCGTCAAACGACTTCAGAACTCATTTGGCTAATTTGGCACGAGACACAAAATTTAATTAACAAAACAAAACAATACAAAAAAAATTCAAGAAAAAA
Source organism: Crocodylus porosus (assembly GCF_001723895.1). Taxonomy (NCBI): domain Eukaryota; kingdom Metazoa; phylum Chordata; order Crocodylia; family Crocodylidae; genus Crocodylus; species Crocodylus porosus. The sequence continues at coordinate 11,899,372 of NW_017728886.1, forward strand.
ATTGACATCAAAGGGGTTTAAGGGCTGGCTCTGGCCTAGTATTGCAGTACCTTCTGGGTGGTGCCTATTCCCTCCTGGTGGAACAACTGCCTGGGTTTTTGTTTTTGTTCTTAAGGGTCACACACACATTAAAAAAAAGGTTCCTATCAGTGTGTTTTGCCCAATACAGACCACGTGTTTCATGGGCACACTCAGCATGGGCTGCATTCAATCAACTTCACAGATGGTTTCCATGACTAAGCACATGCTGCTTCTAGCAGCAGTTTAATGATAGGCAGCATATTTAAATGGGGGGGGGGGGGAGGGGATTTGCTGGCATGCAAACATAAGATGAGGGGCTTTTTCCCCCCATACTGACTGGAGGAGGAAGCCTTGTCTTATATTCAAGTAAACATAGCAATTTCTTTCATAAACTGATCAAGCTCCGAGGACTTAGGTGATTTCATCCTCACTAAACTGGATGGATACAGTACACATTTTTTCTTTGTTACAGAGCTATTAGTTTGCCTACCAAGCCTAGGCTCATGGTCTTGCTACATACAAATTCTGACACTGTACACTACTGTATTAACCACACATGTGCCGGTGTGTCTAAACCATTGGTGCTAATGTTTAAACAGTTTTTCAGATGTTTGTTATATGTCATATGTATGCTGGTTCATACATTTAATGTATAGGGGCAAGCAAACTTATTTCCTATGGCCTCAGCATTGTTAAGAGTCAAATAATTCAACTGCTCTGACGTTGTGGGCTTTCTCTTCCCTAAATATGTGAAAACCTATTTTCCTTGAAGCCAGGAAAGAAATCTATTGATATGGAAAAGTGAAGCAACTCACCCAAAATCATACAAGAAGCTCTAGATGCAGAATGAGCTAGTTACCCATGTTAGTCTGAGTCAGGCAGAAGGCAAAGTAGAGGTGTACCTTATAGACCAACTGAATCAGACAAGCAGCATAAGCAACTAATAAACTGGCTCATGTGGCTATGAGGTGCAGCACTACCTGGCCGTCAAGCTCCATTTACTTCAGCTGACTCCAAGTTCCAAGGGCCCCTTTATCTTCCTGCTTAGTATTGCAGTATTCCCCTTTTAAAAACTGTTGGAAACTATAGATGGCAATTTGTGCACAACTCCACTCCTTGTAAAGGCAACCAAATAAAGCAGGGCTGGCCAACCCACGTCACGCATGCCACAAGTAGCATGGGCAACCACTGTGGCTGGCACAACAGGGGTAGGGGCAGGGCTGCAAGTGAAAAGCGGAGAAGAGGGGAAGGGCAGGGGCTGGAGTTGAAGGGGTGAATTTCAGCTCTCCGGGTCCATGCTGCCTTGGCTGGGAGGCCAGCAGAAGCCTTTCTGCCCCTGTGCCTCATTCACCTGCTCCATGGGGAAGTCAGCCTGGCTGAATGGAAACAGCCCTTCACCGCCTGAACACAATGAGGGAGGCAGAGAGGGAAGAGAAGAGCCCAGCACTCTGGTTCAGGACAGGATGGAGGGGAGAACAGACCCCCAGCTGCTGCCCAGCTGTCACGAGCAGAGGGGAAGGGAAGGGAAGGGAAGAACCGTCCCCAGTACCCGGCTGTAGAGAGGGAAAGGAGAGAACAGCCCTGTGCAGGGCACAAACAGCAGCGCTCGGTTCTTTGCCTCCATGGTACAAGTAAGACCAAGTACCCTCCTTTCCTCGCCCGGCCTTCTAGCACTCGTTAATGCCCCATGCACACCTCAGGATGCAGGAAAGTTTTTTTTAAGGCACAAAACTTGTTAGATATGCCTCTGCCCAGGCCCAGCCCAGCCTGGGACCTGCATACTCGCAGCAAGCTCCGAGTCCAGAGACCCCAGAGTGAGACCAGCCCCATCACCCCAGAAGTACAGCAGGGCATCTCACATGCAGCCTTCTGTGCCTTGGTGCTAGCCCACACAAAGCCCTCTGTCCCAAGTGACCTCAGTTACACCCAGACCTGAGGTTCCCATGTCACTACCCCACGAGGAGTCCTCGGCCCTGCTGTATGCCACCATGACAAGTATCCCACGGAGCGGCACTTCCCCAGAGCCAGCCCCTGGGTGCACTTCATCCTACTGCCCCATGGAACTGCCTGGATGCTACGGGTGCCTCCCAACTGGACCCAGAGAGTGCGACTGTGGGCAACCCCATTAAAAGAGTTCCCACTGACAGGGCTCCCTATTGAGGGGAGAGCAAGCTGCTCCAGGGAACCCAAGGGACACCTCTCAGGCAGCCTCTGGCATGTATTTGACATGCAAATCCCCCATCAATGCTATGGGCTTGGAAGGTGCCACCTCATGAGGTCCTGCAGATGCCACAGTGCTGCTCTGTCCCTGGGCATGGGGGCACTAGCTGGTATAAAGCATATGGTACTGCGGACAGTACCCTGCCAGGGCCATGCTTTTTCTGTCCCATGGGTGATAAGAACTCTGAAGCCATCACTGGGTACATGGAAAACCTATCACTGCAAGTATCTTGAAATGCAAACTGAGGCTCTCATAGGGCAAAGACACCTGTTACAGCAGTAGCCAGAATGCTTAACAAAGCTAGCACAGCTCATAAGGGATGTGGAGCCCCGCAGCCCTGAGGCTCCCTTGTCAAACACCCCTGTATGTGACTAGCACATAGCAGTGTTTTTCCACATCTCTGTATTATATTTGCAAGACATGCTTTTATTTTATTTTTATTTTTTGTTCTCAGCCCAAGAGATGCAAAGCAATCAAACAGGTGGTCGACCTGCAGCACACATGCCACATGTAGCCGCTGTGTGCGTGGCATGCGAGTCCCAGGCGCTTGGTGCAATGGAGCCAGAGGGGTCAAGTCTCTGACTGCATGGAGTGGAGGCAGCAGAATGCTTCTGCAAGAGGAAGTGTCACTGCCAAAAGCCAGGTTAAGACCTCACTGGCCCTGCAGTTGTTGCCATACTAAGGGGTTAGGGTCCTCGCTAGCCATATAAAACTGTGGGGGTTGCAGAACCAAAAAAGGGTTAACCTGGTTCTTGGTGGTGATACTTCCTCTCTCAGCAGCATCCTGCTGCTGCTCCACCTGCATGCCTGGAAACTCAAGGCCCCCTGCTACCATTCTGGCACCCAAGCCACAAACTATTAGGTATACCTCTGGGGGATGGAGATGATAATGACATTTGGACAGAGATGGGGCTTAACTTGTGGCATGTCTGCCAGAAAGGCAGGCCTCCACTGAAATAAAGGATGGTCATTTTAGTACAGAGCTTTAAAAAATATATTATACCTCCTGAAATAAAGGATGGTCATTTTACTACAGAGCTTTAAAAAATATATTATATCTACATACAAGGGTTGGCAGAATGCACTTCTGCTTGAAGAAACAGGAGTACTTTTACAATGACAACGAACTACTAACTAGAATCAGATCCCTCCAACCCCAGATCATTAGTCCAAGACAAGTATTCTTAGCAGTGCACTGGTTTTGAAAAACTTTCTACCTAAATGATTCAAACCCTAAACTGTGCCTAGAAAACCACTAATTATTTACCTTCCTGCTCCACACCTGTAAGCTCAACACTGAGAGCCGTGAGATTTTTAACCTGCTTAAATTGGCCATGTCACCTTAAATCCAATTTGTTCCGTCTTGACCAAACATATTGGACGTGGGTCTCATTTCACAAGGACCCTTTGTCACACTGCCAAAAGAGGTGCAAAGATGCCTTGGTATAAACAAGTGGTATGAGAATGGGATGCAGAAGGGAAAGAGAGGATCTTTATTTGCATCTCTTTTTACAGTCTCAAAGATGTTTTGCATGTCCATGTCTCTTCCAACTAAAATTCACTATTCCTGGAACTCAGCCAATGGCACGTGGGGTGCTGATGAGCTAGGTAACGAAGTGTACAGCCAGAACAAAATAGTCATTACCGCATCCTTTACATAGTCAAGTACCAGTACAGATTGTTACACTCCTTCAAAACAAACACTTTCTCTTGTTCCCTTGCTTATGTTTAAAGGAAGTGGGGCAGAGGGAAATAAGGGAATAATGGGCAGAGTCAAAAACTGCAGCAGACATGCTTAGCCACAGCTGTCTTCTACACTCCTCTGCTTTCTACAGATACCGCTGCCTGCTGCATCACTTTCTGCTTCGTCACTCTTGTTACTGGGAAAAACATCCAGGGTAGCTTCTACCACGGTGGTATATGTGAGTGATGTCACCACATCCATGCACGAGACAGGAAACGCAGCTGACTAAATAAAGCACTTTCAGATGAAAAAAGTAAATTGTTGCATGCGTCCTTCTGACGGGCTCCCTTCAGAACTCATCGATAACACCCGCTTATCTCAACAGTGGCTCCTGAATGCACTCCTATAAGCTGTTTTCAGAGCACAATGCCTCCATCTCTTGCCAGGCAGGGAGCAAGGGAGGAGTATACAGTGTCCAAGCCCTCAACGTCAGATCCTGACAATTGCAATCTCCTCTTTTATGGCCTTGATTACTTCCCTAAAGTCCTCAAGAGGTCATCTTAGTCCAACCCCCCCAACCTGAGGCAGGATCATCCCTATCCAAACCATCCCATTCAAAACGATCCATCTGTGGTACAGGTACCACCAGTGGTACACAGACAACTTGACAGCATTAACAGATTTATTATAATTACCTTATATGACAAAAATTTGCTGGTGGTACTTAAGGTTGAATTGTTTTAAGTTGATACAATCTGTCAGAGTTTGGGAACTGCTGATGGAAATGATATCAAACAAGTTTCTCATCACACCTTGCATCTAGTAGCTAGCAATTAATTATACAATTGACACTTTGCTGGGGTTCCCAGTCTTCACCGCCCGCCAGCCCGTGTCTCCCTTAGAAACCAACCTTTTCCCCAAATCTGTCCATCATGAAAGGGGAAAGGCTCCCTAAGAAGTCAGACAAGTCTTCCTTATTTCATTCAAAAACCTCCTTACATTTTTGATTCTTACAGACACCTGCTTACAGGTCACAGCATTCACAGGTTTCATCTTCCCATACTCACTCAGCATCAGCCACTACCCACCGTTAAAAAACAGGCAAATAATGACATGTTTGCAGCTAACAAAGCTTTGCACATCTTCACCATGCTCACTCATTTGTATGCTCTCTCTCAGCTGCTTGCATCTGCAGGATGCAAGCCCTCTCAGGTGGGGATTATACCCGAGGTCAACACAAGGGGGTCCCAATCCTAATCAAGGTCTTTGGGTGATAATAATATAAATATTTATAACAAGAACAGAAATTAAGTTGTTTCCCAAACAGCAGCAAGGAGCAGTAGCGTTAGGCTGTCCCTTTGGTATAATTTGCCTTGGTTAACTGCTGCTACGGGGCAATATGAATAACACTGTATTTTGGCAGGTTGCAGCTACTTTTTCACAAGTTTTATTTTTGTTAAAGTCAGAGATACCGAGCCACTAGATGCTTACATTACTGAGGAATTTTTACATTAACTTATTTTAAAAGAGTTACATGCAGTCTTTTTTTAATAGCTTTGTAAATATTTGTTTTCTATTGCAAATTAAAGCAAGAGAATTATTTTCTTCCTTATAAAACACACCAAATTCCTGCATAACTGTGTTCAGCTTTGAGAGACAGAGAGAAACAGCAAGGAGACAGCATTGATACTGTATTCTCTTTACCTGTTTCCACAGTGTTTTCTGTTTCTGCTGCCTCCAACCCATCCATGCTGTCTTCATCCTCCACTGCAGTTTTTCCTCTGCTCCGAGGCCTACAAGAAAGGGTACATTTTGTTCATGAATTTACCAAATACATTCAGTTTAAGTTTGTCTAGGGTCAGAATTGCTTTATGTTCATTGAATCATTACCAGCACTAAATTATCAGGAACTTAAGTCAAGCTGTTTTTTATGAACCTAGGTAACTGTTAGCTGCTCCTTGCCCTTTTTTGTGTTGATGGTTACTGAGTGCTCTAGCAGTAAAAGGTTAACATAGTACACCTTTAATCAGCTGTCAGCCCATAAGATTTTGTGATTACCATTAACAGAATAACTCAATAACCCACTTCTACTGATCAGACAATAGGTAATCGGAAAGCCCACAAGTGAAACATGCCATTAGATTCTCACATTTTTCACTATGCAGGAGGCAAGTACTGCAATCATAGGTAACAGCATGATCCAAATTTTGGGCAGTCATCTCACACACTATAACATGGACAGGGATTCATTAACAGCACCACAGAAAATAAATTCTTAAGAGTATTGCTAGTTCATTGGAGGAAATTCTGAATAAAAAAATTGGTAGAATCATGATCCTGAAACCTAAAAAAAAAAAATTAAATACTAGAACTGGTTGGAAGTTTTCCCTGGAAATACATTTTTTAGTAAAGTTTCATGCCAGTTTACCCACTTGGGTCACATCCCAGTGGGATGCGAAGGAAACAGCCCAAGCTACTATATATTCGCCACATCGGTTGGCTAGTAGGAAATCAAGAACCTGGAAGCCCTGCCTCCTGATTTCTTGGGCTCCTCTGCAACTTGACTGGTGTGCCAGGAGGGAGTGTGGAAGACCTGGGACTTCCAGCACCCATTTTTTAGCAGTCTGGATACCCTGGGCTTTCAAGATCTCATGGCTCCATAGTAGTAGTAGAACTAGGGGTGGGCAAGAGAAGTACCTGCTCCAGGCACCAAGTTAGGAGCGGTGCCAGAAATCACCTGCCACCCCTGCAGGGTCCGTACCCTGGCAATACTGCCATGCCAAGAACTCCAAATGCAGCTGTTTTAAGAGAGTGACAGATGGAGCAAGTAGACCACATGCAGTGACAACAGCAGCTCAGCTGGGACTATGTAGGAGTTCTCAGCATCAGTACGGTGGCTGTGCCCCCGCCCTGATCTCAAAAGCACGTGCCAATAGCTTCTCTCCTACCTCTCTTGCAGGGTTTGCCCTGATGCCAACTCTGCTTGTTACACGACTGCTCCAGAGCAGCCAGGCAGGCAGACAGACTGCCTCTGAGCTGGGCATCAGGGGGCTTTCCCTTTTGTGAAGAATTCTCAAATGTAGGTTTTTATTCTGAACAAGAAGGTGTAGAAATATCAAAACTCCCCATAAAACAGGATTACCATTCTCTGCACAGTCTATTAAACACAAATACCACAGTAAACAATCCTCTTATTAGATCCACTAAGCAGACCACAGGATGTGCTCTGTTCTGTACCATTTTAGACCTACACACACCAAGATGACTGGAACACCTGACTGGGATACGTATATTCTGGCCCGTGTTCTCCTGAAGTGGAGCATCCTATTCTAGAAGAGGGCCTGTCTCATATTAAGTAATAAGACCCTCCTAAGGACAATTTGGGACAATCCAGTATTGGCGACATGTAGGACAGGGAAAGTGGAAAGCAAAACCTAATTATCTGAAATACAGCACTTTCCATTTCCACATGTTACAGAGCAGGAGGGAGAACGCTGTCGTGACAGATGCAAACAAAAACAAGAATTCAAGGAAGCATCAGCTTTAGAGTTCCTTGGCCTGTCTGTTGTTCTTATTGCTTATGTCACAACTGGATGAAGGAAGTCCAAAATGCAACCTGTTTGATTTTAAAAAGAAAATGATCTTCATCTTCCATAATAACATCAAGTTTGACCCCATGTTTCTCAAGGCCTTATACAAATGAGCCTCCTCAGTTGTATGCAATCCCCAGCAGTACATTCGTGAAACTGGTGGGGATAGAAATTGCATTCTTTTAGATGCTATTGCCATAGGCATAGGAAAAAGTCTTCAGTGAGACTTCCAAATCTAGGATGCATGTAGATCTTTTCCTCCTAAGATGAACAATACCAAATTGACAAAATCTCTGGACACTGAGCTACTGAATATAAATTTGGGTCTTAATTTTCACATCATTTTCCAGACTACAGATTTGTTTTTCTAAAATAAAATTCCTTGCCCAATGACATATCCAAGATTACAACTTTGTAGGTAGTTGTGTTAGTATACACCTGCTTCACAATAGGGCTAAATCCAGAAGTCAAGAGAAAACTATGAAATGAATACTAGTGATGATGATATAGAATCAACACTAATTTTTTTTTTTTTTAAAGGGAATGCTGGGGAGATTAGCATCTATAGATCAGGGACCTTCGGGTATCTTTTTTCAAACAGTTCAGAACAGTGCCGAAAAAACTGGTGCAAACAGCAACCCTAGGGGGACAGATTTGTGCAGGTTCCCTTGACAGCAGAGACCACACAGTAATTGGGTTGAGGAAGAAAGGTGGCCTTATGAAAGAGAAAGAAGACAGCATCCTCTTTGGCCACCTGCCACTTTGCAGGGTTTCACTCACTTTTTCTAAGTGGATTTATTTCCCTCCCTACAGAAAAGTAGGGAGGAAGCACAGGGGTTGTCTTAGTTTGTTAGACACATTCATTTAGAATCATGAAGATCCCACGAAAATAGAATGAAAGAAAATAAAGAAAACTCCATGCTATGCCAAGAGAAGCAAACACATAATGCAAAGGCTTTTAATATTTAGAAAATTCATGAAATGTTAAAAAAAAAGACAATTGTTTGACAATAACTTCCTTGGAGTTCCTTAACATGAATGTTGCTTGACACTCTTCTCTCCCCATGCCCTTATTCAAAATGCAAGCTGCAAGCATCTCCCCTACCCAAAACATGCAATATGTTCATAGGTCAAACTGCTACACTTGATGTATAAAACAGAAATGACAGAGTCATAGAGAAGTATAAAACAGTATACATAAAAATCCACATAACAATAGGAATATTTTTTAATACTACTTTAAGGCTTCTCCTACCTGCCATCTATCAATAATACAATTTAAGTAGTGCCTTTGAATTGTGAATTAAGCCACCTTTAAAATCTTTCAAGTCTTAACATTACAGTATCTAATTACTTCACATTTTCTTCAAAATACCTATGTTCAATATTCACCAAGACACTACTCTGTATGGAACAGCTCCCTGGCTAGACATAAATATTTCCTGTGATGATTTTACAAATTACATGAAATTACGGATTTCATAATTCATAATTATTACATTAATATACAAAATGCTGGAGAACATGTCCTATGTACTTTTAAAATGTTTCAATTCAGCAGCACTATTCACTTTTTGAACTCCCCCACCACATCTTAGCAACTTATTTAACATTAGCAAAATCACAGGTTTGGACTAATTAAACATAATTGCTCCTTTTCATCAGAAAATGTACCCACATCTGGTGTTTTCATGCCTTTCCCCCTTCTGCACATATACTACAAAAGGCCTTCCAAATACTCTGCAGATTTTAAATAAATTCATCACAACAAAGAGTGATATGAAAAAGTCAGGGTGTATCTACAGCTTACATTAGTTAGATGTCTTCACTGAACATCAATCAGAAGAGAATTTATAATACTACATTATACTCTGAAGAGATCTAAAATGTTTATGCCTCATTCTAAAAGGAGAGCTACAAAACACCAACTAAAATGTGTATTGTAGTGATTACAGCTATAATTTAGTGTTTCACTGAAGACAGATGAAGATCCCAAATGCAAAATCTACAAAGACATGCCCAATTATTAAGTGTCTATATAAATAGCCTAGAACATGGATTGTAATGTTTATCTTTCCATTGACAAATTTCAGACAAGCTTTGATTAGCTTTTACATAAGATTCTGATTGGTTTCCAAAAAAGTCATTCTACCTCTCATAAGTCTATAGCTTTCAATAGTAAGACCCTATTTTAATTTATTGATAAACACTTCATACCATTCTAGAACATGAATTCATGAGAGATTATATGCACATTGAGGGCACATTTTTATATATTGAAATGCTTTTTTTAAAATGAATGCCATAACTACCACTAAAAGCATCAGATATCTTTCATGCTGAGTCCAGCACTAGTCAAAAAACTTTGTAGATGAAATTGTATGGAAGTGTTGATCAGCATGTGGGGGTTAAATCAACTGCTTTTTCTTAAAAACAGGTTTTCAATTACCTGGATGCTTATAAGAGCTGGCCAACATAAAGCCTGGAAAAATGATCAAGAGAAGAACTGTGTTTCCAATATTTCAGTGTCCCCCAATAATTCACAACAGTAACAGCAGCAAATTCTAAGTGTTCACCCTGCGTGGAATTTCAATCCCCAACCATGCACAAAATACATTCTGACTCTCCTAAAAAAGTCCTCTGACATTGCATCCCTTTTACAGTGCACAGTTTTGAAATGCATTTGCAAACAGAAGGCTGTTCCCCAAATAAAGATGAACCCCACTTGTTAGTCTGGGCCTCAGTTTCACCCAAATACTCTATGCCTGAAAAATCTATGCATCTCTAAGTGGTATAACTCTAAAAGGAACTAATTAATATTTAGGAGCAATTAAAATGAAGCCAAAATAGAACCATTCCTATCACCCTCTTAACTCAGTCCAGTAGAAATATCAGGTTCTGCAGTTCTAATCCCAAACTACCCACCACCTTCACAAACATACCTGTATTTTTTCCCATACCACACACCCCAAAATAAAATATGTACCTTGTTTTTGGAATGAAGAATGCAGAATTTTATTTATTTAACAGAGTCAGAGCTAACCTCTTGCAGCAGCTCACTCACCCTCAGCCAGCTCAACAGTTATTTCAGGCACGTGCTGCAGTGTTAATATGTTCTCATGGCCACTGTGAACTTGGCCAAAAGCTGCTACCAATTCCTTAGCAACTGTGAAAGGGTTAATACTGGACTCTGCCCACACTGTCAGCAGCACCCATTCTAACAGCCATTAAAGCACAGCATTTCTATGCTTCTGTTCCAGCTAAGAAAAAAATCAGTTGCCCCGTGGAAGACATGCACCCCAATTTTGAACATTTGCTTCTGGGGGAAGTGCATGTGCTATCCAAATAAATACAGTATTTGTATTACTATAGCACCTTAGGACCCTAATAAGGGAAATTCTTATTTGTAAACTATTACACTAAGTCAGTCAGGGGTGGGCAAAATGCGGCCTGCCAAGCCATTCTATCCAGCCTGTGAGGCCCTTAAAAAAATTTAGAAAATTAATATTTATCTGTCCCTGGCTGCCTCTCATGCAGCCCTCAATGGTTTGCCAAAACTCAGTAAGTGGCCCTCCACTCAAAATAACTGCCCACCCCTGCACTAAATGCTATGTTCTGTGTTTGCCTAAAGATGGGCTGCATCTCAGCAAGCTCACAATCCAGAAGGCTGACAACTGATGGATACAGATAGACAGCACAGGAAACAATGCTACAATACTGGACAGCAAGATAGGCATAATTATTATCATGCAAATACCCTAACTGCTGTTGAGCATTTTTATGGATCAATTTTCCCATGCCTTTTCTCTTTAGAAATCTTTATTAAAAAAAATAAAATAAAAAAATCTTCTCCGTTCATGTTTAAAAGCACAGCTATTGACAGAAAAGCAACTTATTAACCAACATGTACTCCAAACATATTGAAGGAAGAACCAAAAAAGGAAAGCTATTTTACATTTAATATTCAATTTGTATTCTTATTTACAAAACAATTCAAAATAAGAAAAAAGCAAAAAAACATACCCCCACTATAATTTACATAAAATTTAAGCAATCATGAAATTCTATTTGATCTATTATAGTCTTGGTCTATTTGTTCATTCATTCACAACTAATCAAATCTCTCATACGTCTCTCACGTTAAAATTGTACATTCAAAACTTCCTCACATAGTGCTAAACAAGGACATTCTTTTCAGCAGCGATAGTATACTCGAACAACAAGATTTTACCATACTAACTTGCTATTTACTCTAACCATGTTCAAGTCTTCAATGTACCTGGAAAAATTAACAACTTATAGTTCAATGCTCTTCTATATTTGCAAACAAATACAGCACTTCACAGCACTTCAGTAACAAACTTACTATTACAGTCTCCAAAAATGAGTTTTACAAGAAAGCATAACAAAATTCCATTTTTTTAAAAGTATTTTGGTTTCTGAACAGGAATTCAATCTAAAAGTCAAAAGGGGAGACTTAGGGAGTTTACAATTCCAATATTGGCCCTAGTTTCATAGTTGGTCGGGTTGGAAGGGACCTCGCACAGATCATCAATTCCGACCCCCTGCCATTGCAGGAAAGAGTACTGGGGTCAAATGACCCCAGCAAGGTGATTATCCAGCCTCTTTTTGAAGACCCCCAAGGGAGGAACGAGCACCGCTTCCCTTGGAAGCCGGTTTGCGATCCTAGCCACCCTGACTGTGAAGTAATGCCTCCTGATGTTTAGCCTGAACCTACTCTCAGTCTTGTGGTCATTATAACAACTTGTGGCCATTATTCCTAGGTAGTCTTGGTAGTGCTCGGGGGAACAGGGACTCTCCTTGTTCCCCACAGGTCCCCCCTTGTAAGTTTATAGATGGCCACCAGAAGACCCCCAGGGTAGGAGCCAGCACCACTTCTCTTGGAAGTTGGTTCCAGATCCTAGCCGCCCTGACAGTGAAGTAGCGCCTCCTAATATCTAACCTAAATCTCCCCTCTGCCAGCCTGTGACCGTTAGTCCTGGTCACTCCTGGCAGTGCACAAGGGAATAGGGACTTCCCCAATGCCTGCTGATCCCCCGACTAGTTTATAACAGGCCACAAGATCCCCCCTCAGCCTTCTCTTGTGGAGGCTAAGCAGGTTCAGGTCCTGTAGCCTCTCCTCGTAGGGCCTGCCCTGCTGCCCCCTGATCATGTGAGTGGCCTCCTCTGGACCCTCTCCATGATGTCCACATCTCTCCTGAAGTGCAGCGCCCAGAACTGGACACAGTACTCCAGCTGCGGCCTGACCAGTGTCACAGAGGGGGAGGATCACCTCCTTGGACCTGCTCATGATGCATTTATGAATGAATGAGACAAGGTACGGTTAGCCTTCCTGACTGTGTCCCCACACTGGCAGCCCATGTTCATCTTGGATCTTGGGAGTCACTGTTGATTCCTTTGCTGCCTCTGCACTGACGAGAAGGGAGTTCCCCAGCCTGTAGGTATGGTGCCAGTTCTTCCTCCCCAGGTGCAGCACCTTGCACTCGTCAGTGTTGAAACCCATCCTGTCCTATCTCCCCCCTCTCCCCCCGTAACCTGTCCAGATCTAGTTGTAGCCTGTCCCTCCCTTCTAGCGTGCCTACTTCTCCTCACATCTTTGTGTCATCTGCGAACTTTAACAAGGTGCTTTTCCCCCTCATCCAAGTCACTGATGAAGATATTGAACAGTACTGGCCCGAGGAC
>NW_017728886.1:11913933-11954597 GCF_001723895.1 Crocodylus porosus
CCTGAAGCCTCACTTCCCACCCACAGCCCCCTGGCCCTGCTGGTGCCCGTCACTTCCCTCCCTCCCACCCCTGCTCTTGTCCTGCACTGTCCCGTCTGTGCTGTCGTCCTGCTCCCTGCTGGGGCCCTACACCTGTTCATTGCAGTGCTGGGCCCCAAGCCCCAGGCACTGCCCAGCTGGGCAGCAACCCCAGCCCCAGCTCCTGCCTTGCCCAACTCTCTTCCTCCCTATGGGGGCCACAGTTGCCCTCCTCTCCACTTACCTGCGGGAGATCCTCTCCAGGCTGCCTGGCAGCCGTGTGCATATACATGCACGTGGCACCCTCTGCCTGACTGCCCTCCTCCCACTCCCTCCCAGCCCCTTAAGGGCTGGAACTTTGCCAGCCTGCAGAGGGCTTGCCGCAAAACTGCAAAATCCGCGGCGTTCTCCAGTAAAGTGAGAAATCCGCATTTGCCTCTGGTAAGAAGTAAAATCTGCAGTTTTCTCAGTTTTTCCATGGGAAACAAAACCCAGATCCCTGCTGATCAGGGGCAAGTGGTGGAGCCAAGGGGTCCCCTCCATTAATCAGTGCTGAGGGATGTCCAGGGGAAACTGCAAGATTAAAGGAGCTGCTGCACAGTGCATTTCTGGTCCAAATTCCAGTGGTCCCTATGTATAGGTGCTCAGCCTCTCCCACTACTTCATCACTCTACTCCAAAGGAGTCTGATGTTCTTTCTGAGCCATGCTAACTCCTGAGGTCCAGGTAACAGTTTCATTTGACACCTGGTTTCTGGCCAGTGCACTTAAGAGGACTACTGGAACCTAGAAGTGGTTGTGACCTGGCTGAGGAGAACTTCCAGTCTAAGGTTGGTTCCCACTATTAAAGACAAGTTGGCCATCGTTGCTGTCCACATGTGTTGAGCAGTATGTGGATGCAGGTGGGAATGCCAGTTGGACTGTGTTCCAGAAATTGTCTCTGGAGGCAGGATAGGCTAAATCTCCTTGTTCCTGGTCTATTGTGATGTCCGTTTTCAGGTTGTCTTTCTGTAGGAATCTGACTGACCCTCCCTATTTGAATGCTGCCTAAGTAAGTTTGTCAGAGGAGTCTTGTCCTTCATGCCTGCGTATGTTGTCAGTATGTGTCTGTCTGATTGCTGTTGGTAATTGCAGGTTTGCCTTGGGTGACTGAATTTGGTAAGGATACCTCTAGAAGGGGCATTCCTGAGTGCTCCCCTCTCTCTAAAGATACTACTTTTCAGGAGTTTCTGCTCACCACTTGCTCAATCTGGGGAGACCTCACTGAGTTTCTTTCCTTTAGTTTTGGTTCAAGCAGATTCATTATACGTCTCGGCCAAGCTTGATCAGGCTATGTGAGAGGCAAAACTATCAGCTGACGTGGCTTTCCTGATAGCAGACAGTGACCACTACCAGTGCCCTCAAGGCCCCAGACAGTATTTCCATTTTTCTCTCATAAAGAGAGCTTTGAGTTAGGACACTTCTGAGTGTGATTCCTGGAGTCAGAAAAGTCACTTGCCCCTGTGATGGGGCATCTCTTGTATAAACATCAGTGAATTTAAACTAAGGTTTTTAATCAGGCTGTGATTCTCACCTAGGGTGCTATGGCACCCTGGGATGACTTGAGATCCTCTCAAGGGTACCATAGGGTACTGAACAATGTTATCATGTTTGTACACCTAAGTGCTTCACATGATAAATCCAGAGTTTTTTCATATGCGAATCCACAATGTTAAAAACATTCTGCCCCGTTGTGGTCTTTTTTGAGTTATTTGCAGCAGCAGAATTGCTCTGTTATTTTTCTGTAGTGAAAAGACAAGGAAAAGTGAAAAGCTGGCATTTTTACAGGGGGGGGTCAATTCTAAAAAGGTTTAGAACCACTTGGGCTAGTATCTGAAATTTTTGTCCCAAGTTTTGATTTTCTTGCACAATTTGTACTTGTATAACTGTCTGGGTTTTGCAAATTTGTCTACCTTTTCTGTGTTCTTTTCAATTTTTCTGAATGCAAAATCCTTCTGTAACATCCAACTACATTGGGGTGGGATATTAGTTCAGCCAGAGGGTCACTTAATGAATTTTGGGGGCCTCTTGGGTGGGCAGGCAGCAGGTTCCGGAGCCTTAAGCAGAATCTACCAGCAGTGTTACAGCTGACGCTGCCACCTGTCCCGTGCAGGAGAAGCTCCTTCCTGGGTCCTCAGCTGTTGCTGCTAGGTTGGGCGGGAGTTTCCACTGCACTGGGAGAACGGCAGTGTCAGCTGCAGACAGCGCTAGCAGGTTCTGCACTGGGGCTCCTGAACGTGCCCCTGGATCTGCATGGGGTGGGGCAGGGTGGGACGGGCTGCCACTGTGGGCTGGGATTAGTGCTGGGCTCTTCCTGGCAGGGGCTGGGCTGTGTTTGAGCTGGGTGGTGGCAGCACTGGGAGTGGGGTTTGGGGGACCTACAGTGAATTTTGGGGTGGCTGCAGCCCCCCTGCTCCACCATAGGCCTGCTCCCAGCACTGCTGCTGCCTGGCCCAGCCCACACCAAGAAAAGCCTGGTGCAGTCCCGGCAGCCACCCTGCCCCATGCAGATCCAGGGCCATGTGCCCCCCACCCCAGGGTGTGTGCAGCAGCAGAAGCCCCTGCCCCACTCCCTTAATGCGGGCGCCTGGATCTGCAGGGGCTTCCCTTCCCCCATCCCTTCTACCACAGCATACTTACCAGCTGGACACTGCTCTCCGAGCTTCCCGGCTGCGTATTGGAAATCGGTTGGTATTGGCTGATATGCCTCCTTAAAAATCAGTTATCAGTATCGGCCCCAAAAATTTCATTGCGCCCCTACTTGACTCCGGACAACATTGAGGTAAATAGAGTGTTCCAACTTTTAGCTGAGCCTAATTTGCACAAAATGAACTATTCCAGCCAGGAGATCTTACAACACTTTCAGCTCTTCTGTAAAATACGGATGGGTCATGGGTTTCAGAAGGGACCTTTTCATTGCTGCCTTTTGAGAATAGTGTAGTAAGAGTTACCTTTAGGGATGTGCAGAAGGCAAGGAGAGAAGGTCTGAAGGAAGATGAGAACCCCAGGCACAGGTTTGTAAGGTAATACCCTACAGAAACTTTAGTTAATAATCAGTTGATAAGCTTGTGGGAATAACTTTCCTTTTCTTAGCTGTCCATTTTAAGGATAATTGTCATCCTAAACCAATTTTCATGTGCAAACTAATGGTCGCTCCTGTGGTACAAGGAATCATCTTCAGGTCTCTTGAGAGCAGGGCTATTTGTACTGAGCCAGGTTGGCTTGAGGTAAGTGACCACATCAAACAGCCTGAGCTTTGTCTGTATTAGGTTAGCAGTTGTGGGGTGCTGGTGTAGTAACCTGACTTGTTAATTTGAGCTTCGTTAATACAAACCCCAACCCCCTGTAGGCCCACTTAACTCAAGTTCTTACTGTCACTTAAATTAAGAACCTGTATGCTCAGCAGTTGGGCTGGGGTAATATTCACTTCAGTTCAAGCGAATACTGCAGTGATGACAAGGCTACAGACAGTAGCAGCCAGAAAAGGCTTACAAATGCAGAAACTTGATCTGTTTCATTTTTCTCTGATCAGTCCAGAGGAGCGGAGTACTAATGCAAAAGCCTCATGGATATCTACCAACAGTTCCCATACTAAGACTTGTGACCCCAGCTGTTGAAACAGTTAAATGGGGTCCAGGTTGCACAGAAACAGAGCTACTAGAGCTGGGTTCTGACTTAGTGCGGTGGCTAGTTTGGTCAAAAACCAACTAGAATCTAGGTTTCGGCCCCCTCCCAAAACTGGGAACTGTTTTCGCTGAACTTTCTTTGTCTTGCTCATGAGTGTACTTGAAAGGAACACCTGTCTGTGACATCCAATTGGATTGAAAGCAGGAAGACTGAATGCCCCAAATCTGCTTTTATAGATGGACGAGAGAAGGTGAAAATCTGCTTCACTGTAGCTGCAGGTTCCGAGTTCAGGACATTACAAGAGCGCTGCTCAAAATGAGTTTGAGCAGGAAATGTAACAGATGAGTGCTGAGCTGTTTGGCTGATGTAGGTTGTTCTTGTCTTACCAGCTTTATAGCACTGTCTTCTCCAAGTCTCTTGCTCCTATTACTTGGTAACTCCTTCAGTGTGTGTGGTTCCTTTCTCCTAGTCTGACACTGTTCACTTCTAGTACTGAGGAAAATGTCTTTGATTCTAATATAGGCTGGTTTTCTAGAACAGTCTGAAAGATTTACCATCTGTTTCATCCCCTTCAGATAATTATGTAAAAGCACATATGGAGGCTAGTGTTAACTTTCCAAGATATTTAACTGCACAGTGCTATGATATGGTAGGGAAAAAATGCTTAATGGACTGGGTTTTGGTCCTCTTGAATAGTCAGGTGGTTGCCTGAACAAACAAGCTTGCCTCTTGGGTTTTTCCTTTATCCTCTTGCATTCTGTTCTTGCTTCATTTGAAAACTTAATTGTTGTGTTCCTTGGACTCTTACTCTAAAAAAGGTAGAGGACATGTTGGGGTGACATCCGATCATTACACAGAAACCCCCAGCTTTCAGGTGTGCTGATGGATGCAGAACTTGCTGTACTTTGTAGAGAGGGCTGCATGTGAATATATGCTGTTTGCAATCTCTAGCTACTGAAGTAGCATTAAACTATGTATTCAGAGGGTCTGTTGGTTTAGCTTGTAGGCAGGACTTTGTCATGGTCTACCTGCTTGCCCTAAATTTTTACTGGCTGCTCAAATTCAACATTCTTCTTGCACACAAGACTTAGCTGGAAGGGATCAGATCACTAGTCCAGCTGGGGAATGAGCTTGTGACCTTGGTGTTATTGGCTGTGTGCAGATGAAACAAGGGGCATATGCGCACGACACTTTAAAGCGAGTTAAATGCTTTTGTGCTGCTTTTAATGGTGTCAGCGTTTGCCTGTCTCGGTGGCATATTGCGCGTTAATTCCAGCTGCTGTAGGAAATTGACGGTGTAATGTGCCTTAAGTGACTTGGGGCACTTGCTGCCCATACAGCCACAGAGCGAAGTACTGGGCTCTGTGCAGCTCCACGGCTCTGGTGGAAGCCTTGCAGGCAGCCTGGCAGCAGCCTGGGAAAGCAGGCTCTGCCCAAGAAAAGCAGTGAGCTTGATATCTTTTTTTTTTCCCCCCTTCCTCCCCCCCCGAGCCTGCCTGAGCTGCGTGGGGGACTGGTGCTTCCCTCCACAGCTGTGGTGCCCCCTGGGACCACCCGAGTTGGGTGCCTGTGGGTATGTCTGCCTGGGGGAGGGGATCGCCGCTGCTTGGAAGGAAAGCACCAACTCCCAATCCCCACCCCGCCCCACAGGTCAGGGACCACTTCATCTGCATGCAGCTTGGCCTCCCCTCCCCGCTGGAGAGGTGGGTAAGGTGTGTGTGCAACACATGGGTTTAATCAGCCCGAAACTGAAGCGGTGTTTTTTAAAACCCACTGCTTCAATTTAGGGCCCCAGTTTTGTCTACACATGCCCATTAGCACCACACTTTAACCAGCTGAGCTATTCTTTCCTCTTGCAGTGTCTTCAGATGGTCTTGACTTTCTTGGAGTCCAGTGCCTTTTATTCTTTTCAATTTACTCAGCTGTCTATGCTTTACTTTCAGTGTAGTGGAGAAATCCGCATCATTTACCTCTTGGGGGTTATCAAAAAAGTAACTAAAAATGTTAGCAGATAAGTAAGGGGCATATACCTTGCAGTATCTGGGGAAGCTGTTGGAAATGGGTCAGAAAATGTGAGACCTGTTTTTTGTAGCAGTGAAATAGTTAATGTTGCTGGCATCCTGTTTCTTTTAACTTTGTTCTTCCAAAATGATCTGCCTCCTGTCCTAATTTTGGCCCACAACATTGTATCAAAACACAGCCTTGACCTTAGCTCCATGCTGTGTTGTCTGTAGTATTTACTCACATGTTCCTGTTGACAGCTAGCTTAAATTACACTAACATTTACAGTTCTAGTACACCCACAAGCAAGAAGTCGTTGAGTTAAGGCTATCACAGATCCTCTGTTCAGGATGTGCTTTGGCATTTCATGAAAGACAAATGATATTCTAATCTGCCGTGGTACTGAATGTACTTCCTGATTGTGGATCAAATGTGCCGTGATGACTACATTTAGTTTAAAATAGTGGCATAACAGCTTCAAGTCGATTTTGAGTCTCAGCATTATTTTTGTACACTTCAGAGTAATCTACTTTAATTCCTTTGTGCCTGAAGTTATAGGTGGTTCACTCATTAGGTAGATTTGCAAAACTAGTTGCATTTGAACTAGCTTTAAACAGAAGAGCCTGTGTAAGTCTTTTGACACTGGCTGGCATTCAGGTAAATCTCTTTCCATACAAATACATGATCACAGTGAGCTTCTCAAATCCTTCAAACAAGCTTGCTATTTAAGTGCTTAAGAAATCATTAGAGAGATTACAGCCCTGGATAATTTTTACCTTTAGTCAGTGCAGTTCTCATGTGGGGAAAACTTAAATGATATGCTGTATCTGCTATAAGCTAACCATAGATGTGGTAGTTCAGTTTAAGTCTCTTTTCTGTCACTTAAAAAAATAAATGTTTTTTTCACTAGCGTCTCATTTGGTGTCTATAAAACTGGATGGGCGTTGTGCTTTTTGTTTAGTTTTAATTCTGAAGTGTATTTCTCTTGTTTCTCTTAGCTTTTACAAAGCTGATCACCGTAAATGGGCAAGAATATCATCTGCAGCTAGTAGACACAGCTGGCCAAGTAAGTGATCTTCTGTCTGAACCTTCTTTCAGACCTTGTGTTACTCTTCCAGTAGGATTAAACTGGCATTGAGCACGGCTTAAAAAAACCACAAAAATATTATGATTCACTTGGATAAGAGGTTCTCTAAGACTTTACTTACAGCAGTAAAATACCTGCTAATTCAAATGAATACAAATACTTTAGAAGAGCTACTGCAGAGTAACTTATTTCCTTAAATTAATAAAAAGGTTACATGTTTGGGGTGAATAGAGAATCCTTAAAGTCTGTTGAGGACCTGTCAACTCTAACAATGTGGCTTTTTGCCCAGTGTTTAGGCAGGCGAGAGTGAATTCTTTAAATAGGCTGACTTCTTATCAGGGTGAACTGGCAGGACTAAGTCATGGATAAGCAAAGGTTTGCATTATTGTATTCTGTAGTAGTGGTTTATAATAACAAGGGATCCAGGTTTTCAGTTTCCTTCTGAAAAAAACATTGATTTTACCTTTTACTTAAGAAAAATACAGATTTTTCATTGTAATGAAGAAGCGCACAGATTTTGCATTTTTGCAAAGAGCTCTCTGCAGGCTGGCAGGGTTCCTGCAAAGGGCTGGGGGGGGAGCAGGAAGAGGGCAGTCAGGCAGGGGTCACCATGGTCACATGGCCCAGCCCCAGGCAGCCTGGAGAGCAGCTTCTTCAGGTAAGACTGGCGGAGAGCGGGGTGGGGATTGAGGCCCCTATAGGGAGGGAGGGAGGGAGTTGGGCAGGGCTGGGGTTGCTGCCCAGCTGGGCGGTGCTTGGGGCCCAAGGTTTCATAGTTGGTAGGGTTGGAAGGGGCCTAAGCAGATCATCAAGTCTGACCCCCTGCCATGGGCAGGAAAGAATGCTGGGGTCAAAGTACCCCAGCTAGGTGATAATCTGGCCTCTTTTTTGAAGACTACCAGGGTAAGAGCAAGCACCATTTCCCTTAGAAGTTGGTTGCAGCTTCTAGCTGCCCTGACTGTGAAGTAGTGCCTCCTGATGTCTGGCCTGAATCTACTCTCAGTCAACTTACGGCCACTATTTCTTGTTACTCCCAGTAGTGCTTGGGGGAACAGGGACTCTCCCATTGCCTGCTAGCCCCCTTGGCAAATTTATAGATGGCCACGAGATCCCCTCTCAGCCTTCTCCTGTGGAGGCTGAACAGGTTCAGGTCCCTTAGCCTCTCCTTGTAGGGCCTACCCTGCTGCCCTCTGATCGTGCGAGTGGCCCACCTCTGGACCCTCTCAATGCTGTCCACATCTCTCCTGAAGTGCGGCGCCCAGAACTGGACGCAGTACTCCCGCTGCCGTCTGACCAGTGTCATATAGAGGGGAAGGATCACCTCCTTAGACCTGCTCATGATGCATCTATGGATGCATGTGACAAGGTGCGGTTGGCCTTCCTGACCGCGTCCCCACATTGGCGGCCCATGTTCATCTTGGAATCAATAGCAACTCCAAGATCCTTTTCTGCCTCTGTGCTGATGAGAAGGGAGTTCCTCAGCCTGTAGGTATGCTCCTGGTTCTTCCTCAGGTGCATCACCTTGCACTTGTCAGTATTGAAACCCATCCTATTCTCATTCGCCCACCCCTGTAACTGTCCAGATATAGTTGTAGCCTGTCCCTCTCTTCTAGTGTGCCCAGTTCTCCCTACATCTTAGTGTCATCAGTGAATTTAAGCAAGATGCTTTTCACCCCCTCATCCAAGTCACCGATGAAGATATTGAACAGTACTGGCCCGAGGACTGAGCCCTGGGGAACCCCACTGCCCACATCCCTCCAGGTCGAAAATGACCCATCCACCACCACTCTCTGGGTGTGGCCCTCCAGCCAATTTGTGACCCATCTGACTGTGTAGGCATCGACACCACAGATGCCTAATTTTTTAATGAGGATGGGGTGAGAGACTGTGTCGAAGGCCTTCCTAAAGTCCAGAAAGGCGTGTCGTGTCCACCACAACACCTGCATCCAAGGATTTTGTGACCTGGTCATAGAAGGCACCCAGGTTGGTCTGACAGGACCTGCCCCTAAGAACCCATGTTGGTTGGCCCTAAACATAATCTCCCTTGCTGGTCCCTTGCAGATGTGCTCCTGGATAATTTTCTTAAAAAGCTTCCCCAGGACCGAGGTAAGACTAACCGACCTACAATTTCCTGGGTCCTCCTTCCTCCCTTTTTTGAAAATGGGGATCATATTGGCCCCTTTCCAGTCCTCAGGCACCTGGCCAGAGCACCATGAGTGCTCGTAAAGCTGTGCCAGGGGTCCCACAATGACCCCTGCCAATTCCTTCAGCACCCGGGGTGGAGAGCATCTGGACCTGCTGATTTGAACATGTCCAGCCCCACCAGAAGTTCCCTGACTAGGTCCTCACTGACCCTGGGCCTGGTGGTACCTCTCCTGAGTCTGTCCGGGATCTTGGTGGGGGGAACGTCCCGGTGCCTACTCAGAAAAATAGAGGCAAAGAATTTGTTAAAGAGGTCAGCTTTATCGTTTGGTGCAACCACCAGATTGCCAAGCGTGTCCTGCAGGGGCCCCACATTACCTGATGCCTTCTTTAACTCCTTATGCATTTAAAAAAGGACTTCTTGTTACCTTTGATCCTGGTCACTAGTTCTAGTTCTGTGTCTGCCTTGGCCTTCTGAACAGTCCCCCTACAGTCTCGAGCAACAAAGGTATAATCCTCCTTTGTGATGGCCCCTCTCTTCCACTGGACGTACGCCTCCTTTTTAGCTTTCAGACATTCCTGAATGCCTTTGGTGAGCCATGGGGGCTTCTGAGCACTCCTGCCCCTTTGATTCACAGTGGGATTGTCACCCTTTGGGCTCAGAGGATGATCTCCTTAAGGAATGACCACTTGTTTTGGACTCCTAACTCCCCTCCCCTTCCCTCCGGGATCTCAGTGCCTCTCCGACTAATCTCCTTAACTCACTGAAATCCGCCCTTCTGAAGTCAAGGGCTACTGCCTTGCTGCAGGCCTCTGACCCCCTGTGCTGGATGGTGAGTTCCACTAGGCGATGATTGCTATCACTCAGGTGGTCAAGAACCTGGAGTCCCCTCACCAGGTCACTATTTGTGGCCAGGACCAGGTCCAGCAAGGCATTTCCTCTGGTGGGACCGTGCACCTCCTGAGTTAGGTGGAGGTCCTGCATCTCGGCTAGGAACCTATGTGAGCAGTCAGACCTGGCTGACTGCTCCTCCCAGCACGTCTGGGTAGTTTAGGTCACCCATGATGACCACGTCCCTTGACTTAACTGCCTCCATGAGCTGACCTGAGAATTCCCAGTCCAGTTCTTCCCCCTGGCTGGGTGGTCAGTAGTAGACACCCACCATTAAGTCCCCTTCCCCTTAACTCCCTTGTATCCTGACTCAGAGCACTTCAATCTGCCCCTCCTCTGACCCAGTGCTGTTTGTTGAGGATGTGTATTGCTCTTTGACATAGAGCGCCACACCCCCGCCTTTCCTCCCTGTTCTATCCTGCCTGCACAGTCTGTAGCCCTTAATGTTTACTGCCCAACCATGGGTTGAATCCCACCGGGTTTCAGTGAGCCCCACTATGTCTGGGTTTGTGTTAGCTAGCAGGAGGGCAAGTTCCTCCTGCTTGATCCTTAGGACCCGTAGGCTCCTAAGGGTCTCACAAGAGAATGTCCGTGGATGTAAATGCCCATTTCTGAGTTAGCACGTTGTCACTAATTTGATAACTCAGAAAATTCTCTCCCCCATGAGCTGCTTTTTCCCCCTAAATCTGAACTTTTCAGTGTAACTGTGTCTGAATGGAAAGCAACTCTGTTTTCAGTGGCTAAACACCAGAGAACATTTATTCTAAAGATACGTCAGATGATACAGATAAAGATGTGTGTTGAAAAGCAGAAGTCATTAGTGGAACTCACTGTTTCATACACTACAGTAGCCAAACCAGTGAGCATTAAGTAATGAAATGGATAACCAAGGATCCATGACCCTTGCTAAACTCTCTCCACCAGGTATGAAGGAAGACTTTTCCTTTCCTGGTATACCCATTGCTAAGAACTATTTTTAACTTCCATTTCATTTTTAGAAATGCCACAAAGTGAAATTCACTTACAGGAAGCAGGTTCAAAATCCTGATCGCTCTTCACATTTAGGCCTTTAAGTTACAAGCCTCTGCAAAGAATGAGATGAGTTTTCACCTTAATAGAATAAAGAGCACACACCCTACCCTCTTATTCCACCTCAATATTTTCTAGCATAGAATTCAAGAATATTGCCAACCCTCAAGGTATTATCAAGAGTCTCACAATATTTGGTATGGTTGCAGTTGTTTGTGTTGTTCTGCTTTGCTTTTATAGTCCTGTGGTTACAGAAACATTGCCATTCTTGTTTAAACTGTTTTAGGTTTGCGTTTATGGGAAAAAATAATTGAATCCTAAAGGCTTTGAAACCCAAAAGCAAATACATGGAACCCAAAATTTAATCACAGAACTGGGATTGATGACCTATTGCCCACATGTTGAATCTGACCCGCAGAACCACTGGATCAGGCCTGTGGAGCTGGGGCTTCGGCAGCGGGGGCTTCATCAGCCCAACTGGACCTGACGTGGGCAATTCCAACTTGCCACCAGATAACGTTGCTTACCACTCTTCTAGAACTGTCATTTTAAAATACAACTGTGATTTTTAATGCTTTCACGTAACAGTACAGTTTAAAGCAGACATTGACCCCAAAGGGTCAAACCAGAAAAATCTCCAAACAAACAAGAAACAAATCAATGTATGAATTGAATGAAACAGTCTGAAAGTGACTACTGCTTCTTTAAATCAGACCCAACTAGATGCCTTAAAGTGGACTTCCTTCTTTCATCTAAGAGTTCTATATCAAAGGGAAGAAAACCTAAAAAAGACTAATGTAAAAAGGGTTATATTAATTATGGATCTGTTTTCATTGCCTGCATGAATCCAGTCTTAGACTATGTGCATCCAACCTTCATGCCTGAAGCTCCCCAGGCAGTGTTTGGAACGGCATGCTACTTTACAGATGAGACTAACTGGAATCAAAGACACATAAAGCGTGCCGGCCACAACATCTTCCTCTGCTCCTCCCTCTCCTCAGCAATGGGAAGAACCAGAAGAGGTAAGGCCTGTAAATGTTCACAGATGATGATCTCAAAAAAGCTACTAAACAGTAACCGGCTTCTTTTTCTTTGAGTACTGCCTGAACAGATTCCTAACCATCGGGAGATAAACCAGTAGAAATCTCTCTGAAGAAGTTGAGTTTGAAATACTGGTTTAGAGATTGCATAACTGCTTCTTCTATTTGAGTATCTATCTATTCAAGAGAGCAATGACTAGGAAAAGCATAGGAAAAGCTCCAGGTCACAGCCTTTCCGAGTTAAGTGACGGAGACCACATACACACTGCTGAAGTTACTTTAAATTTAGCAGAACGTTGTTCTAAGACCTTCAGGAAATGAAACACTTGAAGTGCCACGAATGTCTAACCTAATTTCACTTAGCCTCTGCACAAAAATGGCTAGCTCCCCCCATGCCATTTACCCTCATAAACCACCAATAACCAGCGTGATTTACAAATGGGCTTTGATCTACTGAGATAGTAATTTAGTGCCATTTTAAACATTTGAACCATGTGATCTAGCCTTTTCTGATAATGAATGAGGTTTAGGGAAAATACTGGTAAATTAAGAGAATGATTTAAGTGAAACTCTGAGGCCACCTCAGAGAAGAATTAGTGTATAGGGAGCAACAACCAGCATAGGTCACAAATCAAGCCTTGCATCTCATTAGGCCTTCCCTGCCAAAGTCATTTCCAGCAGGACTGCCTTTCAAGGAAAGGGACACAGAAGGTCCAGCGGGAGATTCAGTCAGCCTGTTTAGAACCAGATTCAGACTTGTGCAAAAATAAATAAAAGAAATAAAACAAAATAAAAAAGCTCACTAATAGAAGAAAGCTGTTTCAATCTTTTCAAGAACCTTATCATGCATTGGGTGCATGTAAAGACCACCCTGCCCTCCACTAGTGTAGGATGGTAAACTGATATGGCTGTGAAGTGAAACTGAAACTGTACTTAGGTGTAAGCAAGAATCTAATCAGCTGGTCTAATAAAAGAGCTCACATTTACCCAAACAATCCTGTCTGCCTACGTCTTTAGAGCTACATCCCTGAAACAAGAATACTTCACATTCACCTAGTTCTGCCCTTTCCTTTTTTGTATCCTCGCGTGACGAGGCATCAGCAGAATTCGCAGGTTCGCTGGAGTACAACAGGGCTGTGCCATGAGCACTTCCGCTATGGCCTCAAGCTTGCGACCTCTGGGCTGTCGACCGTGCACCTTAGCGCCAGCACCATTCCAGTCCCTACATTTAAAAAGTTGCACAATGTGAAAGGAAACAAGGATAGCAAATAGGGAACTTATTTAGTAGTAAATACCCATATGGAAAAGCTTTCTGTTTTAGGACACTGGCTTTCATACAGAACACTTGCCATTTCCCTAAAGGAACGGAGGAAACTTCTTCTGAGCCAAACCATGAGCCCATGCTGGCACAGCACACTACATGGGCTCTAGTTTATCATATTGGCCTGATGATTCAACCTCCCCTCATTTAAATTCCACAAATGAGTTATAATTGGAGAAAGTAATTATTAAATGCATGTGTAAAACTGCTTAGAGACTAGTTTTAGTTTGCATGCATTTAACTCATTAAGGTATTAAAATTCAATATACACAGATCTCCACTTATGAAGGATCTATTTCCCATCAGTCATACTACTGAACCAAAGACAACCACAGTTCATGTCCTTAGTATTTTAAAGTTAAAAACAAAGAGAAAACCCTCTCTCCACATCCCCACATTGTTTTCAGACCCGCACTGAACTTCTGTTGTGCTACAGATTTGCACCAGTTTCCAGTCACTTATACCAGTTGGTGTGTCATTTCTGTCCCTAGCCACAAAAGCAGACAAACCCCTTTTCAACCACCTTTAAAAAAAAATGCTACATTATTCTGTCCTTCAAGGCCCATAGATCATATGCTGTTCATGGCAACAAAATGTCTGCATTTCTAATGTCGACCCCCGCCTCCCTTAAAAAACAATAATGAATACAACCCTTGGGATTAGTAATCCCAAGAGTAAACACAAAAAGAAAACTTCATTGTTGGAACCTTGACTTTTTCTAGTACTTTGAATACTATTCTGTACCGGGAGGTCTCTCTCACCTCCAAACTTCAATGCAAGCTGAAGTTAGAGATCACTTGTGCTGAAGGTTAGATCTGCATCTTTGCTAGGAAGTGGATGATCCCAGAAAGATGACAGTTCCAAAAAACAGTTAGCAATAAATGCACGATTCCTGAAGAAGAAATATATTTCTACTTAGAAGTTTTGAGTGTCAAGATTCCCCAAAGGATTTGTGCTACACTGGCTTTTTAATGTGTAAACAATCTAAAGGAATCCTTCAGTTTGAATTTATATGAAAGTTTGGCTTCCCAGAGCTTTCACAGCTCTCTGTCGGCTGCTCTAAACGTACTTCCTACCTTGTGCCAGAAGTGTCCAACACAGCTACGTGCAACAGAAGACTGGGAAAACACAAATAAGATGCGTTGCCTGCAGGCACTCTCAAAAAACAACTATCCAAATCAAGGATACACAGTTGTATGGCAGAGATGTCATCTCACTGCTGAAAAATGATTTGCCCCCTTGTTCTAGTAGCCTCAACTTAGTTTTTGTACATGAAACAATATAAATGCAGGCGACCATTACACTCTGGAGCCGGAGGCAAAACTGCCTTATGTGATGAGTTTGGAATCCAGCCAAAGTGACCATTCGTTGTTTTCTCAGCTCTTCCTTAAGGAAAGTAGGCAGCTGCTAAATTGGGAGTCCAGAACTGTTCATACAAAAAACTGTCAGATGAACACAAATTGGTCTATTGTGATGCTGACTCACAATGACTGGACCAAGAGACATATTTTTTATGAGGGACATATATGTATCTTAGCAAGAACAGACTCATGCCAACCTGTTTCCAAGATATAAATACTGATTAGTCATCTGGCATTCCAGGTAACCAAAACAACCAAGATTTTTGTCGGCAAGTTTGATGCTGCAGAAATGCCAAAAGGGTAGATTTAATTGTAATATTTCACATCCTGAAATGTGGACCTTTAAATGCGTTTAATGGAGTTGACATAGGACAGAAGTGTGGATTTGATGTTAAAAGTGTGAAACTTCTCCAGTGACAGACTCAAATGTCTTGACTGATTTGGAGCCATCTGAAAGTGACACATCAAGTTAGTATAGTCTAAGAGTGATGTTGTAACCATGCTGGTCTAGAAAGTATGTGAGAAACAAGGATTTCTTAGGATGATACCTTTTACTGGACCAACTATGTAGCTGGCCCCAAGTTAGGCAAGCTTTAAAATGCAATACATTCTTCCTCAAGTCTCATGACTAACATCAAATAAGTGTAATTACCTCAACTACATTATATATAGGCAGCTTTTTTCTTTTTAAAGGAAAAATGAATTTCTACATCACAATATACATTTTATACTTGAATAAATGAGTTTTATGTAATATTGACTGAATAAGCAATAAGTAAAATCAAGAAATACTACAGGTTCTTGTGGTCACTGTAAACTTTGAACGTTTTCCTCACAAACTAATCATAAATATACAATTTCACCCGTCTCTACGTTGTGTTATCTTTGTATTTTGCAATATGAATACGCACCAAGTACTTTATATTTCAGAAATAAATTATGTGACGACACGGGCTCCAAGGTGCATTATATATACAGCCACTGAACTTCTGCAAATGACACCCTGCATTCTAAGCTACATCTTACATTGCCTTCAGCATCATGCTGACAATACAAGGACACCACAGATTAGCCTTCTGGCACATGCATGATTTTTTTTTTTTTAAAATTTTATTTATTTATTTATTTACAGCCCATTTTTTGCAACCACATTGGACAAGTATTCTAAGAGCATCAAGTACTTTGGGTAGAGTTGTCCAAACTGTTGCTAACAATTGTATTTACTGCCAGCTGATGGCTTGTAAGCCTGCTGGGTGAACATGCTGCAATAGTGCAGTTTGAGTGGGTAGACTGTTTTCAAGTGTTCTGCTTTTATGGGCAAATACTACTAAGCTGGCAGCTCCTGGAGTTGCAACATCGCTGGCAT
The DNA here is from genome assembly GCF_001723895.1 of Crocodylus porosus. Taxonomy (NCBI): domain Eukaryota; kingdom Metazoa; phylum Chordata; order Crocodylia; family Crocodylidae; genus Crocodylus; species Crocodylus porosus. Next base: position 11,929,855 of record NW_017728886.1, read on the forward strand.
GGTCACAGGGACAATCAAAATTGTTCAATCAAAGATGGAGTGCTCATTGTATTTAATACTGCACACATGATATTAAATACATCCTAGAGGTCTATGGCACGGTTTTTACCCCATCCGACAAATGAAGCTGTTGCAGTCTCTCAGTACATGGAACACTGCAAACACTGGGGCTGTTTGCAACTACAGAGCTCTAGTAACGTCATTTAACTTGAGAAATTTTTCATTAGATGTGACATAGGAAAGTGCTTCAACTCTTTTAAGCTTACAACTGGTGCAGTGCCAAGAACTATTACACAGGTATCAACAGTCTGTTCAATACACGATTGAGCCCCTGGTCTCTGCTTGGCAAAACATCTGTGCAAAAATATTCCTAGTACCTGCTTCTTCGTAGGAGTGGGGTTCAATTCCTTAATATGCCTGGAAGTGATGATAACACTTTTCCACTAATGCTAATTACAATTTTCTTGCTTGATGATTTAAGGTTTTCACAGAAAAAAAAAAAAGAAGCTAAATATGAATTACTACAGCGATGATTAAATCACTGCCAGTAACTTGACACTTTATAAATATCTTTGACCTGTTTTCAATATCCTAGGTACAGTATATTCTGGTAAAATCTTTAGGGAAGTGTGATTTTTAAAACAAACAAGGTATTGAGTCTTGATACATTTTCACCTGTTGGGTGATGTAGTGGAGAGACTTGTTTGGGGCAAAGTCTCAGAAAAGCTTGCGCTGGGGGGAGCGTACTGGTAACTACGGCTCCTCCTACAAGAATGACTGTATCAGTATCAGATGGATCACAACCTGTCAGAGCTCACTTTATTTTCAAGATATTTTCAGATCAGTTTTATTACCCAATTTTAGTTGATTTTTTTTGAAAGATGGAGGAAAATACACTTTTGTGATGCAAAAGTCTTCTGCATTACCTTCTGCCCGACAGGCAATGAGTTACCTTGAGAAAAAAGTAATATCATATGTAATTACACAGCTAGTAACATGTTTTGAATCACAAAGTCATCATTATTACTGGCCAAAATCTTCTCTCATCTTTAAATGTTGTACAAGTGAATGTCTGGGCAAACATCTGGTGTGAAAATCTGTTGAATCATTCATACACAGATATCCATATCTTTCAACAGTATCAATAAGGACACATTTTCACAGAATACCGCCCCCCCCCCGAGATGTAACAGTATGTTTGTGATGCTTGCTACTATCAAATTGTGAAAATCCCTTTCAAACACTTATCAAATTGCACTAACGTCCATGAACTAACTACTGCCATTGGCTAGCATATTTGCTAGTGAAAGCAATACTGTCAAGGTTTCTGGGCCACAAGCTGCAGTTTGACATGCACCTGTTAAGTAATTTAGAGCCCTATTTGTACAGGGTTCTAGGTAGAAGAACTACATGGATTGCAGCTTTCATGTTGGCTGGATATAAAAATATAGTTTTGAGAAACAAAGGCTATAATGGCCATCAGGATCTCTTCAAATTATTGATTTTTATAAATTGCTAAATCAGTCAATTTGACAGATACTAAAAAAAAAGGTTTTAATGGACAGACCAGGCTTAAAATATCTAGAAAAACAAGCACACAAAAACTGCATGTGCAACATTATTATGATGTATTAAGGACAGCATGCTGTGTCAGTTTAAAAGGGCTTAAAATCTTAACACTATCAGGACATACAAGGCCTGCCAAGTTGAATGCATTTAAAAATCAAACCCACGATTCTACAAACCATTTTAAGCCGAGACTATACATTTTAAGCCGGGTTTATAAATTAAACTAATTTTGTCAGATATTTGAAAATGCAGGACATGCAACCCAATGTACTCCATCCCTTCCTAGACCCCCTGCACAAATTGGGTACTAAACTGCTTAGCAGGTGCATGCCAAATCTCTTCATCTCTTAGCAACACTCTGAGAAATAATGCCTTAAAAAGTTCCGTCCTCCATATCTGTTTGTATACGGATGTGAACCAACAGAAAATACGCACAGCATGGACAATGTCATTGCTCTGTCCCCACCAGCACCTTCCAATGTCTACCTCTAAACTGCTGGGGCTAAAACACGAGAGGGCAGCTCAGCCTCCAAAAACATCCAAATGACTCTGTTTCTTTGCAGGATGTCAACTCTGAGCAAATGAGATATTGTTTTATGCGAGAGGAAACTCCTTTTTAATACTAACTTGACCAAGACCAATATATGCCAACCAGCTCTTGGATGACAACTCATTTCTGTCATTTTTGACCTGAACTGAATTCAAACTTCTATCTCTGCAGGTTGTGCGTGGCAGCATCATGTTATTCTACTCAGTCACCTAGTCTTCACTTCACCCTTCAGAGAGCTGCATTTCTGTTAATCTAAAATGTTATCATTCATCTTGCATATATTCATATTATTTTAAAAAATTCCTTTCATTAAAATTTTGAAGGAAAAACATAAGGTTAATAATTCATTCATGCCTACTTAGGATGTTCAGAATATGCACAAGAAATTAAAATATACTGATTATTACTGCACATCAGTACATGTATACACTTATAGTACACACAGTTTACTCAAGTTTTCCGTTATCCAGATAGAAATAAAATCTGAGAAATTGCATCACTGTAGATTTTTAGGTCCCCTGGTCACAAGAACTACTGCCATGCTATTGGCGCCATACAAAGAAAAACAAAACCAGCATAACTCAAAACCATGATAGAATGTGCGGGCAACTAATGCATGCCCTTAAATATATCTCAAAACTTTACACATACATATGTGTTGGCCTTTGTGGACAACCCCTCATCCTGTCACCGAAGAGGATGTTTCTGACTTTTTGAGATATTACTCCAACGGCTGCCAGTTGTAGATGTGTCTATTTTTAATATTGTGCAAAGCTATTAGGAAGATCTTCTGAGCCAGCATTCATGGGAGTTGTTAAATTATACCTCCCTTATTTGGGCTCCTGCTAAATCATTGTCAATTGGGATATTACAATTTTTTTTCCCCTTTATACTACACTAAAGCCTATATCAGGATATTTTCTCCTCCCTTTCCAGTTTACAGATTACATGCACAGCATTATAATTTTATACGTACTATTCCTTTATATGTCTCTAAAGATACACTTAAGGGCCAATGAACGTAAGTGACTTGATGGATGTATGCTATGGGTGCTAGAAAAAAAAAAAACCTCGTTTGATCATCCCCTGCACATTCTTCTTTGTCAGCTGTACTGAGGGTGTGGCCTATGAGCATGCAGGCAAAGGAATGATCCATTTCTTGGCCTGCATCACGTAGCTTATAACGATTCATATCCATGTTGTACGGGAAGCGGGGGAGTATCCAGTGAATACTGTCAACTGCAACCACTACAGCAGAGGCCCTCTAAAATAATGATTAATGGACATTCCCTCTATCAACTTTCCTTAATACCATGATTTAAAGCTAAACTGAGCATTGTATTTACTGAAAGATGGTTCAGTGGAAATCATGACAAATTCCTTAAAAAAAAAAATCCTCTATTTTGAATTTCTGTTTTAAGACATACAAAATTGGACCTTAGTATTGAAGAACTTTGACTACATTGTTGGGAGAAAAAAAATCTAAGGTGCTGAGACTTTTCTGGGAGAGTTATCTGAAGACCTTGAATCAAGTTCTTCAAACAAATTAAACATTTTTCTTTTAGCATTAACACTTCATTGAATTTATTCCTCTTCTCCAGATTCCTAAATATATTAGAAACCTGTTTAAAATAGGCAACACAACTACTCCATTTTAATTCATGTTTTACGATGTTTCTGTCCACCACCGTCAGAGAGAATTGTGCAAGCAACATGGAAACGCGTAAGTATTTTAAAATCAAAAAAGGCAAAAACTAAAATATCTTTCCTGACCTGCCCACAGTTAAATTATCATGCTGCAGTTTTTATATCTTTGGTCAAAGTTCTTTCAATAATCACTAGTGTGGTAATTTTCTTCCCCTCTTCAACATCTTTTAGGAAGAAAACAACATTAATGAGACTCATGTTAAAACTGAAATGGTTTGCATAACAATGTCTGATTTCATATTTTCCATACATCAAGCTCAAAAGTCTGCACTAACACAGCTTGGATATTTATACTTTTTACAATTTGCCTGCATTTTTAAGATTTTGTTTAAAAGATATACAGGCTAGTATAAGCAGCTTTATGCCAGTTGAATGGTTTAAAGCACCAATAAAGTTATTTTATGACCAAACCCCTCAGGTGACAACTAGGTGACAAAGCGCTGGTAGAGCAGATCTAGTAAAAACCACTGGGAAAAAAAAGTGTTACTCTCAGCTCCATATATCTTGGGCACAAGTCAAGGGAATGGTGCAGGGCTCTAATCTACACTGGCTCCACCATGCTGCTCCAGTCTGCACCATGCAACAGCCCAGCATGATAAGCCAGCCTGGGTTCTAGCCCATTGCTTGGTTATCTATTATTCTAGTTCAGTATTTCTATTGCAAAGGTAGATGCTTTTCTTAGCTATGTTTTCCATATTGAAAATTTCATCCATATAATACCAGAGCTGCAAAATGAGGACATTACTGTATTAATGGCACGCTAATCCTATTTTCTACTTTGCAGACCTTTGTATTCTGTGAACAATGTATTAATAATTACTGATGTAACATTCAGTAAAATTGAAATATTCTTTGCAACTTATGAAAAACACCCTAACAAAGAGAGACGTTCTCTTCTGTTAGACACTCTCTGACGAGTTCAGCGTTTAACACACTATATATTAAAACTGCCCCCAAACTACATCAGAAAGAAACAGAATATTCATGGATTCATAACGGATAAGGCCAAAGAACCATGCAACAACAACTGAGGTTAACCTTTTCCAGCTCACTGATCCTAAGGTTTACCTAACAATTTGTGCGACTACAATGCATCTTTCAGAAAGACATCCAGTCCCAACCTGAAATAATCAAGACAGAATAAACCACAATCCTTTACAGTTTGTTTCAATGGCCATCAATCCTCACTGTTAAAAACTGTGCTCCTTATTTCAGTTTGAGTTTGTCTGGCTTCAGCTTCCAGCCACTGGTTCTTGTTATACCCTCCTCTTCTGACTTTTAAGACTTAAATTTCTCCAGCCCCGAGATAATTTTTATGCTTCTTTTTCTGTACCTTCTCCAATGTTTCAGTATCTCTAATGCAGATACAATAAGTTTTTACACTATTCATGTGTTGGTCTCACCCCATGGCATATATAGAAGTAAAACAATGATACACTTCTACTCACTACTTCTAATTATCCAAGGATTTCTTTAATCTTTTTTTTGTCACTACTTCACTGGGATGCCATTCAAAGCTATCTGTCCACCATGACGACTTCTAGATCCTTGCATCTACCACTTTCCAGATACATTTCTCCAGTCTAAATCTATTCCTTTTTTCTGTGCTTTACTTAGCGTCTGGCTGAATTACAAGGCATTTTCCTTGACCAACCCCAATTTACCAGGCAATCTATATTACACTGCAGAATTGCCCTGTCCTCATTTTTCTTTCTGCTGAAGTTTTCACATGACAAATTTAATCAGCAGTGGTGTCTTACCTGTAGATCAGTATGAAAGTGCTGCATGATGAAGGCCCCCTAAACTGCAGAACCCCACTAGAAATACCCCTAGCCAACAGTGATACCCCACTTACCGAGACCCGTCACTTAGCTCTTAATCCATTTAATGTATACTCTACTGATGTCACTGTGCTAATCTTTTTAAACCAGACTGTCATGCAATATTAAGTCAAAGGGCAAACTTGAAGTATATTACACCTATACAGTTACCTATGTGCAAAGCTTACTACAGTACTAAACGTGACCAGGTAGCTAGGAGGAGGACAAATGGCAAAGATGATCAACAGAAGTATGTGCACCCTTACAGATTTGTTACATATATTTAATACAGTTTTTGAAAACTTAACACATGGAGATCCACATCACTTAATTTTTCATAGTTCTTTGAGTCTTATACTATAACCACCAGCTCATTAAGGGGCCTACTTTCTCAAAGACCTGAGGGCCTTCTAGCTCCCAATTTATATCATCACCACCTTGCAGAACTGAGCACAAAGTAACATAATACACCAGGAAATGGGTAATAGAATATTCTGTTGAAATTGTGAAGTCTAAAACAATGACTTTATCACTTCTTACAACTTTTTCACTGTAAAATCCAACACCAAGGTAGTAATTGGCAGGGACAAAATTATGGAGCAATTAGGGCATGACAGCAAAAGCAAACAAGAACTGAAAATGGGTTCGACACTTCTGGTAACAAGCAGGTAATTATCACAGCAGCTTGAAAGGGGCATAATCAACCAAACTGACATCATCCCTCCCACATAATAAAACGTGAAATCCCTTTACGTCCAATGTAGCTCTTACACACAGCTGGTAAATGCTGCTAGTCTAGTCTGTATGTCTGTGCCTGTTTAGCAGCTGAGGTTTCATTCAGGCCAGTTCAACAGTACATAATTTTTTTTTTTTTTTTTAAGATAATGATCATTGTTAGATGCTTTCATCCACTGTGAAATAAAAAGACTCTTTACAGAGGGTAGTATTTTGTGAAAACCCTTTGCCGCCTCCTTCCAGTGTAATTTTGTTTTTAAAGTTCCTATAACACAAAGTTGTCTGGCTACAAGTCACCCATTTACTTACCCTCCAAAAAGAGAAAGTTTAATATTTTTTAAATATAAAAGCTGACATTGCTGAACAAGTTGCATTTTTCCTATTGAACTCCACCTGCAACACATTTTCAAAGTCATTTTCACAATGCAATCAAATGCATATAACTTAAACTTCAGAAAAATGGTAATACACATGGTGACCCGCAAATCATTACTTTCCTTGTGGGCCTTTCCATCATGCTCATCACCTCAGTATCTGTCTACATCCCAAACAGTGGTACTTTTATCTTCACAAAACCCTTCTGAGGTAGAGTCCGTATTTACAGATGAGGAATAGAAACACCGAGATTAAGATAAACTTGGTCAACAGGGTTCAATATCCTCCATCAGTAGCTTCCAGCTTTACTGCATCCCAGGGGTCTCATAACACTAGAGAAGGCAACATTTTGAGTCCTCTCCAGTCACAGGTTCAGTAGTTTCCATTTTTCCAAATTAAACCCCTCTCTTTCAGTTTTCTATACATACATCATCTAAGCCTCCTACGTTCCTTTGTATTATGTCTCTCACTCCTGGCTTTAGCAAATGCAGTTAATTTACCACTGTCTGTGAATATCATTAGCTTACTGCTTCTTCCAGCTCATTAATGACAACATTAAATAAGACTGAGCCTAACCCTGATCCCTGTGGTCCTCCACAAGCCATCTGGCCCCTCTTCAATACTACCTTTTAGCCAGTTTTCATTCCACTAAGGCTTAGATAAGAACGGTTCCAAACTCACTGGAACAATGTCTCAATTTGTATTAGCTTTTCAAGCAAGATTGCCACGGGTCAACATTAAATGCTTTATGGGAAATCTGCTATATCCACTTGTAACTCAAGTAGAAAATGCTACAGTAAATATACTTGCATTACCGGTAACACTTATTTTCTATAGATTAACAAAATATTTTATACAGGCCAACCTTTAAAAAAAGTACAAGAGACAAAGTTTAAGTACTTAAACAATGGGAATTTTTAAAAGCACCTCCGTGACATAGAAACACAAATCTCATCGATTTTAATCTGCAAACCCTTTTATAGAAGCATAGACTGGTCAAAATACTTCAGTCTGGAGGGCTGGCTATTAGGCCTGTGTGAAGCAGCAAGTATTCCATTTGGCCAATTCGGATTTGGAGATTCAGCCACTGAATCTCCTCCAAACTCAAACAAGCGGTGGCAGCAGCGGCAGGGGCAGGGGCATGGTGGTGGCAAGTGGGGCCCCAACTCCCCCCCCATGGGTGCCCCACCTTGCCCCAGTGTCCCGGCACTTAAACAATCAAACAAACAAACAAAAAGCCTCGCACCCACCAGCTGCAGCAGCAGTGATCGGGGCTTCTGGGGGCTCATGGCAGAGTCCCCCAAACAGGGGGCTGTGGGGTTCAGCCCCCCCCTCCTAGCACCTGAGCGGCAGCTGTAGCATGGCATGGGGGCAGCAGGGCTCGGCAGGGTGCTGCAGGGCTCCACGCACTGGAGCCACTCAGACTGAGCACTGCTGGGCTCCAGGGACTGCTGGAGCCGCCCCAGTTCCAGGATAGTACATGGCACCTTGCCAAGCTGCACTGCACCCATGCAATGCATCAGCTGCCACACAGGTGCCAGGTGGGGAAGGGGGATGATCATGACCCCCCAGAGGCCCTGATTGCTGGCGCTTTTTTTTTCTTCTTTTTTTAAAGTGCTGGGACACTGGGGCTAGGTGGGGCAGCAATGGGGGGTAGCTGGAGGAGTGGGCAGGGGGAAGGGCCAAGCCGGGGCCCCCCCATGGTCCGCTCCCCCGACTTACTGGCAAAGACCTTTTAATGGGTCTCCCGATTCGATTTGGATTCGGAGATGCGGCCCCCAAATCAGGCCAAATCTCCTCTGAATCGAATCCATGACTGAAGTTTTGCGCAACCCTACTGACTGTGAATAAAGCTGCGATCTGTCTGCTTATCAGTTTTGTATACAAGTTTTTTATTCCACAAGGATGGTAAGAAAGACCCAGTCTCATCTTTTTTAGCATGGGGAAAAAGGTGAACCATTTTAAGTACTGAACCTCCTCAGGCAAACTACATTTCCACTTGAAACCTAAAATTCTACTAGCAATTAGGAAATTGAAAAGGATAAAACATCCACTTAAACTCATTTTAGATTATGAAAATGGAAAATAAAGTAAAAAAGCTACATTAATTTTTAGATGTAAATGGAGTTTTAATTTAAAAAGACAATTTACACATTTTAAGTTGTTTCTTTTAAACAACCTTGAGGCATCTTGCCTGTAGTGAAGACCGACTCCCTGAAGACTTCTGCTGTGAGGGTTTGCCATAACATTTACCTATGCTCTCAGAGAACATCAGAAAGTCAGCCTGGGTCATACAACAACCTTTTAGAGGGGGTCTCAGAGGCAAATGACAAGGCCACGCCAAAATGTTATTTGAATCTGAGACCTGGTCATTAGAAGTACACTGATATAATCAGTCCATATTGTATCAGCACTGATGAAAGGAAAATTGACATTATTTACCATCAGCTGTTTTTGTTTTTTGGGTTTTTTTGACTGATGTGGTCAATCATGTTGCCAATAAATCCTGCACGCATGCATACAGCTGCATCATACATGTGAACAGGAATGCATCTCAGTAGCTTGGAGAGCAGCATCCTGCCACTAAGTCTGTAGGGGTTGGGGGTGGAAGAGGGCTTGTAGGAGGGTAGAGGCATGTGGGGGCAGATTGAGGCATCCACAATGGGGGAGGAAGTGGGGTTGGGGCAGATGCTGCCCAGCCAGGGTGGGAGCAGAGCTGCAGGCGGCTTGTCTGGGAGGTGCGGGGTGACTCACGCTCCTGCACACACCCACATGGGAGGCATGGGGGCATGTGCCCCCTGGATCTGTGTGCAGAATTGCCTATTGCAGACACAAGGCCAGGGGTGGCACCAGATTCTTCCAGGCTGGGGAGCTAGGATAGGGCTGCAGCAAATTTTGGGTTGGCTGTAGCCCCCCCATAGACCCCTCTCCTACTGCTACCACCACCTGCCCCAAGCACAGCCCTGGCCCAGCCCCCCGGCTAGGAACAAGCTGGTGCAGCTCCCTGCCATGAGCCCACAGAAGGCACCTTGCCCTCACCCCATGCACAGATCCAGAGGGCACATGCCCCCCCCATACCAGCCCTAGGGTGACTGCAGCAGTGGGAACTGCCCCCACCCTGGGCTTCCTTGGACAAGGGAGCCCACAGCTCCATCCTACACCCCACCCCACCCCAGCTGTGCAGTGCTTATCCCTGTTCCAGCCCCACTCCCTCCCTCCTCCCCCATGCCTCTTCCCACCCCAACAGACTTACCAGCTGGATACTGCTCTCCAAGATGCATATCAGCAATCAGATCAGTATGAATCCTTTAACTCAGGGGTGTCAAAGTTACACATCATAGGCTGGAGCCATTTCATCCAACCTGCAGGCTCTTGGAGGGGCTGGGAATTTGGGAGTGGGTCCTGCCACTGGAAACCAAAGGTACAGAGCCCTGTTGGGGATACATTTCAGGGGCAAGAGGTGCAAGGCATGGCTGTGTTAACCCCTGCACCACCAGTGTCACTGGAGGTGTGTCGAGGTCCAGTCCACAAGGGGCCCCACAGTTTGGATCCAAATAGAGGATGTGACACTCCTGCTTTAATGCAAAACTCGCTTAAGAAAAAAACTATAAATGAAACTCAGGATTTCCCAGTACAATAATGGCCTCAAACTTTGAAACATTTGCATCCAGACTCAGATTGTTTTCTTCCATGTCTTAATTCTAATACTTTAGCCTATAAGCAGCAAAACAAACGTGTAAGTTCTCTTCTAACAAAGCAGCAGGTTCCCGCCCACCCAGCCTCTGGCTCCTGGAGTGAAGGAAACACAGTAGGGGGCCTTGAGGGAAATGCTTTTCATCTAAACAGCATTGAGTAACATTTTGTAGTAGGAGGTACAATATTTAAGCTCGAAGCTCTTCCCTTTAACCACTTCAAAAAGATCCGAGTAAATTGTACAATTAATAGAATACGGGTATTTTAAACTTAGACAGAACAAAAGATACACATGTGCATGTACGCTTGGCAGACTTTAGCCTTCTCCAGCCTGATTTTCAGAAGTGCTGAGAAGCTGCATCTACCATCAACTTAAAATGGAGACTTTGGGTATTTCACTGATCTTAAAAACAAAAGCAACTATTGAACTTCTGTCCCAGATCCCCTCCAGATTCAAGTTAACTCACAATCCCCCAGCATCCCAGGATATTTGTGCCTCCGTTGCAAAATCACCCCTCGCAGGGTGGGTAGGCTAGCCTTGACCCAAGCTATCTGCTCTAGCCAAGCAAGAACGCGTGCTCTAGTGCCCCCTGGCTTCTGGCCTTGGCTGCATTTCCAGAATCAAAAGTGAATGTCTGTTCACTTGCTTATTGGTTCAATCTATGCAGCTTAGATTAACGTGCGAAGATTGAATTGATTCAGCCTTGGGCTTTGTTGACTGTCTGTACTTAGCCCATGAGGATATTTCTGGTTTGAAGAGACTAGATACAGGAGGTAACACCACTGAAAGTTAGCATACGCTCACAATGACGCAGAAAATTCCAATTTTTAAATATGAATTACTGGAATAAATGTATATGGTAAACAGCTTCACAATTAAAACTTTTTAAAGTCACAGTCTTAGTTTTATACAATCTAGTAATTCCACAATTAAAATCCATCAGGACCTAAGGTTTATCACATAAGATTCACGCGGAGTAGAATACCTAACCAGTTTTGCCTTCAAGTTGCCTTTATTTCAATTATTCCTCTCCAAGAGATATGAAAACAAAAAGCCCAAATGACAGAGGACATTTTTCAGCCACATGGTTAGAAGATCAATTTGAAAGAATAAAACAACCTTTGAAAAAACTATCCTTTAAAATTTCTCATGTTTCGTCTCAGGTCAAATGAATAAACAGGCAAGTCTGAAAATTCAAATGCCCAACTTGACTAAATCTATCATCTCACTACCACAAAAGAAAGATAAATCACCAAAAATGTCATCCTGTTTCCAGTCAACAACTTTTTTTTTTTTTTTTAATTACTGTTGCATAGTTAAGGAAAGAAATAGGCAATGCTGCTTAAGCTCCAGAAAACTCTAAGCAAAATATACTTGTGTCCATGTATTTCAGCAAGCACAAAAATTAAATTTGCTACTATCTACTTTAACATTATGTCAACTGAATTTCTTTGTTTGTGTTGTCAGTGGAATCACCATGCAGGATTTCCATTAATGGACTGATGTTACTTATGAACATCTGCTATTGAAGTTTATAGATCAAATCTTAAACATTAAGACAGGTTTCTATATCTTTTATAAAGCAGTCTTCTTTGAGTGAAGAGACAAAACTGCTACATGCCTCCTAATGGTTTTTTAATGCAGACATATAATCTAAGGCTTTTAAAAAAGGGTACTCATTCCTCAAGATCAGCAACAGAAAATACTAAGGCTGATGAGCTTTTCTATTTAACTATTAAAAGAAAATGTACTTTAAAGGAAACATGACTCTCATATATGGGCACTACAGGTCTAAAATACTGGTCTTGTTTCAGTCGAGCAAAATTAAGCCAGTATTTCTGCTAACTCATAAATCTAAATTCTAATTGCATCTTAAAGAAAGGATAGCTTTTGCAGGAACAGTAGTAATACATTAAGGAAACTCTGATTACATTTTTTTTTTTTAAGATACACAATCATAAATTTTATACATACTTACATACATACATATTAGGGCTGTGCGAAACGGCACCGTTCCATTTCGACTTGAGTTTCAAGGTTTCAACGGAACAGCGTTTCGAATTTCATTTTGATTTGAAACTGCTGGTCTGTTTTGCTTTGTCAAAACAGTGACAATGTTTCACCCATACCCTATAATGGGGAAGCTCAAAAAAGCCTCTCTTAACCAGCAGGCAGATGGAGGCCTGAAACCCCGGGAGGGCTGCGGGCCAGTGCCAGTCTTCCTGGGGCTGTGGGCCCCCAATCTACCTGCCAGATGAGGGAGGGAAGCCAGGCGCTGTTGCCTGGGACCAGGGAGCTGAGGAAGGGAACTCAGCCCAATCGCTCAGTTCCCCTCCCCAGCTATGATCAGGCTGGGGATGGGAACTCAACCCAGCTGGGCTGAGTTCCCTTCCCCAGACCGAATGCAGCGCTGGGGAGGGGAACTGAGCCTGCACTGTGATCAGCTTCCCGCAGCCCAGCTGCAGGAGGCAGAGAACCAGGGCTGTGCTCCCAGCTGAGCCACATGGGGCTGCGGAGCCACTGGAAGCGCAGCCCTGGTTCTCCTCCATCTCCCACTACCTGGCTGTTGGCTGCTTCAAAACGCAAAACATTTCAACTAGCCTCGTTTTGTTTCAAGGCTGTTTCGAAGCCCTTCGTTTCAATTCAAATTTCACTATTCTAGCTCAAAATTAGTCAAAACAGTGTTGAATTAAAACAGCTGGTGAAATTTTGCACAGCCCTAATACAGATACACACATATACACACGTACATATAGACACATATAGTTATTATATACATGCACACACACATTAGGTTAGACATTAGGAACCCTCTCACTAGGAGGATACTAAAGCACTTGGACAGTTACCCAGAGAGGTGGTGGACTCTCCATCCTTGAAGGTTTTTAAGACCCAGGTCCTCAAAGCCCTGGCTGGGATGATCTAGTTGGGGATGGTCCCACTTTGAGCAGGGGGTTGGACTAGATGATCTCCTGAGGTCCCTTCCAACCCTCATTTTCTATGATTTTGTGAAAAAAATGTTTTTTAGGAAATCACTGGTAGAATTTTGTGCTAGATACGGGCACTATTCCTTATTATGCATATTGTACTGTATGGGCAACATAAAATATATAGTATCTTCCTTTACAAAATGTGACATATTTCATATTTCAATTGCTAAATCACAAGTTAAAAGAATTTAAGTAATATTCATGCTTTGACAAGACAGAGACCATACAATTCAGAATTCAAAACTGCATAAGACGCCAAGTAACCAGTGCATATTAGCAATTATGTTTAAAATAGATATACCAAAAAAAAAAAAAATCAATCTCCAAAAACAAATAAACCCTTAATATATGGATACTAACATGACTGTCAATGTAGTGTCGATGTACTGTATTTTCTCACATAACATGGACCTTTTCTACAAAATCAGCCCTGCAAAACTGACATGTGTATTAAGTGAAGAAGCAGTTTTCTTCGCAGGGAAAGAAGCAAACCTGGAGACCTGCCAAGATGGGTGTTGCTGTTCTGGCTCAGCAATCTGAAGGGGCAGGTCCTGCGTTAACCCTTGCACAGTTGTAGCTATTGGCTGAGCACTGCAGCTTGGGCCTGAAGCAGCAAGGAAGCTACTGGTAGTATCTTCAGGAGACTTGTGATATGGAAACAACACTATTTATAGGAAATTTAGGTCTTTACTGCAAGTTCTTTATCTAGCAACTAGCAAGTCTAGCAACTGCCTTTGCAAATGTCTGGGGCCTAACCAGAGCAAGTCCTCCCGGGAACGGCGGCCAGGACGTGTGGCATCAGTTCTTTGGCAGCAGGAACTTCCTGGTGTGGCAGGGAGTTAGTTGCTGGCTGCCTCATGCAGACGGTCTCCTGTGATGCTGCACACCCTGACACTCCATGTTCCCAGGCAGCCTTACTCTAATGCTACCCAGCCAGCCACAACTACAGAGGATTCTTTCTTTCTACTTTGCGCCTTCCAAAAACAAGGTGTGCGTTTTATTTTTGAGCATGTCATATGCCAGCAAATATGGTAGTTGCTTTGGGGAAGATTTTCAGTTCACCAGTCCAGAAAAAAAATAAAATGTTCCCAAAAGCAAATTTATGAAGAGAAAATTTAAAATATGCTAAAGTAGAATCATAGAAAATGAGGGCTGGAAGGGACCTCAGGAGGTCACATCTAGTCCAACCCCCTGCTCAAAGCAGGACCAGCCCCAACTAGAGCACCCCAGCCAAGGCTTTGTCTAGCCAAGTCTTAAAAACCTCCAAGGATGGAGAGTCCACCATCTCTCTGGGTAACCTATTCCAGTGATTTACTACCCTCCTAGCGAGAAAATTCTTCCTAATATCTGATCTAAACTCCCTTTGCTGCAGCTTGAGACCATTGCTCCTTGTTCCATCATCTGCTACTCCTTCCAAAAAGGTTTCAGTTAGTTATTTAAATACTTAAATACTTTAAATCTTTTTAAAATTATTATAACAATACTAGTTCCCCTATATGGCACAGACAAAACTACAGACAAAAATTGAGGGATGCCAACCTTTCAGAACTCCCCAGGGACAACTCATCCTGTTTTGTATATGGAGTTTTCATGGAAAAAAAAAAAGTCAACTGGCAGCCTTACAGATCTTCAGCTACCAAGCTTCAACCTACTGTTACTTCTTGTACAAAATGTTCTAGCATACTGTAACAAAATATACAAATGTATTAATTAAAGACACACACACGAAAAATAAACTTGAATGGCATTTCTTCTACACAAAATTTTATGCTCGTTTCCAACAAATGTTCCAATATGGCCCCTAATAAAAATAGTCTTAACAATACTATATGCAAACCTAGCTAAACCAAACATTCATTTTATGTTCCACACAGGACATTTCCAAGCCTGTTATAATAACAAATGTACCATTAATTAGTTTGCCAAACTATGTTGAATTAAATAATTTAAACATTTCTTAAGCAATGTTAAGTTGCTGCAGGAAAGACTGGAAAGCATTCTTTTCAGTTACCCCTTTAAGAAACATTATCTGAATGCTGAAGAAATTCTTTAATGTATGGTTTTCAGATGTTTGGTTATAATTCAGCAAAATTCCAATAACTTTTACTGTCACGTAGACCAACCTAATGCTAAATGGACTGGACTGCTATATTAGTATACAGATAAGAATTCAGGGCTTTAAAAATCTCTTGGCAATTTGCTTTAACTGCCCAACATTTTCCAAAAGCAATAAAAATTATTGTGGTTTATTCACTTTCAATTGCTATAAAAATGAGGAAAAGTATCTATCTGAATTAAGTGTTTGCAAAAGTTGCCAGAAAGAAGATTTCAGTCTCACTTTCCTGGCTACAAACCAAGTAGCTGTAAGGCAAATTATTCCACACACCACCTCTACCAAATGCCTTAAATCTGACCTAAAGTCACCATCTTCAAGCTTAACAGGACAGTCTGGCATTACAGCGCCCATCCAGTCCTTCACCTGTAGACAGAGGATACCAATACAAAGACCACATTACAGATACCAATACACAGACCAATTTGTCAATACAAGGATGCCAATTGTGTTGGTGGTTATACTGATGAAGACATTTGTCCCCTGGATAGTAGACTGACATTAGTTTCACAAAGGGGGCTACACAGCCATCTGGTGGTAGCAGATTTCATTTCATTACTGACCTGGACCAAACTCAAAAGAAGCATCTGCGTAAAAATACTTTCTCCTACTTTTCATCTCTTCAGCCATTCAGTTCAGTTTTATTCCTTAAAACTAACTCATTTCTGAATATAGGTACAAATGCAATGGTCCAGATAAGGAATCTTTCTTTCCCCACTAGGAACACACACTTTCCAGCATCTCAGATGTTTTCAGACCAGGAGCTACCACCAAACATGCCTCAGAAGCATCTCTCTCTCTTTAAATCTCTTTTACCCACCATAGCAACAAGTATCAAGCCATCTAATTTGGCAATGTACCAATGGGAAAGCCAGAAAGAAAACTTTATACAGCACTCTGCATATCCTTTACTTACAGCAGTGATTCTCAGGCAGGGTGCCACAGTTTGGAGGAGCAAAACTTTTCCCCCATGAGAAGTCTGTGATTGTCCACTGTCCTTCAGGGGACAGCTTGTTAGCTTGGACCTCTGCCAACACTGGACTTAAAGGATCATGGCAAGTGACACTTGGTCTTTGTCCACTGGCCAGACAGTCATAATTTGTAGGTGAAAAATAACCTTAGGATCAAAAAGCTGTCCCTCATATACATACATATATATCCTAATCTATATATCTATCTATATAGATATATCTATACACACACACACACACACACCACACTTTTCATTTCAGCAAAATCTAAGTTTTTGTTTAAAAATGTACAGAGCAACCTCTGCTTCCTATTAATTCATTCTTCCAGTGGATTCCAAATTACTCGACTTGGAAAATAGTTCAAGTATATCATGCGCCATGATATTTGCCATGCCTTTGGAAAAAGCTAACTGATGTTTTGCTCTTATCTATGAACTTGCAATAAGATCCAGTTCTAGTAGACAGCTATTCTAACATAATTGCTAACCTTCCAT
This sequence comes from Crocodylus porosus, assembly GCF_001723895.1. Taxonomy (NCBI): domain Eukaryota; kingdom Metazoa; phylum Chordata; order Crocodylia; family Crocodylidae; genus Crocodylus; species Crocodylus porosus. Next base: position 11,946,873 of record NW_017728886.1, read on the forward strand.
AGAAACATCTTTTTTTGTTTTTGCTTTTTTTTAAACGAGGGCTGCAAGTGGTTGAAAATTAAGTACTACAAAATTTCTGGGCTAAACAATCTTGGAATGAAATACTTCCCCATAATAACAAGATAAAGAACTCATTACAACAGGGGTTTTCAACTTTTTTGCATCACTGTACCCCTGGTGGCTGGATGCGGAGCAGTGTACCCCCAGCGCGGGGGGGGCAGGGAGAGAGGAGGGCGCGTGGCCAAGTGGGCGGTAGGGGTGGTGAGCAGCCAGATGAGAAGTGGCACCAGCCGCCACATGTGAGTTTCCCCCACCCCCACGTCTGGAAGCGCAGGATGCTGCGTGGTGATGCTCCGTCCCTGCCCACCCGCGCATACCCCCTAGTCCCATCCCCAGAATTCCCAGGCTGGCAACCCCTGCATTACAACATCAACTTATGGAGACTACCATAGCTAGCACTGGCTTTTTCTTCCAAAGATAACTACTAGTCTCAGAAAAAAAAGAAAATGTTTAACTTGGATTTTCCTAAGTGAGATAAAGGGATTCTACTACCTAGTGCGCTGGAAAAACTGCTTCATTATAGTCATCATTGAGGACTATGTTCATGTACTGAAATACACCATGATGACAGTTTTCAAGTTCCTTGCAAATCCTTTTAGCTCAGAAAATTGCACAAATGTCAGAAGATGAACACTTCTCCATGGAAAAGTGTGGCAAAGGAGCGACTCAGCCTATTAGTTTTCTATTACAAAGTTGGGGGTGTTGGGGGGGTGGGGATGGCCAAGACATTTCTTCTTCCAGAAAAGTCTCTAATTCCTAATCTGTAAATCCATGCATTTTACTTAAGGAACCCAGGGGAGAAGCTGCCCTGAACCCATTTCTTAGCCTAAGTATGAAACTCTGGTAAAGGAGCTAGAATCAATGCTGAAAACGGGCCGTGCACATCTCCATCTCCAAAACCACAGTTCTCCAACAGTCTGCTAAGATTTAACTTGGAAAGATACTGCTTGTGATAACTGGATTTTTGATGGAACTGTCTATAGCATGAGAATTGGACTGTAAATACCAAATTAGGTCAACACTGAACAGCTCTTAGAAGCAGAAAGTCCTTGCTAACCACAGAAACAGTTTAGTCCGTACACACAATGCAACCGTGATTTTTGTTAACACCTGAAACACAAGGAATAAAAATTAACATCACAAGGCTGACACAGACCCCTTGGGCCAAAGTCTGTGACTAATTACATCCTGGAAACTCCAATTAAGCCAACTAAACTGAGGTATGGTTGCACACAGTACAATTCAGTGAAGTTATCTTCCCAACTTGCTGAGACCTGAAGAGCAAGAACAAGCTGGCAATGTCAATTTATATAACTAGGCATCCATTATTAGTCATGTTTGATCATATATAATAATGAAAAAAGGACTAATATTTTAAAGCCACATTTTGTTATTCAAAACACTATAAAGGAAAAAAAAAGCTGGACTGCCCTATTTTTACTCATGCTGGTGAGCATTTACTACTTTGAGTATTCCCATTGACTTCAGTTGTCTTTGAATCAGGCTTTTTGTGAATTATAGAATATTCTGTTATCTTAATTAATTTCATGAAAAGTTCCTCATTTGAGGTTTAGATGCAACAGCAGTAAAAATACTTAGGTAGTCTTGGTAAAACTGGGTATAACAAATATTTTAAGATTATCCACCAATAAGAAAAGGTGTGAGAATCCTGAGGCAGTGGAATAGACAGCCTAAGGAAGTGGTGGAATCACCATCATTGGAGATGTTCAAAAAGATGTTGGAGAAGCAATAGTCAGGGATATCTAGGAGTATTTTATGCACCACTATCCTCCTGGGCATTACTGGTTGCAACATGGGGCCCAAAAGGATTTTTCCCCTCCTTCTGCTACATACATCAGGGTTTGGGGGTTCCCCCCACCCTTCCTCAGGAGCACGGGGTGTTGGCCACAGTTAAAGCTGGGGAATTTGAATGGGGTGTGCCAGTGCTCTTGCAGGGACCAAAGCCTGGGGGTTCCTAGTTAGAGGATCTTCCCCTCTGCTCAGGGTCAGACCAACTGCCACATCTGAGGGTCAGATTAACCCCATGGTCAGTCTGGTACAGACTGCACAAGTTTTTGCCCTCCTCTGTGGCAGGGGGCATGTCAATCTTCCTCAGATCTCTCAAGTACATTTTAACAACCCTTGCAGCAGCAGGACATTGGCTATCATAGTGTCCCCTTGCCCACCCCACCTGTGACAAGTTACGGTGCTATGCTTTGTGGTTCTGCAATGGGATTGCCTGTGTAGTTTTAGCAATAGATTAGATGAGGATATGCTGGGGGTGGTTAGGAAAAGGATAATCCTGCCTCAGGCAGGGGGTTGGGATAGATGACTTCCTGAGGTCCCTTCCAGCCTTACTTTGCTATGAAGAAAAAGGGGGACAGTTCTGCATTTGGATTCCAAGAGTCTTCTCTACAGTCAATTCTCAGGAGCACCACTTCCCTCATCATTTCTGCTACTTCCAAGAACTACCTAACACCGCATTAACGTAACATTCTAGACAGAAGTCAAACAGATTTCAGAAAGTTTCAAATGCTCAAAGAGAGAATAGAAATGACTACATCTGTAAAGGTCTACCGTTAATTTAAGGATGTGGCCCTTGGATGCAAATATTTCTATAGTAAAGTTACAGAAGCAATGCAATTCAATTTCTAAACCACTAACTGTCAGAGCTATTGCACAGATAGATTCATTATTAAAAGTGAATCTGATAAAGACAGTAGCTTGAAAATGGCTAGCGGTTAAATGGGAAGCAAAGGTATTTTGGAAGGTGATACCTTAATATTGGACCAATGCAAGGTTGGGCGAGATTCTACATAAGCTGTCAACGCAAAGTACTCTTCTTCAGGTACTCCTCTTCAGACTGGAACATCACCCAATGCTGGCAACTAAACCCCATCCCTTCAGATAGATATAGGATGAGGGTGAACAATTAAAGAGTTGTTATAGTGCTTTTTACAGAAAGTTCAAGACTGGTACAAAAGTTAAACAAAGTATTAAAAAAGTTCGAAACTTGTCATCTTCACCCAGCCCACCTTTAGGGAGGCATTTCCAAAAGACTGTATCCTGGTCCTTACAAAAGCACTTTTAAAAAGTCCTTGATTTAAGGCTTGAGTCTTGAAACTCACCACCACTGCTTAATACGATATTCCCTCTCTCAGAGCTGGACTTAAAAATCTAATGCTCAGTTTTTGAAGTTCTAACTGAAGTTACCTTTACAACCGTCTCCTTAATTAAAATGTGAGATCTTTTTAATGACGAGAAAATGGAAAGGGACAACAGCCGAAAGGAGGGGAGAGGAGGTTAAATGCACTTGAAAAGAGAGATTGCTTGGCAACAAACAACTCTGCTAAAATGGACTGAAGTGAAATCAAGGCACTAAAGTCTGCCCTTCTCATCCCTAATCTCCTATCTGCCTTATTCTGTTACATGTCTATGATTTTTCGATTCCCTACTCTTGACCAAACCAATACATGACTTCCCACAAAAATACTCTAGCTTGATACTTCACTCAGTCTCAAGAACAATGAAGCTTAAGGTAGCTATTTTACAGCTACAATGAAGTCTGCAACAGGAAAACTGATAATGTTTAAAGTAGTGCCTGATTTTCAATCCTTCATTTTATGAGCATGTTGGCAACCTACCTACCAAACCTGCATTTTTAACCTTCACTTTCACATCACACAGCCCCTGGATGTATGGCTGCTCAGGTCTCCTTAACATTTCCTCTTCCATGCTTTCTGCTCTACCAGTTCATTCACACTGTCCCTTGTGCTTGACAAGGCCTCCAAAAAAGTCTGCCATCTTTCTATCCTTATTTCAATTAAAGCACTCCAAGGGTCTAACTTCTGCAGCACTGCCTCCACAAAATGAGAACATCCAGTTACATGAGTTAAAAGTGTTACAAGTCTGGAAGGAAGCCCTCCTGCTTAATGGCAGAAACTCACCCCTAATACAAATTTCATAAAAATCTATGTCATATGTTTCCCTTTCAGAGTTTCTTGTACCCTCCTCTGTAGGGTCTCTAAAATCAAGCTACTGGCTTAAATGAGCTAGTGCAGGGATTTGACACTCTTTTGGCCCCTTGGGCCAGGTCCAGGCCATAGGGCTCCTCAAGAGCCAGATCCACCTCTGGCAGTGGGACAGGAGTGGTGGTGTGCTGGCTCAGCTATGGGGATTAACATAGCCATTGCCTGGCTTCTCGCCACTAAAACACATCCTCAATGGGGCTCTGTACTCCAGATTTTGGCAATAAGCCCCACTCCTGCTCACCTCTCCCCTCCCACCCCCCACCACCCCCAAATTCCTGCCCCTCCACAAGCCCCGTAGGCTGTATCTTGAACAGCCTTGGCGCAGCAGTAGGGCAAGCTCACTGTTCACATTTGACAAAAATAAACAAGACACATTTATAGCATCAAAAGATCTAATCTGAATAACGCTTTATCCATAAAATATGTCTTTTCTTGCCTCTCTCTTCCTTGGTATATTGAATTCCTTCAAACATAACAATGTCCTACCATTTAAGATGAACCTAGACTTTTTGACTCAATTTTTATCTTAGTACCGTTTAAAACAAAGAATACTTTGCTGAAATTAAATCACATCTATCAAAATGGGTGTCCAGCTTGAAAAAGCAAGCCTTCACTTTCTCTGGGGCCCCATTATTAAAAATATTTAATTTTATTTTTCTACAATCTTAAAAATTTAAAGTATTTGTCAACTTAGATTATAAATCATTGTATGTTCTAGAAATAAAGTAAAATGCACCATTAGCACTACCCCCCCCCCCACTTAGTTCATAATATGTATGTGGGAATCACATGCAAGAGGAAGACTACACAAGAGATGAAGAAAATCTGGAAAGAATCACCTTACTTCAACTAACTTGTAAGGCACTGGTACTGGAGGCGATCAAATATCCTCCATAAATATCCTACACCCCCCCCATACAATCTCCTATTAAGGATGCTCTACACGTGCCCATGAAGAAAAAAAGTCCTACATAAGGTAATGTATAGTTTTGATATTCCTGCATACTTAATGCAATTGTTTTCAAGAAACAAAGACATTTCTTCGCAAAGGAACCTGAACAAAGCATGTTTGTTTTACCATGATGTAATTAAACAATAATGTTTTGCAACTTACTTTAGTATCCGTTTCCAGTCTAAAAAGCCCAACCCTGGAAACCTAAATCAGACTGTGTAAGCAAATACTCTGACTGTCCACTGAGTAATAAAGTATAACTAGCCTTATTTACAATCCCTTAGGATTATCAGATAAAAAACACTAACCTGAAATCTCTTACTTGACCTTCGTTACTACGTCCCTACCACTCGACCGTGATACTTTTCCTGCCATTCCACACTGCTCATGCCATTTCCTGGTTCACTGGAGGTATCCCAGAATGCACCACTGTGACATAGCAAATGCCATGAATTGCAACAAGGCATCTGATATCCGTGATATCACGTTCTGGGATACTGCCAGTGAACCAAAACATGCCAAAGGGATTTCACAGAGGAAAGACAGAATTATAAAAGCCAAGCTAAAGACCCACTGTCAACTTGTTTAAAAAAATAAAAATAAAAAAAAAAAATAAAATGCTTCCCTCAGATCTACAGGCAGGACCCACTCCTGTTACCAGGAGCCTTTGTGATAACTAAAGCTGAAATAACTTAGAGAAAACAAATTGTCTATTTCTCCGTGCGCTCACACGGTGCATTTGCTAGTATACTGGACAGCTGGTTTCGCTATTTCCCCATGCACTGTTAGTTTCTTTGGTTGTTGGGCTGAATATTTGGTAGGAAGTCTGAAGGGGGGAAAAAACATGAAGAAAAAAAAAACAGGTGGGGGGGCAAGGATTAAAACTATAAAAACCAGGAAGGCAGCAAGAGGCAAGGACTGGGGAAGAGGATTCTTCTTTTAAACCTGAACAGACAGATCCCCGGTTGGCAATGCTGTTTTGAAAAGATGTCTGTGCTGAACAGTGCCTACAGCCTGGCCAGGAGACGGCAGAGAGCAACACAGAAATCCATACATTATTTATCATTTTTGATTTGCAGTTTCACCTTTAAGAGAATTGTCTGCAGGAGCATGTGGTGTATAATCACATGCTAAGCAAGCTTGTATGCTGTGATCACATTCTGCTATTGCAGAAAATAAGAAGGGCTAGAATGCAAGAACAATAAGAAGAAATGTTCACATTTTCTCCATAACTCATTCCCTGTTGGGGCTGGAGAAGGAGGAAGTCAGGTTTCATTATTATTGTCAACCTAGAACAGTCTGACAAGGGATACAAACGACGGTACCTACAGAAACGCATAAATCATGTTTTGCGCGAAGAATACCTAGATTTATACCATAAACACAATCCTCTCCTATTACTTTCACATAACAGAGAGCATAGGAAGGCATCAAGTTTGTAGTATAACCCAGTCAGTTTTCAAGCCTGTTAGGTAAAATTAAAAACTGTGGATACTCAATAGACTCAGAGCACACTGTCAGGAAAGGATGTTTGTGACCGATGTATTAACGGGGGGCACACATCAAATGCTTTCAAAACATTACAAATAAGATGTACGGTGCTCTTTAACGAGACGTTAATGAACGGTTAGCATGGACCCAGCTGCCTCACATCAGTGCTTTGTTGATAAAAGTATATCTCCTCTTCTGTCTACATTTGTTAAAATATTTGCCCTAAGCAAGCAGTGAGCTGTTTTTTCCCCCCTAAAGTAAGTGTGCATTTTATTGTGCCTAAGAGAGCATGAAGTATTTACTGTATCACGATGAACAATGAACAGAGATATCTCTTTTGTAATTTTTTTTTCTTTTTCTTTTTTTCTTTTCTTTTTTACTATTGTGTAATTTTGAGCATGCATAAATAATGCTTACGGGTCCTGTCAGAACACCACGGGCTCGCCTTAGTTTTGCAAGAGCAATACTGACCCACTTGTCTTTTGTGTCTTGGAAGAGACATAGGAAGACGAGACTATTTCAGTACTAGCAGATGGGTCTTTGAAAGATCCCTTTCGAAGCAATGCAAAAACAAAACAAAACAAATCGTAGGACACCACAGAATCAAAAAGAAAAAAGAAAAGCTAGCCTAAGTTTACCAACGTGTTTCAAGTATAGAATGAACGCTACATCCCTGACAAATGTTGCGCTGGGGGGGTGACAGTATCCAGCATTAGTTACATGAGGAAAGCAGTCCTTGAAGGATACAATAGGCAGCCGATGCATGACGGGCTCTGTGTTTTCGAAAAGCTCGGCATGAAACCATCACCCTGCTCCCTCGCAGTGTTTGCTCAAGTTCGCCAGCCGCTTACATAACCCATCCTTTAACTTCCCACCCATTTGCTCCTCGCTCAGCCATCGCAAATCCTCCTTGAAGACGAGTTAAACACCCAGCAGGGTCTATTTGAACAACGCACCCCCCCTCCGATTAAAACTCTTCATTATATCTAACGTTTCTCAGGCACGAGGAGCACGGGGAGCGAGGCCCCGCGCCGGGCACTGCCAGGAAGGGGCAGTCCGCTCCCCCCGCCGCGGCCCCGCAGCTGGCACCGGGCGACAAAGAAGTTGAGGCCGGAGCTACTCACCGCGCTGCGCTCGGCCCCGCTCACAGGCGCCCGGCGGCGGGCGGACGGGCCGGCCTCCGCGCCCCCG
>NW_017728886.1:11954827-11976930 GCF_001723895.1 Crocodylus porosus
TCTCCGTGCCCGAGGCGGCGGCCCCGCACGGGGGCTGCGGCGGCGCCCTCCAGGCCGGAGGGAGGGAGCAGCCCTGGGTTTGCACGACCGACCGAGCCGGCTGGGGAGAGTCAGGGCTGGAGCCGTGCACGGGTGCCGGGCGCGCCGGGGTTTCAGGGCAGCTCGCGGCAGGGCTGTTCCCCCCACCCCTCCTTCCTCCCGCTGCCGCCTGGGCCACAACCCCGAGGCTCCCCCCCTGCCTTCCCCGGGGGATCGTGTGGTAGGGCGGGGGCGGGGGCTGGGGCACAGCATCACGGAAAATAAGGGCTGGAAAGGAGTCCTTGCCAACCCCCCTGCTCAGAACAGGAATGGCCCCAACTAGAGCACCCCAGCCAAGGCTTTGTCTACCTAGGTGTTAAACACCTCCAAGGATGGGAGAGTCCACCACCTCTCTGGGTAACCTGTTCCAGTCCTTTATTATCCTCCCAGTGAGAGAGTTTTTCCCTCGTATCCGAATTCAGCCTCCCTCGCTGCAACTTGAGACCAGGTTTAATGCAACCTTGGTAGCCTGGTGCAGCCCAGGGGGGAGGTGGTCCCTAGCTGCTTTGGATGTTGCACAGCCCTGCTTGATATCAATGCAGCTGAACTTGATGAAACTCTTTCCAAACTGATGTAGCTAAATTGGGGAGAAGACCCTCTATAGTGTGCCCAAGTCCTGATCTAAACAGAGAAGATGCAGTGGGCTTGCTTATACTTGTAAAAAATTATCAAAATAAATTATTCCACAGATTGCTTTGGTTCCCCAGTGGACACTCATTCAGAAATACAAGTGTTTAACCTACTTGTTAAAATGTATTTAGTTTAGTGGGAGAATAAGATGTTCAGTCTTATTTTCAAAGCAGAAGATCAAAACATTATTCTGGGATAAAACTGTCTCCATCAAGACGTACACTGTAAGAACTGCTCCTCTGCCCTTGTGCTAAATTCCTAGGTGCAGACAAGCCAACACAGCAACCCACTGTGTGAACTCTTATTTTGGCAGGGTTTAAAGCTGATCTTAATCATTTTAAATGAACTAAAATAAACCACTCTTAAAGCAAAATAGGAAGCCTGGCCTTGATAAACAGAAATGCTGTGTTTTTTCAACTCCATTAGCTCAAATTAGTTAGACCAGGCGCTGGCAATCTACAGCCCACGGACTGGATCCGGCCTGCAAACACAGGGCTTTGGCTGCAGGCGCTATCCCTGTGCTGCTGCAGAGAGTAGCAGCAGCACCCGCGCACCCCTTCACTTACCCTGTGACCCAAGCCGGGCCACTCTGGCCTACAGGCTAGAAAGGTTGCCAACTACTGAGTTACCCTGTAGTTTCATTGCCAGGCAGTGTAGAGAGAGGTTGTGTTAGTCTGAAGTTGCCACCGTGTCCTGCCTTCTGCAAGACAACGTGTGAAGCTCCTTCACTGTAACATCCTAGCAGAGACAAGACGTGGGTCATTTCTAATTTCTAGCTGAATGTAGCTAGCTGAGGTCAACCCCAGATGGGCACATAATGCTGACAGGGACTAGCTAGAAGTAAACACTGACGTCTCTGTCAGAATTTCACATGGAGATACCTATCGCTATTGTGAAAACCACATTTCTCTGTTTGCCGTGACAACAAAGCCCAAGTTTACCAGGATTGAAAAGCACCAAGACAGCTTGGTGAGGCTTTTTCTTCACTAGGAATAAAGGTATGTTTTAAACACATCGGCTAACATATGTTAACTGACAAGTGTTAAAATAGCAGCACAAATAAAGCAAGTTGCAGTTTTAGCACATGCTGGCTAGTCAAGGTAAAGCCTAAAAGTTTCCCCCAACATATTAAAATATCACCTTTAGCAAACATGCTAAATACAACTTTTTCCCTAGACAAACATGTACATCATCTTGGCTGGAACAGGACCAGCTAACAACTTCAGACATGTAAGGGTACATCTTCCCTGCCAAAAAGGGGAGTCCTTACAGGAAGGCAACTAACATACATTAGGTTTCTTGCTGTAAAATCGTAGAAGTTTTGCTGCAACACAGCTAGACAAGGTCAACCATGGTCAGTGAAACAGTGTTGACATCACCTACTTATTTTGTGCTAAAAGCTGCCTCTGCCTTGTCTAACACTAGGATTTCACAGGTAAGAAAACTACCAGATGTTATCCGTCTCACTAAACAAGCCACACACCCCACTCCCCTTTTTGGCAGTATGTGACATAGTTAGGATGCAGGCTAATAGGCTATTTCAACTGAAGGTATTAAAGTCGTAGCCAACACTTAACTGATTAACTCAAGAATAATCACCTGAGAAATTCTATTTTAAAATATGGGGACACTACTGGAGAAGTACACAATGTCTGTAGTTCCAGGGCAAAGGGTTAAGTGAAATACCTAGCGGCGAGTCCCAGTCAGCTGCTGTGTACCCTTGGGGTGCCTTGAGGTCCTCTCAAGGGTGAGGCAGGCTGCCATGCAATGTTAGCACTCTTAGGTGTGCAAACACGATTCACAAAATAAACCCAGAGATTTCAAATAGGAATCTGGAGTGTTAAAAACATTCTGATCTGTTGGGCTCTTTCTAACCAATCTGGCAACAAAAAAGTGTTCTATTAATTTTCCACAGTCAAAAAAACAAGTGAAAAAAACTAAAGACTTGGCATTTTCCAAGAACCCTTAGATCTAACAAGGGGATCGGGACTCTACAAAAACACTGAAACCACTGTGTTAAAGCCTTGGAGACATTTCCCCCCACAAATCTGAAGGAACAGAAAGGGGATTGAATAAAAAGGTTTTACTATCGAGACATCTTTATAAATAGCTGAAGGTACACAGACTGCGGTTTTGGGATGAGAATCATGCACAGAGGCCTGCAAAGTCCACAGGCAGCCCAGTTGACTTAAAAGGACTTCCACGTAGGAAGATCCTGGATTGGGAGACAAATTCATCATGAGATATAGGGCTCAGTATATGGTTATGTAGCCCATACTGAAACTGTCATCCAACTCACTCCAGAGGATGACTCACCAACAGTGAAGCCTTACAAAGCATGCACTGAGGGAAGGGCGCAGAAACACCACCAACTTGAGCATCACATTTTCACTTGAAAACATTTTGTCTTCTGAGGCTACAGCTTAAGCTACAGATCACTAGAATGGACAAACAAGATAAGTTCTCTTCTTTCTTTTTGCACTTTGTGCAAATGACAACATGTTGGGTATGGAGAAAGTCAATTAAACTAAGAAAATAGTATTGGAATTCTCCAAAATTGGGAGATTGAGGGCAGATGTGATTGTTGAAATGATTCTCAATATTGTATATAAATTGACTGATTGAAAGCAGAGGTGTTTTTAAAAACATTTTTTTCCTTGCAGGAGGAGCCAGATCTTGAAACCCGTATAAGCACATACGTTACTTGTATATAATCTTATGGAAATCAGTTGAAATATATAAGGCAGTAAAGGCTGTGCAAAACTAAAACGGTCCACAAGATCAGGCCCTTATTTTGTGTTATTAACCCTTTGAGTTAGTGACTATTTCTCATTGTTTTCCATGCATCTACAGGTCATATAACTTATATGTTGAACACCACAGTAAAAATCTGTTTATGGCACCTGTTACAAAAAGAGTTCAATTTGGAAAAAAAAAACAACCATTAATTTTTCCTCTTGATTTTACCCTGTATCATTTGCAAGATATGAACATAACCCCTCCTTCGCCCTTTACCTTTTTGCAGGGGTATAACCTCCAACCACACAGTGGTTGCAACTCACGTCTTTTCACCAGTATTAGACATCTTCAGAGAGGAGCAAACTGGTAGGACATCCTCAATGGATTTTGAGATGTTTGTCCCTTCCCCGTCCTACCCAGCCAAGCTGCTATTTTTCCAAGTGACATCAGCATCAGTTGAGCACAAGACGGTTCACACTCCTCCATACTGACCACTTAGTCTCCAAGGTGCCCACCCTGCTTGACTCAACTACAGAAACACTTCAGCCACCCCACCTACCACTGAATAGACTCAGATCCTTCAATACAGTGGGCTAATCCCTGCAGCCCAGGCTCATGAAACCATTGGACAATTTTGTGATTCAGAAGTTCATGACCAAGCCACTCATCAAATGTTACTCAACAGCTGGCACTGTCGGTAAAGTTCTCATAGTAAAAAGTCTAATACTACCTTCCTTCGCCTGCTTACTACCTGAACCCTGAAGAAGGGAGAAACAAGATGTGAAGAAACACAGTAAAAGATCAGACAAGACAGAAAGAAGAGGAAATAAACCCATAAACTTAAATTTATTTTCAAATTTTATTGAACAGTACCCTCTTTTTCCTTATATATATTTAACAACTCTTCTCCCTAGATTTTTAATATTATAACTACTATTTAGTACTCAGGTTTCTTAAATGTCATTTTACAGCACCCAAGAGATCTTTAGACATAGGAAAATGCAGCCCTGCCCCAAAGACACTGCTGTTTAAACCAGTAGTTATCAATGCACCCCTTGGAAAATGCTGGCTTTTAGTTTTCACTCTTTTTTGAGTACAGAAAACTAACAGAACAATTTTTCTCTTGCAGGGGAAAGAAAAAAAAACAAAAAACCAGAAAAATGACAACAGGGCAGACTAATGTTTTTAACACTATGGATTTCTATTTGTAATCTCTGGGTTTCATCTTGTGAATTGTACAGTGCTAATATTTTGTGGCACCCTGCAGCACCCTTGAAAGGATCTTAAGGCACCCCAGGGTGATGCGATAATCAAACTGAGAATCAATTATCTCAGTTTTAAATGAGATGCAATGAATGAAAATGCTGGAGTGGAAAGGGATTGGGCCCACTTTTTTAGCCCAAGATGGGTTGACGGTATCCCTTAGCCAGGAGTTCATTTCATGTATTAATAACATATGCATGTTAAGAGAATATTATGAATCTGCTTTAAAGCCATTAAGTTTGGATTCATATCTAGCAAGCATGCTATTAGCAAACAGACAATCTGAAACAGTAATGCAAAGCAGGCACAGTAATGTCAGTAACTCTAAATATAAAGGACCAAGTTTTGTCCCAGCTTTGGCTTATGTGATCCTAGTGACATCAGCGGAGTTCAAAGAAATTTCTGGTTAAAAGTACTGCTTATTATTTCAATTGAGTCAACCAAGTCCAATTGAAGATGAAGCTGCCTGTACTACACATGCCATTATGCTTACGTAGTGCAATTGTCAGAGCTCTTCAAACGCTGCAAAGCTTGAAATTGTTTGCCAAACTGCAGAAAGGCATCCTACCTGGTATTATTTGTAGATGACCGGGGGTTGTGTCACCTGCAGTAATGCCTTCCCATAGGCACACTTAGAAGGGACAAGGATCTCGTGATCTATGGCAGTTTTACACTGCTGCTGGTGCTATTGTGAGGAATCTCCACTGTGTAAGATCACATCATGCAGAATGCTAATTAAATAGTTACTTGATGCTCCAGAAAGTGGGGGGAGAGGGGGGAAAATAAATGCAAGAAGGGTTTTAAAAAACAAGAGAAAAGAAGGAGCAAGCTGAGGAAAAGAGTAAGTCTAAAACTGCCTGTGCAATTAAACCTCTGCTGACAATAGATACCAACAGTTGGAGCCTGCTGAACTGGTGTTGAATGGGGACTGGCCCTGTCCCCAAGATTATTTTCAACATTACTATAAAAAAAGTGTAATGGGGCAATGCAACAGAACATGGGGACTGCTCTGGTTTTTTGCTGGCTGTTGAAAACAACTTTGCTAAACATTTTTCATCGCCATTTGAGGGGAATGAGATGGAACAGTGAAGCGGGAACTATTTCTCTTAATTACTGTCCACACTGGAGCACTTTTCAAGTGTATGTCGAACCACAGAGACTGATGACAAATGGACTGGATACTAGAGGGTTGAGAGGAAGGGAAGGGTGATAACAAAACAAGTTTTTTCCACAAAAAGTCTGGCAAGCCATATTTTCCCCATCACAAAAACACAGAAAAATATTCCACTGCAATGGAAATACAGGTGCCAGGTGATATTAAACACCACAAATGCTGTAAAAGCTGAGAAAGGAAGGTCATGTTGAAAATCTGTCTGTTTCTGGTTAGAGCAGGACTGGGCAAAATGCGGCCTGCCAAGCCATTCTATCCAGCCCACAGGGCACCCCCCCAAATTATGAGAATTAATATTTATCTGTCCCTGGCTGCCTGTCATGTGGCCCTCAATGGCTTGCCAAAACTCAGCAAGTGGCCCTCCGCCCAAAATAATTGCCCACCCCTGGGTTAGAGGCTGCACCAGTGCCCCACTCCTGCCATGCAATGGTGGGACAGGTAGCTGCACGGGTGCGCTGGTTGCATATCTCCTGCTTGTGGGCTACAGGCTCCTAACTGTGACAGAGAAATAACACGCAGTCAGAAAGTTTAGGTCCCAAAATGCTTTACAATTTATTAGAAAGAAAAACTTGGTTGTTTACACAGCTCTGTATTTCAGTGCTGTACATAACTGCAATGACAAGGCCTCTGTCCCAAATATCCCATGCCCTAAATCAGACCAATACAAAGATCAGGGCACTACCCATTGTTTACTTAGGAAAACCTAGTGGTAAAATAAATGTTTCCATGGTATTTAAAAGCTTTAACAGAAAACAGGTTAACATCTGAAGAATCAGAACAGTGTAACACTGCATGAGGACCTGAAAAATAGACTTTTTCACTTACTAGTCTCATCTCCCCAAGACTGGTAGAGGGAGTTCATAAGCTCAACCATGTAAATACAACGTGGATGAAAAACCTTTTGTACACTACTTATGATGGGGTTAATTGGTGTTAGTTGGTCACAACAGGTGTGTCTACAGGTGCACTTTAATATGCATTAGCCTATTTTAATGCATATTAAAGTGTCACTTAAAAAAAGTGGGCTTTTTACACATGCTTTAACTAGAGTGACTCCAAGAGCTGCTCAAATTAAAAGCACCACAGTGTCTCATGTATCAGCATCCCCATGCTTCAAAACGGCAGCAGGAGTGCTTGAAGTAAAGGTGTCAACAAGCTTTATTTCCAATGCCCCTACCACCATTTTGAAGCATGGGGACACTGATACACAAGACACAGAAGACTGCTGGAGTACAGCAATTATCATGCTCCAGATGACTCAATTAATTTAGTCTGCCCTGACACGCTGTATTGACAGCGCGTCGGAGCAGCCCCCGTGCTTACGTACATGCGCTTTTAACTTAATGTGCATTAAAATAGGCTAAATGTCCTTCATTAAGTGTCGCTTCAAAAGCATGCCCTTTAGTTAATGTACATTAAGACAGGCTGATGCACATTTTCCTAGTACCTCATAATGGAGGTACTAGTTTAGTGTGCATTAACTAAAGCGCTAATGCATGTGTAGATGCACCCGATGAGAGCAAGGCAAAGCTTAGTCTACAGAAGTGTTCTTAACCAGGCTGCCATAGCAGTCAGGTAGAACCGCCCTACAAACCTCATGCACAGCTGCATAAGCTTAAAGGACGGAGGAGGTCCTGGGCCTGTTGCTGCCCTTCCTGGTTTGACCCTTCCCTCCCTGCCCACCCTCCACTCTGAGACAGGAGCTATACACGGTTATATATACAGCTATACAGGTTGTATGCAGGATCACCCTTGCTGAGAACCACTGAGGCACACCAAGTCAACACAATAGCGGTTCTCAACTTGGGTGGCACCAAATTAAAAGCAGTTATGGACGAGTGACCTGAATTTAAAACAGTTGAGAAGCACTGGTCTACAACATGGCCAGATAACAATTTAATGTGCTAGCCTGCCCAATGGCTTCCTCTAGATTAGAATTTCAAATGGTGTTGCAAGGTGATCTAACAAAACTCCTTCTACAACTTTTGTCAAAGCAAGCAAAATAAAGCAGCAACTCAGCCCATGTCCCAATGGATGAGTTAGTGTGTATGCCAGTGATTTCTCAACCAGGGTGCCTGCAATCCTTTCAAGGGTGCCGTGGGGTGCCACACAATGTTAGCCCTGCTAGGTGGGCAAACAAATCACAAGGGAGTTCATATAGGATTCTATAGTTTTAAAAACAGTCTGCCCTGTCATGGTCTTCCTGAGCTCCTTGCAACAGAAAAAAAAAAGTTCTATAGTTACAAAAAAAGAAAACCAACCCCCTGCCCCCAAATGAGTGAAAACTAAGAGCTGGCATGGTCTAATGAAGTGTGTGTGCTTTGAAGCTAACAATGTTGAGAACTTCTGCAGTAAAGCCCCGGAGATGCTTTCCCCTCGCAAATCTGAAAGAACAGAAAGGCTAAAAGTCTAAATAGAACAGACTACCAAGGTATCTATATAAACATCTGAAAATACAAAAACTATGGTTTTGGAATAAAGAGTGATGTACAGAGGCCCATAAAATCCACAGGCAGTCCAACTCACTTGGAAGGACTTCCACACAGGAAGTTCCAGGGCTGGGAGACAAATTCATCACCAGAATTCACCACTGGGCCTCAGCGTATGGTTAGATAGTCTGGACTGAAACAGTCATCCAACTAACTGCTGACACGTACTGAGAGAGTCTAAAAAGATTGAAAGCTACTAGTCTAGGCTTTAACTCAGCTAGTTTATGGATATTAAGGGCAATATGTCTAGTCTACACTAGACTTTTACAACATGTCAGTTAACATGTACTAATATAACATCTTAAAATCCCAGTCCAGAAAGACTTTGAGTGAACGCACGTGAACCCTCCCGTCCCTCTCCCCCATTACCACACATACTTTTCACCAAGATAAAGCCCAGTTCAAGTAAAATGAAGACAGGCAGCACAAACTCTGAAAAGTATATCATATTTTCTAAATATTTTCAGTTGCCTGTACAATTGATTCTATTTATGATTTATTCTATTCATTAAAAATACCTGATTGATAAGCCTAGGAACTGTTGTTCCCTGTTTGTCAACAGAAGGGATATAAAATAATACTAATACAAGTTTCTCAGTGCTGTTCTCCCAGTGTATCTCAGGCCTTACCTGAGGGGACCACACTAGGAGGAGAAAGCATGCTTGAATCAGTGTGCCAAGACTTGGCGCCATTCTTATTAAAACAAGTAAGGTCATGTTTTAGACTGACTGCAAAAAAAAATTCTCTTTTTGTGAACATGTCTCTTTTGGTCTCTCATTTTTATTAAATATCAATGTACTGATCTTGTAATTGAGCTCAAAGCTGAGACAGATGAAATGTTGTACAACAGACACTAATGATTTAACATGTACAATAATTTAAGCCAGATCTTAAGAGTTATAATTCAGGCGGACACTGGGGGCAATACAGTCCTATTACCTGACATCTAAGAGCCGTACCTTCTTCTCACCCATATAGCCACGTCTGTCTCCAAGTTGTAGCTCATGGCTACCTCTGCACTGCAAGGCCAGGGACAGAAGTTGCACATAAACGAGCTTAAGTCAGCAGAAACTGGTTTAAGCCTGTAACAGAACAGAGCCTACATGCACATAAACTACTGGTTTAAGCCTGTAACAGAACAGAGCCTACATGCACATAAACTGGTTTCAAAATGCTGAAACTGGCTTAAGAAAAACCTGGTTGAATGTAGTATCAGACTTAACTGATTTGGGTCAAACCAGTTTATGAAACTTCTGTCCCAGACCCCTTCCTGGAGGCACCTGGAAGCAGGAAAAGGCAGTAATAAGCAACCCTGTAGAGTCCTGCTGCTGTGATTCTGGAAGGCAAATCCCAGACACCTCAGGGGCAGCAGGAAGAAGCAGCAAACACACAGTCCAAGCTGGCTAGCACCCCCGGCTTTTGGCCTGAGCCACTGAAGGCATGTGGCTGCATTTCCAGTAATAGAAGTGAAGGTCTGTTCACTTGCTTTTCAGTTTAATCTCTGCATTTGAGACTAACCTGCAAAGACTGAATCAATTCAGCCTCAGGCTTTTTGCCTGTCTGTACTTAGCTCAACTGAATGAAAGGAACTATCACTGTACCTGGCTCCTGTTTAAAGAGCACAGGGGAAGAAGGAGAAAGCTCTTTGAATTGTCACCCCAATTTATGCCCACTAGGACAAAGGGCAGCCACAATCTGCCCCTTAATGCCATATGGTAGATGTGAGGGAACTATTTTATTTAGAGACAATCCTACCTACAGATCAGTGCATTTTCTAGATTTCTTTCCCTCATTTTTGGGCTCAAGTATCTTCTATGGTTTTCCCTGCAATATACTGGCAGAAAAACCAGATAGACACCCTAGAAGTCAAAAATCCTCATGTCTCCTTTCTATACGCCTCTCAAGAAGTCATCTATTACTTTGCAGCAAACCTGGAAATAGCGTGGAGTGCTAAGCAGGGAACTCAGACTGCAGCCACACGGATCTTGGAGCAGTGCTGAGAGCTGGAACCTCCCGATGCTTTCTGGACTGGCTACCCCGCCCCCCATCCTTGGAGCACAGCTCCCTGAGGAGCTATGCTGCTATGAGCTCTCCCTCCCACGCATATGCCCTGCGGGCTAGAGAAGCATTAACTCTTGCACAGTGTTTCTCCAGCAGGATGAAAGCAGAACTGAGGACTGTGTTGGTTTCATTCTCCTCCTGCTCGAAAACTGGGTAAGCAGGCAGACTGCTAGCATGCTATGGCTGTACTGCCAGCTCCAGATGTGCAAATATGAAGCAGGCCACAAGGAGTTATGAGGATACAGGCTCAAAACTCAGGTGATTTTAAAAAGAAGTTAAGCATTGGGGATTTTTTTGTACATTCTAATTCTTAAAGCTCTCAGGTTCCCCATTTTCAAACCTTTCCACGCAAATATGAGAACAAGAACCATTTTTCTTTTTTTAAAGAAAAGGTAAGATTTCTGTGCAATCACACAATTTCCTGGAGAATGGTCTGAGAAGAATACCAAATATCATGAACTGGCAACACTGCTAACAGGACAGAGTGGACAGAAAAAAAAAGGAGGAAAAAAAGAAAAGAAAATGGGGATGGGAAAGGTTGTAAGAGATAGAGGGAATGGGAAGTAGGAAATAGAGAATCAGAAAGAACCCAGCAAAAGGAGAGGCAGCTGCACCCACTCAGGCTAAAGGAGAACGTGCTTCTATTATTTTGGGGCAATAATAGAAGCACCCAGATCAGGAATCAGTGTTAACAGGCAACTTGAATTGCCAGGATATCTGTTGGAAAAGCAGTATAGCAAGATACCAACAGCCAAACAAATTCTTGAAATTAGTTGAGGGGAAAATTCTTTCAGAAACTGGAGGAAGTTACTAGGGGAGCAACTATTTTAGAGTAGATTCAGACAAACAGGGAGGAACTGGCTGAAGATCTAAAATGTGGAAGGTAATTTAGGTGAAAGTGGTAACACAAAGAAAGTTCACAATTCTAAGGAAAAGGAGAAGCAAAAAGAACCGAGTAAGTATAATGAATGGCCTTCAAAAGAATCACACTTCAGCAAACTCACCGAACTGGCAGGTAGGGTCTCTCGGGGAGATAATATAAGGATTAAAGGAGCATGGGAGAGCTGGCACTTGGGAAAGAGATGATATGGAAGGCGCAATGGCAAACTATCCTGACATGGGAGAGAGACAGGAAGCATTGTATGAGATCAACATGGCTGCTTTTAGGATCTGAAAATAAAAAAGAAATCATACAAAAGTGGTGACAAAGATATATAACTGAGAATAAGGGAACAGCACAAGCACATAGGGATAAAAATTAGGTATAAAATGAGTTACAACTAGCATGAGGTATAAAGACAACAAGGGAAGTTCTATAAATACTTTAGAGATAAGAGAAAGAGGAAGGGAAATATAGGTGTACTGCTTATTGAGAAAGGAGAGCAAGTAGTAGATGATATGGAGTATTGATACAGTAATAGATGATATGGAGAATACCCAAAGTATTCAATGCTTTGCTGTGCCTCAGTTTTCATAAAGCAAGTTAATTGTGACCAGAAGCCTAGCACAATTAATTTTAGCAGATTAAGGAATATTCAGCTAAATTAGATGCATCTAAATTGGCAGGGCATGATGAAACCCACCCTAGAATACTTAAGGAACTAGCTGAAACAATCCCTGACCCATCAGCAATCATCTTCACCAACAAAGAGAGAAAAGAGAAGCTCTTACAAGACGGGGGAAGGGCAGATACAAAACCAATGTTTAAAAAAAGTAAAAAATAGGATCCAGGGAATTACAGACTAGTCAGCCTAGCTTCAATACGCCAAAAGGTAATGAAAGAAAGTATTAAAACAAACAGTGAATAAGAACCTTCAGAATAATAAGGCAATTAAAAAAAAGCCATCCTGGATTTGTTAAAAACAAGTTTTGTCAAACACAAGTATCTCTCCTTTTTCGACAGAACAGTTGCCTAGCAAATAAGAAAAATGCAACAGATGTGGCATATCTTGACTTTTGTAAGGCTTTTGACACTGTTCCAATCTGACATTCTCACAAGCAAATGAAGACATGGTTTAGGAACAGCAAATTGTGCACTTGTTCACGGAGTTGAACTAGATGACCCTCAGGGTCCCTTCTGTGAAATATGATCCAGGTGAAATTACCCTAAAATGGGTGCAACAACTGGTTAAGAAACTGCACTCAGAAAGTAGTTAATAATGACTTTCTGTCCAACTGAGAGGCCATTTCATGTGAGGTCCTGCCAGGAACTGTCCTGGGCCAGGTTTCATTCAGTATTCTCATTAACAACTTGGATGAGGAAATGGACTACAGTTATAGAATTTGCCAACAAGACTGAGCTGGGAGGGGTCACAAGCACTCCAGAGGACAGGATCAGAATTCAAAATTATCTCGATAAATTGGAGAAATGGTCTGAAGTCAGCAAGATGAAATTCAGTGGAGACAAGGACACACTGGTACACTTGGGAAAGAGAGATCAAATGCACACTTATAAAATGGGAAATAACTGACTAGGCAGCAGAACTGCAGAAGAGGATCTGGGAGTTAGAGTGGATCACATATTGAATAGGATTCAACAATGTGATGTTGTTGCAAAAAAGGCAAATCTCATTCTGGAATGTTTTAGCAGGAACGTTGTGTGTAAGACACAGAAGGTAATTATTCTGTTCTACTTGGTGCTGGTGCGGCCTCTTCCCGAGTACTGGGTCCAGCTTCAGTCACCGTACTACACGTTTTAAGAAACTTGTAGGCAAGCTGGAGAGAGTCCAGAGGAAAGAAACAAGAATAATAAGAGGTTTAGAAAGCTTGATCACTGAAGAACAGTTGAAGGGACTGAGTCTGTTTAGACTAGAAAAAGAAAAGTCTAAAGGAGGAACATGGTAATATCTTCCAAGACATAAAAAGGTGTTCAAGAGGATAGTAATTAATTATTTCCTATATCCTCTATGGGTAGGACAAGAAAGGTTTTCTGCAAATGAAGACACTTTCTAACTATGAGGGTAGTGAAGAAGCAAAACAAGCTGTTTAAGCAGGATGTGAAATCTCCTTTATTGGAGGAGATTTTTCCAAACTCAAAATAGACAAACTTATGTCAGGGATAGTTTAGGTATGTTTATCCTGCCACAGTGCAGGGGAATGGACAATACAATCTCTCAAGCTCCCTTTCAGCCTTAAATTGATATGGCGGTGTAACAGAAACAAGTACTATTCATTGTATTCAAGTATATTTGCAGTTGCTCCTCTTTAAACCCCAAACTTTTGCAAAAGGAAACACGAATCTACAATAAATCAACTTATAACTACACATAACAAATCCTCAGTAGTAAAACCTCCCTAATTGTTACATTGCAGCCTTCAGTACAGCTTCCAATATAGCTTTCCCTGCCCCTAAAATGTCATGCTGCCAGCTGTCACATTTTGACCAGAGGGATGGAAATCTGAGCACCACAGATGATCACATCTGCCATAGAATCACCTAGAGGGTGGAAGGCATTGTTCCAATAAAACAGGTCCCGAAACAAATAGGGACGTATAGGTCAAACACAACAGCCTGCATTTCACCAAGAATTCTCCTAGTAGCCACTACAGCCGTGCACTCCCTACATGAAACACTACTTAATAAATGAACCGCTTCATTCTATTTTAACTGCACCTTCCAGACAAAAGCAGTCTGAAATTAAGTACAGTCTCTGGCTTTGGTGGGAGGAGGACAGCTGTACAAGCAGCACAGAGGCCATATCTTCATTGCCAAAAAGGCACATTTTTTAAATGGATAACTACCATATGATGGCTAGCCTAGTGTGAAATCAAAACAGAGACAAGGCCCTGCAGTTTTATTGAGGCAGCTAGACAAAGTTAAGTATAGTGTTGATTGCATAGTTCTTACTTTATGATAAAAACTAGAGATTTGTTTCTACTAGGATGCGAGAGAAAGAGTGAACATGATATTATCATTTGTGGAAAAAAACGCACCTTACAGGAAAAAGCCTAAGACATTGGTTACAAACACATTTAAGCATGTGCATTATTAACTTTACTCATAGGAATGCAATGAGGTTATTTATATGAGTAAAGTTACACCTGTACTTAAGCATTTGCAATACTAGAGCCCAAGACTGTGTCCACTGCCCACTTTTTTCTCTCACAGCTGGATAACCAGCATGTATTTACTATGTAACTGTAAAATCCTCTTGGAGACTGAGGCGCTTCTCGGCCTCTTGAAGGCTCGGATCGAAAACATTTACTGTGATGCATCTAGGCAAATCAACATTACTCTCCTACCTGTGATTAACAGCCCCCTGTTGTGGGGGGTGGAGTTTAAAAACTGGGCAGACACCTAGACTCCAATACTGCATTTAAGCTTTTAAGTGTACTCATATATGAGTAAAATTATGCCTATTCTGAGTTTGCACAGTCAAAGCCTTGAGGCCCAAGCATGAAAGAGAATGCTATACATAGACCCTCTTCCTCCGTAGGTCCGAGAGACTAGAACAGATAGGTTATGGGGGGGAAGCCCTTGTCAGCAGGAGGGCACATCACACTGGTGGTGGACCAGACAGAAAATAAATAGAAGAATTTAGAAGACCTCACTGTTAGAAGGGTGGAGGGAAAAAGACAACCACCAAAGCACAAAAAGACAGAGAAGGTGCACAGAAGCAAGTGGAAAGGGACAGGCAAGAATAAAGCCGGTACAATAAATTTATGAAAATTACCTTTTTTGTTACAGTGCTCAGATACCACAGAGATCGGTAAGATGTAAATAGGCAAGATAGATTAAATCAAGAAAAAAGTAAATTGCTTAATTCTGATTTCTTCTGTTTTCAGCCTAATTAAGGCATCAGGCTAGTTACTTTTTGCCTTAAGGAAACAACAAACATTATCAAAACTTTCATTACCATTTTAAAGAATAGCAGGTGGTTATTCACCAACAAAAATTAGATCTTAATAAGAAGTATACTGCACATCAGCACTTGTTTGTTATTTTGGGGAAACTGGCAATAGTTTGGCTTTAGTTTTTAAATACTTCCTGAATTAAATAAGAGTTATTAATATTCTTGCTTTTTGCATATGCTGAGCTGATTTGAGCTATGCTTGCTATTAAGTCATTCTGTTTCACCTATGAAAACACAGTCAGTTATCTTTGTTTTCAAAAGCCTAGACTCTACTCAGTAATAAAACTTAATACACCATTTATATACAATGTTGCAAATGTTTTAAGCTAACAAGCCAGTATATATATGACTCAATGCTGTATAAAGTTCTGACAAGAGGTCCTTGGGAACGTTAACGTCTAACACTTGCCCAGCATTTTAAAAATAACCCATGTTTCAGGCAAGGGAGTGCATTCTACATGCTCTTTGTCTTTCAAATCAATGATTGTCCTGAATTTTAAGATGATTTCTACTTTATCTTGTTTTGTTTTGAGAGAAAGTACCCATGCTATTAAAACTTACTTTCAGAATTACCATGGCAGCAAATACCCAAACCAATTGATTACATCATCCGATGAACTAAGCAACCTCTGTACTGTAGTACAAACAGTGATGCTTTGTAATATTCCTTTAATACCTACCAAGGAAAAAGTTCGAAGAGCGATGTTAGATTTCAATAGTGCAGCTTACTGAAGCAGCGGAGACTCTTACTCAATGACTCCAAGACCCTACTGCATATCACCAAGCTGAGCGAGTGAGCGAGCGAGCATGTGAACAAACAAACAATAAAAAGGTGAGGGTGCTGCAGCACAAAATATTCTTGGTTTATTCTGAAGTGTAGTTGCAATTATTGATGATATTTCCTAATAATAGTAAACCCATCTTAACATATTTTGCTAAAGTAACATCTGCAAAAGCTCAGCAAGACTGAGGCACATAATCCTTCGGTTTATAATTTGACGAAGCCTCCAATCTTAATCCTAAAGAACCTCCCCTATCATAAAACATGTGGTAGAATAATAGTCCTGTGGCTCCCTCAGGCCCCTGGCAGACATGCAAGTATAGGCATCACAGGATCTGATACATGATACCCACAATCGCACTTCCTGCCATGCCACATGTGGCCTTATTGCCGCTGCAGGGGGAGCCCCAGATCATGATCCGGAGCTCCTCCTGCACCAGCAAATGGCAACCTCCCATGAGGGTGCACTCTGCAGCTGGGAGCCCCAGCCTGGCCACACGTTCAATAAACACCATGAGAGGAACCAGCCACAAAGTTACTATACATTTTTTGTGTAATAACTTTGTGGCTTACTCCTTGTTTTATCACGCCATTAACTGCATTAATGTATGGCCAGGTAACATTTAAGTTGTGATTAACTGGTTAATCATGTCCTAAGTGTAACATGCCAGAGGCCTCAAAACACTAGGGGGAAAAGAAAAAAAAAAAAAAAAAAAAATCAAGTGACTGGGTTTATTTCTATTCCTACCTATGGCACAGCCTCCCCATGGGCCCAATGGGGATAACATGCCCCTTGTTCACTGTCTTCTGATGACTAATTCAGTAACATCTCCAAAACTCTCAGAGACCCACAGATGGAAGGTGCTACCAAGCTTCACCATACAGTATGCAAAACATTAATAAACAAACGGCTAATACAGTTTTTTGCAACATCAGAGATCTTATGCCAGGCATCATTTGAAAATGTTGGTTGTTTTTAAGCTATGGAAATTACGAGTTAAGGTTACATAAACAAATCTGACTCCAAGCTTTGTACCCAATTCCCATGCACGTGTGCACACATGCTAAACACACTGATCAATAGCCTAATAACTCTGTCCATGAAATAAAATAGTTACAAAGCTCAATATGTATAACAATTCTAGTGTTCACTCATCACAAAATTGTACTCATAATTAAGAATCAAAAGCTTAGTAACTTAATTCAGCCAGAAAATGGCTGTACAAAGTCCAGCCATGTAAGGACTCCACTCCTGCTAGCAGAAGTTGTGCCTTTCCCCATTCTCTACTCCGATTTACTTTAAGTATATATTTTTGGCCTAATTGTTTTTAAAAACATGTTTATGGTGTTAAAAATGAGCATTTGCAAATGCATAAAGAGCACACAGAGGCAAGGGAAAGCAATGGTATGACCATGGCAGCGGGTAGGGGAAAGAGTAAGAACCAAAGAAACTCAACTAAATAATTGTATGAAGGCTTGTCTGAAGTAAACGTGACTATCTGTAAATGCTGGCTCATTCTAAAGTGGGTACAGTCAAACTAACGATAAAAATCCTTAAAATAATTACATCCTTACAAACACTCCAAACGTTCGTGTCTGCAAAACTATTTGCATGTCTAAAGTCTGGAACTTGCAAAAACTTACTGCTGCTGAAACGAGCTAGAACATGCAGTGAAACATTCAAGGACATTTAAACGTTAAATATGTTGAACTGAGCAGCATACAAAAACATTTTTCATGAGAATTTGCAAGTTCTCTGAAAAAGTGAATTTCTTCCCTTGTTTTAAAGAATATCAGTTTGGAAAAAAAATAAAAAATTAAATTAAATAAAAATGAGATTACACCAGCTAAAAGATTGGTAAGCCTTGGAAACAAAGGCTAGAATAGAAATATGGACAAAAGCTTAGGTATGGAGCTGTTATGACTGTGACCATAATTAATAAGACGTCACTACAGGTCTCTGCTGCTAAATTTTAACTAAGTGGCAAGAGACCAACATTTTTGTGCTAATTACAGTGTGATGAAATTAACAAGGCTTTATAGTTTAAAACTTAATTTAAAAAAAAATTCACTGTATCTGCACAGTACTGTTCTGATACAAGTTCATGGATATTCAGTGGTTAACTCAATCTTAACATGGCCAAACCAAGCCCTTAATCCTTCTCCCCAAATCGTCCCATTCTTTTTCCTTCCTAAGCACATCCCTGCCACTCAGACCCATAAACTGGGCAGCATCTTCGACTCGGTCCTCTCCTAAAACCCATTTGTAAAAACAGTATCTAAACATGTATAAGATCTGCCAGACAGCCTTTCTCCACCATTCATACCACTTGCATTCTTTTCCAGAGACGCGATTAGCCGTGCTAGTCTGAAATCAGGCAGAATGTAGTGCATGGTGGCACCTTAGAGACTAACTGGTTTAGCCATCTGACATGCATCTCTATCTAAGAGTGTCCAATAAGGTGCTATCTTTTATGATCAAATCCAGGAGTCTGTAAAGGGGGATGCAGGAGCTGCCACCAGCACTGCTCCCAGCTCCTTCCCCCCAGAGTAGGCATACCTTGCAGCAGCAACAGCAGCAGCAGGGGACTTATTTATTTATTTTTTTTAAGTCTCCCAATCAGGCAATAATCTGACCCCCCTCTTCCTTCCCCATCCCCTGCACCCACCACTGTCCCTAATTCCTTGGGAGTAGAGAGGGGGAGGCTCCAGAGCCACTTCTGCTATACTCCAGGCAGGCTATGCACGGAGCCAAAATCTGCCAGGACAGCAGCTGCAGCAGTGGTGGCAGCAGGCTAGCTTCCTCCCCCTCCCCCCTCCACACACCTGCTCCCAGACTGGCAAGGACACCCAGGGGGACTGAACAGGGAGAAGGAACCTGCCCACCCTTGCTGCTGTCCTCAGCTGAGCCTGGCCCACCAGACTGGCTGGAGAGGGACAGGAGCACAGCAGAGTCCCCCCCTGTCCCTGGGTCAACAGGGACAGTGAAGGCAGCAGTAGCAGCAGTGGATGGGGGAGGGAAGGAAATGAGAAGGGACAGGATGTGTCACAGAGGGGAAAGGAAGGGGGGCAATTCTTACCACCTTCAAGGACGTAACATGTCCTCGACTGCTGCTCAGGACTAAAAGAGGGGGTGCTCCTATGTCTCTGTGCCCACTTTGGATCCCCCTCTGTCACCCTTCACTACCTTCTGTCCTTTTTTTCCAGGTTCTGGCATTGCGCAATCCCCTCCTCTCTGGCCTTTACTAATGCAATCCTGCCATCTATTCAAAAGACTGCTGGAAATATGGTCTTCCTATTCGTGACTGAACTTCTCATGCTTCTCATCGCACACCTCCACGCGTTCCTCCTTCTTCACCCCATCAAAAAGAAGATATTTGCCTTCACTTTTAAGGCCCTTCCTAGCCTAGTCCCATTTTACTTTTCATCCCTCAGACTCTAGCTCCTCCACAAAGCTGCCTTCAATGGTCACATTTGTAGACAGGCACCATCATGCCATATGCATGGAAGGCAATCCACGTGAAAAGACTCAAGGCCACAACATTATCTCCTTTTAAGCTTTCCTTAAAGCCTACCTCTGCTGCAATCCCTACAAACACTTATCACTCCTGACTGTGGCAGCTACGATGCCGTAACTGCTGCTTATTTCGCTTGTTCCATTCACAGGCATCACCTTTCCCTCGTGCTCCCACCTATAATTGTTGCATCCACCCGTTGTTGCATTTTAAATTTAGATTGTAGTCTTTCAGGTGGGAACCATATTTGTGTTATGTTTGTACAGCATCTAACACAGCACAGCAAATCCGGGCCTCTAGACACAACTGTAATACAAATCATCATCATCTATTCACCCAACATAGTCCTGAATCAACAGCACTGACAGGGCAACAGGGCTACTTCTGCCATTGCCTCTGATCCTATAACCAAAAAAAGGGTGTCCTGTCTTACTGCTCTACAGGCAGCCAGTCTCCAGGCACTGGCACCACTGACTCTTGCCTGTAGCACGGTGTAAGCTGATTCTCTCTTCACCACATACAGGAAACCTCCTGTGTTCCTTGCACAGAAACTGTTCGACTTTCTCAGTGCATTATGGGGATACACGGCCTTTCTGGGAAGAATCAGGTGCTGCTGCTGCCAGGGGCATGATGCCAGGCTAGACGGAATTAAATAGGTGTCTGCCAGCTTGGCAATGTCCGTAGTCCTTTAAAAAGGGCCTACTTTTGAGAGGTTTCAGGACAAGTCGAGGGTTATGAGCACCTCGCAGAGAGGGAAATTTTACAGGCAAACAGAAGACTGTCTTAATAATCCACTTAAAGATATGGTCTGTGAGAAGGTGAACTATACTAAGCTACACTAGTTTTCAAATACCAGTCTCCAAGGCTGTCACCCCTAACTCAGAAATGTGTTTCGTTTGGCTACGCTATTTTAATATCGTACTCTTATACATCCCACTAAACTCTCACTGGAACATTTTCTATAATGGGATGAGGTGGGTGAACAATCTGATTGGCTGGTAGTCATTTAGACGTGGTTATGGTACAGAAAATGCTTGAACATATGCTCTTTTATCTGGTTTATATGAGGCATATTAATCCAACTAGAAAGCCTGAGAGAGAAGAGGATCTACACACTCGGACAAAAGCCGGCAGAAACTTCATTTTCACTCTTTTTTTTGTTTTGCTTGCACCCGGCTAATCTTAACCTTAAGAGATACTGCCCAGGTTGAAACGCTAAAACGAAGCTACTTCAGAAAGAGACATCTTTCCTCCCATAAACACAGGTGCTTAAAAGAGCCCAACAGTCATCTACTCAGTTATACACAGGGGATCATGATGACCAACAACAAAATCCTATTTTTAGAAAAGGTGGTTACTTGCGGTGTTATATCTGAGGCCGCAATCCTGCCGGATCAAACTGCAGAGAAGGGTCGATATAGGGAAAAACAAAACGCTGTTTGTTTTTGCATTTCATTCATACACTACTTGAGAATTATGAGGCCAATTAAGCTCAGCTTTCACTTTTGTTTTTTGCTCATTTCACTTCCAGCTCCCAGGCATTGGCACAGTGGTGCTCTACATTAATACTCACATTAAAGGTAGTCATTTTTGGAAGAACATTTCTAAATTACCCCAGCCCGATCTGAAAGCCTTTCTATAAGAGCAGAAATTTAAGTGAAAGAGAAATGACACTTAGGCTCCACTTTCATGAAGCATGTAAACGGTCTCAGTTTGGCGTAGAAGAACAAATTATGTCCCCAAATAACGCTGTTCTTAAAGTGAATTATTTCACTTGTTTGGATCCTGTGGTGGCAGGCACAGCACACGCAGTATTCAGAACAAGCGTGCAGCGTTCAGAGTTTCACCTCCAACTATTTTTCAGCTTTATCAACCGAGTCACCTCATGCGTCTCGCGTACAAAATTGGGAATTTACACGTCTACACGAAACTGCCAGGGATCACAACCAAGGGCGAGGCACGCGAGTCAGTCGGTGCAACAACAGGGCACCCCCATGAAGTCCTCGTTAGGAGGAGGTAGGGTCGCTTTGACAAAATACAGAGATTGAAAAGGGATGAAAAGCTACTCCGAGAGGGGAGCCCCCAAACCAAGCAGGCAGCACCCCAACGGTTTTCCAGGGACCTGTGCAAAACTCAGACGACTTCCACCTGAGGAGGACTCAACCCCACACCCTGGAAAGATGAGGGAAAAAATATTCCCTCCGCTTCCTCGATGGCATCGGACACCACCGGCTCCCTTGCTCCCGTCCAGTTTCCCCTGCAGTTTGTGGCCAGCCGCAACACTTGCGAGCGGCCGAGTCAAGTGCCCCCAACCCATGTCTTTGCCACCCCCTCTTTTTCCACACAGCCGCTCCGATAAGCGCCCCCCCCACCTCCCACACCGACTCTGCCCCGCTTCCTGCTCCGCGCGACGTCATACCCAGCTGTGACGTGTCCCTGTCGTCACCCCCAGGCAGGAGCGGGGCCCCGGCGCTTCCCCCCGCGCCGTGCGGCTGCCAGGGGCGGGGAGCGCGGCCCGGCCGC
>NW_017728886.1:11977098-12006586 GCF_001723895.1 Crocodylus porosus
ACCCGGCACAGCCCCGCACGGACTCAGGCTGCGGCGCTGCCCGGCTGCGGCGGCCGCTTCATCCCGCGCCCTGCCCCCTGGCGGAGCCCCCGGGCCGGGGAGGAGCCGGGCAGGGCGGGGAGGACGTTTTGACAGCCCCGACGGGGCGCACGCGGCCCCCGCCGGGCTCCTGGGCCACGCGTGGGGCCGCCGCGGCGAAGCCGTCGGGGCCGCCGCATCCAGCGCTCCGGCCCGGCTCCCCTTCCCCACGAGAGTGCAGCCAGCCCGGCGGCCCGACGTGACGCTGCCGGGGGGTGGGGACGCAGACCTGCCGGCGAAGAGGCTCCCCCCGCGCCCTCTCCAGCGGCCCGCGGGCTTCGCCAGGC
Organism: Crocodylus porosus; assembly: GCF_001723895.1. NCBI lineage: Eukaryota > Metazoa > Chordata > Crocodylia > Crocodylidae > Crocodylus > Crocodylus porosus. The sequence goes on from NW_017728886.1 coordinate 11,977,464, forward strand.
CTCTCCGGTGGGAGCCGCTGAATGACCCAGCGGATGCCCGAGCCCGGAGACCCGCGGGGTATTACCATCAAGCGGCCTGACTTTTGCAGAGAGGAGTTTCTTTTCGTTTTTTTTCAATGCACTGCTTTAGGGCCTGGCCTGGCCAAAAGGATAGAAGGAAAAAAAAAGCAGGCGTTCTTTGGCCCTATCCTTGATACTAATCTAAACCCAAATTGAAAAGCAGTCTCTCCGGTTAAACCTTTGTATTCTTAGCCTCTCACATCAGCTCCAGGCTGGTGGGCTAATTTGGCTTCAAACAAGGTAATTTGCATGGTTAGGTCTTGCCCACGCTAGGAAAAACTTTTATTTTTTTCAATGGCATTAGCTTAACTTACCTACTTTCCATTTCATTAAGTGGTTATTCACTTAATATCAGCGTTGATATAATTTAACACCTGTAGTTCAGTTTTTAGCTGCTTGAGTTATGGGTTGTGTCTGCATCACAAAAAAAAAATGTGTTCCCCCCCTTAAACACTGCTGTGGCTATCTCCACATGAAAACCCTGTGAGGACAAGGCACAGGTAGTTTTTAAGGTGGGCTAGGTGAATGGGACAAGTGCCACCAAGGCTTTACCCTCACTAATTGCACCAAAGGAAAAATTACAGTGTCTTATTTCTACTATCACTTTCTCAAAAGGCCAGGTCCACACTGAAGTTTTTTCCTGGCATGACTGTCAGGGGTATGAGGAGGGCAACACGGTTTTGGGTCTAATGCTGGCACAAAACATGATTTGGCCAGTGCTGCTGCAGGACTGCGGGAGGGGAGGCTGGACTCAGCTATACCAGCCAGTTTTTCCAGTGATAAGCTGTGTCTGCCCTAGGAGTATTTTGCAGGTACTGTGTATCATTATAGCTCTACCAGCAAAACTTTCCAAGGGCACACTTGGCCTAATCTGGCTAATATTATTTGTCTATTATTCATCTATTTGGCCTAATATGAGTTGTCTCCATGTCAGAACAAACCTTTTGTAGCAGGGACAGCTTTCGTTTAGGCTGGATGTAACCAAGGGTTGGGCATATGTAATTCATGTTCAGCTAATGTGACTGAGCTGAGAAAAATGAAAAAAACAAAAACAAACCCACATTCCTTTTTGCCCTTCAAGGCAGGACTCCCTTAAAACGGCAAATTGAAGATATCAAACTTCCAGCTATGTCTCTAGTGCTTGCACAGTTGGATTCAGCTTATAACAGACCCTGGTGTGACAATTTGAACAAGGCATATTTTGCAATTTTTTACTTAAAAACATCTAAACTCATCTTGATGTGCTCGGTGACAAAGTGATAGACTCATGTACAATGAGCTGCCAAAACAAGAGTGAGCTTGAAGATGGGATGCTGTCTTAAATCAGCCAGTTAGGGAAAATGATCTTGTTATGGAAACCATTAAAGGAAAATGAGAACTGGTGTGTAAATACTGTTGTATCATTATACCTCTAAAAACAATCCTGGATAACAAAAATAATGAGGACTACAATGACTCCAGGAGCTGTTAATGAGATATAGATACCTTCTCTTTTGTTACATTGGTTCAAATCCAAATCAAGGTAATGATTGTTCACTAACTTATATCTAATGAATTATGTAGGTTTCATTTTGGCTCATTTGCGTATGTGTCCGCACCACAGAAATTGTCATAAAGACCTTCCCCTGGTCAGGATTTAAAGCATGCTAAGTGTTAACAAATTTTAAAATCCCAATGTAGACAACAGCCTCTGTCTTTTACAGGTGCCAGCCTAATAAAAAGTAAAGCTTAGCAGGGAGAATAGCCCAACTAACACATCTTCAAGCAACTTAATGAGCATTTAATGAAGCTTTTCAGTCACATTAAACTAACTCTACTGAGAAACAAACCTTTTGCATATCAAGACAGGACTAAGTCTGTTAAGTGTTCAGGACCCCGAGTACATCAGGCTTGCCTACCTGTGGGATTACTCAAGAACAGCTATTTTTGTCAACTTTGCTTTTGCTTCAGGTTTACATTTCCTCTGAATGTGAATTAATAAATTTAGGATTGTGAATCCAAAAAAGATGACAAAGCCGGAAGGGAAATACGTATCGCCTGAGCAAGGGATGAACATTAGAGGGATGGGGATGAGGAGGGGAACACAACTAGGTTACAGAAAATACAATGTTAGCCAACTAAGTCGGGGCGGGGGGTAAGGGGGGTTCGCGACACTGAGAGAGAAAGAAGACAGATACACACAAACCCGTTACGATGGTCCACAATTGTGGAGGAAGTGGTTCGAAGAAAGTGCCTCAGTCCATATAGAGTCTCATCGCGGGGGTCCTCTTTGGGTGGAGCAGTGGTGTCCATTGCTGAAGGATCCTCTCCAAGTGAAGTCCATCTGGTGCAGAGCCGGGGTTCAGGCGGTCCCCTCTGGGTCCCGTCTGACGGCGGTTTGTCTGGTGGGGTCGGTTTGTCTGGTGGGGTCGGAGGCAGGATTATAAAATGCAAATGCTGGGCTCCCATTTTATGTACTTAGTACACGCTAGCTAGCACATGCTAACAGACACATTCTAGAAGTCCAGTATAGACAAGGATGTGTGTAGTTTAGCATGTGCTAAACTAGTCATGTAATAGTATAGCCGTGGCAAAGCAGCCTTGTAGGCTTTAACTTGACCAGTTTAAAACGTGTTAAAGGCAATGTGCCTTGTCTACCTTAGACTTTGAGCATGGATCAGCGAGCACATGTTTAACATCTGCTAATAACCCACCATCACACTTAATTCTACCTGAGAAAGTCCTTTGTGAGCAAAAACAATAGAAAAATTATATTAGTTTAATTCCCCATATGGAGACAAGGTGGTAGAGTACATTGTTTTGGTTTAAATCCCTTCCCAAGCAATATAAACTAAACTGGGGAAAAAATCCTCACTCCTATCAGAATAATGTAGGAATTAAATCTTCATGACTCCATCTGCATAGCTAATTTTTGTTGAGATAAGGCTTTAGTAGCACTTCAGGTTACGGCATTTGCACTTTACCTGCTGTACAAGCCACTTAAAATGTTAACAACTGTACAAGGGTGTAGGCTGTTTTCGAACTATTTAAGTTGGTCTAATAAAAGATATCAGATTCACCCAAAGAACCTTGTCTGCCAATAACTGTACAAACTGCTTACCCTGAAGCCTTCCTATTTCTAACCAATATTAGCTGATCTTTGTTTTAAAATGAAGTAAAAATCTCATTCCAAACAAAGGCTCTGATCCTGTGAACACTTAGTTCAGTAAGTTAGTTACTATATATGTTTAAACAGTTCCATAAGAGGCAATAGGACTATTCACAGGCTTAAAGTTTCTCTTGTGCCCAGTCACGTGCAGGAACAAGCTGCAAATTCTCCCAGTTGAAACAATCATTTTTTATAACAAGGACATTTACAGAACCTTAATGTGGGCTCTGTTATGTCACATTATGATAGTTAAACACCATGAATGGCACACCATGGAGGGTGCTGCTGCCTTGGGAGGGCGGTGGGGCTGGCAGGGTTGGTGTGCAGGTAGGTCTATACACAATAAGCCCCTTTTGTCACATCATTTGCAGCACCAGTCAAGGTGTGAGTTGGTCTGTTGCTGCAGCTCCTGCATCCTTTGCCTTTGTGTGTTTTTCTGTCCAAGTGGTATGTCACAGCTGTTCAAAAAGGTTGACACCTTCCCTCACCTTGCTGCACCCTTCTTTGATAACCCTGGTTAACATCACAGAAGAATTAGCTGGTAGGTTGCACTTGATCAGCTGTGCCTAAAGAATGTCCTTGACAAGCTGTCTTGGACAACAGCATTTCCTTTTCTTGGGCATTTCTTTTCCTATTTTCCAGTGTACGGCCTAGGAGAGGTTTGGACTTGTGTTGTCCACCTGGACCAGGTGGCCAGGCCATCATAGCTGTCCCTTAATTATGATTGTATTCTGTTCTGCTATTTGTTAGCATGAATGTGAACTTTAAAATGAATTCAGAACTTCATTCTATTGTGGAGCACAATTGAAAAGGCACACTGGCTCAAGGTAAGGATGGGGTACTATTCTTCTAGATTTCCCTAGCTTCTAGCAATTTGTGCCCTGGCCAGAATTGTATTAAAACATAGCTTTAATCTTCTGTTTTTTAGTGATGATGTATTTCTGGGAGGTGCAGCAGTCGAGAAATATAAGAACCTTTCATGTGATGCTACAATTTTAACATTTTTTTTCTCCCCCAAAATATTCAAAAGCCAATCCTTTGGGTAAAACCTCGGGAGTGTTTGAAGCCAGCATATCCCTTGGGCCAAATTCTGTCTGGGTCTGCTGATATGTGCATGCCAGGAAAAAAACATTGACAGTAGAAAAAACACCTGATAGTGGATGGCCACCCTGATCATGCCCCCAGAGAAAAGCCTAGCTAGGGCCTTCTTCCTGCAAACATACAAACAGATTTGACTTGCTCAAATAGCAGCTTGTATTTGCAAGACTGAGGTGTTATTTTTCAATGTCCTGGGTGTGTCTACATGAGACGCTAACTGCACAGTACCTAATAACGCTGCACAGTAGTGTGTCACTGCAGGGACAGTGCTAATATACTACTGCGCAGTATTATTAGGCTACCACACTAAAAAGGTGTTCGCTGGCATTAGTGTGCAACCAGTTACTGTGCATTTATTTAGTGCTTAGCTATACAAATACTAAATGAAATGCATAGTTGCCACTGTGCATTAATGAATGCATAGTAGAAACAATAAGGCTGTGGCCTGGGGCTGGGGGTTTGGTCCTCCTGTATGTATGTACCGTTTGTACACACGCAGAATAGGGAGCTTGTGTTCTGTCCTGTGCAGCGGCTGCCCCAATGAGGTCCTGGTCCACAGCAAAAGCTCCTTGGTACTATGATCATACATCTGTTATTACTACTACTAGTATTTTTATATGCTGCCAACCTCACAAAGCACAAACCTCTCGTCCTGAGCAGATTGTGCCTGCTTTTAGGACTACAGTGCGGAAGGGGCTAGTGTCAGCCCAGAAGACAGGTGCCAATTAGGGGTCAAATCCCACCTGCCTTGGGACTTTCACTTGATTCATGGGAGTCAAAGCAGAACACCCCCCTCGCTCTGTTTTTGCCATGCACAGTCCATGGGGACATGACAACCTGTGTTTTTAGCATGCAGACAGAACGCGGTCCTGCTTCAGTGGCTTGCACGCAGCAAACCAGCTCTCAACGCGTAAACGAAGCTGGGGTCAAGGCATGCGATGTTATGTGGGGACAGGGTTGCATGTATTCCTCTGGGTGACACCCCTGTTATCTTTCTGCCTCCAGCAAATGCTCTTTTCCAAGCCCCAGACCCTTGAAGAAAGCAGGTTTTTAAATGAAAGTCCTGACACAACCTTAATTACAGCCGAGCCAACATGGCCATTATCCTCTCATTTTCATCCTTAAGCAAGAGCGCTTCCCCAGGGTCGGGTTTTGCTTTTGTTGACTGGTGCCGGGTTTGCTAGAAACCCTGGCTTTTTTCTTTTTTGATTTGCTCCCCCCCTTCTGCCTTGCCTTGGGGGAGCTTTCGGGGGAACAGGCCGAGAAAGCTGAGAGGGAGCCGAGGAGGAAAGGGTGGGGAGGCAGCCTGGAGAGGAAATCTGGAGTGGGGACTGGCAGCTCGGCGAGAGGTACCAGGAAGGGGGAGCTGAGCTGAGCCGAGCCGAGCTGCCGACCAACCTGTCAAATCCACTTTAGGACAAACTAGGTCAAGCTGCTTGCCGAGCCAGGGCTCCCCTCCCCCGCGGGGCGCTGGGCAGGCACGGGCTTAGTCTAATATTTAGACAGGATTTGCGGCATGGAAACATCGGCCCCCTCCCTGGGGCTCCCAGCGGGGCTGCCCCGCTCCCGCCCCTCAGCCCGCGGCTGCCGTGCACGGGCCGGGCCGGGGGAGCGGCACTACTTCGCGTGGAGGGATCGGATCCGGGCCGGGGCGGCGCAGGGGAGGAAACCCCCCGGCTCCAGCCGCGTTGTTGCTGCTCTCCCTGCCACGGCCCGAGTGAACGGCCCCTCGCTCGCCGGGCCCCGCGGCCCAAAGCGGCGTCGTCGTAACGAACTCCGGCGCTGCCCCGGCCCGGCCTGCGCGCGCACAGCCGGGGGGGGACGTCGTCTCCCACCCCCGCGTCAGGAGCAGTCACAGGTCTTTTTTGTTGCTTCTCAACGTCTTTAGAAACCCACTGACTAAAACCAGGCAAGGACCAAAAGGACGAAACCCAAAGAGCTGGAGATTGTTTTTTCCAGAGAGGCAGAGACGTCTTTCTTTTTAAATCCACCTTGCGATCCTCTCAGCTCCTCACTTACTTTAGCTGGGGGTGGGGTGGGGTGGGGTGGGGGGGTGTTCTGGTAAGTGCCCCCCCCGCCATTTGGGGTGAGGGGCAGCCTGGTAAAGGAGGAGCCAGCGGGTTTCACCTTTGGACTAAAAAGTGCGCACACAAATTTGCAAGGCTATGGTCATTTCCTATTAGAAACAAGGTGGTAGCCTACCCTGTGGCAAGGAGATGCCTGTGGCTGTTGGCTCTTATCTCCTCCTCCCCATCCCTTTTCAATCAGTCAAAGCAGCAAGTCTGCATCATTAGATGAGCAAGGATAATCAATCTCATTTTCACATAATTGATCGGAGAGGCCTGGTTAAAACAAGGGAGAAATAAAACAAAAGAAATGTTTCTCTCTTCAAAACCTCACCCAGAGTGGTGTTTTTACCATAACGATCATCTATTTTCCATTGTGGGACCTCAGCAGCTCTTACATACAGCATAAAACTGTGCACTTAAGATATGTTTCTTTTGTTGTTAAAAACCCCCTATAGCTGTTTTATTGACATCTCAGCTATTCTCCTCTTTTCTATTTACGTTCTTAGACAGCATTCATCACCATGGTATCTTACAGCTTTATAAAAATATAGATGTACCATATGTGTTAAATCATTAATATCTTTAAGAATAAAAATGCTGGGTAGAAAAATCTTCCTAACAAGTGTAAGTGGAGTAACTAGAGGCGAAAATAAAAAATCAGAAACCAGTCTGAGTAAATGGGCGGTGCACAGGGGAACTGGAGCAGGGAAGGGAAGGTAGGAGATGGGTTAGGACCCTTCCTTTGCTGCTGCCCCCCACCCCATCAATGTGTGTGAACAGGGCTGGTAGAGTCACTGCTTTGGGTCTGTCTTACACTGATGTCCCTGTTCACTGCAGGACAGGGAGTACCTGCAAGCCACATCCTGTTCCTTTCTGCATCGAAGAATGGCACCTGTTTTCTTGTGCTCAAGTTCTCCTGCAGCCATGGCAGACAAGAGCACGAGCATGTCCTCATAGTGACTGAAAAGCATTCAAATAAAAATACGGAGCTGAAGGAAGGGCTGCTCGTCTACTGGGAAGGAAGTGCCAAAGTGGACATGACTCCACGTCGTAAGTTATTAATCTCACTTTTGCATTTTCTCATGCTTTTCATTTCACACTGTTTCAATGGGCCCTCTTCTCCATTTAGACTTCTAGTGAGTACACATAAATAATTTCCTCTATTGTATTAATTTCCCCTTACTAGGAGATTCTTTTCCATGAAGGAATGGCAAAAGTAATTATATTTATAAATGGCATGACTGTTTTGCCTAAGCACCACATATATAATTCCCCTCTCTAAGAAGGATTTTTATAATTCCTCAAAAAATGTCTTGGCAAGGACCAACCCACCAGTTGGTCGTGCGAATCTGGCTTTGGGGACAGAACTCAGGACTCTTGTTTCTTGGGCCAGTGGGTGCTACCAGCATCACAGAAATAAAGCTCTGATTTGTTTGAGAGACCAGATGTTAATTTTTTATATTTATTAAGCAACCCCAGACACTAGTAGAGAACCTGCCCTCTTGCACTGTTCATTTAACTACTTAATACAAGGTCAGTTTGACATTTGACATGTTCTTTATTGGTGCTGGAGATGGTAGGGGTGAGCTATTAACTCCCGTTCTTATGGTAGATAGACACAGTGATCTAACAGGTCTTTTCCATTTAATACGTTGTATTGGGGAAAGAAATTGGACAGGTTTACAATGAGGGAGGGAGTGGTCCCATATCCTTTTTAATTCATTCTAACTTCTCTCTTAACTGATTTCAGGGGAAAAAAGAGTTTCTTTACTACACATTGTGGCCTAAGTTACAGGGGAAAGGTTATGTTTTCATCCCAGGAAACGCACTGGGAAAACAACATTTGATGAGAACTGTTGAACACTCCTGACCTGCCTAGATCCCTCCCTCAGTCCACCCCTCCTCTCCTTTGTACTTTGTGCTTCAGTCCCTTTCACTGAGATATGCCACTGTCTCTCACTCTCAAAACCTGCTTTTATTTTGCGTCCCTTTCCAGCCTCAGTCCAATTTCTTTGCTTTCCACCTTGACATTTTTCAAACCTTTCCAACTACATCAACCCCCTGTTATTTCACTTTTCACTCACAGATCATCAGGTGGTGTAAAATGTCATAATTGAAGTCAATGGAACGATGAGTGTTTATACCAGGTGAGGATTCTGCCCACCTATTTCTTTTCAATCAGCGTTCTGCTCTCTTCACTCCACTGAAGTGTGTTAAAGGCTTTGGAACAAATGGAGGAAGCCATGAGAAGAGAAGGCATGGGAGAAAAAGATTTGCTGTATAAGTGTTAAGAGATATTTTGGTGTTAATGATACTATTCTAATATAATAAAAGCCGTGGCATTTCTGGCTGTATGTCTGTCTGTCCATAACGCTCTGGGCCAACTGTGCATGCATGGCCTGAAGCCTAAGGACAGACAGACATAGAGGCAGAGGTGGTCAGGGTGAAGGTGTGCTCCCTGCTCTGGGAAGTGGCGTGGGGAGAGTCCTGGGGTGGGGCTGTGGCTTGCAGCTGTGCAGGGGGTGTGGGATATGGCATGCGGGGGTGGGGAGGGGTGGCGCATGACCACAGGGTGCCACATGCAGCAATGGCCAGCTGCAGGACGTGACCGCAGGTCAGGGTGTGCTCCCCACCTGTTCCCTGTGTGGCACCCAGTGCCTGCCCTGCATGCTCTACCCATGCAACCTCAAGCCATGCCCCTCCATGTGGGGACTGCCTACTGGTTGCGGGCATGGGAAGTGCAGGGGGGGCACGGCACACGGACGCATGGTCACCAGCTGCAACACACAGCTGTGGGGTGGGGTGGGCAGCTGCACCCGTGCCCCATGCAGCACCCTGTGACCACATGCCATGACCCCCGCCCCTGTGGTCCACTCCCTCGTGCATGGTAAGTGTTGGGCAGCCGCAGGTGCAAGGGCATGTGGGAGCGGTATGACAGTGGGATCGTGGTGTGTGGCAACAGGGTGCTGTGCAGGAAGTGGATGCAGGGGGCACCTGCAGGCAGCCACTGTAGCACATTGCCTTGTGGTGGGGCACGTCCCCCGCCCACTCCCTCCACATGTGCCATGCCCCCTGGGTGCCCTGTGCCACACCCCAAGGTTGTGCTTCATGCCACACAGCCACAGCTGGCAGATGCTCACCCTATCCTGACTGCTTCCCACACCACACCCTGTAGCCATGCGCCACACCCTCCACGCAGTCACATGTCACTCCTCCTCATGCACCCTGTGCCACACTCTGAGGACACTCTTCATGCCATACCCTCTGGCCAAGCACCCCCACCTACCCTCCACAGCCATGCGCCAAGCACCCCCACCCACCCTGCAAAGCCATGCACCATGCACCCCCCCGCACACCCTGCACCACATGCTGGGGCTGCTTCCCATATCATGAAGGCAGCAATGGGTGCTTCCTGTACCATGCCCTGCACTGCGCACTCTGCAGCACACACCAAGGCTGCTGCCTGTGGCAAATGGCTGGTAGGCATTCCCTGTGCCCCCACACTGTGGCTGCTTCCCACGCCACTCCCTGCAGTCATACACCATGCCCCCTGCACCACACCACAGGGTCACTCCCCATGCCATGCCCTGTGGCTGCACCCCCCCCACACACAGCTGTGCACCATGCCCTCCTGCATGCCCTGTGCCACATGCCAGTGCCGCTCCCCACACCATGCAGGCATAGCCAGTGGACATTCCCTATACCATGCCCCTCACCCCACCCAATGCACCCTGTGCCACCCTGGGGCCATTGTCTCTGCCACACATAATCAGCAAGCATTCCCTGTGCCCTTGCACAATTGCTGCTTCCTGTGGCACTCCCTGTGGTTGCACACTGCCACCCCATGCACCCTGCATTACACTCTGGGGCTGCTGCCTGCACTGCACCATGCCCTGTGGCCATGCGCCACCCCCCTTGCTCAGCCATGTAGCACATCTCCCCCACATGCCCTGCACCACACTCCAGGGCCTCTCCCCATGCCACACAGGCGCAGCCAGTGATGAGGCCGCTGTCTGCGCCATGCAGCCGCAGATGACAAGTGTTCCCTGGACTGTGGCTGCTCCCCATGCCACTCCCTGCAGCCATGTGCCATGCCACCCTGTGCACCCTGGGCCACCCCCCGAGGCTGTGCGCCACCCCCACCCCACATGCCTTGCGCTACATCCCAGGGCCGCTCCCTGTACCATGCTGCTGGCGAGCACTCCCTGCACCGTGGCTGCTCCCTGAACCACACCCTGTGGCCATGTGTCACCCCCCTGCGCAGCCACCCACCACACCACCTCATGCGTGGAGCAGTGGGAAGTGGGGGTGGAGCAGAGCATGATCCAGAGCAGCAGAGGGAGCAGGGTGTGACTCAGAGCGGTGGTGGGAGGAGAGGGGAGCAGGGCAAGACCCAGAGCGGCAGCAGGGGAGTGGGGAGCAGGGCAGGACCCAGAACAGCAGTGGGGCAAGGAGGAATGGGGAAGGACCTGGAGTGGTAGCGGGAGTGGGGGGGAGCAGGGCTGGACCCAAAGTAGCGGGAGCAGTGAGTGGGGCCGGATGCGGGCCTCCGTCACTGTTCCCACCCCGCTTCCCGTGCACCCGTCATTCATTACAGGCATTTTGCTAGTATTAAATAAGACCCCAGAAAAGAAGACTTTGTTTAGGAACTTCAGTCCTTTTTCCCCCAGAAAGGAAGCTGAAATATGTCTGGCCCAGAGAGTTCAGAGGGACATAAAGTTTCAGAGCACATCTTATTTCTTTATCATGTGACTCAATTGCCAAACACAGTGTGAAAGACCCACATTGAAATCATGGCCCCACTGAAGCGAGTGGGATTTTTGCTGTTGACTTCAGTGGGTACCGTTTTTCACCCCCAGTCTCTATTTTGATAGCTATTGGTAGCAGTATGCAGCATGCTGGAGATGGGACTCAATACAATGCATCACTCTGCTCCTAGGCAGCCATTGGCAAAACACTAATTCTGAACAGTAATATTTCACATATGCTTTGTAACAAATTACAGTGTAAACAAAATGGATTTGATTTTACTCTGAGCCATGCCAAGACATATTCTCTAAAGCTGCATCCAAGCGAGCAAGGGCATGCACTTGCAGTGGCACGTAGTAGCGGCACAAATTTGTGCTGCTACTTTGTGCCACAGCGCACACCCCTCCATGTGCCCTTTGTTATGAGTTGCACCCAGTTCCTCCAGGCCAGGCTCCATGTGCTGGCAGGAAGGGGACTGACTGGGCCCTCAGTGCAGGGCTAGCTGGGAGGAAGCCCCTGCACTGAGGCACACTGTGCCCCAGCCAGCTGGAGAGTGGCATGTGGAGACAGGGGAGCAGCCAGCCCAGGGCTGCCTGCTACCCTGTCTCCTGGCACACTGTGCCCCAGCCAGCTGCTCTGTGCTTTGCGGCTGACTGGGGTGCAGTGTGCCTCAGCATGGTGGCTCTGCAGTGCATGCAGTGTATGTCAGTGCGGCAGATCTGCAGTACATGGAGATGGGGGAGCAGGCAGCCTACCCTGGGCCTTAACAGTATGGAGCTCAGCCTAGGCTGCCCGCTCCTCTGTCTCCAGTGCATTCCATTTTTGCAAGCTTTGCACTGCTTTTTATGTTTTTTTTTCCCTACCAGGAAATCCTGGTAGCAAATTTGCAGCTTGGGACACATCTTAACATTCGCCACATGCAGTTTGTGGTGACACAAACTGCATGTGCCTGCAAGTCTGGATGCGCTCTAAGGGTATATCCATTCAGCAGTCACTGCAGCTTGTGTACACATGCCTGCATTAGCTTAAAATGGACTTGCCTGGATATGAAGAACAGCACAGAGCTCAGCATGGTCTTCAAAACCCATCTGAGATGCTGAGTAACTACTCACGCGGTAAGCCAATACTGTGCTCCATACTGTTAAGGCCACAGTACTAGCCGTACCGAAAGCTAGCTAGTTTACCACTTCCATGTATTGACATGAGCTACAGTCACCGCAGTGTAGATGTACCCTCAGATGACCTCCTACTTATCAAAAATTTAAACAAAGGAGGAGCCTGTCAGAAGTTTCTGACTGGGGTGTTTCTCCATGTATTATCTAGCCAAAGGTGTCAAAACAATACCCGAACTTATAGCTTCCATTTCAGATCTGGCATAATAAATGCCTTTTCTTTATATTTGATCCAATGTAGAATACAAAATATGGTCTCTCCCCTTCCATATTGGTTCACCGGCATAATCTGACTTTTCTGAAGAGAAGAAACATTGATTTGTGCTGCAGTGAAACTCTGTGAAGTGTGGAGATTTCTATCCTAGAATTTTATATAGGTGTTTATCCAGAGAACTTGACAAGAGTTTAACCGCAGATTTTTCAGGAATGCTGACATCCTTTCATTCTTAGCCTATCTTCTAATGTTGCTAATTCTGCGAGTCAAGTCATTGTGGTTAGCCGACCTCGTTTTCTGTCTCTGTGGTGAGATTTTAAATCTAGGAGGCTAACCTCAGTGCTCCCCCAAGAAAGACGACAAAAGATGACAGAGCATTTCCTTCTTTGGCCTCTGCAACAGAGGTTTTTAGAAACCGGATTCTTCTCCATATATTGTATTAGGCATAGGCATCTAAATGTCTAAATGCAAGTTTATCCTACCCTGGCAAACGCAAGCTTATCCTACCCTATCCTACGCTGAGTCTCTGAAAAGCCATTAGATGGGTCCTGCATTAGAACGATGGTGTCAAATCCAAACCACAGAGAAGCAGGGGTATTAGCAGGAGGAAAATCTTTATAAAACTAGTTTATCTTTTAAAAATCAGTTTATTATGAGTCCACAAAAACTTAACTGCCTTAATCTGCACTGTGTGGTTGTTCTGTGGTGTCACTAAAGGGCAATGGTACGGTGTTTCGGTGCCCTAATTGTGTATTTCTGAGCTGCAACCTTAATTCTGAATTTCTTTGGGGGGTTTTTGGTGGATAATTAAATCTTACTTGGTGATTTTTTTAAAATGCAATTCCAGCGTAACATCATTCTTATGGAAAAATGTTCATTTCATATAAACAGTATTGAACATTTCAAACCAAATCATATCTAGATATAATGAGCTCCACAGAATTGCTCGTGACTGGGCATAGACAGAATAGGGCTGGAAGGGGCCTCAAGAAGTCATGTCATCCATTCTGCTTTTTCAAGGTGGGATCACCTATATCGAAACCATTCCTGACAGATGTTTACCCAGCCTCCGATGATGGCGACTCCGCAGTCTCCTTAGGTGGCCTATTTCACTGCTTAACTATGCTTAGAGTTGGAATAATTTCCCCAATGTTTAACATCTTTTTCTGCAATCTAAGCACATTATTTCTTGTTCTGTTTCGAGTGGACACAGACCACATTGTATGACCTTCCTCTTTGCAGTAACTTTTCCATCTCTGAAGACTGTTTTCAGTAGGGTTGTGTGAAGCTTTGGGTGGTGATTCGATTCGGAGGAGATTCAGCCCGATGGGTGGCCAAATCTCTGAATCTGAATCGAACCAGGGGCCAATGTAAAGGTCCGAATCAATTTGAAGCTCTCCAAATTGATTTGGAAAAGATTTGGAGAGCTTCGGTGATTTGAACAGTTCCCTGCCTGCTGCAGCAGGGAGCTGGACTCGGACTCCATACTGGTAAGTGGGGGGGGAAGGGGGGGTGTCTGAAGGAGTGGGGAGGGAACCATGAGGGGACCCCTGCCAGGCCCCATCCTGCTCTCCCAGCCCTCCCCCATGGCTGCTCTACTTGCCCCAGCTCCTGACCCTTTAAAAAAAACAACCCTAGTCACTGGGTGCTGCCAGGTTGTGGGGGACAATCCCCACTTCCCCCTGCTGTGTAGGGAGCTCTGCCACAAGCCCCCCAACCACCACCTGCTCCCCCAGGCCCCCGCCATGGCTGCCCTGCCTGCTGTAGCTCCCGGCCCTTTAAGGAACAAAACACACTCACCAGCTCCTGCAGTGGCCTTGGGGCTTCTGTGGGGCTCATGGCAGAGCCCCCCACACAGTGCGGGGCAGCGGGGCGCAGCCCGTGATTTGGGGCTTTTTTTTCCAAAGACCTGGGAGCAGGGGCAGATGGGGACAGGGTCTGTGTGATTTGGAGACTTGGCTAATTTGGCAGCAGCCCAATCTCCAAATCAGATTTGGGCAAATCATATCGTGACATTGATTCAAGTCACTGAATTGAATCACTGTCCCCTGAATCTGTTGAATCCAAAGCGAACACTAGCTGCTTCACACAGGCCTAGTTTTTAGGTCTTCACGCCTCTCTTCACTAGACTAAAGAAACTCATGTCTTTCAGGCTTTCCTCATGAGTTGTGCTTTCTAGACTTCTGAACATTTTTATTCCCCTCGTCTGAACTCTTCTGCACTCTCCAGTTGATCCATCTCTTTCTTGCAGCATGGTGTCCAGATTGAATGTAGTACTCTGGCTAAAGCCTTATTAGTGCTGAATAGAGTGAAAGGATTCCTTTACATTTTAATTTTTATACATCCCGCAATGTTGTTTGCTTTTTAGAAACAGTATAACATTTCAAACTCGTATCTAGTTTGTGATCCATTATAATCCACCAGTTTCTAACCAGTTGTTCCCTATTTTGTACTTCCACAGTTGATTGTTACCACCTAAATACTGTGCTTTTCATTTGTCCTTATTGAACTGCATCCTTTTTATTTCAGTTCATTTATCCCATTTTTCAATATAATTTTGAATTCTAAGTCCTTTTTACAAAGTGCTCTCAACCTCTCTCAGCTTGGTATTACCTGCAAATGTAATTAGTCCATGATCAGAATCATTAATGAAAATATTATGTAGTGCTTGAGCTAGAAAGGTCCCTGAGAAACCCCATTTGATGCATCCCTTCAGCTGATGATTTAGCTGTAGATAATTACTCCTTGAGTATGGTTTTCAAACCAGTCCACACACCTTACAGTAGTTTCATCTGGACCGTGCTTTCCTATGCTTAACAAGAATGTCAGTTGAGAGACTCAAAAGCCTTATTAAAGTCAAGGTACATCACTTCTATTGCTCACCCCTGCTCATAAGATCTGTTACCCTGTTATAGAAATAAATCAGGTTGGTTTGGCGTTACTTGTTTTTGTACTCATCCATGTTGCAGTTATTTAATAGCAAGTTCTTTTCTAGGTGCTTACAAACTGATTGCTCGATTATTTGTTCTTGTATCTTTCTGGGAACTGAAGTTAGGCTGACTGGCCTACAATTCCCTGAGCCCTGTGTCTTCCCTTTTTAAAAGATAGGCATAATATTTGTCCTTTTCCATTCTTCTGAACCTTTACCCGTTTCCATAAATTTGCAAAGATAAGTGCTAATGGCTCAGAGATTACTTCAGTTCCCCAAGTGTTCCAGGGGGAGGCACATCAGGCCCACTTGATTCAAAATAGTTAACTTATCCAAGTAGTCTTTAAACCAGTGATTCCCAATCAAGATGCCACAGCCTGGCAGGAGATCCTTCTTAGGGTGTTTTGGGATGCAGTGATGATTTAAGATAAACCCAAAAGCCGTGTCTGGACAAGTGCAGCTGTGTGGTACATCGTACCTCAGACTTGGCTGCGGCACCATATATTGCACATTCAGCTGTACTCTGTGCTGCAAGGTAGCAGCAGAGGATTGGGGGTCAACCCCAGAAGATCCCAGGGTAAAAAAAGGCCCCCAAAAAAGTGGGGCAGCACACCTGGGCAGTGCGCACTGCCCCAAAACAGGGCCTGGCTGACTAGAGCCACGCTCTGGCTGCCATCCAGGCTCAGAATGGCAGGATCGCTACAGCTGTAGCCCCCCAGTATACCAGGAGGCTTCTCCCTTACCCTACCCAGGGTAACCTGCTGCATACTAGAGGGCACATGGCATAGGCATTGCCTACGGACAAGGTCCCCAGGGAAACAAATATCCACGCTCACATGGACATGGCCAGAGAGTTCAAATAGAAGTCCACAATTTCAAAGTAATTCTAACTTTTTTAGTGAAAACTAAATCAAAAGAAGAATGAGATATTTCAGCTTTCTTCACTTAATAAAGGGCCAACTCTTTCCTCTCATTATTCATTTTGTACTTACTGTGGACACCTACATGAAATGCTTTACTCACAATTAGAGCAAATTACTGCACAGTAAGTGTCACCATCTACACATGCAGATGTTTACTGTGCAGTAATTTGCTCTAATTGTGAGTACATTTGCTACCTGCAAATTTACTCCCGATTACTTATTGTGCAGTAACACATGTGTAGACAGCTGACCAGGAACAAATGTGCTCCCGGTCAACTGGGCAGCAGGGGGCCGAGACATGAGTGCCATGTGCCCCTGGGAGGCTGGGGGGGAATGGTGACGCCTGCAGGTGGCAATGGCAGTGGTGGCGGTGGAGAGAGGGGAGCTCTCACAGGCAGCCACGGCAGTGTTGGTGGCAGGTGGGGAAAGGTGGTGAGCACCGACCAGCAGTTGGCAACCACCTGCAGATGCCACTGGTGGTGTCAGCAGCAGCAGGGGGGGGAGAGGTGGTGAGCAGTAACTGCCTGCAGGCACCACTGGCAGTGTTGGCAGCACTTCTTGCAGGGGATGCACCGCCAATCTCGGGGTGCACATGTATCCGCGTGCACCCCCTATGTGTCACCAATGGAGTGGGAGATTGCTCCCGGCCCCCAGGAGCTGCCTGCTGCCAGGGTGAACTCCTCCACCAGAGCCCAGGCGGGGACAATGTCCCCCTATCCACGCAGCAGGGACCTCTCAGTCCTCACTTCATGATTGCAATCCCAATTTCTCTTTGCTGCCAGAGCAGGGGGACATTGTCCTTGGCCAGGCTCCAGTGGCAGAGCCCACCTTAGCAGCAGGCAGCTCCCAGGGCCAGGGAGGAGTGTTCCAGCCTATGCCAGGAAATGGCTGTCCTCTGGGCTAGCACCCAGGGGAGCTTAGAGCTTTCCCTGGCTGCTTCAGGGGGCAGGTACTGGGCTGGCAGGGGCAGAATCAGACTGTTTCCATGATCAGCAAATTTTATCTTGCATCCCTGCCTGCGTAGACACCTGCCCAAGGTGAGTTTACTCTAGAGTAATTAACTCTAGAGTCAATGCACCTCAGAGAATTTGCACATGTAGATGCAACCATAGAAGGTTTTCTTACCCTTTATATTCTTTGTTAGTTGTATTTTGGCCCTTCCAATTTCTGACATAAAGACAGGTTGAAACAATTTTTAAAAACTGATGTCAAGTTAACTGTAATGTCAGATTCACTGGCATGCTCTAGCTGTCCCCTCCTCCCTTGTTCTCCCGCACCTTCACCCCAAAAGTAGTGAAAAGCAGCTTATTTAAAACATTTGGGTTATTACACAAAAGTTGGAGCATTCTAATAATTTTGGCTATAAAGTGACTTGTAAAGAGGCATGGAGTTTTAAGAGCAATGAGACTGAGGCCAGTTCAGTGGTATCTGGCAACCAAGAAACCTATCAAATGAGAACCCTAGATACATAATATATGTATATACACACACATTCTAATATTATAAAAGCCTGTCTGTCTGCCCATAACACTTTATTCGCACTCTGATTGGCTGACAAACAGCCAGTCAGATGTGAAAAAGCATTCTGACAGAAGGTAGCCTGCCACCATGATGGTGGGGACACAGGGGATTGGGGGGGGGGCAAGGCCAGATGCTCCCCCCCACCCTGCTCCCTGGAGGCAGCAGCAACATAGCAGACAGAAGGTAATGCAGGGGGGAGTAGGGCCAGGCGTAATGGTGGGGAGGCATGGGGAGCAGGCCCAAGCAGGGGAAAAGCTAGCTCGCTGTGTCAGGGGAGTGGGAACAGTCGGCCCAGCCCCATGCAGCCACAGCAGCAACTGGGAGAGGGAAGGAGAGGGCCTCTTCCCCACCCAGGTCCAGTCCCACTTCCCTCCCTGTATCGTCCCAGAGTCTGCTCCTCCTGTCCCCAAGTGGGCCCGATGTGAGGGGGGGAGGAGTGGGTGAGTCATGGCATTATGGCATTGGCAGTAATGGTGGGGCCAGAGGAGGAGTGGACCCAGGCCCAATGCAGGGGGGAATGAGCCCGAGCCAAGAGAAAAGCTGGCCTGCTGCGGCAGTGGAGGGGGGACAGCAGGCCCAGCCCAACATGGCAGCTGCATGGGGAAGGGAGGAGTGAGCCTTTTCCCCTTGTTGGGCCCAGGCCCACTCCTCCCCCTCCCCCACTCCTGGGCCCACTGCTCTTCCCGCTCCCCCACCACAGTGGACTGGCTTCTCCCTACCCTTAGGCCTGGTCCTCCCCCACATCGGGCCTGGGCCTGCTCCTCCCTTCCCCCTGCTGCTGTGGCAGGGAAGGAAAGAGCAAGTCTAGATCCGAAGCAGCAGGAGGGGGGGGGAATGGGCCCGGACTGGGGGGAGGGGCCAGGGTTCCCATCCCCCCGTCATTCTTGATGGGCAATTGGCTAGTGTGCGTGCTTGCGTGTATACACTGTCCCTTCATGCAGCTTATTCATCTCACACAATAGAATTGCAGAATGAAAATTAGTTGAAATAATGGAAGAACAGTGATTGGTTGAATTACATCTCGTGGGAGGAGCACTCAGCCAAATCCAAGTGGTTGCAAAGCTCTCTTTCATGTGTGGATGACCTCTCTCTGACACAGGAAGTCTACGGGCCGAGAAGAGGTAAAGCTCTACCTGACCTGGTACTGGTAATGGGGGACGATCTAATCAGCGACCTAATGATTGAAGGGAAGCTGGGTGACAGTGACCATGAGTTGATCACCTTCACCATCTGCCGTAAAGTTGCCATGTCAGTCCGTAATACAGAAGTCCTCAACTTCAGGAAAGCTGACTTTGAAAAGCTAAGGAGGCTTGTCAGAGAGGCCTTAAAGGGCCACAACCCAAAGGAGAGGGGAGTTCAGGATGAGTGGTTGCTCCTAAAGGGAGCAATCCTGGATGCGCAAGCAAAGTCCATCCCATCTCGGAGAAAAGGCAGCAAAAGGGCACAGCAGCCCCCTTGACTCTCCAGGGAACTGGCGGACCTCCTGCGTCTAAAAAGAAAGACCTACAAAGGATGAAGGACTGGAACCGTCACCAGGGAGGATTACTCTGCTTTAGTCCTGACTTGCAGAGAGCAAATTAGGAAAGCCAAGGCTGTGATGGAACTCCAACTAGCTACAAATATCAAGGACAATAAAAAGTCCTTTTTTAGATATGTGGAGAGCCAGAGGAAAAGCAAGGGCAACATTGGACCCATGCTAAACCAGATGGGACAACTGACAACCAATGCCCAGGAAGAATTAAACTTGTTAATTCTTTGCGTCAGTTTTTCACATGGGATGCCCCTGCCCATTGTGGGTCAGGGAGGCCTGGGTGAGGGAGATTCCTTGCCCTCCACTGAAGCTGACCTTGTGAAGGAACACCTTGACAGGCTGGATACCTTCAAGTCAGCTGGCCCTGACGGTTTACACCCAAGGGTACTCAAGGAGCTGGCAAGCATCATAGCTTGGCCCCTGGCATGGATCTCCGAGAGCTCCTGGTGCTCTGGTGAAGTGCCCAAAGATTGGAAGAGGGCCAATGTGGTGCCTATCTGCAAGAAAGGGAGGAAAGTGGATCCAGCAAACTACAGACCCATCAGCTTGACCTCTATCCAAGGAAAGGTCTTAGAAAAGATCAAAAGAGGCCATTCTTAACAGACTGGCTGATGGCAACATCCTGAGGGATAGCCAGCATGGGTTTGTTGCAGGTAGGTCTTGCTTGACCAAGCTTATTTCCCTTTATGACCAGGTGACCTATCACCTGGACAAGGGGGAAGAAATTGACATTGTATATCTTGACTTTAAAAAAGCCTTCAATCTGATATCCCATGATCACCTCTTGGCTAAACTGGCTAACTGCGCCCTCGACCTCACCACGATTCGCTGTCTGGGGAACTGGCTCCGTAGTCGGACCCAGAGTGTGGTGGTCAACGGGAGCCAATCGTCATGTTGCCCTGTGACCAGTGGGGTCCCCAAGGCTCTGTCCTTGGACCCTTATTGTTTAATATCTTCATCAATTTTGTGGACATTGGTGTCAGAAGTGGATTAGCCAAGTTCGCTGATGACACCAAACTCTGGGGTAAAGCATCCACACCTGAGGACATGAGGGTGATCCAGGCAGATCTTGACAGGCTCATGAAATGGGCAGACGAGAACCTGATGGTGTTTAGCACCAAAAAAATGCAAGGTTCTCCTCCTTGGGAGGAAAAACCTGCAGCATCCTTATAGGCTCAGCAGTACTATGCTGGTTAGCACTACAGATGAAAGGGACTTGGGGGCCATGGTTGACCACAAGATGAACATGAGTCTTCAGTGTGATGCTGCGGCTAGTAAAGTGAGCAAAACACTGGCTTGCATCCATAGATGCTTCAAGAAAATCCCGGGTTGTCATTCTCCCGTTGTACTTGGCCTTGGTGAGGCCGCAACTGGAGTACTGCACCTGGTTCTGGGCTCCACAATTCAAAAAGGATGCGGAGAGGCTTGTGAGAGTCCAGAGAAGAGCCACATGCATGATCAGAGGTCAGGAAAACATACCTTAGGCTGAGAGCAATGGGGCTATTCAGCCTGGAAAAGCGCAGGCTCAGGGGTGATCCGGTGGCCACCTATAAATTTATCAAGGGTGTTCACCAGGATCTGGGGGAACGTCTGTTCACCAGAGCGCCCCAACGGAGGACAAGATTGAACAGTCACAAACTCCTCCATGACCGATTCAGGTTGGACATAAGAAAGAATTTCTTCACTGTCTGAGCCCCCAAGTTTTGGAATAGACTGCTGCCGGAGGCAGTTCAAGCACCCACTTTGAACACCTTCAAGACACATTTGGATGTTTATCTCGCTGGGATCCTATAAACCCTGCTGACTTCCTGCCCCTGGGGCAGGGGGCTGGACTCGATGATCCTCTGGGGTCCCTTCCAGCCCTAATGTCTATGAAATCTATGAAACTTCTGATGCCACTCTGGTATCTCCTAAAAGTGCCCTGAGTTATTGACCTATGGTCCTGTCCCATCGTTTAGTTTATAATTGTAACAACAATTAATAACTTTATTTCTGACTTAATTTCTTCTTCTGTCATCTGAATGTAAGATTTCAGTGAGGGTTAATGATGCATAAAGGTTGGAGTTTCTATCATCTTTTATTACATTTATTTGAGATAAAAAGTAGCACTAATTATCAGAACATTTACAAGGACCCATTTTAAAATGAACATTAACTCAGTAAGTATTGGATCTACTTGTAAATTTGCCATAAAAATATTTTTAACTAAAAAAGTTAGTACCATAAACATGGGAATATATATTGTTGTTGTCATATAAGAAAAAATAAGATTATATTTTAAGTACAAATCTCAACACACCCTTACTATGGAGTTGAAATCTATGCTTTTACATTTCTCAGCTGTGACACTGATACTGAGCAGTATCATGGTATTCTTTTTACCTTTTCATGTAAAGTTTGAGGGAAGGGCAAATGTAGCAACTGGCCTCTGGTATTAATGCAGAAGTGGTACTTTATGTCATGCTCAAACTCGGAATGAATAAATGACAGGTGAAAACTACTAAAAAGAGACAAAAGAAAGCAGTCATTAAAAAACCCCATTAAATTTAAGCAAAATAATCAGTTAGCCCCGTTGTCCTTTTGAGTCCTACTCCTAGTCTAAATTAGTGTTATTAGGCCTCCTGACTTAATTACAAATATTGTGATATTTGGAATTGTACTTAAAGTCCAGCTGCTGGAGCCATATAACAAAGGTAGAATTTAATTCTTAAAAAATACCAACCCTAAAAAAAATAAATTTCTATTCCTAATGATTACAGAGTAGCTTGAAAGTATAAATGAAGTGTGACTAAATGGCTAAAAAAATGTAAAGCAAAGAAAAATAATTCCAAATTTATTAATTTTAAGTCAATTTCATGATTTTAGGGGATTCTGCTCTGATTTTTGAACATTTACAGGTGACAGTACTTCTTAACATCTGGTTTTCAGGTGAAGGTGTAATGGTCCTTGTACCAACTACAAATGTTTGTTTTTTCCTTCCACATACATGCTTATGTATTTATAAAACAGAATGCGTAACAGCTACCATTATAACAAACATTCCACACTTAAATTTCAGACAGTATCCTGCCCTTTATAAAAACTCACCAGGTAAGAGATACTGAGTTTACCCAAATATACCGACCCCCCCAAAAAAACAAACCAAAAGCAAAATAGAAATGGAATAACATAATGACAAAGAAAAATGCCAGATTGAACTAAAACGCTTTGTAGTGTGTTCTGAAATTTGCCAAGAATGCTCTGCTGTCAGACTTAGAAAACTAAGCTAAGCTATCCTGGAGGACTATGTGGAGGCAAATCAGTTGATGACTGATTTCCCAATCATGAATGGCTTTATGGGGAACATAAAAACAAAGCGTGCCCAGAACTGAAGAATTACCCAGTGGAGCAGGTGGAGCTTGAGGTAATATGCATATTTTGACCGCCTCTAGTCAAAAGGCCCTTGTATTCCACATCAGCTGAGGAGAAGGACCCATCCACCTCTTAATGGCCTTTCAGGTACTCAGCTGAACCTGCCAAAGGGTCTTCATAGTGTACTATAATGATAACATAATCCATCATGGAGGTGACAGAGTCGTAGACAACTGTGGCAGAGTCCATACTGCAGACTGACCTTTCCTCTCTGGCTTCTACCTTAATGCCCAGGAGACATCAAGTATCTAATAAGCTACTGAGTTGGTTAGCAATACACAGCTTTTGAGAATTTACGAAAAACAGAAAAAGATTGATATAAAAGTCAATAATGAAACAAACTCAAGGGATGCTTGAGTTTATTATTATTATTCTTAATTTTTAATTCAACAATATTGTGTCTTAATTTACTGGGGACTGTTATGGTTTTTCCAATCTGCAACAACACAAAGCTGAAGAAACCATAAAGCTTGTCAAAATTTAAGTCTTTTGGTTGAATGTTGTCAGATATATGCCTGTATGTTTTATAACCACGTGTGGGTATTCAAGTGCTCCACTATGTTTAAGGACACAAGGCAATCTTGTCTACCAACACATGTAGTAGGGCTGGAGTGCTGTTGTTCCCAGGATGGCCCAAGAAATATGCAAGAAGCAAGGGGTATCTGGCAATATATTTTATTGGACCAACTGTATACCTGGGAGAGGTGTCAGAAAAGCTTTCGGATGCAAAATGTTCTCCTTCAGAAAACTCTACCTATACATGAAAGATGATAAAAAAGTCCTTATGATGTAAGAGGGATATATTTCAGCATTATGGGTCCTCACAAAAGGTAGACAGAACATCTAAAAGACGGAACATCTAAAAGACGGAAATCACATGACAAGGAAAGACGTGCACCTCTTCACTTGCCACGCACTTCAGAGACCAACCTGCATATCCTCCTGAAATTCCCTTTCCTACTTTCTAAAACCTCCTCACCCCATTTGAGTTCTGATGCTAATAAGTATTTTCAAGTGCCTAAAAATGACATCCCTGCATCCAAAATGAACTGTCTTTCATAGTAGCCATTAAGGTCTCTGCTGCCTTAATCCCATATCTACACCATTGACATACCCAGCAGTGGCTTAAAAGGTTGGACACTTGCTTGGCCCTTTGTGCTTCCACTGAAATTGGTGAAACTCCAGCTGACTTCAGTAGAAGAATTTGGCCCACTGTTTTATTTTTCTTTTAAACTATGGCAAATAATTTGCTGTTAATACAGTGCAGGATGGAGTGTGCTGTGTTTACTGTACTTGCAATCACTGGTTCGATTATGTGCCCCCACAATAAATAACTTTGAGATAAATAGGATCAGGGAAGGATAATTCTATGTCTCAGCATCATTAACTAATAATTACTACAGTCACCACATTGTTTTTGGCCCATCCTCTTTGCCCATTCACAACTAAATACCACAAAAACACCTCACCTCAGTCATTTCTTCTCTTGATCAAAACCTGTGAGTGCAGAGAAGAGCAGACTATGGAGCCCAGGCTCATTTGCCGACTCCTTGGTGAGATTTGTATGAAGGAGGACCTTGCTTCAGCAATGAAAAGAGCCATTGCTTGTGCATGATTCTAGAAGAACATCTAGTTTATGACAAGGGCACAAGAAGAGGAAGAGGAAAAGGAAGAAGAAAAGCCACAGCCATCCTAACTATAAGAGAACTGCCTGAAACAAGTACAGCTCCTCAATTACT
Source organism: Crocodylus porosus (assembly GCF_001723895.1). NCBI lineage: Eukaryota > Metazoa > Chordata > Crocodylia > Crocodylidae > Crocodylus > Crocodylus porosus. The sequence goes on from NW_017728886.1 coordinate 12,002,028, forward strand.
GCACTAGTCTTCAGTTGAATTACATAAGGAATCAATATAGACTTCAACCTGCAATGTGAGAAACAACAAAAGGGGAAACTGCATTGTGGCTCAGATTTTCAAAGTTGATAATCCAAATAGCCCCAACGTATGTAGCCCAGTTCGGATAGTACGTAGCAAGATACATCTATCATCTGACACCCGTATATATATATGACTAATGTAACCATTTAGGTCTTATTAATTAAGGAAAAATGCTATAGGTTGATACATTAGCTGTAAAGCAGTAAGTAAAATGGTAGTGATTTCTTGCTGTGTGTGAAGACACCTGTTCTAGTATGTATATTTCTTTAGATGATAATACGTAGCATTTATATAGCACTTTAAAGCTTCAAAGCACTATCCTACATTAACCAGAATAATGAATCTGATGATGTTTAGCACAATATGTATAGTTTGTCTAATAGCTCTTAACTATGTATGTTATGCAAGTTTGTTCTAGTATCTCACTGTAACAAATCAGTCAAATGCTGAATATTAGGACAGGTTAATACAGCCATCAGCCAAGTCACACAAATGAACAGTTTCTAAACTTTAAAATGAATCTTGATTCATCTTTCATTTCTCTTTTTAGAACCTTTAATTTATCTCCCATATTCATTCTTTCCTTGGCTCTCCAACCATTTTCCATGCTCTGTGCATTTTGTACACTTGGCATCTTTCTGCCATTTCTTTCCCACTTTCCCAAGTCCTCATGCCATTTCAGTTCTGAAATCCACGCTACTTTCTTCTCCCATCCATCCTCTTCTGCAGTTTCCTTCCACATTGCTTACACTACAGTTCCCTCAGCTTCCTCTGACCCTTCTCACGTCTTGGGCAGAATGATTGGCTTGAGGCATATGCAAGCAGGACTGAGACCCAGGATATGGAGAGCTCCTCCCATTAAGAGCGCATAGTTAAATACAGCTCAGTGTCCCAATCCCCTTCATAATGGAGACACTGAAAACTATTATGAACTCCACAATGCTGTAATTAATCTGTAGCTATTAAGTATTAAAGTTAATTTATTGGAAGAGATGCTGTAAATACAATGTACTGTAAAGGCATATGGCATCTGATGAAATGTGTTCCTTGACCAGCATTGTACTCTGTTCCTCCTTAGATACAGCAGAAGCTTATATGAGCATACTGAAGTGTTACTCAATATGAATGAGATAATGAGCTCTTACTGTAATGGAAGTTGGAAAATGGTTCCTGTTATCTTAAAGGATGGGCTGAGCAGAAGTTCCAGTCTTCAGTTAGGTCTGTTCTCACCACGAAAATGATTTGGAGTGTGGCATTTTCATTTCAGATTCCTTTCCAGCTTCTCTCTAAGAATGGAAAAATAAGAATACCATAGTATGGACCTCTTATGCAACCTTACCACAGCAGTATAAAGATACTTACCAGTAGTCTCAATGCATCTTTCACGCTTCCTTGAAATGAAATGAATTCATTAAGATGGAAAAGCTGGCTTGAAACCAGTCTTCCTATAATGTCTTCCATAATTTGTTTCAAGGGACACATTTATAGTCACTCTCAGTCTTTTTTTTTTATAGATCCAGTGCAAGATTAAAGGCTGGTTTGCAGTTCTAAGGTTTTAATGAATAGATGTTTGTTGCCAGGCACAACCCAATTTTTCAGGCATCTCAACACAGTGCAGCCTTTTCAGTATGGACTTTCCCAAGGACATGCAGTAGAACGATAGCTGTAATCTCTGGAATCACAATGATATAATGACCAGTTTTGTTCCAGTACCCTCATATGCAATACCAATCCATTCAGACACAGCAAGAAACCATTCACATGCTGTTGATTTCTCCTCCTGATCTTTCCAAAAGCTTCAGGGTTTCAACTGTTTCTTTTAATCCATTTCAACTTTTCTACAAACTTGAGTGGACGTGATTATGACAGGATGAATTGCCTAATGAGCAAGCGGCTTAGAACCTCTGACAATCAATCAGACACGGCCAGGTCTAAAAAAAAAATGCTAATGTTTTTAAAAAGTAGTTCTTATCTAAGACAACCTATTTTAACATTACCTGTAGAGAACAGAGCTTAAGTTGTAAAGTTTTCCCTCCCAGTGCCATTAGGATAAATAGATTAGAGGTGAGGGGACTGACAAAGAAAAAAGGGGTGATATTTGCTCAATCAGGAAGTGCTAGAATGCTGAAAGATATTGGGTGTTGAATTTTGAGTAAATTCAATCAGTTACTTTTTCCCCAAAGGGAGAGATTTTCAAATGCACAAATTGGAGTTAGATGCTCAGGTCCCTTTGGCATTAAATGGGAGTTAGGAATCTATACATCTTTTGTGTCTTGAAAATCTCCTTCTCCACTCACAAATACTAGAAGCTGCATGCTGCATGTTGACAAAACATTTAGCAAGACGCCTGAATGCATTTCATGCCTTATGTATAACATACACTGAAACAGTCTAGTACTATGATAGCTGAAATACTGATGTTAAAAGTTAGCTTCTCTGTCCACTCTAATATTTTCTATTCAACACTGTTCTTTCATTTTGACATCCATAAACTTACCCTGAACTACGCCTGATCTTTTTTCCTTTGCTAACAGGAAGGGATACAGAGGGTGAAAATGTTTAAGAATTACATCTCCTTGTCCTGATCAACGTAGTACGGCTGTGTGAAGCGGGCCCTATTTAATTTGGATTCGGATTCAGCCCAAATCAGGGACAGTGATTAGATTTCTGGATTCAGATCACTGTCCCCGATTTGATTTGGCCAAATCTGAATCTGCAGATTGGATGGTGATTCGGAGAATCAGCAATTCAGACACAGACACAGCTTTAAAAGTTTTTTCTACATACCTCGAGGTACCAGCACAGCTTGTGAATGCTGCGATGCTGGGGCACATGGAGCGTCCCACAGGAGTGCAGGTGGGCCCTCCACGTGCTTGGTGGCGAACCCAGAAGTGGACCAGAAATACTTCACTCCGTGCACCCCAGCATCCATAGATTTCATAGACAGTAGGGGCTGGAAGGGACCTCGTGAGATCATCGGGTCCAGCGCCCCCACCATAGGTGGGAAGTCAGCTGGGATCAAGTGACCCCAGCAAGAGAAAAGCATGACCCCGCTGGGACTTGAACCCAGAACCCTTGACTCCCTTCACCTTCTAGAAGTCCAATGCACTATCCATTGTGCTAGAGCCACCTACTCTTTAGCTCTATATGCTACCTAGAGATGTGTAGAAAAAAACCATTTAAAGCTGTGTCTCTGTCCAAATCTCTGAATCTTTCTGAATCTCTCCAAATTGATTCAGAGGGTTCTGATTCAATTCAGAGAGATTAAAAGGCCCTCTGATTTGATTTGGAGATTCGGCCACCAAATTGGGCTAAAGATCTGCCAGATCAAATCAGGAACTGAAGCTTTGCACAGTCCTACAATGTAGTATTTCAGTTCATACAGTCCCAACTTCAGGAACTCTCTTTTAGTGAAAGCTAACCCCTTAAATGCCCAGAGGTTTCTAATTTTTCATAAATTAGTTTTAACACATGCTAATAAAGTTCTTAATAACATTTCCTCTGGTCTCTTTGGGATCCCTAGCACTCTCATTTCTTTCTTATTTGAAGGCCCAACTTCTCCAAGTCCCTCCAGTTCCCCTCTCCCATTATGGTGACTTTTGATCATTTAGTTTAGCCTCTGTTGCTTCTCCATACTCTGTTGTATGCTTTAGCACCCTTTCCATTGAAAGTCCATCTCTAACTACTACATTTATATCATCCATGTATAGTACACATTTTATTGCACCCCTGCCAGTATCTTTACTCTGCTTATAACCTTGTTTTTTTTTATTCTTTGTGTTCACAGTTCCATGCCACATACAAATGGTAGTGGTAGCAGGGGGCACCCTTGTCTCACTCCTGTATGGATTTTAAAGGTTCTGCTTAGGTGCCCATTAATTTGGACTTGACTCACCATTTTCCTATACCAGGGGTTTTCAATCTTTTTTAAGGAGTGTACCCCTTCTGGGAGGTGGTAGCAGCTGGACACAGGGCGGGGTAATGGTGGCCAGACGCGCAGCAGTGCTGGGGTGTGGCGGCAGCCAAACAAGGACCGGGGGGCAGGCCTTGGCAGCTGAACATGGAGCTGGGGAGGGTGGCAGTGGCTGTGTGGTGGGTGTGTGGCTCACAGAGGGGAGCGACTGCCCTTGACCCGCCAGCCATGCTCCTGGGAGGCAGTGGTGGTGGGTGGCGGTGCTCCATGCACGACCGGCACATCACGACGAGAGACATGCTGGGATGGGACGGGCTCCACCTTTCCCCAAAAGGTAAGCGTGTGTTCTCTTCTAGGTTGGTGGACCTCCTCCAGCGGGCTTTAAACTAGGCTTGTCAGGGGACGGAGAAGATGAGGGCAAAGGAAACATCAGACTGCCAGACCAAACAGCACCCACAACTACAGCCCAGCCCAGCCCAATGAGTGAAGCGAACAAACAGGTAAGAGAGAGGGGCCAAGGTAATGCTGGGACCAGGGGGTCAGTACACACACCCACAGGAGGCCTCAAATGCCTCTACACAAA
>NW_017728886.1:12006597-12034368 GCF_001723895.1 Crocodylus porosus
GGACTAGATGATCTGCTCAGGTCCCTTCCGACCCTAGAAACTATGAAACTATCTCTATCCACACACATGTATCCCCTAGTCCCTTTCCAAGTACCCCTAGGGGTATGCATACCCTCAGTGGACAGCCTCTGTTCTATACAATAACCTTATCCAATATATATATTTCCCTGGGAACCCCATTTTTCCTAGGACCTTGAATATGTAATCATGATTCATTGTCATATGCTTTTTCTAAATCTAGGTTTGCTGTAACTTTGTTTGTTTCCTCTCCTGGATGTGGGACCATGTATTTCTGGTCACTCTGGAGATCCTTCTGTCTAGTACTGTGTATATTTGGGCTTCTTGTATTATATTCTGGAGGCTTTTTCTCATCTTCAAAGCCAGTATCTTGGCCATTAACTTATAGTCTATATTAAGGAGTATAATTGGTCTCCAGTTTCAGGAATTCCTTCTCCCCTTTCTTGAACAGTAAGATTACAATGGCTCATGTAAAATCTTTCCTTGCTTCTCCTGTGTGACAGGTGTGCCTCTTCAGGGTCCATCCACTAGTGACCCTGCAACACCGGTTATGGGCAACCGCCCGCCTTCTCGTCTGCCATGCCTTGTTGCTACTTGCTTAATTAGAGGATATTAATCAAGTGGGAGGCTGCCCATTTTCTGTCTCGATGTCTGGGGCACTATCTTCAGCTCCTTTCCTCCCCCTACACCGCAGCCCAAGCCTCGTGGATGTACCTGGCGTTGTTTGGGTCTGTTCCACTCTCGCAACCTGCACCCCACTAATGCTTGACTTGCCTCACAGCATGCGCCTCACTGGTGCTCTGGCTCGTCTCTTGTAACCTGCATCACACAGGCACTCTGGCTCATCTCTCGGAACTGTGCCCCTCTGGCACTCATCAATCGCTGCCCCATTGCCTTGGGGCTTCTCACACTGCTCCCTCTCTGGGGTTCAGGTGGAGGTAGCCGTACCTGGCCCCCAAATCTCCTCCTCGGGGTCTCGAACTCCCTTCCAGACTCAGGTGGCCTCAGCCTTACCTGTCCTCCAATTCTTCACTCCCTTTTTTGGGACTGGGGTCAGTGTACCCCCAAATGCTGCACCCTGTCTGGCGCTGGCATCCCCACGCTACCATGGAGCCCCTATGAGGCCTCCTCCAGCCCCTAATAGCCTCACCCGGTCCTCTGGTTAAAACAAAAAACACAAAAACACAAAGCCCCTGGGCTATAACGTAAAGCTAACCCGTCCAGCCAAACAACATTCAGTCCCTACCGGGAAATACTCCAACCCCAGCAGTGCCCAGGGGATGCTCACGCAGTCAGGGTTGTCCCCTCTGTCTGCACTGGCCGAGCTTCTCCTTCCTTGGTCGCCAGAGGGGAACTGGCCTCCTGCCTGGGCTTATATGGGCCAGGCCTTGCCCCTTCCTGTCAGCTGGCTCCCCAGCGGTTGTCCTGGCAACCAGCACCTGTTACTCTGGCTGCCGTGGCAACTGGCAGCTGGGCCTCCCCCATCTTGCCACTAGGGGGGAGCTGTTTTCTGTTCTCAGGCACAGGGTATCTGAGTGCTCTGCAACATCCTGTTTGTGCTATTTCCTTGAAAACTTCCACAATACCCCTCCCTACCCATGCCCAAACCTTCTCCGTAGGCAGTCCATCTGCTCCTGGTGATTCTTTTCTTTTAAAGGTTTTTAAACACCCCTCCACTTCCATTAAGCTTATCTTTTTTTTTTTTTTTCCATCTTCTTTGCTTCCTCCTCTACTTTCTCTTCAATCTCTTCCAAGAAATCCATCTTCTTCCTTTCTGTTTCTTTCTTCTGGTATGACTTTTGATAAAATCTTGTTGCCCCCAACACCTCTTCCTGCTTTTCCACTCAGGCACCACCTTCTTCCCATACTGCTTTAAGCTCCCCTTTTGTTGCCTTCACTCTGGTTGAAAAGTATTAGGACCACTCTTTGTTTTCTCCCATCCAGGGTGCTTGTGCTAAGAGCATTTTCTCTCTTATCTTTCTTTTAAACCAGGTTTATAACTCTTGCCTTGTTCTAGCTCTTCTTGTACCTGCCTTCCTGCTGTGGCTTCCTTTAGCAGCTTCTGCATCTTTCTTTCTAGCTTTCCTAGCTCTTCAGTTCTTTTCCCTGCGAATCTGAGGCCTTCCTTCCTGAAAAATTCTTCTGGCCTCTACTTCACCATCATCCACTATTCTCTGGTACTCCTGAAATATTTCTTCAGTGTTTGCCACTCCTCATACTGTCTTGTGTACACTTGTGTATCTCTTCATCTTGTAACAGCCACACATTTAATTTCCACAGTCCCTTCCATCTTGTGGGGCTCTTATCAAGACTCATTTCCACCTTTAGTGTCTGATGATCACTAAAAGCCACATATATGGTTTCTTACATCCTTAACCCTATTTCTTTTGATGCAAACATGAAGTCAGTTTTTGATTCTTTCCACTGGAGTTTGTTCTAGTGAAAACTTTCTCCTCCTTTCTCTCACACTTTTCTTAGCAACTCTTTTAAAATTATATTTAGTAACAGTCTTGATGAGCTGTCTAAAACTCCATTTCCTCCTTCCTCTGTTCTGTTGCCTACATCATTTATACCATAGACATCTCCTGCTATCGTGCATGGTCTCCCTCCAACCACATAAACTGCTAGCTAAGTAGTGCGTTCCTTCCCTCCCTCTCTTGTGGTGCATGTGGCAGAAAGCCACCTTGGTTTTTCCTTAAAAACTCTGCCCTGTGACAATCTGATTAAGATGGGCCCAGCACAGGGGATTCACACCTCAGTCTCTCTCTTTAGGTAACTTGAGCTGGCTGCATTCCTGAGGGATGCTCCCTCTGCCTACGTGACTGGCATCAGCTACCTGGGTGAGGGGGATCTACCTGGTGGGCTGGAATCTGCCCGGTAACTGGTGATGTATTTCAAATTGGTTGGCGGACAGCCAACCGGAGCTAGCCTCCACTGGACCAGGTGAATGAGGTCACAGGGGCTATGTAAGTTAGGACTGCCCAGGAGGAGGGGGCAGCAGCCATGCAGGGGACACAGAGAAGCGTTACCATCTGAAACTGGCTCTCTCTCCCCCAAAACTCATGAGCAAGGAACTACCTGCCTCCAGAGGGGAAACTTCACCAGCCTTTGGAAGATGCTCGTGAGTAAACTACTCGAGATCTGATTAGATATCTAGTTGGCAGTAACTTAGATGCGTGATCAAAAGGCTACCTCAGCCAGACTGTTTGCTCTTTAGGATTTCTAGGATATTGCTCAATCTTGTACCCTATTTTCACCCTACCCGTGTAATCAATAAAGTCCTCCTGTGTGACCGGTGTAGGAGACTTATTGAGGGGTGGGTCTAAATTATGCCTAAGAGACCCCTTAGGTCTGCAGACTAAGGGAGACTTTATTTTTTGTCCCCTGACTTGGGGAAGTGCCCCAAGTGCCTGTACTGGGTCGAGTACCCGTAGGACTTTAGGCCTGTGTTTCCCCGAGGACACAGGGCTGAGAGTGAGTCCATTCTCGGGGTGGTGGCAGCTACGTTACCCCCAGGCTAGCGAGTATGCTCCAGGAAGGGGTCCGGCCAGACATAAGGCGCCCCTAAGGAGGCATTCGGAGCCTGGCAGGTGGTCGGGCTCAGGGAGGTGGGCGGCTCACACAGGAGCGCCGCCTACTGGCCCGCCACAGTGCATATACATTGAAATTTTCTAATTCTGTTCCCCTGAGTGATAATATTATTTGTTCTACCTCTTCTTTGACTTCTTTTACCTGCTTTACTCTGAGCTCTGGGCTCTTAAATACTATGGATACCCCTGCCACTTTGTTCTCATTTGCCCCCAACCACCAAGGTAGTTCCCATCTCCACCTTTTCTCAAAGTGTTTATAATCCTTCTTCCCTGTATATCACATGCCTGTAGGGAGATTACGTCTGCCCTTACTTGGTTCAACACTGGTTCAATCTGTTCCCATCTCTTCCTTGTTAAGATACTCTTGACGTTAAGTTAAACAATTGCCAATGCCATTTATGCTCGTTTTCAAATGAGTCTGTCTGTTCCTTTAAGATTCATTTATGCCTGCTTTGAGCTGAGTGCAACTGTCCCTTTAAAGTCCATCTGTGCTACTGCTAGGGGTGGTCAACTCCTCCCCTTCCCTTGCTTACATTCCTGTAGCTTCTGCAACATGCAGGATCACTCTCATATTTAGGAAAGCTTGCATATTCCTGCCTCCACACTGCTTTCCACCTTCTGGTCTCCACCCCGGGCTAGAGCCCAGAAGTGTTAGCAGGAGCAAACTGCTCTCCAGCTGTTCCTCTGACTCACCTCCTCATTAGCAGGTTTCTTCTTCCTGGTCTTCAGCCGCTGCAGTTCTTTCTTTTCCTGGTCTCTCTCTCTGGTTCTTTCCTTGTTCCATCTCCACTGTAAGATGTCATCTTTCTTCCTGACCCCCATCTCCATGTCTGAGCTGTTTGCTATTCCCGCCTTCCCTTCCATTCCATCTCCTATCTCCTCCAGAGCCAGCCGGGGAAGGCACGTGGACTGGGAGCCATGGAGACTCGCATGCCATCAGGCTGGGCAGGCTCCATGCCTCCACATGCAGCTCCTCACTGGAGTGCTGGAAGCCCCACGTGGACGCAGGAGCTGGCCCGGCCTGATGGCATGCGGCTCCCACCTGCAGTGCCAGGAGACCCACAGGGTGGCATGAAGGCAGCCTGGTTCTGCCCAAAGGCACACAACAGTGGACCAGGCAGAGCCTTACACTGCCAGGAGGCTCTGCCTGCAGCAAGCTGTGACTGCCCACTGCTGGTGGTGGGGTCTGTGCACCATGGGGAGGAGCTCTGCACACCCCCGCTGCCCACACACTTGCATACCATTGGGCGGGGCAGGCTTCGTGGCTGCCCGTGGGTTAGTGTTTCCCACCCATTTGCTAGAACTCTGTCAGCCTGCAGAGAGCTGTTTGAAAATGGGGGTCCCTTTAAAAGGAAAAACCTATGGTTTTCCATGGTGTCATGGGGCGAGGTCCCAGAAGTGGCCGTGATCTCTCCTGGTGCTCCCTACCGTGCCAAGTTGGTGATCAGCACCCTCATTCTCGCCCGCCACATCTTTGATGGTATCTGTTTTATAAGGGAGGCTGCCTTTTGTCCCCTTGGACACGTCGCTCTTGTTTATCCTGGCCCCTGTTCTGTATGGATTGACTTGGTGCACCCAGCCTTATGGGGTATGCGTGGCTCCTACCACCCCTTATACCATGTCCCAAGCCTTTCAGATGTACTGGACGTTGTTGAGTCAAATTACTGTTGCCTGCGCCCTCCCTGGGGCTTCTCTCTATACTCGCGCCCTCCCTGGGGCTTCTCGCAAGCACCCTCTGGGCTTCTTGCCAGTGCCCACACTGGTGCTCCTCACAACTGGGGCTCAGGTGGCCGTAGCCATCGCCGTGCCTGGCCCCTAGACTCTGCGCCCTCTTGGTGCCAGGAAACCCCACACTACTGTGGAGCTCCTATGAGGCCTCCTCCAACCCCTACAGCCTCACCCAGTCCTCCGGTGTAATAACAAACAAACAAACAGAATAACATGAGCCAACTGGCTATAACTCAAAGATAAGCCTCCTGGCTAGAACATAAACTCTAAGCCATGGTCATTTATCCTCCCAAATCCCTACCCAGGGCTTCCTCCACCCAGTCTCCTCACACAGGAGCTGTTTCAGGCCATCAGGCTTCTCTGCACTACCTGCTCCAACAGAGCTCCAACTTCTTCGGCTGCCAGAGGGGAACTGACTCTGGTCTCAGCCTGGCTTGTTTATATAGGCCAGGCCCTGCCCCCTTCCCGTCAGCTGACCGGCTGCGGTTGCCCTGGCAACTGGCACTTGTACCTGTCCTAGGAGCAGGCACTTCAGTGCCCTGTGACACATGGGAAACAGAAAACCCAGATCCCTGCTCACCAGGATCACCCATGGTCCCTGCTGCAGCCTCTGGGTCCTCCTGACTCTGCTGCTGTCCTGCGGGTGAGGCCTGGGTGCCTCAGCCTCTGGGGCACGGGCATGGCTGACCCCAGTGCATAGCTGCAAGGAAGCCTGCCTGGTCCTGCTGCTGCTCCTGGGTGCCAGGTGGGCTCTGGAGCAATCCAGGACAGAGCCTGGGTCCTACCAGCTCTGGAGCCACTGGCGCAAGACATACCCTTTTTATTTTCTCCAGCATGCTGAGGCAGTGTGCTGGAGCAGCAGGGAGATGCAACAGTCATAGAGACCCTCTGGCTTGGTGCTAGAGCATCTCCTTGGAGGACCCAGTCTCCAGTTACATCCAGGCATGCTCTGAGAGTGTACCCCATGACACTTTTTTCCAGTGCATTTTTTTTATACTGAGATTTCCTGTTAGCAAATTTAGAGTCTGCTCTGCAAATATGCAGCACGGGGAGCATTTTCTTGTTCACAGGGTGCTTTTTGTGGCATCTCAAACTCCTTTGAAATGCCACAACAGACACATGCAAGCTTGTGTGGACACAGCCCCTGGCTGCATCCAGACGAGAGTGGGTGTGCAGTATGTGGCACCTCAGACTTGCCTGCATCTCCATACACTGCACATGAAGGCATTCCCCGTGCTGCTATCCTACAGCATGGGTGGGCTTGTATGACCCGAAGAGATCCTGGGGTCAAAAAGCCAATGCCAAAAAGAAGCAGGATGGCATACATGGCAGCAGGACATACCACTCACAACCAGAGACTGGCTGCTCTGGCTGCTGGCCAGGAGTGCCACAACAGTTGGTGGCCCCAGCATCCCCTACCTCATCCAGGGTAACCTGCTATGCGCCAAAAGGCGTGTGGCATGGGCATTCCCCGGGGACAAGTAGTAGCGACACAAGGTATGCCACAGCTACTTGTCCCCAGGGAAACAAATATGTGCACTCAGGTGGACATGGCTCCTGAGAGCAAAAAACTCTGGAGTAATAAGCTCAGGAGTTTATTCATGTGCACTAACTGCACATGTAGATGTGCCCTGTTTCTACTGTATATAAATAGTTACAAAATTGCTACTTAAAAGTGTGTTTATGGACTACGGATGCTAAATCTTACAGCAGTTTCAAGGAATGTAATATGCATTAATTCTGGATGAACTAAATTGCTACAGGCATCTTTATTTCAAAGTCAGGAAGGTACCCCTCAGTTCCCTGTGCTCAGGAAGAGTGGGGTCTGATAGAAAGGGTGGGGAGGAAGGGTTTGCAGGGAGAAGAAGCTGGTGAAGCAGAGGGCAGAGCAGCACACAACTCCCCCAGATACATTTTCCCTGCTTTAGCAGTAGGAGGGGGACAAATTGGAGGCAAATCTCTAGTAAGTAGATTCTATACCTGGAAAATTATAGCACATTTATAAATTTTCCAATATAGAGAATCTAATTATTTTGGGAGTCATCTCATATTTGAGTAAATATGGTAGCAACACAAAATATGAAGACAGCATCCTGGAAGAAAGACAAGTTATCTATACAGTGGATTGCATCCAGAGAATGTGGAAAAAATGTTTATGGAAAAATTAACACTGAAAGACAAAATCTTGGAAGGTCTGGCCTGGTAGACATCAGTCCAGCAATGTTCAGAGCAAAGCCAGTGTCCTAAAATGCTATAAGGAATTTTAAAATAACAAATACTGAAAAAACAGTTTTTAAACTTGTTTGTCACAATTCTACTAATCACAATCAACAGTTCATGTGGTTCAGGGCACGTCTACATGAGACGCCGTAATGCACAGTAGCCTATTCTAGTGTGCATTAGCACATCGTAGCAAAAACTGTGCTAATGTACTAGTGCAGAGTAAAATTAGTTTACTGCGTATTAAGCATCACAAAAAATAATTCACCTTTGTTACTGCACATTGGCATGGGCTAATACGCCTTTATGTAATACCTTATATTAGAAGTACTAAACTTAATGTGCAATAGCAAAGATGCGTTAATGAATGTATAGTTGTACCCTCAGTTAACAGATCAAGTCTCTTTCTAGTGAAATGGTCAAGAATGAATGACCTATGGGCTTGATCCATAGATACTGTTTATATCACTGACTGAAAGGAAACATATTCAAACCCAATATAGGTATTTCTAATGCACACTGCACAATAATATCTATGGTGCCTAGGGCTTGAAGGGGTCTCCTGGGTCATTGCATCCACTCCCCTGCTACTGCAGCCAATCACATTCTATAATACCTTTCATAAACTGAACAAACTCCAGCTTAGAAGTAATTAGACTTTTTGTTTTGCCCTCCACTAATCCTAATGGGAGGCTCTTCCAGAAACTCTGATAGTTAGAAAGCTTATAATTTTCAGCTTAAGTTTAATTACAGCTAATTTACAATCATAGGAATATCTTTCTTTCTCTCACATCGTTGAGTAAGCGTATTCCTTTCTGATAAGCGGGATGAAAGATGAAGCCTGCAAGGAAATAACTCAAGGCAAATATGCTTGTGCATACAGAAGGCCCAGACTACACAATTTTGAGATGCAGGTAACTGCACTGTTCACAATATATTTTTCTGGAGAATCAAAGTCACTTCTTCTTGTTTTAAAAGTGAAAAAAATAAGCACTTTACTTCTATTAAACAGTTTGTAATCTGGTCATATGGTTCTTGGGTATACTTAGGACAGACTTATAAAGTGGTTTATTTCACTTAGTGTCACTTTACGTTTTGCCAGTTGGAAGATGCACGAAGCATTTTGCAAGGCAAGGATCAGTCCCTCTGGGAACCTTAAATTACATCTGAAAAATTCGGTGTTTTGTGTTCTCCAGGAGTCTCAGCATATTCCAGCTACTAACAATGTTCCAGTCACGTAGAGGTTGTACCAATAATGTCATTTTGCTCTCCATCTTTGTAATACCAAACTTGAGAGGTTGATGCAGGGCCAGATCCCCCCTGGAGACAGAACAGGAAATCACTTAAATATCCAGTGCTGCAAAATGTTCAGTAACTGCTTATGGAGGTGACTGTAATCAGGGAAGAGTTCATTTTGCTGCTTTGCCTTGGATAGGAGAACACCTGAAATGGCCCTGCTGAGACACTCTGTGTGGTACATCCCAGGCACTTTAGTTCAGGGTATTTTTTTTTCTTCCCTAGGTAAAACATTTCTAAATAGTAAGCTTGGTTTTTGATCAGTTCAGTATGCTGCCCAGCTGCATGGGACACTCTCCTTTAGCAGCCCTCTCTGGCCATTATCTTCATTTTCCAGTCGTTCTTCAAAACTCGTCTCTGCCACAGCAGCAGTAAGAAATCAGCAAATTAATGATGGATAGAGATGATGGGAACTAATTTATAATAATACAAAAAAAAGCGTATAAGTGTTTAGAACATTGTAGCAGTCAATTGTGTCCTTCACCTTGCTGCCAGCTTCCTAGGGCACAAAGTTACGTGTGATTTAACTTTCCAAATCATCTTGTCTTCAGTGGGACCTCTCATATGCCTTAAGTTAAGCATGTGTGTTAGCGTCTTCAGGACTTGGACCTTAAACTTTAGTATTTTGGTGTATGGATCCTGTCTTTATCTTACTGGTTCAGGAATCAGGATTAATGCTGAAAGGGGGTTGATAGTTATGACAATATAAATGTTATATGAGAAAGAATAATTTCCTTTCATCACATCTAACTGATTTTCATCACCTCTTCCCTTTCGCAGCCTGATGGCCATTTCTGCATTGAAGCTTTTTTTTTTTTCCTTTTCTGGACCACAGCCATTCAATGGAGCAAGTAGCAGGAGTTATTGAAAGAGAGATACTGTTAGCACTGTTTTCACCCACCCCAAAGGCTGATCTTTATGCAGCTGAGACTCCAAGGGATATCCCTTAAAATAAAGGCCAGCTTATTACCCATCTTCTCCAACTCCCGTGGAACTAAACACACTGAAGTCGAGAGAAGTTGCTGCACAATGCTCCTTTATAGCTCTCAGTGTGCCTTCTTTGCTGGCTCCAGCTGCCCCTACACGCTGTTTTTCCTCAGTCTTTTCTTCAATATTTTTTCCAGTTGACTTAGTTATTACAGTACATGGACCAGACTGAGGAAAATACACTGAAGGTTGGAGTTGGCAAAGCAGTAAGTGCTATGAGAGGGAAGTACTCTTGCCATGCCATGACATCATTGGGGAGTTAATTGGTCGCATTCCTGCTGATGGGAGGCGCTGGCCAGAGTCCTTCGACTTACTTCCGCGATACAGAACAGAGGCAGTGCCTGTCCCTTGCCAGCCTGTTTTATTGCCAGTGTTCTGGCCGAGCCGAGGACATTTATAAAAACAGTACAGTACTTTATTTAGCCTGTAGTGAGAAAAAGTCACTTCTCAGCTCAAGTTAGGTGCTAGGTACTAACAAGCGGATTTTAAAAAGAACACAGCAAAACATTTCAGTTTCCTCAGCAAAAGTCTGATTTCCTTCTTCCAGACCACCTCAAAAACCAGGGGGCAGAGTTGTACCTTGTATCTCTAGAGAAGTGGGTTCAAATAGTGACTAGAACGGGGGTTGGCAACCTACGGCCCCCATGGGACTTCAGCAGCATTCAGTGGCAGGTACTTCCCCCCTACATCTGGCGGGTGCAGGGGAAGTGGCAGCCACAGGTGCTTGCCATGTGCCACAGAGGGGGGAGAAGCACCGGTGGCATCGATGGCTCAGTCCTTCCCGGCACCCACTTGCCTGCCTTCTTCTGACCCAAGCTGAATCATCCTGGCTCACAGTCTGAAAAGGTTGTCAAATGCTGGACTAGTCCATAGAGGAAATTCTATTTAATTGTCTAATTTCAGTGTGCTGAAAAGCTTTTCCTTGGATAGGACTTCTACTATGGCACGACTGACTGAGTTTTAGAGAGAATAAGAACTGCTCCCCATTCCACTTTTGCCACCCAGCCTCTATAACAGAAAGATGTTGAGAAAATTGGGTTTGCGTCATGATCAGATGTTCATATTCAAACTAATGCAGACCAGTGGTATTAGAGTGGGGGACACAGGGCTGATGTGAGGCAGAGAAGGGATTACTGCAATAAGGAAGTAGGAAAGCAAGGTAAGATTTAGAGGAAAAATGGGAGAGAAAGTGGACAAGAAAGTGTCCTTTCAGAAAGGAGAGGCCATTTCTAGGGTACTGATTATTTTGGTGCGATTCTAACTAACAGGGAAGCACTGGCTGAAAATCTAAAGGCCAAAGGTAATCTGAATGAAAGGGCAATCCATGGAAAGAAAAAGAGTGAGCACAAGGAAAATGGACTTTCAACAGACTCCAGGAAGTGGCACATACGGAAAACAAATGTAAAAAGGAGTTCAGGACAGCTGGCTGCTACTGATACTACATTAAGGACACAATGCCAAATTATACCAGTAAGGTAGAAAGATAGAGGTGCAGCAAGAGACCGATGTGGCTGCATCAAGCACTCTATAAGGACCTGAACAATCAAAAGGGAATCATACAGAAAGTGGAACAATGACACATGATGAAGGTTGAGTATGGAGAAATAGCACAAGCGTGTAAGGATAAAAATCAGAAAGGCTAAGATAAAAAATGGGTTACAATTAGCAAGTGACAAGAAGGTGACAAGAAAGATTCTATAAATACATCAGACAAGAGAGGACAAGACAAGAGAGACTGAGGTCCATTATTTGCTCTTTCACCCTGTAAGTAGCAGATAGCAGAAAAAGAAAAAGTGTTCAAAGCCAACTTTGCTTCATTCTTGACCAAATATCAAGCATTAATGTTAACAGATTAAAGAATATTTAGATAAATTACTTACTAGTCGGCAGGACCTGATGAAATGCAGCACAGGGTACTTAAAGAACTAGCTGAAGCAATCTCCTCATGAATAGAGATTATTTCTGAAAACTCACAAAGGACAATTGAAGTCTCAGGGGAAGGAGAGGAAACACACTATCTATGTTTATACCAGAGGACCCAAGTAAATATAAACCAGTAAGTTTAACTTTCATCTTTAGAAAGATAATGGAACAAAATTTTAAACAAATTGAAAGCACCTAGAGGATAATGTGATAAAAACTGTTACTGCGAATGTCAAGAGAAAATGTCAGGATAATCCGTTTCCTTTTTTTAACTAGATGACTGCTTAGAAAATAAGGGGGAAACACGAGATGGGTCATATATTTAATTAGTTACACTTTTGACATTGTCCCACATGACATTCTTAAAAGCAAACCAGGAAAATACAGTCTATGTGAAATCACCCTGAAGGGGTGCAAAGCTGGTTAAAAAATGACAATCAAAGAATGGTCATCAATAGT
The DNA here is from genome assembly GCF_001723895.1 of Crocodylus porosus. Lineage (NCBI taxonomy): Eukaryota > Metazoa > Chordata > Crocodylia > Crocodylidae > Crocodylus > Crocodylus porosus. Next base: position 12,018,819 of record NW_017728886.1, read on the forward strand.
TTGCTGTGAAACTAGGAAAGCATTTTCAAGTGGGATCCAGAGGACCTGGTTCTACTCAGTATTTTCATTAAAGAGGTGATGAAAGTATAGAGAGAACACTTATAATCATTTGCAGGATTACATTTCAAAGTGGTCGTGATAAGATATGGAACAAAGTCAAGAAAGATGATATATAATATGATCAATTGCATACTTCCATCATCCAGGAAGGAGAGATCAAACAGGCCATTATAAAACTGGAAATATCGGTAACCTGCTAGGCAGAAGTGCAGAGGAGGATCTGAGGTTTGAGTGCATCACAATTTGAGCAGGAGTAAAAAATGTGATACTGTTGCAAAAAAAAAGACAAATCTTATTCTGGGATGTATGAACAGGGTCATCATATATAAAATACAAGAGGTAATTGCTCTCCTGTACTGTCTGTGAGGCCTCAGCTAGGGTTCTGAACATCTTTATAAGAAGGATGCAGAAACCCTGGAGAGAATCCAGAAGACGGCAGCGTGAACAATAAGAGGTTTGGCAAATGGTACCCCTGAAGGAAGGTAAAAAGATTTGTTAGGACCAAGGCATAGGAAGCCTAGTTGGGTAGACAGAACCAGCATCCAAATCAGGGATAAATCCATGGACCAGAGTCAGTAATCAGAAGATTTAAGTCAGAGGAACCAAGCCATAGGCCAAGATCCTCAGACAGCGATCAAGACAGTGGCTGAGACCAGCAGTCGGGGAATCCAGAACACAGGAGACATCTGGGTAAGGACAACAAACTGTCAAGGGCAGGAGCTAAGAAACAGGCTGTTTTAGGAGCAAGGTACATTGGTGCAGCTGCTTGGGCTCTCTTAAGCCTGGTCTGGTAGCCAACCAGACAAGCAGGCTAAAGGGGAAGGCTGCCCAGCTCCAGCTGGGCTGACTAATTCATCAAAGTGCCTAGCACTGTGTTGACTGGTTTCCATGCCATCTGGGGAAGATTATCCCATAATGGATTGACTCTGTTTAATCTAGAAAAAGAGAAGACTAGGAGCAGGGTGCAGGAGATGATAATAGTCTCTAGGGAATGTGTTTGGTAATCACTTTTTTCTCTATGCTCACAGGAGATTGGGAAGGGGAAAAAAATCTTGATTTTTCAGCAAAAATGTTGGTTTAATAGTAAGAAAAATGTTCTAATCCTGGGATTGTGAAGCACTGGAACAGATTGCTGATGGAGGGTGTGGAACCTCCTTCACTGGATATTTTTAAGCATGAGTCAAACAGAAAGCCTGTCTAGGTGCTCTCATCCTGCCACAGTGCAGGACCTGGTTGAGATGATTTACGGGGGTCTTTTTTAGCCCTGTGTTTTGGTGAGTCTATTTTAAGTGAAGCAGGTTTGCAAGAGTTTGTGCAGGGGACTTTAGGTTTTAGCATAAGGACAGCCAGTTAAGGACAGCAGCATGATGCACCATCTGTATGACATATTTTGCATGAGCAACTGTGCTCAGTTTTTCAATTATATGTAAAAAAGGAAGGTAATGCAGTTTTTGCCTTGTAAAATTCATAATTAATATGTTTGAAAAAGTAAACATCTAAGTAATAACTTGATTTATTAGTTAATAAAGGCTACTGAGGGTAGGTCATGAAAATGGAGCTGGATGGGCATACCTATAGCCAGGTGTGTGGATCCCACTGCAGGATTTAGTCACTAGGGGTTGCAAACTCTTTGAGGAAGGAACTTTTTTTTTCATCACCTATGTATACAGCATCTAGCAAAATGGGACTCTGAATGCCTGTAGAGATCTCTAGATGCTACTACAATGCAAGTAAATAACATAAAAAAAGTGACTTCTATACAACATAACAGAATCCAGGAATAGATCTTTCTCTTTGGACTTAATTCCTGGATTCACCGCAATTTTTTTTCTTATAGATCCAGGAAAACACCTTTTTCTTTGGACTTCATTCTTGGTTTCACTGTAATTTTTTTTCTTATAGATTTATATCCTAGACTAGTCCTTTCTTTGTAGATTCACCATATGTGCACAGCTCAAGATATATCCACTGATAGCTGCTAATCCTTTGAGTGTTTTTTACAATATACAACATATGTCCAGCGAAAGTCCCGTTATATGGTTCCAGGATGTTCGCTGCTCATCCAGCAACAGTGCTGGAATGAAAACAGTGATCCATCACACTTCTGTTTAGTCATGTACTCAGAGAGAGGGAAACATTTTCTTCTGTAACTGAGGGCAGCAAAGGAAGTTGTCCTCACTGTCAGCCCTTCAGGTTGACTTACCTCTAAAATTACAAGAGAAAAAGAGGACTGTTCAAGGCATAATCATCCCTGTTTAAACTACCCCAGACAAATGTTTGGCCAGCTGGCACTTAAAAACTTCCAGTGACTGAGATCCTACAACCGCTCTAGATTATTTGTTCCTGTGCTAACCACCTGCATAGTTGGTAATATCTAATCTAAACCTTTTTTTTTCAGTTTAACCCTATTACTTCTGACCTTGTCCCCACTGGCCAGAAAACAATTGTTTGCTCTCCTCTTTATAACAGCCCTTTTGTATCTGAAAGTTTATCCCCTTAGTTTTGTCTTCTGTAGAAAGCCCAGTTCTTCCAACCGTTCCTCCTAAATCATGAATTCTTGATCACTAACAATTTTTGTGGCTCTTCTTTGGACTCTCCAATTTGTCCCCATCTTCCTTAGAGGTTGGTGCCCAAAACTGGACACAGCATCCAAGCAAAGCCTCTCACCACAGCTGAAAACTGGAAAAATCGCTTGCTCTGACTTACCTAAAATATTCCAGTATGTCTGTCATTAGTTTTTTTTTGCACTGTATTATTTGTCTATGTATTAAGTAGACTGGGTGATATTTGAAGATGCTATTTGAAGATATTATTCAAGATGTGGGTCATCAAACTTCCATTTTTTAAAAGAGCATATTCACTGCAGTAGCAGAGCAGTGCAAACTAATGAAAGCACAATAGCTAATGAAGCTGTGTTTATAGCTGCCTTGCATTGCCAGAATAATGCGAAGCAGATGAAGGCGTATTAGTGAATCTGGTGCTTATTTTGCAGTTGACTTATTGGTTTAGTACCAGCCTGTATGCAGCTTTTGTAAAAATTTAATTACATTGGTTTAGAAATTGCTGCAATTAATTGGTACATTCAGTATGGCCACAGCTATGTTGGTATAGCTGTTTATATGACTATAGTTTATTTCTATTAATTTAATGAAATAAACACTATTATACTGTTATAGCTCTGTATACCATAGGAGGCTGCACCAATTTAACTGCCTTTAACTGGTACAAAAATGATGGAGGAGTGGCAGCAGAAAGAGCCAGGTCTCTGAAACCCAATTTATCATCGTCATCAGCAGGGATCATTGTCATCAGCAGCAATGGAAAAACATGGTAAAACCCAGATTTTCTCATTTTAAGGAGAAAAACCCAGATTTTCTCCTTTAAAGGAGAAAAATGTGTGTTAAGGTGGGTTTCGCCTTTCAGGCTGGCAGATTTCCAGCCTGCAAGGGGTTGTGGGGAGCAGGCGGAGGGCAGTCAGGCAGAGGGTGCCATGTGCATGGCGTGCTCACACATGCACATGGCCACCAGGCAGCCTGGAGAGCAGCTCCCACAGGTAAGTCTGGTGAGGGAGATGGGAATTGAGGCCCTAATAGTGAGGAGAGAGTTCGGCAGGGCAGGGGCTGGGGCTGCCGCCCAGCCTGGGCAGTACATGGGACTTGGGGTACAGGACCCAGCACACGCCAGGCACTTGGAGCCAGAAGCGAGAGCCCCTCGGGGCTCACCCCCCCGCCTCACTGGGTAAGTGAAAAAATGATGAGTAGTGGTATTTCACTTATTCTACACCTCTCATGTCTCTTCACAGTGGGGGGGGGGGCAGAGGGAGCTCTGATTTTCCCTGATAAAAAGTCCAAAAACAAACTCCAACATCTATAGGTATTTAGAATTTATTTTACTATAGTGATTGAGGCACTGGTAGGCTTTCAAATTGCTGTAAAATTGTAAATAGATCAATAAAACATTGTGTGGTGGTTAAAGAGAAGGTCGAACCATGGATTTCATGGTCTTGTTTCTTTTCCTTCCATTTCTGTCATTTTTCTGCCTTCAGGGTGAGACAGTTTTCCTCAAAGTAAGATGTACCTTCTCTCACAAGATGAATGGATGGTAAACCATTTAATCTCAGCCAATTCTGAGTCAAAACTAAGACCACCCTGACTCAGTCATTGAGCTTCAGTACACTGATGATGCTGTAGTGCATGCTCACTAAGAAGAAGACCTTCAGGCAATCATTGATGTCTTTGCTGAGGCATACAAGAAAATGGGACTGATGCTTAACATTCAGAAGCCTAAATTTCTCCGTCGACAAGGTCTTAATGAGTATATCCCAGCTCCAATAATTCAGATTCAAGGTGAGACTGGAGGACACTGAGTATTTCCCAGACCTCAGAAACCATCTCTCACGGAAGGCTGATTGATTCAATGAAGAAATCCAATTCCACCTCAAATGTGCAAGTGCAGCCTTTGGACACCTGAGGAAAAGGCTGTTCAAAGATCATGATATCAGATCCAAAACCAAGGTCATGGTTTATAAAGAAGTTGTGATCCGCACATTCCCGTAAGGAGCTGAGTTGTGCACAATGTACAGGAGACACCTCAAGTTTCCGGAGAAGTACCGTCAATGCTGCCTGTGGAAGATCCTTCAAATTCAGTGGGTAGACAGATGCACTGACATTTAGTGTCTTCTTGCAAGCAAACACCATGGGCACTGAGATGATCACTCAACATCAAATCTTATTCTTTCAGCTCAGTCAAGGCATATGCTCAAGAGGAGGGCAGAGAACATGATTCAAAGACATGCTCAAGGCCAACTTGAAAAAAATGCAACATTGATATCAACTTGTGGGAGACTATTACTTAGGGCCACCCCAAATGGCAGAAGATCTCAGTACTTTGAAACCTTCAACACAACAGGAGAGGGAAAAATGGGATTAGCAGAAACAGTGTCTTGCAGACTGAACCAAGAACCCAGAGCCACCCACTCCACATAGAAACATACACCCGAGCTGCAACAGAGTCTGTTGATCCCAAATAGTCCTTGTCAACCATCTTTGGACCCACAGATAAGACAATCATGGAAGACAGTCATCCTCCACTGTGAGGGATTGCCAATGATGACGAAGATTCTTTCACCGTTTTTCAAAGCAACAGACATACATTAAGACCTGATCAACATTTAACTACACTTGAATTGTTAGGGCCTAAGAATCTTCACAGTTTAGAAAGCAAAATCCATCAGCATCATGCCTAAATTACTAGCTTCAAGCCCCTTGATGGTTTTCCCGCATTTCATACAGGATTGGGCTTTCAAATACTTTTACATACTTAACCAACTCCCTAAAGCTTCTGGCAGGCTTTATTTCTCTACTGATATTTTACTTGTTCCAAAGAAACTCCCACCTCTTTTCAGTGCAGAAATGGGCAAGTGACAGTGTCTCATGTGCTGTCTGGGAACTGCACACAGACGACCTAACCCTTTCCAGGGGCTTGGCACCTCAGGACAGAATGAGCGCATGCAGGCAGAATGTTATTTTGCTGCTCCTGCCGCATGCTCCGCAGCCAGCTCTCTGCTGAATCCCAAAATCAAGCAAAAACAGCTGGTTAAGGTAGGATTTGAAAATCAGTCATAAGATAAACAGGTTGCAACTCTAAGCAGTCTCCAAGGGGAAAGCAGAGTGTAGCATATGTTCTTACTTTGGAAGTTATATGAAAAAGCTTTAATGGAGCCTTTACGGGCTGGTGCTAAAGGAGCTGTTAATTAATTAAATAACTATATGTGAACGGCATCCATTGGGAAGAGTGCATCACAGCTTCCAGATGCCAGTTATTGGCCCCATTATGGGCCTAAAACTATTACAGTAAATCATTACATGCTCCAAGATGAACTGGCACACAACTGCTGCAAGGAAAGATGGAGCTATTCTCTTTTGTGCCATTCTGTGCCAACTTTTCTCTAGTGAGATTAATTAGGACTTTTAGAAGTGCAAGTCAGAGCTATAAAATATTAAAGTCTATTCCATCAGTAGAATTGAGACAGGCTTAAACAAAGGTTTTAAAACTTTTAGATCTTGATGGGTTGATAGGACCTGGGGGTTCTAATGAGCACCATCTGATTTTAATTTTTTTCCAAAAATGTCATATTTGTAACTTGAGAACATGCTGTGAATTTAGTTCTTGTGTTGTGTGAACACTCTGAGGAGAACATTAAGGTTCATCACTGAGGCTCAGGTGCCAGGTAAGCAAACACTTCTGCAAGCCAAAACCAATCATTTAAGACAGCTATTCCAAAAAAAAAAAATTTCAATGAAAAATATTATACAGCCTTCTAATGTGGTTTCCCAGCCCGGAGGAGGAGTTTTTAAGACTGGATGGCTGCCCAGAATCATGATCTAGAGTTACCCAGAAGGAGCCTTTTCTGTTTTCCTTTTTTTTTTAATTAATAGGGCAGAAAGTTGCTCACAAATGAGCAAAGATGTGTTTTGTTGTCTCTCCAGATTTGGTTGTTAGGGATAGAAGAGATCCAGTGAGTCCTCTACTTCATCTCTTACCAGGATAGGGTTGTCCCTTTCAATATGTTTTGACTACTTTGTCTGGTCTACGAGTTCTGAAGTTAGGAAACTAAGGGGATCTACCACTCCCCCGAGGAAACTATTCCACAGCTGAATATACATCCTTGTGTGGGTGATGAAAAACAAGTATGCACTCACAGGTTTTATATGGTAAACCATCCAATGAATAAGGAATGACAGGTGTTGGCATTTTAAAATTTTTCAGCAAGGAATAGATGCAGAGAGAATTTCTGACTGCTTCAAGTCTGCCTCTCCTGCAGAATTAGCCCAGGCTCTTATCCAGGTGTTGATCATAATCCTGTTCCTCCCCATATATGAAACTCTCTCAACACGTGGTGCTTTAAAGCAGGACCAACTGGCCCATGTGCCTCTTTTACTCAAGCTGGGAGTTGGCCCATTCAGTAATATGGACACAAGCTATACCAGCTGAATGGGTACTCCAATGTGTCCAGGCACAAATTCTACCATTTGAATGCCAATAACCCTCCAGTGCCTGATTCTCTTCTGTCCCTGCCCCAGTCTCCGTCCTTTCCCAGTGTTTGGCTGCATTTAGGAACAGGATCTGCCCCATTGTGATCCATAAGGTCAGCCAAGAGCAGCCTCTTACATCAGTACACCAAGTCTGCTTGGAGAAAATGAGTGGGAGGTCATTCTTGGCAGCTGCTCCTCTGCTCTGGAACTCCCTCCCTCTTGAGCCGGAGCCTGGACATCTTTCAGAAGCACTGTAAGACCTTGCTGTTTGGGCCTTGGGGGCATTTAGCCATTATTCCTCGTTACTCCCGGTAGTGCCTGGGGGAACAGGGACTCTCCCATAGCCTTCTGGTCCTCCTTGGCCAGTTTGTAGAGGGCCACCAGATCCCCCCTCAGCCTTCTCTTGTGGAGGCTGAACAGGTTCAGGTCCCGTAGCCTCTCCTCGTATGGCCTGCCCTGCTGCCCCCTGACCAAGCGAGTTGCCCTCCTCTGGACCCTCTCAATGCTGTCCACATCCCACCTGAAGTGCGGTGCAAAAAGTGTTATTTTTTTCTATTAATTCTAGTTGCCTTTTAAGTTGTTCTGTCTTACTGTAAGCTGTCCAAAGCCTTTGTTGGGGATGGTAGCATATAAATCATAATGAATGAATGAATAAATAAATAAATTCATTTTATCCAGCAATGAGAAATGACCTGGCTGACCTGGGAAGACCAGTACTTGTCTCCTGTTCCCTTGCTGTAACCACTTCTTGGGTTACATTTGGAACCTGAAGGAATGCAATAACTGAGGGAAGGTTTTTGCCTTTGCTAGAGAACTTATTAGCTTTTTTATGCTGTTGTTATACATTGCTAAAAAATAACACTTTTTCACTAAGCAAGGCATTTCAACCACACCTTAAAATAGTCCTGTATTTTGTGGTAGACAGAAAATGAACTAGAGAGAGTAAAGGTACAATTTAATAGATTCTTTATTATCATAATAAAAAAAATAATTACTATTTAGAGTTATATCCCACCCTATCCAGAAAGGCTTGGGATGGCTTACAATAAAAGGCAAACAACCAACAAGATAAGAAATAGCATAGATATTAGGACTGTATATGGGAAGATGGGACTGGAGATTGGGCTATGAACTATTCATGGGGCTGGCACAGGGCAGGGGCAACATGTAGGGGGTGCACGTGCACCCCTTGAGAGCACCGGTCCGGTCCACCCCGTCAGGCAACGCTTCCTGTGTAGCTGGTGGGCCGAGGGCAGGCAGGAGCACCAGTGCTCTGGAAGCGGTGTGGCCACTTTTATGGTGAGTGAGATTGGCGCCCTCACTGCCCGTGGGATTGGTCCCCCCTGCCAGTGGGATCGGCCACAGGGGACCCCTCTGGCCAGTGGGAGTGGCTGCTGGGGGACCCTTCCCCGGTCAGCAGGATTGGCTGTTGGGGGATCCCTCCCCTCACAGACTGGTTTCAGGGGAGGCACATGCCCCCCCCCCCCCGACTCAAGAGGCACCAGACACCCATGGCACAGGGTGGTCACAGATTTCAATCCAGAGAAGAATGGAAGGGAGGATAAATCCAATTATTGGACAACAATTCACTAACCCATGTGCGAAGAGTTATAAGTATCAGCTGATTGCATGGAAATGCAGTGTAAAACAACACTGACTGTCAACATGTCTCTCCTTCTTTTCCCCCACCCCATTCTGAGTTTGCAGTGGTGTGTGTGTGCAGGTGCACACTTGTCTGGGGAGGATGTCCACTTCCACTACAACAGCCTTCTTCCAAGTAGGCCTCCTGACCATTCTGTAGAGGAAGTTGGAGAGGGGATGTTAATCCAGGCCCCTTATAGTCACAAAATGATCAGATGGAAAGTTGTAGACATTGTCACCTTTGTGGGATTTTTGTTGTGTAAGGGTAAGATGGGCCAGTGTAAGAAATCTGATGCTGTGATACTGTGATATACATTCATTTCAAATGAAAGATACTGAAGAAAATTTTGGGGTATCAATGCAAACTACAGGCTGATTTTGCAATAACTTATGCACAGACTTAACTTTAGGTATACACTTAAAATTAAACATATACATAAGTCTTTGGAGGATCAGGGCCTACAAATGAGAATACCAAAATCACTAATCCTAAATATCCTCTGCACAATAAAAAAAAAAGAATATGGTAGGGGCTGGGCATACATTTATATATGGGCACTTTGGGACTCTTCTTGACAGAAAGGGCAAGAGAAAAGTAGACTACGTCACTGAAAGCTGGGTACAAAACGTGGGTTCCAATTATTCATTGGTTGCTAACACCCTCTACATTCAGGGGGGTCTGTGACTTTTACTGAATTTTGTAGAATGGTCTCTTTGGTTTCTTTATAAGTCTATAGCCCTTTTTCTCGTGTGCTCACAAATTACAATAGCACCCTACACAAGGTTATCAGCACCAAATTTTGCGCATTATAGCCAAATGTGCTGGTCAGAGAGAGTCCAAAAGATGAAGAAGATCAAATATACCTTCCAATACTTTTATATTTTATGCTCTTCTTGGCCACGTCCAGATGCGCGTGGATGTTTGGTTCCCTGGGGACAACTAGCAGAGGGACACCTTGTGCCGCTGCTAGTTGTCCCTGAGGAGTGTCTGTGCCATGTACGCTCTGGCATGCGGCAAGTATCATTGGTGGGGTAGAGGAGGCTGGGGCCAGCACTGGGCTGGCACCAGCAGCCTTACCTGGGGTACTGGGGGCCTCCCAGGGCTGCAGCAGTGGTGATCCTCCCAGTGGATCCTAGCTGGCTGTGGAATGAGACTCTGGCCAGCCAGGCTTAGGCTTTGAGCGGTACACACTGCTGCTGTATGTGCCACTCTGCTTTTTTTTCCCCACAGGGGTCAAAATAACCCTCTGTGCTGCTCCTTTGCAGCACAAAGAACAACTGCACATGTGGTATGTGGAGCTGCTGGTGTGTCTGCGGCACTACATACTGCACAGTTGTGCTCGTCTGGACGTAGCCTTTTTGGCATTAGGAATTCTTGTAGACTTGGACTTTCATATTCTATATCATGCAGTAACACAATCTGAAATTAGTGGAAACTCTGCAATATAATTAACATTATATTCAAATTTCCATTATACTATATGGAGCCAGACAGGACCATGAAAAGGTTCCCTCCTGCTATCAGCAGTCTCTGTACATTTGACTTTATAACAAAACTGTTTACCTGAATGAAATTCTTTTTGTTTCTATTTGTCTCTGTTATCATTCACACTCACTAAGAGTCCTGGATTGTGCTAACTGTGTGTTTTAGTCTTGAAATGAATTGACACTTTAGTTTTAGCATATTCCACCCCATAATTAAGGTTAAATGATTGCTGGAATGAGAAGCTGAAGAGTTAACTGTAATTCACTGATAAAGAATTTGGTTTCAAACAAACAGAAGAGTTGTATCTTTGTGTGTATGGGCAGACAGCATTGACACTCAAATGCTCAGGGGCAAGAGGTTCAAGTATTAACCAGTCACCAAAATACAAACATAGACCCTGGCCAAAGTCACTCTGAACTTTCATATTAAATCTTTGTGTTTATTAGCCTAAGTGACTGTTTTTTAATTTGAGGTAACATTGTTTTACTATACTTAAAAGCTTGTTTCTGGCTTAAGCTGATTCAAGGAATAGGTATTTTGTTCAGAACTCTGGAAAATTTGCCTTGGCCTTCTGAGGTTAGATGATATGTAGGTTGTTTGCATCTCTGGATTCTAACTCAATGATGGTATAATTTTATAATGGGCAAACCCAGGAAAGAATAAAGTTTTTATTCTTGGCATCCAGGCTCTGCACAACTTTTGTCCTGTTCACATCTTTATTTTCCTCCATACTTCCTTTATATCCTTCTCCTACATTGTCTCGTGGAGCCCTCGTCCCCTTTTTAAAGTCCAGATGACTTCTCGGTTCAGTCCAAAGGAAAACTGTTAGGACACCATCACTGAACAGTGCAAATGACAGCGCATATTCAATCCAGGGAGTAGGTTTCCTAATTTGTGACTGCTCTCCAGCCTTTAGAAAAAAGTATAACATCCCTGCTGGATGTTTTAGAGACGTGTGTAAAACTTACAGATAACTGCAAATCTGTGAGAAACAGCAGTGGCTTCAGGTCTTCCAAATGACAACAGGCACTTTCCTGGAGATCTGCAGAGCTTACCCAGAAGGTACAGGAACAGCACATTACCATGAAGACTCCCCTATACATTCAGTTATGTGTGGCCATGAAAGCCCTATCAGTTGCTAGCCAATTTGGTGGTGAAAGAGCCTCTTCCCCATCTTGGGAAACTCTGGACATAGTAGTTCTTTTCTATGTTTCCTCCTATATTCTTTGGCATAATGAAGCATAAAACCTCCTTATCTCACAGAAGTTATTATTAGTAGGTGGGTGGCTGCTACACAGAACATGCTGACTTGGTGCTGTTCTGCATTTTATATCACATATGGAAGACTGTAGGCCCTGGGACCAGTTTCAAATTAACAGAATAACTAGGCTTTGCCTAGGGTAGTACATGCTGTTGTCCTGGTGACTGTTACACTTCTGCTGGCAATTCAAAGGTTGGGGGACTTATTCTTCACTTGTGTGATGAAAGAAGACAGTACCTATTTACAAAAAATAAGGGGAACTCAGTAAGAAATGTACTGCTGCTTCTCATCCAAATGGTCTCTCCTGGGCTAGGGACAGACATTCAAAAAACCTGAGCCAGAATTGATTCAATCTTTGCAGGTTAGTCTAACCTGGCTAGGCTGAATCAGTTTGTAACTGTACAGACATGCCCTCTGGACTGAAAAAATGCAGGCACATGCTTGCAGTAGTTTAGGCTAGAAGCTGCGGGGCACTAGAGCAACCCTCCTTTCCCTTCCACAGTGTTGAGCTGAGGGGGGCATGGCCAGGCCCCAGCAGGACACTCCGATTAGGGAGAGGTTCCCCACCCCCATTGATCTGTGGGGGAGCCAGCAGGGGTTTACACAGCATTTATCACCCCATCACCAAAACAAACTGATCTCTCATTAGTTCAAGCTCTTCCTAAACAACCTTTTCCAAGGAAAGAAGGACATTATCAACTACCTGTTGATTAGCTCCAAAGAGCCCTAAGTCTGCCCTGTCTCACTTTGTCCTGTCTCCCACAGCATGGACCAGGAAGCCAGGCAGACACCTGAATTTTCTGCTGGAGCTGCAGCCATGGAGCAGATTGGAGGGGCCAGCCCTGCTGTAGAGCAGAGAACCCCACCAGCCCGGAAACTATGCCGGGATGCTGGGGAGTCTGATTTAACTTCAACCAGGAAGGGGTCTGGGACAGACATGGCATAAACCAGTTTGACCCAAATCAGTCAAGTCTGATACTACGTTCAACCAGGTTTATTCCAAACCAGTTTCAGCCATTTTCAAACTGGTTTATATGTGCTGAACATCTGTTGTTACAGGTTTAAACCAGTTTTTGATCACTTAAACTGGTTTATGAGTAATGTCTGTCTCTAGCCCTCATGTTCTGTGTTCCTGGAAGGCTATGGCTACATCTTCAGGAACCAGGAAGAAGGCAAGAGCCTCACTGAAGTATTTGCTGTATCCAAAATTCCATTTTATATTCCCTGCAGACATACTCAAAGTTCACAGTGCCATTAATGCTGTTTTGAAGTGAGTTTTAGTTCTCCTGGGTATTAACAGTATTTGTGCCCTGTGAATTGTACTATGTGATGTGTTACTTCCTTGTAGTCTGGATTAGCTAGCAATATTTTCTCATTAGACTGGCAAAATACATTGATAAAAGATTTTACTTGTTAAAAAAGCTGTAAGGTTTGTTGATTAAAAAAAAAAAAAAAAAAAAACTTGCTGAAATTTTAATGAGGGTAAAAAGTCCCTCTTTCAAAGACAATTGCAATTGTATCAGTCTTACACTGATTTTCCACATTCATCCCTTACAAGATCCCAAAGCAGCATGTTTTTGTAACCTAACTAGAGAATACCTGATCTCAACAAACACATCTCTCCGGTAAGGTATTTCCTTTTTTTTTTCTGGATGCGGCAGTCATAAATTCATAGACATTAGGAGCAGGAAGGGACCTCTTGAGATCGAGTCCAGCTCCCCTGCCATAGGCAGGAAGTCTGCTGGGGTCAAATGATCCCAGCAAGATAAACATCCAGATGCCTTTTGAGTGAGTCCAGAGTAGGTGCTTACACCACCTCTGGGGGCAGTCTGTTCCAGACTCTGGAAACACGGACTGTAAAGAAGTTTTTTCTTATGTCCAGTCTAAATCGACCTTCCAGAAGCTTGCAGCCATTACACCTTGGCGAACCCTGGTAAACAACTGTTCTCCCAAGTCCTGATGCACACTGCTTACATACTTGTAGGCTGCCACCAAATTCCCCCTGAGCCTTCTCTTCTCCAGGCTGAAGAGTCCCAAGTCCCTCATCCTTTCCTCGTAAAGGCTTGCCCTCTTGGCCTTTGATCATATTAGTGGCTCTCCTTTGGACTCTCTCAAGCTTATCCACGTCCCTCCTGAAGTGGGGGGCCCAGAACTGGAGGCAGTACTCTAACTGCGGCCTCACTGAGGCTGAGTAAAGTGGGAGGATGATGTCCCTGGTTTTGCTTGAGATGCATCGGTGGATGATTGCCAGCGTTTGGTTTACTTTGCCAGCCATGGCATTGCATTGGTGGCTCATGTTCATCTTGTGGCCAATCAAGACCCCCAAGTCTCTTTCAGTGATGACGCTAGTGAGCGTAGCACTGCCGAGCCTATAAGTATGCTGCTGGTTCTTCTCTATATTGGAGGCCATTAGGTTCTAGTCTGCTCATCTTGTTTCCAGGTTGGCCTGTATCCCCAGCCTGTCTTCCAGTGTGACCACCTTCCCCAACAGTTTAGTATCATCTGCAAACTTTGCCAGTCTGCATCTGATACCCAAATCCATATAATTAATGAAGATGTTGAAGAGTCAGCAGGAGTCAGTAACTATACTGAGGACTGAAGGACAGCACTTCAGTGTTTGGACAGAAGGAGCAACTAGATAAAAAAAACTGATAGGACTGAGCATGAGCCAGAGAAGTTGCCCTGGTTGAGAGGATGGGTCTATAGCTGGCAGCCTGGACATTATGAAGCAGGCAGGCTAGCATTGCCTCTTCATTGAGGGCACCATTTTGGGCATGCACAGGGAAGTTAGGACAGAGAGAGAGAGAGAGAGAGAGAGAGAGAGAGAGAGAGAGAGAGAGAGAGAGAGAGAGAGAGCGAGCAAGCAGAACTCAGAAAAAGTGGTAGTTCATATCTGCCCCAGATGGCAGAATACAAACAAACATCAGACATTATCTCTGTGGGAAAGCAGCTGGAGAACTGACAAAATATTCCCGAATATAGGCACAACCAATGAACATTATTCAGATGCAACTTACTCTCATATGATATTGACCTTGAACCATAGGAATATGCTCTCTGGTGCAATTTGCCAGTTATATCGATTTCATAGACTTTAGGGCTGGAAGGGCACTCATGAGATCATCAGGTCCAGGCCCCTGCCCAAGGGACAGGGAGTCAGCTGGGGTCAGATCACCCAAGCAAGGTAAGCATCCAGGTATTTCTAAAAAGTATCCAGAGTAGGTGTTTGCACCACTTGTGGGGGGAGTCTGTTCCAGATTCTGGAAACTCAGACAGTAAAGAAATTTTTCCTTATGTCCAGTGTGCGGGAGCGGCGGCTAGGGGCGGCCGTGAGCCCCCTAGCGCCCCCTACCATCACGTTAGGGTGACGTAGCACCCTCAGAATCTCGCCCGCCACGACTTCGATGGTTAAATACATAATGTGGAGGCTGCCAGTTTCCCTAGTGGACGGTCTGGATGTTCCTGTCCCTATTCCCGGCTCGGGTATCTATGTGCATCCCGCCTTAAGGGCTATGTGTGCCTCCAAACCTCCCCCTCAGCACGCCCCAAGCCTCGCAGCTGTTCTGGGGGACGTTTGTGTGGTCCCGCGCCCCTCGGGTGCCTTCGCTCCTTCGCTTGGGCCCCGGGGCTCCTCGCCCACCTGGCGCCCTTTTGGGGCGGGCTCCAATCTCTAGCCCGTTCCCCGCGCCCTGGGCCTGTCCTACTGGCGCCCAGCAACTTGCTGGCGCCCCCTGGGTCCGGCTCCCTAGCGCCGCCTAATACCAGCGCTCCCTGGTTCTGGGTTCTTGCCGGCATCTGGCTAATCGTCAGCTCTGCCTTGCAACTGGAGCGCTCTCGCCGCCCTAGCCTCGGCGCCCTTGGGCCGGCTCGCTCTCGCCGCCCTAGCCTCGGCACCCTTGGGCCGGCTCGCTATCCCTGGCTACTTCGCCCTTCTGGGCCTTGCCCCCTCTGGGGCCTTGCCCACTCTGGGTTGTCGCCACACGCCTTGCGCACTGTCTCTGCCCCGCTCCGGGGCCTTGCCCTCTCTAGGGCTGACACCGCGCGCCTCGCGCACTGTCTCTGCCCCGC
>NW_017728886.1:12035112-12063272 GCF_001723895.1 Crocodylus porosus
GCAGGCTCTGGCCTAAGCTATATATAAAGGCCTGGCCCTGCCCCCTTCTGGCCATGTGACCCACCTGGTTGCCCTGGCAACCAGGCACCTGAACTGCCTGGGTGATTGACAGCTCTGCCAATCACCCTCACACTCACGGGGCACCTATGTGACTCCGTGACATCCAGTCTAAAATGGTCTCCCAGCAGTTTGTGACCATTAGACCTCGTCTTCCCTGGGGGCCCCTGGTGCAGTGACATTCTCCCAGTTCCTGACGCGCACCCCTGATGTACTTATAAGCTGAAGTCACCACTGAGGCTTCGCTTTGCCAGGCTAAAGAATCCCATGTCTCTTAGCCTCTCCTCATAAGGCCTGCTCTCTTGACTTCTAATGATGCATGTGGCTTTCCTCTGGACTCTCACAAGCTTCTCCACATCCTTTCTAAAGTGTGGAGCCCAGAATTGGATGCAGTACTTCAGCTGTAGCTTCACCAAGACTGAGTAAAGCTGGAGGATGACTTCCTGGGTCTTGCTTGAGATGCAAGCCAGAGTTTTATTTGCTTTGCTGGCTGCTGCATTGCATTTGTGGCTCTTATTCATCTTGTGGTCAATCACGACCTCCAAATCTCTTTCAATCATGGTGCTAGTGAGAGCTGCCAAGCCTATAAGTATGATGGAGCACCTTATATTTCTCTTTGCTAAATGTCATCAGGTTTTGATCTGCTCACCTTGTGAGCCTGTCCAGGTCAGCCTGAATCATCAGCTTATCCTCTAGTGTGACTGCACTTCTTCATAATTTGGTGTCATCTGCGAACTTCACCAGTCTGCTTCTGATACCCAAATTCAGATCATTTATGAATATTGTTGCAGAGTGATGAGAGAAAAGGGGTGGAAACCCCTTTCCCAGGGCAAGAACCATGGCAGAAGAACCCCAGGGCCCCAGGAGAACAACCCCAAAAGGCCTGGGAAGAGAAAAGGCTTACTGGCTGCAGAAAAAATGGCAGTGAGCTGGCAGCTGGGAGAGAAACTGCCCCCGTGCTTTGTTAGCTGCTTCTCTGTGTGTTTGGGGCTGGCACAAGATGGTGACATCAGCCGGCAGAGCCGGCTGGGAAATTTAAAAGCTGGCTGCTGGGGAGAAGACAGAGGGCACTAGCTGGGAGGTGGCTGAGAGCTCCCAGCCAGCACAGCCAGCACTGGCTCTGACCAGAGACTCAGGATGGAGTCCCAAAGAGGAGTCTGCTTGTTGATGGGGCAATGCCCAGCATTGGATCCAGAGTGGATGCCGAGGAAATAACTGTCAATGCACACACAGGATGTGTGAGTCAGGAGGGGAGAGTGTTACTTCCCTGTCTCTTTTCAGTTTGTTTGGATTCTGTTGTAAACTTTTGTTGCCCCTGAGGCCAGAGCACAGGCCCATAGAGTATGTCCAGGGCTGAGGGATTAGGGGGCCCTCAGGGACCCTGGGAAGCAGCTCAGAGAGCCCACTGGCCTGACTGGGTCAGAAGGGACACAGCTGCAGAGACAGAGAGTGACCCTCTGGGTTCATTAAAGACATGGCAGGCCAAAAATGAGTTTTTTGTCTTGGTGTTCCTGAATTAGGGTCAAGGTAAGTCTCCTAACGGGTTCTTAGATGGGCATCAGAGGGACACCAGCCCACCAACTGTCGATGCTGACTTGGTGCAGAGCCACTTGGATGAACTGGATGTGATTAAATTGGCAGGCCCGGATGAGCTTCATCCAAAGGTTCAAAAGGAATTGGCCGGTGTCATAGCAGAACCACTGGCACGGCTGTTTGAGTGCTCATGACGCTCGGGTCATGTCCTGGAGGACTGGAAAAGGCAATGTGATCCCTATTTTCAAGAAGGGGAGGAAGGAGGATCCCAGTAATTATAGGCCAGTCTCACCTCCATCCTTGGAAAAGTCTTTGAAAAGATTATTAAGTATCATATTTGTGTGAGTCCAGTGGGAAAAATAATGCAGCAGGGCAACCAGCATGGATTCATAGCAGGCACATCACACCTGACTAATCTGGTTTCATTTTATGACCCGGTCACAAAATGCTTAGACACGGGAGTAGAGGTGGATGTTGTTTTCTTGGATTTTAGGAAGGCCTTCAATACGGTATCTCATCCCATTCTCATAAATAAATTAAGAGGCTGTGGCATAGATATTTACACGATCCGGTGAGTGGCAAATTGGCTTAAGGGTCATACCCAGAGACTGGTAGTAGATGGGTTGGTATTGACGTGGAAGGATGTGGGTAGTGGGGTCCTTCAGGGCTTGGTCCTTCGACCTGTACTCTTCAATATCTTCATTAGTGACTTGGATGTGGATGTAAAGTGTACTCTGTCCAAATTTGTGGATGATACTAAATTGTGGGGTGAAGTTAACACTCTGGAGGGTAGGGAACAATTGCAGGCAGACCTGGACAGGTTAGAAAAGTGGGCAGAACACAATAGGGTGCAGTACAACAAGGACAAATACAGAGTGCTGCACCTAGGGTGTAAAAATATCCAGCACACCTACTGGCTGGGAAATGACCCTTTCAGCAGCACAGCAGCAGAAAGGGATCTCAGAGTCATAGTGGGCTCCAAGATGAACATGAGTCATCAGTGTGACAAAATCATGAGCAAAGCTAACTGCACTTCATCATGCAGATGCATGACAAATAGAACCAAGCAAGTGATACTTCCCCTCTATGTGGCATTGGTTAGACCGCAGTTGGAGTACTGTGGAGTTTTGGGCACTGTACTTCAAGAAGGATGTTGATAGACTCGAGAGGGTCCTGAGGAGGGCCATTCATGGTTAGGGGCTTACAGGACAAGCCCTATGAGGAGAGGCTGAGGGATCTGGACCTCTTCAGCCTCTGCAAGAGAAGGCTGAGAGGTGATCTTGTGGCCACCTACTTCATTAGGGGGACACAGCAAGGAATTGGAGATGCTCTGTTCACCAGGGCGCCTGTTGGGGCAACAAGGAACAACGGTAACAAACTGACAGAGAGCAGATTCAGGCTAGACATCAGGAAAAACTTCTTCAGGGTAAGGGTGGCCAAAACTTGGAATGGGCTTCCAAGAGAGGTGGTGCTCTCCCCTATCTTGGGGGTCTTTAAGAGAAGGTTGGATAGGCATCTGACTGAGGTCATCTGACCCCAGCATTCTTTCCTGTCCAGGCAGGGGGTCACACTCGATCTGCTGAGGTCCCTTCTGACCCCAGCATCTATGAATCCAGCTGAAGTGACTCACATCCAGTAGACAGCCTGCAACTAGAACCCGCAGGCAGGACAAAAATACATTGTGGGGCCAGATTGGGGTGATGTTGCAAAGGCCGGCATCCAAGAGATTCCGACCATCTACCACACAGTCTAGTCCATCAGGATAGTGCATGGAAGAGTGTAGGGGAGGTGGAGTCCCAAGGCTATCCTCTGACAGGACCTCCAAGCAAGGCCCAACTAGAGGGGAATCTCCTGCACTAGAACAGAAGACCTAGACATGGCAGGTGACTACTGGGGCCCTCCTTTGGGAAATGACGTATGGTCAACATGTGTGCCTGACGAAGATCCCAACTGAGGCAGGACCACCTGAGCCTGAGCTGCTCAGGACTGCCTACTCAAGTCCGGATGGGCACAAATAGGCACAAATATATTAAAGAATACTGGTCTGAGTACTGAACCCTAGGGGATGCCAGTGGTCACCATGCACCATGTTGACTTGGTTCCATTGACTATCACTTTCTGGGTCCGACTATGGAGCCAGTTCCCCAACCATTGGACTGTAAAGTTGTCGAGGCTGTAGTTCCCCAATTTTGCTTGGTTGCCTGGGAAGTCTCCTTTTATACCCTTCTACACCTGGGCTGACTCAGCCCCCTTGCTAGGGCTTCTGTCAGGCCCAGGCAGCAATTGATGCAAGAAGTTGCATTGTGTGGAGATCTTTTTACAGCACTGTAGTCAGGTTTGTACTGGTATAAATAGTCCATACAGACAAGCCCTCAGCAAAGGGCCAGAAAGCTAGACACAGCACTAATGTATGATCCTGTGAAAAAAATGAAGTTAGCTTTTGGGGCATTATGGAGCTTGGAACTGTGAGCAAATAAACTATTTTCAGTTTGAACCCTCCCATGTTCAGGGCAACAGGGTTTGTACATTGCTTTGTAAATAAGCAGGACTGTAACAAAGATACCCTTCTGCATTATCAATTTCTCCTCTCCATGAAAGTAGACTTTAAAAGTTCCATAACTCATTGTTACCTCTTTTGACTTAAATGCTTGGCCAAAATTTAAGAAATGTTAAAAAAATTTAAAAATTCTAAATAAGTCAATGAACATTTTAAAAACTGCCTAGAATCCCTTCTTTAAAATATTTTATATGTATATCTTAATACTTTTTTGCTATCCCTCTTCCTTTGAGGGTGGAGAGACAGGTTGGGGGTTTACAAATTAGAAGTTTGCTATCAGACAGGCATAACTGGGAGGTGATCAGCCATACATTGTTGGTGTGCCTTTTAATTGTAAATGGACCTCTTTGCCAGGGATCTCTGTGTAGATGATGTGGCCTTGCCTGCCCACAGTGAACCTTCCCTTCAAAATCTCTTGGGCATATTTTCTGAGTCATGCAAGAGTGCTAGGATGGCAATTAGACTCAAGAAGATTGTGGTCATATACCAAGGGATGGAAGAACCAATACCTGACATCCCTCTGGAGCAGGAGCAGGCAATTATTTTGGGCAGAGGGCCGCTTACTGAGTTTTGGCAAGCCATTGAGGGCCGCATGATGGGCAACCAGGGCAGATAAAAATTAATTTTCAATTAATAATTAATTTTTTTAGGGGCTCCGTGGGCCAGATAGAATGGCGTGGTGGGCCACATGCAGCCCGTGGGCCACGTTTTGCCCGCCCCTGCTCTGGAGGATAAATCTCTTACTGCTGCTAACAGTTTTTGCTACTTGGGTTCTATGATCAGCAGAAATCTTGACCGTTGGACTGAACTGACTAACAGAATTGGAAAAGCAGCTAAGAATTTTGGGCTATTACAGAAACGTGCATGGAATAACAGTAAACTATCAGCTAAGGTGAAGAGATGAATCTACAAGACTTGTGTGCTGTTATCTCTGCTTTGTGGTTCAGAAACGTGGACTACATATGCTAGGCACATCAAGAGACTGAACAGCTTTCACATGAGACGTCTGTGTAAGATCGTGAAAATAAAGTGGGAAGACAAAATACCTAACACAGAGGCTCTGGAGTGCGCAGGACTGACACACTTAGAAAGAATGGGAGGAGACTGTATCCCCAGAAATATTCGAGACAGCTCTAGAGAGTGAGGTCACCCTCTAGGGTAGTACCATATAATGTGTGCATAAATGATATGTTGTTCAATAGTAACATAGAAAGCTGGGAGGAGGGAAGGAACATCTGGCATGGGGTACAGCTCAACATAAAGTTGCTTTGATCCAGAGGATGGAAGCAAAGTGGGAAAGAAGAAAGCAGTATGGTGTAAACTTGGACTCCAACTCAGACAATGCATGGATCAGTGAAACTTGTAACAAGGGCTCTTGAGTTGGGTTTGTCAGCCACAAACGGATTCATCAGGCTTCTGACTAGACCTCTTACATGTATACTATGATCCAGAGGATCAGCTGTTGCCTATTAGGACCTTGTTACCACTTTCAGCTACCTCTTCTCCAAACCTGCTATATTTCTGTGCAACTCTGTGGTAGTTGCAACTAGCCAAACTGTTTTACAGTTTTTCAATCCAAAAAGAAGTTTTGGTGAGGCATTTTTAGGTGGAAGTCACTTACCACCTCTCCAGTTCAAGTTTGGTGACCTTCAAAGAAAGTTTCAAGGAACATTTTTCACTTTTTTTGTAAGTATTAAATATGATTTTCAGCTTGATGGCTGGGGAGTGGTGTTGGCATCGGGACCAATATATTTAATGTCCTCTACCATATTTACTTTCTCTCTTCTGTGTGTGAGCTAAGTGAGTGTTGATCATGCAGTTTAGACAACGATTTCAAGAGATAGATTTGCTATTGAAGCCTGCCTCTGATAAAGTATTGTTAACTGATAAGCCACAAAACATCTCTGTGCCACCCCCGGTCATACCTCTGGCAACCAACAAATCAACAACAATTTCTGCCTTCCATGCATTAGATTAGTCCCAAGTAGAAATGAAACTTGTATCACTAATACACTTACATAAGAGATTCCCTCTCTCCTACAGTTTCCAGCTTTTGTAGCATATGAAATGGTTGGCATCAGTTTCATAAGAACAGTGCAGCTTGAATGATACTCTAGTGAAGAACTTCATTCATATGATGTTGGGCGAGATCTTAAATGTAGTTGTTTTATAGAAGTACTACAGTAGTTTGGTGAGATTCTAAATTTATGTATGCATATTCTTTTTCCAAATGATGAAAATTATTATTTTTTCAACGTGTATGTGCAGAATATTAGGAATCCATTTAAAAAATAAAACATACACAATAAGTTACTTTTATATCTTGGCAAAAGAACATTTTTCAAAAACGGCAACACCCCTCTCCCCAAATAGTTGTCCTTCCTTAGAATATGCTGCTTTAAGTCAAGGCAGCCCAAAACGATGCCCAAAACCTTATCTGCATACAAATCAGCAAATATTAAAATGCTAAGTTCCAACATGGACAAAAGCTCAACCTTGAACTGAAGCAAGATGATATTAAACTCCTAATGCTTTTTCATTTCTAAGATATGCTTTGATAAAGGAGCTGCAGATGCAAAGCACTTTCTAGCACACCTTTATATTTTGCAACAGGTACTAGCACATATTTATGGCACAGGGTAAATTCAAGAAGCATACATCCACTGCCTCAGAATGCCCTGTATCCAGCGTCAAGCATCATCCTTGGCAAATCAGTTCTAGTATTACAAAGTTGTGTAGGTTGCTTAGTGAGAGACATGGAAGGGTGGTTTTTAGGG
The DNA here is from genome assembly GCF_001723895.1 of Crocodylus porosus. Lineage (NCBI taxonomy): Eukaryota > Metazoa > Chordata > Crocodylia > Crocodylidae > Crocodylus > Crocodylus porosus. The sequence goes on from NW_017728886.1 coordinate 12,042,037, forward strand.
TAAGCAGGGTCTAGTGCATAGAGTGGAAAAACAGGTGCAATACCCTGTCATTGGCTTTATTTGCTTTTATTGGCAATGTACTTTCATAGGGAGTCTTACACCAGCTTCTGTTCCATTTGTTACTTAGCTCTGTTCTGTTTGCTTCTCTCAGAGGTCTGAGGAAGGGTACTATGATGCCCAAAACCTTATCCATGGCTATACTAGTCATGCAGTTGGTCCAATAAAAGATATTACCCACAAGAATTCTTGCTTCTAGTATAATTTCCCAACCATCATGGCAACAACATCACTTCAACACCACTGCATCACTGGTTGCCATTCTTACCTGTTGTTTTTGCTTTCTGGCTGGATCTCTGGTAATCTCTTCCACACAATCTCTTCAGATTTTAGTAACCCCCACATAGGGCTTGTTAGGGGAACTAGGACTGCACGCTCCTGGGTTCCAGCCAGGGAGTGTAGAGGAAGGTATTAAAGCAACTCCTTCACTGCCCCCTGGATGTCACATTCTCTCCTTAGCATCTCATGCTCCTTTCTCCCATCAGCACAAGCAACCAGCCTACTTTCTGCTCCTAGACAGCACTTCTCAGAAACTCCCCCTGCTTTGCTGAAAGCATGTCTGAGCCACTGTTTTTTCTACCTCCAGCTGCTGCCAGGCCAGCAACTAGTTCCAGCTGAGGAGGTTGGTGAATCTCCAAATTAACTCATGACCATTTAAATTAGCACTGGGTATAAACCTTATGACACAACTATAAGTCCCAAGTAAAGTATATATAGGTTACGTAAAACTTCTCTATTCACACAACTTGTTGCAAAAAACAAAGAGCACGCCTTCTCTCTATCACCAGGTCACTTTTGATATCCCATGTTGGTTGGTGTATGTAGCAGTCACTAAAGTCAGTAAAGTTATTGACTTGCAATATTGCTCCCAGAGTGATTTCCAAACACAATCACAGATATCCACATTGGTTAGTATGCTGGATACTCTTATTTGGCTATATCAAGGAGGGCAGAGGTCCATGAATCCACGGATGACAGAATGTCTCCTTTAGTTCATTAGCAGAACTAACTTAACAGTCAATTTCTCCTCCCCAAAACTTATTTAGGAGAGCAGTGCTCAACCTTCTGGCCCTGCAGGCAGGATGAGTGGTGTGGGGCCAGTCCATGAGCTGGATGTGGTGTGTGGGGTCTGCACACAAGGCTGTTCCACAGATGTGGTCCACCATGCTGGCCTGGCATGCATGCCTGCTCAACATAACATGCAGCCTGACTGCACATGCTGGATCTGATCACTTGCCAGATCAACCTCATAGGCCAGATCTGGCCGTGCACCAGCTCTTGCCACACGTTGGCCTGACCTCATGCACTAGATGTGGCTGTGTGCCAACCCAACCCGTACACTGGATCTGACCACATCAGCCCAACCCTGCATGTCATCCCCACCATGAACTGGTGTGATTCTATGCAGGGACATAGAATCATAGAAAATTACGGTTGGAAATGACCACAGGAGGTCATCTAGTCTAACCCCCTGCTCAAAGTAGGCCTATCCCCAACCAGATCATCCCAGTCAAGGCTTTGTGGAGCTGGGTCTTGAAAACCTCCAAGGATGGAGATTCTACCATCTCTCTGGGTAACATGTTTCACTCCTTTACTACCCTCCTAGGAAGAAAATTCTTCCTAATATCTAACCTAAAATTACCTTGCTGCAACTTGAGACCATTGCTCCTTGTTCTGTCATCTGTCACCACTGAGAACCATCCAGCTCCATCTGCTTTTGAACCTCCCTTCAGGTAGTTGAAGACTGCTATTAACTCTCCTCTCAGTCTTCTCTTCTCCAGACTAAATAAGCCCAGTTCCCTCAGTCTTTCCTCAGAAGTCATGTCCTCCAGCCCCCTCACCATTTTAATTGCTATCTGCTGGACTCTTTCCAATTTGTCCACATCCTTTCTGTGGCAGGGGGCCCAAAGCTGAACATGGCTTCACTAGTGTTGAACAGAGGGGAAGAATCTCTTCCCTTGACCTGATGGCAATACTCCTACCAATGCAACCCAGTATGCCATTAGCCTTCTTGGCAACAAGGGCACACTGCCCAAGGGCTCATATGCATCTTATTGCCCACTGTGACCCCCAGGTCCTTTTCTGCAGAGCTGCTGCCCAGCCAGTCAGCCCCCAGCCTGTACCGGTGCATGGGATTGTTTCATCCTAAGTGCAGGACTTTGCACTTGTCCTTGTTGAACCTCATGAGATTTCTTTTGGCTCAATCCTCCAATTTGTCTAGGTCACTCTGAATCCTAGCCCTACCCTCCAGTGTAGCTACTACTCCACCCAGCTTGGTGTAATCTGCAAACTCGCTAAGGGTGCACTCTATGCCATCTTCCAAGTCATTAATGAAGACATTGAACCAAACTGGCCCCAGGATCGACCCGTGGGGCACTCCACTTGATACCAGCTGCCAACTAGACATTGAGCCATTGATTACTACGCTCTAAGCCCGATGCCCCAGCCAGTTTTCTATCCACCTTACAGTCCATTCATCCAGGCCGTACTTCTTTAGCTTGCCTGGAAGAATGTTGTGGGGGATGGTTATCAGAAGCCTTGCTAAAATCAAGGTATATCACACCCACTGCCCTCCCCACGTCTACAGAGCCAGTCATCTCATCATAGAAGGTAATCAGGTTGGTTGGGCATGACTTGCCCTATGTTGTTTCTAATCACTATAGGTGGAGAGAGAAAATATTATTGGGGGGGAGGTAAGTATATGGAGGGGAAGGAGGTGGCAGATCAAGACCCCCACAGTGAAGGAGGGAGTGGGGCATAGGCGGGGCAGCAGCTGGGGTGAATGGGGCTGGGGTGGGTCATGGGACGATTGGAGCCCCAGGCAGCTCATTCAGGGGCAAGGGGAAGCTCCCGCTGCTGTGTGCACTGGTGGAGGCCTAGGGGGCATGTGCCCCCTGGATTTGAGCATGGGATGGAGGCGGGCTACTGCTGCGGGCTGGGGCTCTGTGCCTTGCTGTCACTGCCCCTGCCTTGGGAGCCCCACGATGCCATGTGCCTGCTGCCCCCAGGCTGAACTGCATCCTCTGCCTGCCTGGCAGTGGCTGGCACAAGGTGTTGCGCAGCTCCCGCAGCAGTGGCAAAGGCAGTGGGGAGCAGAGCCCTAGCACCCAGTGGCAACCCACCTCCACCCTGCACACAAATCCAGGATGCATGTAGTCCTCCATGCCTCCCCTGGGGTACATGCAGTGGTGGGAGCCCTCCAGCGCCACTGGACAAGCTGCCTGAGGCTCCCATGGTCCCATGACCTGTCCCAGGGCCCAATTCACCCCAGGCCCTGCCCCACTCCTTCCCTCACTGTGGGGGCCTTGATCTGCCCCCCTACCCCTTCCCCTTCACAGACTGAGACGTGCCTGTGGGGCAGGGCAGTGATCCACATGCTGGGCTGCGAGTTTCTGAGTCTGTGCTCACCGCTCCCCCTGCCTTCCCCCCACTGCAGCCACCTGGGCACTCGGGCTGCCTTGTGGGCCCTACCCACTGCCCCACAATTGAGGGGGACTAAGCCCTGTCAGCCCTGGCCTTCCGCTGTCTATGCTACTCACCTTTTTCTCCTCCAAGTGTTTAGAAAATATTGCTTGAGGAACTGCTCCATTTTCCCAGGGGCTGAGGTGAGGCTGACTTGCCTGTACTTTCCTGGATCTTCCTTTTTCCCTTTCTTAAATATGGGCACTGTCTGCCCTTTTCCAATCATCCAGGACCTCTCCTAATCACCATGAGTTTTCAAAGATGACAGCCACTGGCTCTGCAATCTAATCAGCCAACTCCCTCAGCACCCTCGGGTGCATCCCATCCAGCCCCATGGACTTGTATATCTCCAGGTTTTCTAAATAGTCCCTAACCCATTCTTTCACCACTGTTGGCTGCTCACCTCCTCCCCAAACTGTGCCGCCAGGTGCAGTAGTCTGGGAGTTGACCTTGCCTGTGACGATTGAAGCAAAAGGCATTGAGCACTTGAGCCTTTTCCGCAACATCTGTCACTAGGTGCCTCCTCCATTCACTAAGGGACCCACGCTTTCCCTCCTCCTCCTCTTGCTGCTGACATACTTGTAGAAACCCTTTTTGTTACCCTTCACATCCCTTGCTAGCTGCAACTTGAATTGTGCTTTGGCCTTCCTGACTTCATCCCTGCATGCCCAAGCAATGCTCTTATACTCCTCCCTATTTATTCGTCCAACTTTCCACTTCTTATAAACTTCCTTTTTGTGATTTAGTTTACTGAAGAGCTCCCTGCTAAGCCAAGCTGGTCTTCTGCCATACTTGCTATACATAGTCTTCCTGCACATCAGGATGGTTTGTTCCTGCACTCCCAGTAAGACTTCCTTAAAGTACAGCCAGCTCTCCTGGACTCTGCTCCTCCTCAGTCTGGCTTCCCAGGGGATCCTGCCCATGAGTTCCCTGAATAAGTCGAAGTCTGCTTTTCTGAAGTCCAGCATCCTTACTCTGCTGCTCTATCCCTCCTTTCCTCAGAAAAGCCATGACATGTGACTCATGGGTCCAGAAATTTGGCAACAGGGGAGCTGCAATTAATGCTGCCACTACTCCCTCACGGCCAAATTTTCTTTCTCATGTGGACGTCATGGCCTCGTGGGCTGGATCTGGCTTAGAAGCTGGAGGTTGATAACCTTTGACTTAGACTATGAAGCAAATAGCTATCTTTCAGCTTCAGTATCACTATATTTCTTTTGGCATTAATTTCTAAGATTCATTCAAATGACGGGATTCAGAGGCTAGTGATAGCATACTCTCAGATCACATATTGGTTGTGACTCCTAAACCCTTCCCTGGGAATTCATGCTCACCTTGTCTGAAACCCAAGCCAGTTGGTCTGCTCCTAAAAAGAGTTGTATGGAGGATAGAAATTCCCTTTTGCAAAGGATTTCAACGTTCAAAAAACTGTCTTTAAAATGGAAACTTTCAAAATTATCTGAAAGTCCTTTAAAATGTTTTGATAGAAACCTTTCCTATTGATACATTCAGATGTTTCAAATTTGTCAACTTAAAATTGGATTATTACATACTATTGTGAAATTACATGGTATAAAATAACTATCAAAACAATATTTTTTTATTCCAAAAACTATCAAAACAGGACACCTTGACACCATTTGAATGTTTTCCCCATTTCTTCTTCAAAAACAAAATGTCGACAAAAATTTCACGAAGCATTTCATTTTCAACAGAACAGCCGTTGCTCATGGAAAATGGTTTTGTCAAAGTTGGTTTTGATCAGCTCTAAGATCTACACACAGATTGAAATGCCTATTATCCAACCAAATTTGAAAAGGTGGGTTATGGGTTCTTAGATTATTATATTGTTCTCCCCATACCTGTGCTCCCATTCATGTTTTGATATAGGGAGAGAGGATATGAAAGAAGTGCAAATCAAGCTGGTTATTCAGATACCTAACAGTGAAGCCCACAGTCTGAAATGTTGACTTCTGAAATCAGGACATGAATATGTTCAGATGCTCATGGTAAAAGTATATTTTAGCTGTGTTCCACTAGATGTTTCTTTTTAAATATCTTCTCTACAACATTAATGTCTATTCAATACACACTATAATAAAACATGTTGTGCAACATGACTGAGCTAACATTGCTCTAACATTGCTGGGAGAGACATTCCACCCCCTTTATTTGAGTGGTTTCCATTTGTAGCTTTAATGTACGGGCTTTTTTTTGCACTAAATAATGTACAATATACATTTTTTTCTGTCAAGCACTCTGAAGCTTTCAACGGGCACTCTATATTAATAAATAACATGCTGTCTTTGCCAGAGCTGTAGGACATTTCCCATAAGCTCTAAAGCTTGTTTGCCAGAGTTGCAACTCGTGACATGCCAGATCCTGCATACAAATGTTCTGCTTGGGATTCGTTCAGGAGGAGCTTCTTCCAGCTGCTTTGTTTATTTGTTCTGCAGTTCCATATAAAAGCTTGAAGTTTTTGAAAACTCAACTCAATCCAAAGCCTCAAATGCCCAGACAACACCAAATCCAGACAACACCAACACAGTGCCAAGCAAAAGGGCACATACAGACAAAAACAAATCAGCTTACATGATAGGTGTTCTTACTGCTAACATTGTGCTTGGAAACACAGAGGAGGTATCATTATCCTGGAAGCCAGCAGCGCTAGCACTGCAGACGTTTTTTTCCTTAGCTTGGATAACTGACAAAGTTCCAATGAAAATCACTGAGCGAAGACGGTGTCCCAACCAGGCAGGAAATTTGGCATTCAAACAGGAGGGTGTGTTCCAGCTAGCTGGAGTGATGAAAAGATAGCGTGTGGGAGAAATCACGTTGCCTCAAATGAAGGCGGTTGGAATACGAGTCTGTCCGATGTAAATCAAGGGCAATTCTTGGGACAGCCAGTGCATCTGTGTTCACACACTGACGGAGCTTCAAATCAGATTTGAACAAGATACAGTCAAAATTAATTTCAGAGCCCTAGGCTTTAATAAGAAGACATATTCGGGCATCAACAAAGGAGTTCATAAGCATTCAGAACTTAGATTTTATCAGGGAGTGGGAAATGGGGCATATTACACAAGCTATCTGCTTTCTGTTTAAGAGGTGCCCCGATAAAATTATTTTTAGGGACTCTGAATTCAAATGCAGAGTTCCTTGGGAAGAGGGGTTCTAGCCTCTTAATGCCACAGCATACACAAGAGATGTTCTTCTCTACAAATATACACACAGGAACAAAATCAAATTCTGGAGTTGTGTCATATCGGTCTCAAATAAAAAAGGAACATATATTTTTAGTTATTTCCATAATTTTAAAGGCGATTTTGGAGTTTTGATATGTATTATTAAGTTGCTTGCTTTCCCGTGTACATGTTTGTTTTACTAGTTGTTGTTTTGTGGTTTCTTATCTTCTGCTTTCGTTCCTTCCTTTTATACCAGTAGCATTACTTATAAAGTCATAGTACCACAGGAAAGTAGATCTCATGAGGTCATCCTGTCCTGATCAAGACAAGATCATCCCTGACTAGACCATCCCAGCCAAGTGTCTAAACTGCTCTTGCAAACTTCCAAGGATGGAAAAAACACATTTATTCTACGTAGTCTGTTCCAATGCATGACTATCTTCATAAAGTTTCTCTTAATTTCCAACCCAAATTTCCTTGCTGAAGCTTGAGGCCATTGTTTCTAGTCCTGTCCCCTATGACCACAGAGAAAAGCCCATCTCCATCTTTCCTGTAGTCACCCTTCAGGTATTTGAAGACTGTTATCAAATCCCTGCTCAGTCGTCTCTCTTCCAGACTAAATAACCTTAGTTCTTTCAGCCTTTCCTCTAAAGTCATGTTTCCCAGGCCTCTAATCATTTTTACTGCTCTGTGGTGGACTCTTTCCAGACTGTCCACATCCTTCTTGAAGTGTGAGGCCCAAAATTGGACACTACTCCAGATGAGGCCTCACCAGTGCTGAACACAGCAGAAAAATCACTTCCCTTGATTTACAGCTGACACTTATTTTAATACAACCCAGTATGCTGTTGACGGGTTGTTTTCTTTCTTTTTTTTTTGCACACACTGTAAGCTTATATTCAGCTTAAGGTCTGCTACAACCCCCAGGTCCTTCTCTGCAATACTGCAGGCTAACCAGTCATTCCCTGGTCTGTATTTGTACTTTATAATCATTCCATCCATGTAACGTTTGATATATTCAACTATGATCTTTTTTCAAACTTCACAATTGTATAAGTGCATAAATTGATGCAGAGTACTTTCATTCTGCTTTGAACATATATACCCACGATGATGGTAATGTATTACATTTACCCTTTAAAAAAACTGTCTCTACTGTCTGTGACAGGAACCAAAAGTCACATCCATTGAAACTGAGGCATTCTCTATCAGCCACAACAGGCACGTTTCCACATTACCAACCTTGTATTCTTTTTCTCTCTAGAATTGAAATTGTATTGATCTTTACGGATTAACATTTTTTGGCTTCTAAGACTATAGTAACAGGACTGTGCCCCTGGTGGTCAAACAGTTCCTGCCCAGCTCTGCCGCTAAGCTACTCCTCCTTTGCTCTCACCTGCCACACCCTGGTATTCTTGATAGATTTAGAAATGGAGCTTGCCCAAGGACCTTAGAATGAGCCTTGGTTTATCTTCTGGCCAGTGGATCCCACTCGGATCCCACTGATCCCAATCTATCCCTATGCTAGGTGAGCCCTCCATACTTGCCCCTTAGGACACCAGATGCCTTATGGGCTATTCATGGCCCCCGACCTCCCCTACAGTCATCCCCATGCTTTGCAAGTACCAATCATTCATCAGTGGGCATTCAGCCCCCAGACTCTGCTCTAGTCCATTCAGGACTCTTTGCCTTTTCTCAGTCTCTGCCTCTCCTGAGGCTCAGGCCTCTGTGTCTCTATCATCCACTGCCACCCTTAGGGCTCAGGCTGCTATGTTTTCGCCCACTTCTGCTCCTCTGGGCTATGGGCCCCTGGCCCTTGTTTTTGTCTCTTGGGCTATGGGCTTTTTGGCCCTGTTTATTCTCATCCCCTTTAGGTTACAGGCCCCGGCCTCAGTTGTCACCTCTTTCAGGCGGTGGTTCTGCTTCCTGGCCAACGGGTCCCTGGTTCTTGCCCCTTGTGTGCTGGGCTCCTTGGCCCTCCCTATTCTTGCCCCATTTAGGCTATGGTCCCTGGCTCTGGTCTTCCCCCCACTCAGGCTCTGGTTTTGCCCCTGATGAGCACTGTGCTCCAAACTCTCTCCTTTAGTCTTACTCTCCCTGACAGGAACCTCTTCTGTTTTGGGCCCTGGCCTCTGGCGGGATTCCCCAAAACAGCTGTGTGCCACTCTGGCACCACTGGGACCTCCTAACCTCCCCTATCAGACCCATCTGGCCCTCTGGTTATTACTATTACCAAAACATAAGCACACTGGCAACCACTGGGTTGCTGTGGGTGTAGGGGTGTGGGTGCGTATGTGGGTGGCTCTGTGTGTGTGTTCATGTTTGTGAATGTGGGGTGTGGGGCAGGACTCTACCTGGTTCCTGGCTGCAATGTGGGGCTCACGGGACTCTGGTTCTGTACCTCCATGTGTGGATCCCAGCTAGAGTGCCAGGAACCCTGCAATCTGGCCCAGCCTGACGGCATGGGACTCCTCACAGCTCTTGGCACTAGCGTGCCATTGGGCTGGGCTGGCTCCATGTGGGTCCTGGTGTTACAGCCAGGAACTGCATGCTGCAGGGCTGGTCTGGCTGGCTCCATGTTGTGCTGCATGGGTTCTGGCATTGCAGCCTGGAACCACATGGTGCTTGGAAGGGACAGGCCGGGTCAGGTTGGCTCGGTGCCACATTGCTGGGAACTGTGTGGTGCCAACATGTGCCCAGCCAGCCTCTGTGCAATGCTGGGACTCCTGCTGCGTTCTGCGGTCCCAGTGTTGCAGGTGAGAACTCCGTGGTGTGGCATGGAGTTGGCTGGCCTTGCTGGACACCTCCTAGCAGTGCGTGGTTCCCAGCTGCAATGCTGGCACTGCAGAACACAGCAGGAGCCAGCCCAGCCCCTCTGCCCACTGCTTTCCACGCCACACCTGCCGCTGCTGCCTTTCTCCTGCCACTTCCCTTCCTTCCCTGCCTGCTACCACTGCTTTCCCCACCCCCCACCTGCCCGCTGCCCTGGCAGCACATGGTTCCCAGCTGCATGGCTGGGACCAAATGGCACAGCAGAAGCCAGCTAGGAACCGCGGGGTATTGGTTGGGCCAGGCTGGTTCCTGCTTTGCTGGCAATCCTCCTCCATCCCTGCCTGTTCTCATCTGAGCTTCCACTCTTGGATGAAGGGAGGGTGGGGAACAGCCCAAAGGTTGCCAGGCCAGAGGCCTCTGCTAGGCAGAAGATTCTAGCTAAGAGTTGAGGGTGGGACAGGGCAAGGAGGGCCTTGCTGCTGGCTCTTGGGTCTTGCTGCTGCTGGTGCCTTTTCATCTTTGACAGGCAGCCACAGGAAAATAATTTTCTAATTTGTTTTAGGGGCCCTGTGGGCCAAACAGAATGGCCTGGTGGGCTACATCTGGCCCATGGGCCATATTTTGCCTTCCCCTGCTTTAAGACCTGCCCCCCTCTCTACCATATACAGGGATTGCTCTTCAGGACCTGCCATGTAGCTTCCAAGGGAGCTTACAATTACCATGACCACTGCTTCTTTGTCACCCGCCTAGGCTCTGCCTGATTGTTTTATGGCAGCAGAGCTACCTCTGATCTAGGTACTTCAAGCCTTTAGCCTCTAACTGCCTGCCTTCTTGCAGCCAGCTGGCTCTGAGCAATGTTCCCTTGACTGGCTGCAGGTGTTCTCCTTCTTAATGTGCAGCTCTCTGCCTAAGGAACAGTGCTCCCTGGCTGCTTATTCCTTTGCAGCTGACCTTTATTCCACTGCCTGGTCTCTGTCTGCCACAAGTTTTCCCTTAAAGTAACAGAAGCATTAATCTCCCTGTTACAACTACCAATTGCAATGCAGATGACTTACTTTTAGGAACTAGACTTGGGTCCAAATTAATTTTGCATAGGTAGAATAGCTTTAATATGCAGTAACTTGTTTGACAATGCTTCTAAAGAGTAACCAGGAATAAGGAATATCATGTCAATTACTCAGCTAAGTGAAGCATCACAATATACGCTGTCTGGCCTAGCATCTTCTCCTCTGCTTTTACCAAATCAGAAGTTTCACATTTATTTGTCATTACTTAGTGAGGTAATCTGCATAAGATACCAGTGTATGCTGAAGCATAATTGTGGTCATGATACAAGGATGTAAACCAAGAGAAAGTAAAATTCATTGGAGTTCTCATACAATACATACATATTTTGCATTAAGATGGTCAATGCTGTATTTCAGGTCCACAGAGGTTATACATCTAAAAGAAGGTAAGACTACTGTGATGAATTAATATGCTCCTGAAAAAGAAAGATCCAACTGGGACATTAATAAATGGGGAACTAAAAAAATTACAGAAACCAAGTTGAATCAAGAGTGGCCCATAAAGCCCAGGGACATGGTTTATCTGATTTAAGGGTGAAATACAAATGTTATTAAAAAATTCTATCCTCTTTCCTTAAGAGCATTACCTACTTGCTACTAGTTTGCAGGTATCCAGGGCTGCTCTAGGACCCTGGCACATGTTCATTTTATAGTGTGGTGGGAGCTCATCCCTGATCCTAACAATCGTGCCTCCCAGAACGCGTGTGATTTTGGGATCAGATCCCAATGATGTCACTGCTACTTGCCAGGGCAGGGAGAGCCTAAATGCCTGGCCTTCCCCTGCAACAGTAAATTGAAAGCCAGGTACCCATAGCCCAGTTGAACTGGAGTGGTCCCAGAGCAAACAATCAGTTGTCGGTCCCAACTCAGGATTGCACCGGTCTATTTTGAATAGTCCCAGTCCCATGGAGGAGCCAGTTTGAAACTCCCACATGGAGTTACACATCTTTTGTGGAATATTTTTGTGGCTAGTTTCTCATTTTGTCATGTCATTATGCGTGTCTGAGTTATTATTTATGGTGTGATTAACAGGTTTATCACATCTTAATTGTAACAGCTGCCAGGGGCCTATGGATCCTTCAGCTATAGCACTGAATCCTTTCAACTTTTGAGAGGACTGAAGATATCTGAAGACCTTCTGGCAAAGGAGAGGTCACGGTGACACCCAGAGGTGTAAGAGAGCAGCCCTACATCTGGGGCAGCACTGGCTGTCACTGTGCTAATGGTGGCAGTGGCTATTTTGTGTCCTTTTACAAAAAGTGTCCAGGGCTGCTGCCCTCCTCCCCCCATTATGCTACTGGTGACACCTGTAATCCTTGCTCTGACCAGTGATAGTATAAGTGTTGGCAGTAATAACTGGATGGTGCCTAGCCAGAGACAATGGAACCTTCCTTACACAGAAAATGAATCCTTCTCCTGAGGTGCAGCTGTGCCTGCTGGCAAAGGGTATATGCAGAGTGTATGTCCCTATGCTAGTGGGAGTCAATCAAGGCCAATATTTACAAAGCACTAACATCTGCCTATGCACCAACTCCCACATACAGAGCTAGACTACAGTTTGTGTAGCTTAGAAGAGGAAGAGGTGTGAAAAGGGTTATGACAGAGCTGGAGTCAGTGCATTTGGTTGTATGCTGTTTAGGAAATGTTAGTGACAGGAGTCAGAGTTAAAGATGACGTGACTTCTAGTTCTCTTGATTTAATCTCTTGATGTATCAATCACACATAAATAGTTACAACATTCTTCTCTATTTTATGCTGAACTTATACAGTCATTCAAATCTTTATATTTCCTCTGCTCTTCACAGAATTTAATAAATGTTCGTAACAAAATTCATAAACAAATCAAGATTAAGAAGGTACAAAGATATAAAAAAATACAGAAGACTAGTTAGACTGAAGATTTACTATAACTTTAAAAGCAAATTCAAGTTAAAACTGAACTCCACATTCTGCAACACTAAATGAACATTTCACTACATGGTTTCTTTTGACATGGCAAGAAACAATTGAAAAACCTTTGCTGTTACTAGAATGACATTTCTTAGAGAAAAATATTCTGTGGGTTACCAATTGTTGCCATGATTTGCAAAGATAAGGCCTGTAGTCTACTTCAGCTTCACACTGATGTTTTAAGGAAAAGGAACTTTCTGCAGAGCTTGAAGATTTCTGCATAATTGTTTGTGTGGTTGCAAACACAGCTAAAAGATGCTCTCTGACAAGCTTCTCAAGAAATTTAACACACTTTTTCATATTCAACTCCTGCATGTTATAATTCTCCCCACCATTGCTTCTGTCTATCCAATAAAAAGCAGATATACTATCTAAAATCAAAAGGCAGAGAGAAGGGCGAGTGCAAAACATATTTTCTAGAGAGTAAAGAGTGAGAAGCAACTGTGTGCTACTGTTGCAGTTAACAAGGAAAAGCCTTCCAAGGCACAGTTTTATGGTTTCTTCTGTGCTCTGGGGTAGCCTGTGTTCAAGAATGGTAACCAGACGAAGCACATCAAAATGGTAGTCTGTATCAATGAACATGACTTCTACTTCCAAACCGCCTCCTGATTTGGGAAGGATGCAACGGGTGATGAGGTGATAAAGCATCTCTGTTTTTCCACTTCCTTCGGGACCATGGAATTCAATGACATCTCCTGTTCAAGAACGGAAACAAGCACGTAAGCTGGGACCTCTATTCCTTACAGACTGTTATCAATGTTTACTGAATCAGTTTTTTCAAAGGTGCAGGGCAGAACTTATATACTTCACAGGGAATGGCAAGTGCTCACTGCTTCTGAAACTCAGGCAAAAGATTTTTCTGAGACCTTGTGACATACACTGACTAATTACAGTTAAATCATATTACTATATCATCATTACAACTCCTAAAAAGAAAATGTTTCCTTTTGGTCCAGGGATTTTTGAATATTCATGCTGTTCTGACAAGTGGAACAAACAGGAAATGTTTCTTCTCCCATTACTGTCCTGACCTGGCCTCTGAAAGAAGAAGGGAACATGCATAGCAGATCTGATTGATCAATGATGATGCACGTTAATTTTAATTAGCTACATTTTTATCTTGTTTTGTCATGCTGCTGATACACTACAAAGTTTCTAAGAAAAATATGAGTTATTTAAACCCCGGATAGAGTTTTGTAGGAGCTATTTCAACGTTGAAAGACAGCATCTAAAGTAAAATAACAATGGGTGATGCACGAAGGCTGGAAAAGAAACTTAGTATTTGAGAAAATGCTATTTATGAAAGGTTGGCAACTGGATGACACGGACTGGCAACACCTCTGTCATTATAGTTGGATGGGGCTTGGAAAGGAAGCTGCTACATAAAAGACTGGCTAGGGCTCTATGTATCATTATTTCCAATAAAAATATGAAAAAAAAGATAAGCAAGAAAAAACATGTTGGAGGACAAAATCGTGTTTTAACACGTCTATTTTTGTAGCATAGACAAGTCCTTAGCACTTCAAGACAGCAACATGCTTCCTCAGCTCTGTAAGGCAGATAAACCTGACTGAGTGACAAATGTCAGCACATTCATTGAGTACTTGTTTTCTTAAACGGTGACTACAAAACTATTTTTTGGGGGAATGGAATCGCAGACACCTTGAGCTAGGCAGTTAAAAAAATCCCCACCTCAAATGACAGAAGGCTTTGTAGAAAGACTATGATCTGCTAAGTAAATTCTGCTTTTCCCCTAAGTTGCAATAAAATACATATTATAGAATGCAAAAAGTGTTAAAAAACATTAACTAGAAAGTATAACCCACTACTAAGAAGGGGATGCTTCTGTCAGATATACATCCAGGACACTTCAGAGACTTCCTACAAATTCACAACCTTGCACTACAGAAAAAATAAATCTTTTTTTTTTTATTTACTCCCTGTCTCTCTCTCTCTTTAGGAAGCTACTGTTTTCCCATTAAGATGTATGTCGCCTGTGCAGCAGTTTAGGCAAAGGCAGGCACACATCAGGTGGACAATTAACTCCTTTTCCATGGTTGAAGGAGAACTGCAAAACTGTATCTGCAACAAGCTTCTGCATTTCCGTGACCCAGGAAAGTGTACATGGGCTAACAGCTTTTCACAGAAGAAAAGTAAGAGCAGACAATTAATTGAAATTTTATTCCAACATGTTCATGCCTGTCTGAATTTACAGGGCTTTTCAAGTCATTACCCAACTTCCTGAGGATATTGTTGTTCATGAATGTCCAGAATGTCAAGGAGAAGTTAGAATGAGAAAAGAAAAGGGAAACTGAGGCTCTTGCTATCTACACTGCAAGTGAAAAAGGCAATTTACACATGAACAGACGATCCTGTGTCCTACAGCAGCACATGTAAACTCCAACTCGCTCTAATGCAGACAATCTGAAACACAGCTTTCTCCATTTTTGGTATTTCCAAATTTTTAAAAGAGGGCTTTGGAGGGGGCTAAGGTTTACCTGTCTGCGAAGAATACTGGTCTCCCAAAATTTGTTACAGTGAAGGCAAGGTCTATTAATCTTATTAGATAAATCTGGACCTCTTTCCTCCGGTTCTGAGTTTGTAATCTTTAACTCAGTCACTTGGAGCCAGCTCCTACTCTGTTACACTACATACACTGTACCAGTGACAACACAGCTATCGCAGAACCATGTCAGAATACAAATACGGCTTGAAGAAGCCCTAAATATGCCATGTAGTATCATTCCCCCACCTCCACTCCTAAGTCTCTGGAAGTATTTCAGAAACACTGTGCAAAGCACTTTTTGAGAGAAGACAAACTACAGACTTTGGTGTCTGGCTTCTGCGCAAGCCTTCCACTGCCTTGAACGGAGATCATGAATGGATACAGCAATTAAACATTTTGGTTTTGCTTCATCTACCTTCATAATGGAATATGGCTTGTTCAAAAAGCACATAGTAACAAAACATGTTCATTTCGGAGAAGGAACAGTTAGCTGTGTCACAGTTCTCAGAGATAATTTTAATAAAAATTACAGTTATTCAGTGAAATAAATGTTTGATTTTGTTAGTTCAGAAGATGTTTTTCTGAGGAATGCATGGGAGAGTATGTGCATGCATACAAAATTACCCCGCCCATTCCTTGCCCCCTGCCAAAAGGCCCCACTGACTAGATAATGAATTCATACCAAAACACAAGGGACCCTTAGATCCCAATATGCACTTCCTTGTGCAAAAAATGGGAAGTTATATGAAAAATCTAATTTTAAAGCTCCTCTTTGAGAGTTTTGCAATTTTCATCTCAAGACAAGACACTTTTTTCTACATTGTTAGTTTAACGTGGAAAAAAGTTAACAGCGTAGTGCTAAGAACAAAGGGGAACCAGCATCTACCCACTCGGCCACAGACGCCACACTGGAGTCAAGAACCGAGCCAGACATCAGAAAATGGAAGATCCTAGGCAGTAACCAAGCCAGGAGCCTAGATCCAGAAATCATGGTCAAAAGAGCACCAGAGACAAGAAATGAGAGAATCCAGGACACTGGAAACAGGAAGGGCAGGAGGTAGGTTCCAGGTGGGGCTGACTAGCTCATCAGGGTGCCTGGCCCTGTGCTGGCTAGTCTTCACGCCAGCTGGGGATATTTAACCCGTAACATAGGACTCCATATTAGACTTAGTGTGCCCAATATTTATTAATCATCTCAAAGCAGATGAATAACAACAGGGGAAAAACATACAGATGGCTTGGGAACGTTTGCTGATGACACAAAACTAATCAGGTTAATCAAGACTAAGGACTGAGAGGACTTAACAGAGTTAGTGGATGAGCAGCTTGGTGTCAGATGAAATTCAGTACTGGCACATTCAAAATAAAACACATGCATTATTCACATACAAACACACACCTACCCCCCCCATTTAGTTCAAATTAGCTGTAATCCTGTAGGACAGCCTAGTTATCAATGTATAGGAGTCAAAGAAAACATTTAAAAGCGCAACAGATGTAAAACATTACCTCTATGTGTGACATACAGACAGTAATAATCTATATGTGACATACAGACAGTAAAATTCCACCATATAAGCATATGGTACATCCTCATCTGGAATATTATGTCCATTTCAATTATTCTGGCTCAGATGATAAGGCAGAATGAAAAGTCTTTACTTTGCCTGCATTCACTACACTACCAAACGTGGGGAACATGATGCCATTACAGAGCAGCCCAGTTCAGCCAGTTTTAGTCAGGCCACTGCAGAAGTTGTCGGTGGTAGTACAACTTTCACACTGCCAGACACGTTATGGAAATGCTAAGTTAGTATTTTACAATGTTGGGGCAGAGGCTGTCACTTACAATCTGCTTTTTGGAAGTGAGGGGAAGGGGAGGAAATGTTTACTTCAAATTAATTTTGGGTGTCATACACAGCTGAAAAATCAGAGCCTTATACTGACACCCACACCTCAGCTTGATATGCCTAAGTGATAGTGAGAAACATGAATTGCAGCACTGGAAGATTATTTTAAAGCTCCTGCCATTTTGGCATTCCTATTTAGTCTCCTTGGGAATACAGCATAGTGCTATCTAATATGCTGATGTGTCCTGAACGGCACATTTCCATCATGATTAGGAACAGCAGCGGGAATATCACAGAAGCTCCTACATTAGCTACTTCTACTTTATGTGCACTGATTATACATTATGAATACTTGGTTGCCTATAATGGAATCTATGTATAATTTATTAAAACACTAGTGTACATATTGCTATGTTTCAAATAGACTAATACAGGAAAATGTGTAATTAATTTAATAAAATAATAACATTGAGTAAAATGTTGTGCAAAGATATATTTATAAAGAACTTCAAAGATAGGTGCACTATAACAAGTCCAAGCAACATATTAAAAATAAAAACAAATGGATTTGACTAATAAAAAGTTACATTTTCATTAAGGCTATAAAGCCAAAACATTAGAAAAACAGGTCACAATAACGAATATATGGATTTGAGTAAACAGACATAAGAGAGTCATTTTAAAAATTCTTGCAGTGTGCTAAGATTACATTATAAAAACTAAAGCAAATTTATACAGTTCAAAATACGTACTCATTTACATTCTGTGCAACTCCATTAGAGCTAGTCAGCATGAAATTTGGCTGTATATACTTTTGGGATTTGTGTTATTCTGGCTTATAATAAAATAAAATTGAAAATATATTTAAGATAAAGGAAAACATTGGCAAAAGAACAAACAGGCATGAACAGGCCACAAAATTAAATAGTTTTTAACCATCAGAAAAATAAAGTTATTTAACAGTTTTCCAAACAGTAGTAGCAGCAAAACAACCCTGCCTAGTTTTAAGACACAGCTTGCTAAAGTTTATGAATGGCATCGTCAGATGCGGCTTCCTGAAACAGCAAAGGTTAAATTTGCTGACGCAGAAGCTGTCTTCCAGTTTGTCCTCAGAAAACCTCCGAGGTAAATCTCCATTTGGGAGCTTTGCACTCTAGAAATAAAGGTAGACTAAATGGGTATGTGGGCTTTTTAAAGAAAATTATGCTTGCACAAACTTTATGAGCATTTTTGAGGGCGCTTACCAATTTTACTAATGGCTTTTTTGTTATTTTGGTAGGATAAGAAAGCAGTCCCTAGTGGGAATACTTTGTTGGTACAGAGCTCCTTGGTGCAAAAGTGCTCAAGCATCTTTGAAAAATGTATAATTTGTGTGACGGTTTGCTGAATACAAGAAGCTTTAAAGGCTTTCCTAAAAGCGGACTGGAGACTCTATTCAGCATTATCATACTGAAAACAAAAAATGAATTAAATCTTGGGATTCAATTTAACATTTTACCTATCACAAAAATGGATGGATGCCTTAGTGAAAGTGCATGCAGTGGCATCAGTACAAAAGGGAAGAAATTCTCAAGTAATATGTAATATAAGTTATTAATTTATGTGCTGTATATTGATCTGGGATCTGACATCTAGGCATCCATGGAGAGTATCTTTTCTGTTTCTGTCCCCAAACCACCTCAGTGAAGGACCTTTTGATATACATAATTGATGTATAATTCTAATCTTCCACAACTGCTCAATTGTGATGCAGTTACTCCATATTTAAGGTAGTTTTTTAAGGCATCAAAATACATCTGCTGTGAGGCCGAAAAAAGCTGTTAGAATTATGTTTTTTTACCCTTATCTGTGCCAAATTAAAGCCATGAAGATATTTAAAAAACAAAGAAACAAACAAAAGCCTTCTCAGGCCTGAACATTTCAGTGGTTTTTGAAGCTAGCACTTACTTATTTTTGAAAATGTTTACCCTTTATTTTTAATTATCTATTCAAGCTACATATCACACTTCTAAGGTAACTGCACTTCCATTTTTTATTACTATAAACAGAATGGGAGGGCATGGAAATTACCACAAGGCTAGCAAGGGTGTGAACTTACCAATGTCAGCAACTGCACGGTAAGTGCCTGCGAGCATGCTCTTATCCTGCTGGAAATGTGATGCAGTGTACCGACTATCACTAAGGGACTTTGAACTTACCCTTGGGGAAAGTGTCAACAAAATCACTTACTATGAATAGGGGTTTACCTAACTCCAGGAGGCTGATTTTGCAGGGAGGTTGTGGGGCCCCACCCCTTGCCACCGCTGTCCATCATGTGGCCCCACCCATTGCCACTAACTGGAGAGAGGAAGGGCCACATGACAGGCACTCATCTCTGCCAATCAATGGTGAGAGGTGGCAGGGGGGATGGCAACCATCTTGGGCTGCCCCCTCCCACTCCGCCCCATGGGCTGTGCAGCCAGGCAGTAGTGTGAGGAGTGCTGGCTCCTTCTGGGGAGCCAGGATTTTATTTTCAATAAGTTTTCTTCTTTTTTTGTGGATTTCATAGACAAGGCCTGCTTTTGCAAGCAATACCGCATTTTGTGATTTCCGTGAAATCCACAAAATCGTGATTTCTGTAGGTCTCTAACTACAGAGTGGCTGAAGTGCTGTAAATACACATGCTAGCTTGTCTCATGATAACTTGTTTGTGTAGTTGCTATACCTTAAGTTACCTGTCTATGGTCACGGTTGTATTGAAGACTGTGGCAAGCTTTATCAATTTACATGAATTAATTAGTTAAATTGCTTTTGAATTAGCTAGATGTAATCACACTGGCATGAGTGACTGGTGCCTCCTGAATCTGGGGGGGCACCTACAGAAACCTGCAGCCCTGTTGGGGGGGGCACAAGCCCTGTCAAGGGGGGGCACGTGCACCCCCTACCAGTCATCTGTGCACACTGGTAGTCTACTCCATTGTTCAATTACTTCATGAAGATACACCCTCACACCCACTTCAATGTTTCCTTTGAGCCCAAATAAATGGAAGTTTATCACTGAGACTGACCAATTTATTTATTACCTTGTATAAAAGGGCTGTAATTTTCTCTTTTTTGCCTTTCCAGACACCTACATTAGTTTTTCTCTGTCAACTCCCTGAAACTAATCAAATAAAGAATCTATTCCTCACCTTTAAAACAAATGCCTACATCTTTTTTTTAGGAGAGTAGTCAGGGAGGCACTGAGGTCCCGGAGGGGAGGGGAGTCGGGTGTCCAAGAAGAGTGGTTGTTCCTTAAGGAGATGATCCTTAGAAAGCCCAAAGGGAGGTAATTCCATCATAGATCAAAGGGGGCAAGAGGGTGCAAAAGCCCTCATGGCTCCCCAAAAGCATATGGGAACATCTCCTAGCTAAAAAGGAGGCGTACACCCAATGGAAGGGAGGGGCCTTCACCAGGAAGGACTATACCTCAGTTGCTCGGGGCTGTAGGGGGGCGGTCAGGAAGGCCAAGGCGGAGATGGGACTGGGACAAGCTACCCAGGTCAAGGACAACAAGAAGTCCTCTTTTAAATATATAGTGGGTAAAAAGGAGGTACCGGGTAATGTGTGGCCTCTGCAGGACACACTAGGAAATCTAGTCATTGCACCAGACAGCAAAGCTAACCTATTTCACAATTTCTTTGCCTCCACTTTTCTGAGCAGGGACTGGGTCACCCCCCCCACCAGGACCCCCATAGGCCCCAGGGGAGGTGCACGCAGGCCTAAGGTCAGGGAGGACCTAGTCACGGAACTTCTGAAGGGACTGGACATATTTAAATCAGCTGGTCCTCACGATCTCCACCCCAGAGTGCTGAGGGAATTAGCAGAGGTCATTGCGGGACCCCTTGCACGGATTTACAAGCACTCATGGTGCTCTGGCATGGTGCCAGAGTACTGGAAAAGCGCCAATGTGGTTCCCATTTTCCAAAAAGGGAGGAAAGAGGACCCAGGAAACTATAGGCCAGTTAGTCTTACCTTGGTTCTGGGTAAGCTTTTTAAGAGAATGATCTTGGCGCATGGCCATGAGGGGCCAACAGAGGAGGCCAACATGGGTTTATTAGAGGCAGGTCCTGTCAAACCAACCTAGTGGCCTTCTATGACCAGGTTACAAAATCCTTAGACGCAAGTGGACGTGGTCTTTCTGGACTTTAGGAAGGCCTTCGACACTGTCTCTTACCCCGTTATCATTAAAAAACTAGGAGACTATGGCATTGACACCCACACAGTCAAATGGGTCACTAGTTGGCTGGAGGGCCACACCCACAGACTGGTGGTTGACGGGTCTTACTCGACCTAGAGGGATGTGGGGTCCCCCAGGGCTCAGTCGTCGGGCCCACACTGTTCAACATCTTCATCAGTGACTTGGATG
>NW_017728886.1:12063998-12079120 GCF_001723895.1 Crocodylus porosus
TCCTGCCATGGCAGGGGGTCGGACTTGATGATCTGCTCAGGTCTCTTCTGACCCTACCAACTATGAAATTATTACATCGTACTATATTCTACCCTCCACATGATCTTACTTTGCCCTAACCAGCTACCACCTTTGTTGTGTCATGTTCCCCTGAACAAGGATTACATACTGCCAGACACCTAGCGTGTTCCTAAATTTTATGAAATAAGATACATGTGACCCCATAATAATTGCCTTTATTATGACACAGCTCCCTCAGCTTCCTCCCAATTATCTTGATGTTATTGTCAATTTTGGTCATTTGTCAATTCTTGTAAAAATCACAATAATGTATAGGAATTAGAGCTGTACACAGATACACCAGAGCTAGAGTAGCACAACAGCTTCTCTGGTTTTATGTGAAAAGCGTCAAATATACACATGCCAGTGGTTTCTCACTGCTAGTTTTTTTTTCATTTGCCATTCTATTACACTGCTGCTTTTTCAGACAGTGGCCCTTCAAATTGGCAAGTATTTTTCATACATTATATCAGGGGCTTTCAACCTTTTTTTAACTAGCTGTACCCCTGGCAGCCCCCTTTTTAATAAGTGCACCCCCGGGAGTGGGGAGGGTGGCATGCAGCTGGACACTGAGTGGGGGAGTGGAGAGTGGTGGAGCAGCGGCAGCACAGCATCTGTGCGGCCCTTCCCTCGCCCTACCCCAGCCGTGCTCCTATGAGGCAGCAGTGCGGGGTGGCAGTGCTCCATCCCCACTCGCCCCCACATACCCCCCGGACCTTTCAAAGTACCCCCAGGGATATGCGTACCCCCAGTTGACAACCACTGGATTATATAATCAAAAAAGACTACTGTGATCACCTGTACCAATCTCTGGCATAACACAGGCCAGACAACTTTTCTGAATTAGTTTTTGTTTGAACTGGAAG
This sequence comes from Crocodylus porosus, assembly GCF_001723895.1. Classification (NCBI taxonomy): domain Eukaryota; kingdom Metazoa; phylum Chordata; order Crocodylia; family Crocodylidae; genus Crocodylus; species Crocodylus porosus. Next base: position 12,064,925 of record NW_017728886.1, read on the forward strand.
ATGTGCTTTATAAAAACACTCAATCTCAATTTAAACATTTCAAGTGATGAAGAATCTATCATAATCCTTGGCAAATTGTCCCAATAATTAATTACCCTATTAAAAACTTGCATCTTTAGTCTGTATCCCTTGCTTCATCTTGTTACACCTTAATGATGGGCTATTTATACAGTAAAAGCTCTGTTATTTGGCATCCCCCAGGAATGGGGGATGCCGGTTAATCAAATATGCCACGTTTGGTGCACCAGGGCTTTAAGTCATGAAATTGCTGGTAATACAGCATCTGCAAACATTTACATTTCAAATGCTTCCCTCTTTGCAGACACCAACCAAAGCGGGACTTCTGGTTTTGCTTTTGCCACGTCCCTCAGAAGGAAGATGTGTATTGACAGATTGCTGGTTAGTGGAGCTTTCCAGTTGCTAAAGGGCTGGATAACACGGCTTTTGCTGTACTGTCAAATTTCTGATTCCCAAATGGATATTTCTTGACCACAATAAATTTACCCCTTAACCTTCTTTTGGAAAACCTAAGCACATTGTTCACCATAAGTTTTTCATTCTTATGCACGATTTTCCAATTGTTTAATCATCCTTATGGATCTTCTCTAATTCCTCTCTCGACCCTCTCCAGTTTATCAACATCCTGCTTGAACTGTGGACTGGACACACTATTTGAAGAGCAGTTACACCCATGACAAACACAGAGGTAACCCAATTTGTCTACGTGGACACAAAATTCCAGTTGATCCACCCAAACACTATATTAACCCTTTTGAGCACAGTTTTACAGAGCGACCTCAAGTTCAGCTAAGTGTCCCCTTTGACCTCCATCTTTTTTGGAATCACTGTTTCTCAGGACAGATGCCCACCTTCTAAGTACAGTCTGTATCCTTTGTCCCTAGATGTATAACCTTACATCTAGCTGTATTAAACACACATATTACTTGTGCCCAGCTTGCCAAGCTATTCCAAATATTCAATATTATCGGCCTGTCCTCTTTACTAACTCCTAATAGTTGAGTAATCTGTCAACTTTATTCATGATTTTATGCTTCATCCAGGCTTTATAAAAATGCTAACTCATTGGTTCAAGAATCAGTCTCTGCAAGACCCCATGAGAAGCACATCTATCTGATGATGGGCCATCTACAATTACATCTGGAGACTTGTCAACTAGCTTGTCTCTTAACCTAATATCAGAATATATTAAATCAGATGTTTACAGAAGCCTAAGTATTAAAACTGTTTTCTCTGGATTTAGGATTTTATATCTATTTGCATGCTCAAGGTAATCCAATAGACAACATTTTCCCCCAAAACTCACTTAACTTTTTACTGCAGTATTTCTTAAAGATAAGAGAAAGATATATTTTACCATGCATGGGAAATCCTTCATCAGCAAACAGATAAGGCTCAAGATTTCTCAGAGAACTTCTGCCCTCCAGTCGTGCAAGTAGCTTTTAAACAAGAGATAGAGACATCCTATTAACTAAAAATAATGGGTCTTGGGAATCCAATTAATAGGAAACAATAAGAACCAGAGAATATATTGTGCTTCCAATGATAGCCCTGTCGAAAGACTGGTTTGATTTTAAAATGCCTTTGTGCATACATGTACAAGCTCAGAGACCAGACAGTACAACAGGAGATGTTTTTCTCTCTCTCTTGACAATGAGCACTCAGAATCCATGGTAATAAGTAAAAGAAATTTTTGATATATAAAGCCACAGGAATGGATTGAACAGATAAACTTGGAGCAGGAATAGGTATCTTTGAAATATGGCAATGCTACTATTTTACAGAATGAAAAGGAAGATTACTTGTAGCAGCTGTCATAACGTAACATCAAGTTTATTACCAAGAACTCATAGGTTGCATTGGCCAATATCAATCTCTTGAGTCATCCAGTCCCGTAGCTCATCTGTAAGCAAAATCTTCTCATATACTTCAACTTAAAAGTTCTATGGGATTTTTATGGGTTTCATATTCCATTTCTCACAGTAACTTGTTCAAATACTGCACGTTAACAATGATCAAACTCCTTAACAAAGCGATACACATCTGGTAGACTTCAAATGACAAGTTGGTATTCTTTAGGGGTGCACTGATCAAGATTTTCTTGGCTGATACCGATAGCCGATTATTTGTTAACTAGCCATATTGGCCAATACTGATTCAATAGCTGATTTACAGGAATACAGCTGGGCAGTTTGGAGAGCAGAGCCCTGCAGGTAAGTCTGTGAAAGGGAAGGGGCGTGGGGGAGGGAACAGATGTGGGGGAGGGGGGCAAATCAAGGCCCCCACAGTGAAGGAGAGAGTGGGGCAGGGGCAGGCACTGCCCAGCCAGGGTGGTCAATGGCACTCCAGAAAGGGGCACACGACAGAGCCAAGGGCAGCTTGCCCAGGGGGCGTGGGGAGGCTGAGGAGGGGCTGCAGCTCCCTGCTGCTGAGTGCACCCCCAGGGAAAGCATGTGGGGGGCATGTGTCCCCACCAGATTTGTGCATGCAACCGAGGTGGGCTCCCCGCTGTGGGCTCAGGGCCAGGGGTGGCACCAGGCTCTTCCTGGTGCAAAAATCCAGGGGAAGTGCACATGCCCCACCCCGGGGGTGCATGCAGCAGTGGGGAGCCATCCGTCCCTCTCCACCCCACATGCCCCCTGGATGAGCCGCCCGTGGCTCTGCCCTGCTCCCAGGCTGATGTCCCACTAACTGGGTTGGCCCAAGGCTGGGCTTGGAGTGGGCAGGAGCAGGGTGGGTTCAGCTGCACAAGGTGGGGGGTGGTAGCGGTGCTGGGAGGAGTGGCTATGGGGGGAGGGGCTAAAGCAGATTTTGGGGTGGACTTAGTCCCCCAAAACCCCTCAGTGCTGCCCCTGCTCAGGGCACTCCACTCTCCTGTCTTTCCCTCAGAAACCCTATGCCAGCCACGTCCACTGCCGGCCTCACAGTGTGGGGCTCCTGAGGAAATGGTAGCAGAGTGCCCCAAGCAGGGGTGGCACCAGAGGGAGCTTGGGGGGGTTACAGCCACCCCAAAATCTGCTTTAGCCACCCCATAGCTACCCCTCCAAGCGCTGCCACTGCCCAACCCATGCAGCTGATCCTGTCCTTCTCCCGCCCGCTCCAAGCCTAGTCCCAGCACAGCCTCCCCACAAGAAAGAGGCTGGCTTGCCCCTTGCCCTGAGCCCACATCAGGCAGCCCACCTCCACCCCATGCACAAATCCAGGGGGAGTGCACTGGGGGTGCATACAGCAGCAGGGAGCCACCCCTCCTCCCCATCCCACACGCCCCCTGGATGAGCCACCCATGGCTCCATCCCACTCCTGGGTCCAGTGTCCCACTGACTGCCCTGGCTGGGTAGCACCTGCTCCTGCCTGGGCAGAGCCTGCCGCTGCCCCACTCCCTCCCCCAGATCCCTTCCCCTCCACAGACTTACCTGCACGGAACTGCTCTCCAAGCTGCCTGGCTGCATTTCTGACCGCATGCATGCTTGAGGCTGTGCACATGCACCTTGCATTTATCGGTGACATTATCAGTTACACTGGCCAAAAGAAGCCGATAGCCAATAATGTTGATTTTCCTTTTATTGGTGATCTGACATGTGACTGATATATTAGTGCACCTCTAGTATTCTTGGACCACATCTAAACTAAACAAATATCCACAAAATGGAACCATACTCTGCAGTCTTAGAAGAAAGGCCAAGAAATAAGGAAATAACACTTAACCTAATGCTAGAGATGTCCTTTTAGTTTCTTTATCTAACATCAGAATATACTAAATAAAACCCTTCTAGACATGGATTAAACACACTGGCAAAGAGAAGCTTGCACTGCTGCCAGAATACATGGCCTGAAGACAGAGTGAAATACTCTAACTGCCCATTCAGCTGTAAATATTTTTTTGAATACTCTGTACAAACAGAGTATCAAATTGCCCTTATAGGCACATCACTTGGGCACATCACTTAGTATATCACTCTAATAATGATTTCTTCACAACACCTTCTTCCTCACCATATCTGACAGTCAACTTTTACTCTGAATCTTCCTGTTGTTATTAGTATACACTAAGCAGTTTTTTTCTTAGGTCTTCTTTTAATGGTAGTATCCCTTTAAGTGACACTGAATTTTCTTCAAGTGGTCATGACGCAAATCTAGTTTTGACACTATCACTGACTTCTTAAGATTGACATTTTGTTAATGGAAGGCAACGTGCATACATTCGTTACAGTTCTATTAAGGTGCATTTAAAAGAGTCTCAGGAGATGTCCATTAGACTAGCATAAAAACATTTTATTTGACCTTATACTGAAACCCTGGCTCCTCTTATATTTCATGTGTTTGTTCAATGCATTAAACACTTCTCTACTGACATGTAAGGCCATAGTTATGGGTTTTTTTAGGCTAACTTTTAACCAGTATGAACAGAAGAAGATATTATTGTAGCCTGTATAGTTGCGATCAGGGAAGTGACTGAAAATAACTTACTCTTTTCCTATGCTGCTGCTGTTCCTTCACTTCATTCTTAAGAGGTCTCCCTGCTTCCCTCATATTCTTTTATCCTCTTTATGCTCATTACCCTGAACTACATCCTTCCCCCTCACAGATATTCTCTTTCTTCTGCTTTTTTTAACCTTCTTTCCATGAACCATAACTTTGGTTCACTATTGCTCCAGTTACTAATGTACTATCAACTACTTGAAACTTCCCAAAACAAGGACAGCAAACATGACATGGAAGAGGTCTACAAGACAACGTTGTAATACATGTCACGTCACTGTGAGGCTGTATTTTCGCACCGTTACAAATATCATTTCTTTTATATATATTCAAAGGATCATGAAGATAATCTTTGACTAATGCATATCCACTAGTCATTGAAGGGGATTAAACTGTTATCCTGATGCCCCATCTCCTTCTTCCAGCCTTTTGCAGCTACTTTCTAGATAACAGGCACCAGTCTATTTTGTTCTGCAAGTCAAGCAAAGGCTTACTAAAAATCTTATATAGCACAATGGTCTGTTTTAGAGAGTCAAGGTTTACAGTATTGTGGGATGCTTTGTTTTAATGCATGTATTTGGGCACCAAGAGACAGACTGTTCAGCTGAGGCACTGTGAAGCTATTTAAGACTTTTTGTATAGTCTTACATCTGGGATGATAAATTATTAGATTTCCATTAAATATGATTTAAAAAGCCAAAGTTCCAATCCTCTTATTTCCTCCACTATCCTAAAACGGTTTCTAAAGGGAAAGATAATTGTATGCTTTGCTGCACCACTCAGGCCCAGCAGCCCCAGCTCCCAGACTGAGCGCAGTGCCCTGCTGAGCTGCGCTGCACCTGCGCTACAGGGCAGCTGCTGGTCGGGTGCTGGTGCGGGTGATCCGTGCTGCCCCGCATTGTACGGGGGGCGCTCTGCTACAAGCCCCCAAAGCGCTTGATTGCCACTGCTACATCTGGTGAGTGTGGGGCTTATTTTTTTTTAAAGTGCTGGAGCCAGGCGGGGAATGGGGTAGGCAGGGCAGCCATGGGGGCTTCTCCCGCAGCTCCCCTCACACAGGGAGAGGCAAGCACAGCCAGAGTCGTCGCGGGAGAACCTGCAGCCACCTGGCTGCGCATGCCTCTCCCCAGCTGATCAGAATCTCTGAATCTGCATTGAAACTCCGAAACAGATTTGGCCGAATTGAAACGGAACAGTGATCCAAAACACTGAAACGAATCATTGTCCCTCCAAAACGGCCAAATCCAAAACCGAAACAAAACATAGCCATTTCACACAGCCCTAAAAAACACCTCACTTTTGGGTTCAGATACAAGCGGGAGGTGGCTGCTGCAGCTCTAATTCCAACCTGACTCTACCTGCCCCCAGCTTCAAGAAAATTAACATAGCACCCCCTCTGCAGCCACTGTCTTTCTCACTTGCCCATTGCTGCCAGGAACAGGGGTGTGTGAGAAGTGGCTCCTTATACTCAGTGACTCCTGCTGGCCACACTGACATCTCCTGCAGCAGCATCTCCCCTGGGGATTGGAGGGGTGGTAAGGCATAAGGCAGAGGCTCCTGAGATGCAACCATCCACAATAGCCAGGATGCAGATTTTACCAGTTACACTTCTGCTGGCAACACCTCAGGGCAATAGTGGGGAGGGAATCCTCCAGCAAAGGGGAAGGCAAGCAGGTCGCAAGCAATGAATAGCCTGTCACTGGTAAAAGCCTGCTATAGGATACATTATGTTCATAAGCTGAATTTGTGGAGCAGTATAGGGGATTTACCCACACATTTCCATTCATTCTGAGGTGTCTGACTAAATTCCCTGCACTGCTTTGGAAGTCTGAACTTGTGTTTCTAAATTGAATTTTCTTGTCTGTTCAGAACTGCTCTGCCAGATGGTTGTACCATAATTTTATTTTAAATTGTATTTGAAAAGTTATTAAGTATTAATTCAATTAACTCTTCCTATGAAGGCTGGTTTAAAAGTAAGTAATTATTTCAGCTTGAAGATGCCAAAATATCAATTTTTTTTTTTTAAATAAAGGAATACCTGAACATCATAGCTTAACATTTAACAGAAACATCTAACAGCAAGGCTAAGGGCCCTGACGCATTACATTTAAGTGAAATTAAGGTGTTAATTTCACCTTACACAGTAATCTGACCACACATTCAAGGCAATTTATGAAGCAATAATACAGTTTATACGAGCCACAAAGATTATTTCACACATATAATGTCTTTGTGGCTCATTTGTATCATGCCTTAAATTGAACATGCATGTTGGGGCTGACCCATGACCAATCCCAGTGATGAGCAGGGAGTAGAGATCTGGCGTAGGGTCTCTCCAGGGTCCAGGACACAGCCATCCCCTACCCAGTCAGTAGGTTTGTGCTGGGAGCAGCATCAGGTCCTGAACCCAGCCTCCCATCCAATTCCTGAAGGCATGTGGGAGAGTTGGAGAGGAGCATCATGAGCCTAACATCAGAGAACATCTCCCTTCACTGCACCACGGACCTTTAAAAAGTAGGCATACAGCTGGGAGTCCCTGCTGCATGCTTGCTTTAAATTTCCTGGGGTACCCATGGAAGTGGCAGCTGGGGAGCTGGGAGCTCCACTCCACAGTTGCAGGCACTGTTTTATGGTGTGGGGCATGGGCAGCTGGGAGCTTCGAAGCTCCCCAACTACCTGTACCCTGAACTGTGTGTCTCAGTATATAGGTAGCTTTAAAGAGTGCCACTGAAGCAACTTCCCTGCTGGGGACTTCAAACCCCACACCTGGCACCTCTGGCTGGGTTGCTGGACATAGGGGATCAGAAGTTCCCTGCAAGGTTTAAAGCTCTCAACAGGGAAAGCCTTTTGGCTATCACCTCCCTGAATCAAGCTGTCAAGCATGGGGTTTTGGCAAACTGCTGATTTTCAGCCTGGCCTGTACAGCCCTTATCTCAAATCAGGGCTGTCCCAACAGAGGCCAACAATCAACTGATTGTCAGTTCCAGGCCCCCGGACTACACTGGGGATTCAAACGAGCTCTGGTTTGAGCTGACTGTTGGTCCAGGCTCCGGACAGCACAAGACCTGGTTTGAGTTTCCTGGAGGAGCTCGGGGGCCAGCTAACAGGCAATTGTCCACCCAACTGGACCTGCCAGCACTCCTCTTTCAGCTTGCCAGTGCAGGAGGAGCCCAGAATTATGACCCTTGCCCTTGCAAGTATTAATGGCACAACTGGGATCTGATCCCTGATCTCACCAGCTGCATCTCCTGCCATGTATCTGTGGCATGGCAAGAGACGTAATTGTTGGGATCAGGGATCAGATGCCATTGCACCATTAAATAGCATATGTCCCAGGGGCCTAAGACTCCCCGTTCATGTTTCAGGGCTTTCTAGTACAAAGAATCTCAGAATGGTGAAGGAGCAGTGTTGCTATAAATAAGAGTGTTGCAATAATTAGTTGTCTCAGAGATGCTGTGGGACCCTTAAACACATTTTATACACTGAGCTTAAATGAGCCTTTTAATATGCTTTAATAAAATATGTTGCAGCAAAGCATACAATTATCTTTCCCTTTAGAAACCTTTTTAAGATAGTGGAGGAAATAAGAGGGTAGGAACTTTGGCTTTTTAAACCATATTTAATGGAAATCTAATAATTTATCATCCCAGATGTAAGACTATACAAAAAGTCTTAAATAGTTTCACAGTGCATCAGCTTGACAGTCCGTCTCTTGGTGCCCAAAGACATGCCCAGCTCCCAGACAGCGTGCAGCATCCTGCTGAACTGCACTGCACCTGTGTAATGCGACAGCTGCCGTGTGGGTGTCAAGCAGGGTGATCCCCACTGCCCCCCACTTGCCCACACCGCATGGGGGGACTCTGCCATGAGCCCCAAGAGGCCCTGATCGCTGCTGCTGTATCAGTGAGTGTGTGGCTTTTTTTTTTTTTTTTTTAAAGTGCCAGGACTAGGCTGGGACTCAGCAGAGGATGGGGCCAGGCAGGTCAGCCATGGGGGATTCTCCCATGGCTCCTCTGTGCCTACCTCTGTCCCAGCAGAGGGAGCTGTGGGAGAAGCCCCCATGGCTGACCTGCCCAGCCCTACCTTCTGCCTAACCCCAGCCCTTTAAAAAACTAAACAAAACAAAACAAAACCCTGCACTCACCAGTTGCAGCACCTGAGCCCTCCCGTGCAGCTTGGGGCAGTGGGAAGAAGTGGAGATTGCACGCCCCCCTTGGCACCTGCGTGGCAACTGTCACATCATATGGGTGCAGCATGGCTTGACAGGGTGCTGCACGCTGTCTGGGAACTGAGGCAGCTCCACCTGCCAGCCGGAGGCTGGCACCACTCAGCCCCAGTGACCCTAGCTACCAGACAGTGTGCAGCGTTTCCCCCTTAGAGGAAAAAAGCACAGGAAATCGTGGGTTTCCATTTGCAGGCTGGCCAAGTTCTAGTGTGCAAGGGGCTGCAGGGAGCAGGAGGATGGCAATCGGGGCAGAGGGCACCATGTACACGTGGCAGTCAGGTCCTTCGTGTGTGTGTGTGTGTGTGCACGCGCGTGCACACGTGTGTACATGTGCATTTCATTTTAATCATGGAAGAACATGGATTTTGGGGTTTTAAATCAGAGAATTTGTGATTTATCAGAGAATTTGTGATTTTTAAACAGAGAAAACCAGGATGCTTGATCATAAGCCTCTGCAAGGTTGGGGGGAAATAAAAGTAACAGTGAACATGCTCTGCCAGGAGCAGCACAGTGAGCTCACTGGGTTTCCTAGCTGCTGCTACTTAGTTACTTGCTGTTATTTATTAGCCTTTTCAAGAAAAGATTTTTTTCCCTTGTTAAAAAACAAGGTGTGCATTTATCTTGCTCTGGGGCATGAAGCATGGAAGAAAATAGTGTATAAATCAAAAGTTACAATTACCCCATCTCAATAAGTACATAACAGAACTAACAAAATGTATAAAGAAAGGTATCAGTGATGACCAGAGGTATGGGACAGCTCTCATACAAAGAGAGACAAAAGGGCTCAGGACTCTTCTGCTTGGAGCTGACAACTGAGGTCTATAAAATAATGAACGGTCCAGGAAAAGTCACTAAGGAACTGCTATTCACTATGATGCCTCACAGTCCAAGCAGTAGCAGGGCACATGATGAAATGATCAGGCAGCAGTTTTAAAAACAAAACAATATCAAGTCTTAAAAAATGCACCCAAAGAAATCTAGTAGAATGAGATGGCACAGCTGGCATCTTTGGAAAGTCAAGGTTAGAAGGCTTCACTGCTTCAAAACATTTGGTGCAATTTCAAAATAGTTCTTACAATACTTTGGTCATTAAATTATCACCCCTCGTGTACCCTCCCCTCTTCTTCTGCACCTCCTTCTTCCTTTTCCCCCTTCCTTAGTGTTTGTGACAGATGTGTATGTTATTCAGACTTGCACAGAGAGTTGCTATACACATACTTCTGATTTGTGTTGCATTAAAAAAATAGCTATAATACATAAAAGTTAGTGATAATAATATATAGAAATTAATTAGAAGTAAATTATAATAAAACTCCACATAATTTAGAACAAACAACTCCAGCTCAACATCAGCTTGGTGCTGCCGGACACCTGAGAGCAGACACAAGTGGGGATCTGACCTGGGGCAGGACACAGTGGTCAAGGTCTTTTACTGCTTGCTTGTTTACTGCTCAAGCTTGAAAATGTTGGCTGTTCACTCTTTCCAGGCCCATAGAAAAGCAACGGAGTCAGGTTTTTTGGTGCAAAGGGCTCAGGCAGGGGCCTCTTTGCAGGCTCTGGGTTACTCCTGGGGCTCAAAGGGGTTGGAGGGGTGCTTCAAGGCACCCCAGGGGTCTGCATGCAGCAGCACTGCTCCTACCGTATTTTCTTGAGTGCAACGCGCACCTTAACCCCCCCCCCAGCTGGTAGACATTGGGGTGCGCAGATCAGTGAGGAAATACGGAAACAGCGGTTGGGGGTGGGGAGGGGGTGACAAGGCCTCCCAGGGGACGCTCCGCGCCGCCGACGGCCTGGCAGGGGAAGGGGCAGGGGAAGGGGAAGGGACCCCACTTCACCTGCGCGCCCGACTCCGCCTTCCCGAACCCTTCACTCATGGCGCGCGCCGCTGACATGAGGGGGCGGGGGTAGGCAGCCCTCTGCGCATGGGCGCTGTTCCCCGCTCAGTCACTGGTGCCGGCCGCGCACGCGCGGTTCGCTTGCCAGTCTCGCGGCCATTGGGGCGGTGACGCGCATGCGCAATGCAGCCCGTTGGGCTGGGCGCGGGAGGCGGATCCGGCTGAGCTTGGAGTGTCCGAGCGGGGGGTGGGGCGTCGTGCGGGGGCGGGGCCAGCGACGCGATTGCTAGGCGGTACGTGCATTGCACGCTTGACTGGTGAAGCGCGCAATAAATAAATGTAGACCCGGCCACACATGTGCTGTAATTATCATATGATTAAAAATGATCTTATTAAAAAACTCTAAAAAAAGAGCTAGCTAGCTAGGTAATTAGGGCTTGGTAGGGTGTAACAACTCTGGAGCTGGTTTGTATCCAGCCATCACTGGGAAGCGTAGCAGGGAGAGGCGGTCCATTTTATAACCTGCAGTATTGTCTCGAAGTTCATTAATGCATTCACTGGATGTAAATGTTGCCTGTCCCAACAGAGGCTGAGAGCTCTTTGCAGGGCGAGAAGCAGCTGGATCAGAAGTTGGAAATAGCAGTAGAGGCGAGCAAAGGCCTCACGGCATGAAGTGGTCACCAGAGAGAAGGGATTCCCAAGGAAATTTCATTTCTATGCTCTGGGATTTTTCTCCTTCTTTATCTTAAGTTTGGAGGAGGACACGAGAGAGTCCTAGAGAAGTAGGGCAGGACAGGACCTCCAGAGGTCACAGCCCAACCCCGTCTGAGGCAGGATCATCCCTATACAAACCTTCCTATGCCAATCCATAATCTAAACTCTCTGTAAAACTCCCAGCAACCCTGACACAACGCAGACGTAACACCTTACCTTGCCACAGCTAAAGCAGGGAACCACAGCGGGCAACACCCTGCTTCTGTGCATGTGAAAGACCATTTAGATGATCCAGAATGATGCATCCTCTGTGACTGGTTAACTCAGCAGATAGCCATGCAAGTCTCAGGTCAAGTATGAATCAGGGTAGGTTTGTACCTCAGAGATGAACCAAAGTATATATCTATGTGTGTGCAATGAAATGAAAATGAAATCATTTTTTTCCAAGCAGGAAGCAACTGTGACCACCTGAAAACTGAGGCACTGCCCCTGCCTTTATTTCAAGGTAATTTGCATCATCACAGAACCCCACATAGAGGTGACAGGCTCCATTTCAGCTATGAACTGACTCCAGAGGAGTTTTCCATCTATTGACTCCTCTGTGAAATCCTAAGCAATATGAACTTTCATTTCTACCCAGGAGAACTTTTACAATCTTTTCTCTAATGCCTGATGAAGGGTGTTTGTGCCCAAAATCTTGTGATTAAAGATTATTTTTTTTTGCAAAAATCTTGCCAGTCTAATAAAAAATAGCATCTCTACTACGAGTTCTGATTGCTTCACACACACACACATATATGCATACACAGTACAGGCTTTTGTGGGCTGAAGCTTACTTCATCAGATGTGGTCAGAACAGCATGTAGGGAAACAATGAAAGCCGAAGACCTTATTTTTTTATGTTCTCTACTCTGGGTACAAAAGAGGTGGATTACAAGAGCAATATTGTGCAATTTGACCATATGTCTTCAGCTGCTGTCTCAGATGTCAGTGGTAATTCTGCTCTCTGGTCTCTGCATCCTGTGCTCTTCTTTTCACACACATCCACCCAAACAGTATCTAGGGAAGCTCATGTGGTCACATATTTCAAATTTCTGAACAGTTTGATCTATGCTTTGGTTTTGGGTGCTGTTTTGACTTGAATCCTTATCGTTTCAGCTACCCTATCCAAAAGAGGCATATTCCTTCTTACAGCTGTCTTAAAAGAAGGGTTAAGTGATACTTCAGTGAGATTTCACCCAGCCTATAATTGTCAACACTGTAAAGCTTTTAATATAAATTTAAATGCTAACACTATAAACTGTTCCCATAAAGCATAGAAGATAGGAAAGGAAAAATTACATAGCTTTTGAGGGAAAGGGTATGTAAAGGAGTAGCCAGTGGCCAGTTGTATACCTTAAGAATGAGCAGTTCCTTAAAAAGACCTTGAGAGGATGTTAAATGGTTTAATGGTTTAATTTTCATGACAGAAGACTGCGATCTCAAATTTGGAAAACATTGCCGCAAGGAACAATACTTTAAGAGTTTGTGGTGACAGTATGACAACCTCACCTTTGCCACACGAGATGTACGTGTCCTCAGAGTTGAAAAGGCTTGATAGTTGAAAGGAGTTGCTTTTGGAAGTCCCTGGAGACTGACCTAACTCAAGAATACAGTGGGCGAGTCACTATTTGTAACTGCTGTGTCAAATCTGTTACTTTTATGGTGTTTTCAGTCACCCTTCTCATCCAATTAAGGTCATAGCAGCGACTACAAAAGAATGATGAATCCAGAGACATCAATATACTAAATAAACACTGCTTGATTGAAATCCTAATTCCACCCCTGTCATTGTCCATACATGAACAGAGGCCTGTGGGTTTGTTTTTCCTTATATAAATCTACTGGGCTATGCTATTGTATTAATAATAATTGTAAATAATTTTGACTTGCATGTATAGTGCAAGTGGAATACCACTCAAGTGGGACCTCACCACAGAAGCGCTAAACAAAAACAGCAAGTGGATAGTATTAAATTTCCCCAGGCTGTGAACTACCTTCTTATCTTCTACTTCTTGGAGCATCTAGCACATAACACTTAAGATTCATCACAAGAATAAAACTTGCAGGTCACCTTTAAGTTAGTTTACTGTCCACAATCTCTAGCATGTTGTTATTTTTTATCCATTTAATCAATGAACTTGGCACTGTGTAGTTGGGAAATTCATCTTTACCTTGACACTGCTTTTGCCTTGGCAAAGTATATCATCCATACTTTTATCATTTAATGATTCATATAGTTATACAGTAAAAGTTCTGTTAACCAGCATCTTACAAGCCAGCATGCTCAATTAACTGGCATGCCAGCTTGTAAGATAAAGTGAAACTGGAAGTGCCCACCGTGGCACTTCCGGTTTCTCCGAGCTCCTACGGCCTGGGGCAAAGCAGCCTGTGCTGCCGAGCCCCCATGGCCCAGGAACATAACAGGCTGTGCAGGGCCTGCCTCCTTGTCCCGTGGAGCCTGCAGGAGGGGTGGCAATGTCACAGGAGGGGCGGTGATGCCGTGGGAAGGGTGGTGGGATGCCTCAGACGCTGTGGGAGAAGCAGTCGCCTGGGCTGCTCAATTAACCATCATATTTTGTTATCCTGAATCCCCCATTCCTGGGGGATGCCAGATAACACAGGTTTTACTGTATTTAATTTGACTGGCGATACAACAAGTTGATCATAGAATCATAGAATCATAGAAGTCGGGTCGGAAGGGACCTCGTAGATCTTCAAGTCCGACCCCCTGCCTGGGCAGGAGACAAACTGGACTCAAATGATTCCAGCTAGGTAGGCATCAAGCCTCTTCTTAAAGTCCCCCAGGGTAGGAGCCAGCACCACTTCCCTTGGAAGTTGGTTCCAGATCCTAGCCGCCCTGACCGTGAAGTAGTTCTTGCGGAT
>NW_017728886.1:12079220-12082850 GCF_001723895.1 Crocodylus porosus
GATCATGCGGGTAGCCCTCCTCTGGACCCTTTCCATGCTGTCCACATCCCTCCTGATGTGGGGCGCACAGAACTGGATGCAGTACTCCAGCTGTGGCCTGACCAGCGTCACATAGAGGGGGAGGATCACCTCCTTGTCTCTACTTGAGATGCACCTGTGGATGCATGACAAGGTCCGGTTAGCCCTGCCAACCGTGACCTCGCATTGTTGGCCCATGTTCATCTTGGAATCAATAATGACTCCAAGATCCCGTTCTGTTTCCGTGCTCTCAAGAAGGGAGTTTCCCATTCTATAAATGTGCTGCTGGTTTCTACTGCCTAAGTGCAGCGCCCTGCACTTGTCAGTGTTGAAACACATCCTGTTTACGTTAGCCCACTCCTGTAACCTATCCAGATCTTGCTGCAATCTTTCCTTCCCTACTAGCGTGCTCACCTCACCCCAAATTTTGGTATCATCAGCAAATTTAAACAGGTTTCTTTTCACCAAATTGCTGATGAAGAAATTGAACAGTGCAGGCCCAAGGACCGAGCCCTGGGGGACTCCGCTGCCCACTTCCTCCCAGGTTGAATATGACCCGTCCACCACCACCCTCTGAGTACGACCCTTGAGCCAATCTGCAATCCATCTGCCTGTAGGCATCAATGCTGCAGTTGCCTAGTTTTTTAATGAGGATGGGGTGGGAGATGGCGTCAAAGGCCTTGCTGAAGTCTAGAAAGACTACGTCCACGGCAACACCTGCATCCATTGCTTTTGTGACATGATCATAAAAGGCAATCAGGTTGGTCTGACGTGACCTGCCCCTAATGAAAGCGTGCTGGTTGCCCTTGAGCATCATCCCTGAAGCCGGCCCATCACAGATGTGCTCCTTGAGGATCTTCTCAAAGAGTTTCCCTAGGATTGAGGTAAGACTGATGGGCCTATAGTTGCCCAGGTCCTCCCTCTTCCCTTTTTTGAAGATGGGGACCACATTAGGTATCTTGATACTGAGTATGATGCAAATACTAAACCTTTACCCACATACAGTTATAACGCTAATCTTGTAGTATAATCCTAAATCTCTGCCCTCTGAATTTCAGTAGCCATCTTCAGTTCTGGTTCCAACATCATCCTGTTTTTTAGAACTCTGCTTGGACTCCTTATCCACCGACCTCTCTGACCTTGTATCTGCACCCTCAGGGTGAACTCTAGGACCTATTGAAGTAAGCAGCAAAACTTCTATTGACACTAGTGGAACCAGGAATTCACCCTCATGTTTTGACCTCATTCTTCATTTCTATTTGAATTTTTCCAAACTTGTCATATGGTACCCCAGAGAGGATCTTTTGTAGCCATGGGATGTCATTCCACTTCTCTCTCTCTCTCCTTTTAACAAACAGAATCCTCTTTTAATGTGACAGGGCCATACAGTAGATTATACTATCTAGGGACCTTATGCACTAGCAGTTCCATTTCTACAGGCAGGAAATTAGTCTGTCTTAGCTTGGCATATAAGAAGCCTGAGGGTGCCCCATGAGCCATCAGTACTGCCTGCGTAACTGTTCCTGCAGTGCTTATATAGTGCATCAGCAGTAAAGGACACCAAAGCAATTGCTTCCCCTTTAGTTGGAAGAGCAGACTGTGGGCTGCATCGTTTCCTTTCTGAATGTGTGTTCTGGAGAATGCCCCTCGCAACCAATGCTGATTTTACAGAATTGGCAAATAGAGGGGTTATTCTGCAAGGTCGGTTTCTGTATTTCTCGTTACACATGCTTAAGGATACGGTAGGGAGTGAAGATACAGTAGGTTAGTGCTTGAGAAGGAAGTGTTTAAAATTGAATGTCAGCCCTGGGCAAAATGAGTTTGTTGGACCCGACTCTTCTCTGATGAAGATTGCATGTCAGTCATAGGTGCCAAGTGTGTAGGGGCCTGAGGGCCCTCACCCTCCCTTGGGAAGAGGGTAGGGTGGCACAGGATGGGGGGGGAGTGGGCATCATTTTAGGACCCCCACAGGCATGGACGACTGGGAGGTGGTGAACGGGCACTCCCTGACGGCTGACACTGACACTGTCGGCAGGGCTGGTGCCCCCCTGACAGGGCCACCGCTGTTAGTGGCTTTTATGGGTGCCCCCCCAGATTCAGAAGGCACCAATCACTCATGCCCACAGGCAAAAATAGAAGTTGGCACCTATGATATCAGTCATAGGCAGTTTAAATCAATGGAAAAAGACACTAGCTACTATAGATCCTTGGTAGGAGAGGGCCAGCACATTTTCCTCCGTGGTGTAGAGACAATCAAATTTAATCTTCAATGTAGCAAGTGTTCTGTTCTTAAGGAAAAAAAAGCCCTTAATTTTAAATCAGCAATTATTCTTTAATGGAAAGGTAATTATTACAGCTCTCTTCAAATTTTACATTTGCTAATAAAGTCCTTGAACAAGGATCTAGGGAATGTATTTAAAAACAAAAAAAATAAAATAAATCAAGGCATTAATGAAGTAAAATGGTAATAAACTAATCAAGGAAGCCTGTGAAAAGGTGAATTTGTAATAGATATCATGGAAATTAGAACAGATAAATTAGGAACTGGAATTAAAGTGAGCTAAATATAATAATTTTCTGCTTTTGGTGTTGTTTTGCCAATAAGTTTTTTCCAACATGAGTTTCATTGTTTGAAAGTACAGAATTGTTGCTTCCTGTTCTCCAGGAGAAATTGTATGGGCTACATTCCTTTGTAACTCTTTGGAGTTGAAATCTCAGACTGGAGAACAGTCTGTCTCCCTTCATGCTGCAACAAAGTCAGTTGTTTGTTTTCTTAATTAACCTCCAGACTTTTAAATACATTTCCTTCATACATAACAAATTGAAGGTCAAAGAATTCATGAACTAGCAGAACTACCTCAAGAGACAGAGTAGAAATGTTTCTTTTACCCCGTTTTTGTCCACTGCACTATCTAACTGTGTTCAGAAAAGCTGCCAAGTAAAGCCTCTCTCAGAATTGTAAGTATGCCTCAAGAAGGATTCATGTTCAAGCAGACACTGAATTCACATGACAGAATAACAGCCCAGGACTAGGGGCAGATCCAGTCGGGGAGCAGTGACGTGATTAAATCACCCTTTCAGAACATGCCTAGAGAGCAGCAGCCAGGGACTTATTTAAGTCCCCAAAACAGGTAAGAATCCCCTATCCCTTCTCCTTTGTGCTCAGTGGCATATTCCTCTCCTCCCTTGCCTGCTGCTGCTGTGCTCCCCAGCTGACCCAGGAGCAGGGAGGGCTTCAGAGATGCTCCCGCACCACTGCATTTAGGCTGGTTGGGGGGAAACAGTCCAACTGGGACAACAGTGTCGGATGGGTCTCGTCTTCTGCAGCAGACATAGTTTCATAATTTCATAGTTAGGAGGGTCGGAAGGGACCTGAGCAGATCATTGAGTCCAACCCCCTGCCATGGCAGGAAAGAGTACTGGGTCAAACGACCCTAGCAAGGTGTTCATCCAGTGTCCTCTTAAACACCCCCAGGGTAGGAGCCTGCACCACTTCTCTTGGAAGCTGGTTCCAGACCCTAGCCGCCCTGACCGTGAAGTAGCACCTCCTGATATCCAACCTAAACCTACCCTCTGCCAGCCTGTGACCGTTATTCCTGGTCACTCCTGGCA
>NW_017728886.1:12083465-12091308 GCF_001723895.1 Crocodylus porosus
GTAGGTGTCGACACCACAGTCCCCCAGTTTCTTAATGAGAACGGGGTGAGAGACAGTGTCAAAGGCCTTCCGAAAGTCCAGGAAGACTATGTCCACTGCTACCCTGCATCTAAGGATTTGGTGACCTGGTTGTAGAAAGCCACCAGGTTGGTGTCAGTAGAGAGGATGAGTGGGGGAATGGGAGGTAGGGAAGTGCTGCTGAGCATGAAGGGGAAGGGAGGGTGGTAGTGGGGGTAGGGTAGAGGGTTCTTACCTTATTTAGGGACTTTAAAAAAGTCCCCAGCTACTGTTTCCACAGTGCGTTCTGCCCACCCAAGTGGGGTGGAGGCTGGGAGTCAGGAAATGAAGCCATCCCTACAGCGCTGGTCACTACTGTGAAACAGAACAGTGCCTGACGGCTGCCATGATGCTCCCTAGTGGCCCCCTTGATCCTGCCCTGCTTCTACTCTAGCCTTCCAGGGTCTCACATTTCCTACCATGCCCTGATGTTAAAAAGTAATGAGGGAGGCTGTCCTCGGAGGCTGGCGAGCCCAGGCTGCTCTCTGTCTCTGTCCTTCTCTTGGGCCCAACTTGGACCATCTGAGTTTAGGCTTCCAACTCTCTCCCTTTGGGTCACAGTCTCTTGGCCTTAGGGCTTTCAACCCCACTGGCCCAAATTGCCTTAAGGGCTAAATCCATAACCTCCTTCGGCCCCTATAGCCATGCTCGTGTCTCAAAGATGTTGCTCTGTCCCCAGTTTATAGGAATCACAGAAAGTAGGGTTGGATGGGACCTCAGGAGGTCACATCTAGTCCAACCCCCTGCTCAAAGCAGGACCATCCCCAACTAGATCATCCCAGCCAAAGCTTTGTGTAGCTGGTTTTTGAAAACCTCCAAGGATGGAGCTTCCACCACCGCTCTGAGTAACCTGCTCCAGTGTTTTACTATGCTCCTAGTGAGAAAATTATTCCTACTATCTAACCTAAACTTTCCTTGCTTCAGCTTGAGACTGTTGTTCCTTGTTCTGTCATTTGCTACCACTTAGTTCAGTCCTTTTGTGGAGGCCTCAGCCCTCTTGGCTTTAGTCCCCCTTTACATTGACTGCAGGCCACCAGCCCTGGTCCACTGATTCAGGCCCAGCTCTCTCAGCCTCAGCCCTCTCTGTATCTCTGGGCCCCTTGATCCTATCTTGTGCCTCAGCTCAAGGCCAGGCTACTCTCAGTTTATCTCATCCCCCTCAGTGTCCCAGACCCAGGGCGAGGCTTCTCTCTGCTGGGTGCCATAGCAGCACCCCTGGTCTCCAACCTACCCCTATCAGACACATCCGGTCCTCCAGTATAAAGTAGAATAAAAAATACAAGCAGCTGTTTCAAACTCAAAGTCTGTCCCTCCAGGTCATTATATTACTGCCCAGCCACCTCCCCATGCTCTGGCTCGCAGTGCTGGGTGTACCTGGCTTGCCTGCAGTTCCCACTCACAAGCCTGAGCTGGCAGGAGCTCCTCTCCCTCCCAAATTGAGGCTGCTCTGCCTCTCTCCCTCAGGGGCTCCGACTTACATCCCTGTCTCCTCCCCTTCTGGTTAGGTGCCCCATGACCGGCCACAGATGTGCCCCCTCAACCTCCAGGGCAGCTTACTGCCAATGCCCTTTCTGCCTAACCAGTGCTCTGCCCTACTCTCTTCTGCCCTATTCTACTGTGCCCCACAATAAGCATTTGCAGTGTATGGGTCCCTGACTGTCTGCTCCCCTGTGGTCAGCCCATAGCCTACTGTTTTCCCCTAGCTGAGGGCATCCCTGCTGCTGCTTTGGTCTTCAACTAACAGGAATCCCTGGCTTCCAGTTACATAATCCCACATCTCCTGTTTAAAAATCCTGGATTCACCTGCAGGGACTACTATACAGTTTCTCTTCACCATCTGTGGGGCACCGCTATTCTATTTTCAAATTCTAGTTTTAAATTCATATAGCTTTTGTCTGCCCCTGTGTTTCATAGTTTTAGTGATCACTTTTATGGTCTACCATATTACTGGGTTTCATTAGATCTTTCCTGAGCTGGGGGCTAATGCTTTTCATCTGGAGAGCAGCAGTTTTCTTTACGTGTGCCTCCATTTTCATTTTTCATTGCGCAACAGACCAACTGGGCCCAATTACACTGGTTCGACCTCACTGACTTTCTTTTTTTTTGAAGATCAAAAGAAAGTCCAACCTGGGGAGAGACATTAGCTCTTTGATGTCACTTACACTGAAAAGAATCTGAAACTCTGAGTTGTTGCATTTGAGATGTGAAGTATTCATAAGTAGACACTTTATATTTGCTATTTTATTTCTAATCATATTTGTAATGTCACAGCTCGTGGAAATGCTTCACAGGTAAATAGTGCTTATTTTTTCTGTAAATGTATTTCCTGCTCCTTACAGCCAGTTTTTGCCAATTTACAATCCCATAATTAAATTATTCTTTGTCCACTCATGGCAGTCTTCTTTTACAGCAGTTCTCTATACCTTTTTGTGGAGCTGAAGTGTGCTTATGGCCACAGTCAGTAACAGGTATGGGTGATTGTTGGTGTGGTGTAAGTTACTTAATGTTACCTTGGATAAATGCTTTTTATTTCTACAATTAATTTCTTGTGGCACATAATCTGGATCTTAATTTAGGATGTGCCTGTACCATAAATAAATGTAGGTGGGTGGGAAATGGACGGAGCTTTTGCGGGCTCTTTTGCCTCTGCATTAGCACAAAGAGAGAGAGTGCCCACAGCCAGAGTCCCTGCTGCAGAATGCTGCTGAAGCCCCACATGTCTGCAGATCTGATCCAGTGCTTCCATGGCTTGGATCTGATGTACAGGCTGTAGGTTGCTAACCTCTACCTTATCGTTCTTAGGTTAGGCTTTCCATGGTGAAGTGACTGCTTTTTTTCCAAAAAGCTTTGTAGCCAGTGATGCCTGTAGGTCAGATATCACTCTGGGCAATAGCTGAACTAAGGACAGGTGACCAGGACTTTGCATCTGGCTTTGTAAGGCTTCATAGCTGCTCATACACCAATTAAGAGCCTGACTCTTCACTTACTGAATGCAATGGCAAAAGATCAGGCTGTAATTAAGGGCTCTTTTGGAAATGTCCTGCTATCTTTCCTGTGCTTGGGGAAGTATAAATAGGGACATAATTCACCAGGGTCATGTGCAGAACACAGGCCTGGACATCCATTTTATGGGCAGAGCACAGCACCCCCTCCCACCATGAAACACACCTCTAATTGGTCGAGGGGCCTTGGTAACCCTGCCCCTCACTGATGATTGACTGCCAGGGCTGCCTGTCATGTGACCTCATCCCTCACTATTGATTGGCTGCAATGGCTGTCTGTCATGTAGCCCAGCCCTTCACTGCCGATTTCCCACAAATTCAGTAGGTCCCTAACTATAAATTATCTTCTTAAAGTTGACTCCTATGGTGTACCCCTCCACTGGACGCATGCTACACAGTTACAAGTGATTTCCCTTATACTTACAACCCTCACTTAGTGCTCTTAATTGGTTCCTGAAAAAATGAGCCTTAAGGAAAACAAGTGTTAAGCGAAACCAAAAGTATTTGAGGACCCAAGATGGTGACCAAAATTGTTTTTAATGACCCAACATGGTGACCGCATGCATTATAGTGAAACCTGCTGAGCGCTAAGTGAAATCAGGTATCGATTTCAAATGAGCATTATAGCGAAATAGCGCTAAGTGAAACAGCGTTAAGCGGGGGTTCCCTGTAAAGGAACTTTTGTAAACTTAACAAAAAAGTCATACCTCCAACATGACCAAGCAACTGAAACAAACATTTCATCAAAGGAAATAAATCTATTTGCAAATTTACAGCCATGTGTGTCACACCGAAGTTAATGAGCAATGCGTACACGCAGGTGAGAAAGAGGCTGATTTTGCTGGTATTCCATAGCCCTATCAGAGCAGTATTGGCTCCTGGTTGCTCTTTGAAAGCACTGAGAAATAAGGGTACAATTAAATGTTCCTTTCTAACCACTGGACAAGAACGAGAAGAATAACTCTTTAATCCAAGCCATTTCCTCTTTCTAAAAGGAAATAAAACTGACTAGGGTATCCCCGTTTTTACCCATTTTACACAAATTTAGCATTAAAGTTTCTGTTTTTATAATCCCCATAGATCTTCTGTCAGAATGAAATATAGATCTATTTCTTTTCTTTTTGATCTTAACATTTGTAAGTAATAAATAATTGATTGCCAAAGGAATTCTGGGACTATATTCAGCCTTAAATTGAGCACTAAACTATTTGCAAATGTACTTAGGCAGCAGCCCAAAAGATACATCAAAAGAGTGTCAATTGGATATTGGGAAGTGAAGTGTCACCGTATGTTAGAATTAAGAAGCATAAAATATCTGTAGAGAGATAAGAACTGTCAGATCTACTACCAGTAAAAACAAGAAAAGGCATGTTTTTATAGAAGGATATCAGCTTTTGTTCAAGCAAGACCATGCATTCAACTTCATGATGACACTCCAGATTGCATTAAGTTAATCAATTGTTTTGTTTGTGATTAAGTAACTGTTTTGTTTGACAACCAGGGACCAAATTCTACAGTGGATTTAAAAAACTAATAGAGGGTTGGTCAATCCAGTTATGGTCCATAGAACAAGTCTAGTTATTGGGTAGGGGGATGGAATCATGTCTAGATTGCTGTTACAGCAGTGCAGTCAAGGCAAAGCTGAAATAACTTTAAACTAGCTAACTAAGATACTGGTCTTGCCATATGTGGGCTGCAAAATCCACCCAAGAGGCCAGGTAAATAAGCCTGCACCATGTTGCATTCTGGTGGGCTGGGCTGCTACCAGTATTCAATCTAGGTAGATTGAAGCCACACTGCTCTGCTGTCACTACCGTGACTGCGGCTTAGATCTATCCCCAGTCTCCCATCCAATAGCTGGACTTGTTCTGTGGACCAGAACTGGAGCTGACATAGGTACGTGCAATTCTTCTTGCAGAGTCAAGGCTCAAAGCAATTTCTTTCCGGTCTACAGCAGCTGCTAAATTAGATACAAGTGGCTTAGCCAGTGGGGTCTCTGTTAGGTTTGTTTCAGTGAAATCTCTATAGGCCAAATGTATCGAGGAGCCAATGCTGGGACTACTGCCACTGCTGGCCTGCTAAGCAACCCTTGCAAAGCCAGGAGGCCAGGGCACTTAAGGGAGCCCACCCCTGCCTCAGCCCTGAAATGATCTGTAGGCAAGGCAAAGGCCCCCATGGGGACACTTGCATGCCTGTACACAAATGCTAGGAGCTTGGGGAATAAACAGGAGGAACTTGTCCTTGTGCTTAACACAAATAATTACAATGTCACAGGGATAACAGAGACCTGGTGGGACTCCACCCATGACTGGGCCACAGGTAGAGATGGCTATATCCTGTACAGGAGAGATCAAGTAGACAAAAGGGGCAGGGGGTGGGGGTAGGTCTCTGTGTCAAGAAAAGCTACACATTCCTGCAAGCTGACATTGGCACCCAGGGTGGATGACTGGGTTAACCCTCTGGGTTAAAATCTATGGGGAACACAGCACAGGGGACACAATGGTGGGAGTCTATTACAGACCTCCCACCCAAAGTCAAGAGCTTGACCAGGAGTTTGCCAGGGAACTGACTGAAGCTGCACGCTCCCAGTGCATGGTTGTCATGGAAGACTTCAACTACCAGACATCTCGCGGGAAGAGCGCTCGGCCAAATTCAAACAGTCGCAAAGCTTTCACTCATGAGTGGATGAGCTCTATCTGATGCAAGAAGCTTACAGGCTGATGCGAGGTAAAGTGTTGCTTGACCTGGCAATGGGGGACGACCTAATCAGTGACCTAACAATTGAAGGGAAGCTGGGTGACAGTGACCATGAGCTGATCACCTTCACCATCTACTGTAAAGCTGGCAAGTCAGTCAGCAATACAGAAGTCCTCGACTTCCGGAAAGCTGACTGACAAGCTCAGGAGGCTTGTCAGTCAGGCCCTAAAGGACCACAACCCAAAGGGGAGGGGAGTTCTGGATGAGTGGTTGCTCCTCAAGGGAGCGATCCTGGATGCACAAGTAAAGTCTATCCTGTCTCAGAGGAAAGGCAGCAAGAGGGCACAGCAACCCGCTTGGCTCTGCAGGGAACTAGCATACCTCCTGCGTCTAAAAAGAAAGACCTACAAAGGATGGAGGACTGGATCCACCTCCAAAGAGGACTATTCTGCACTGGTCCAGACCTTCAGGG
Organism: Crocodylus porosus; assembly: GCF_001723895.1. Classification (NCBI taxonomy): domain Eukaryota; kingdom Metazoa; phylum Chordata; order Crocodylia; family Crocodylidae; genus Crocodylus; species Crocodylus porosus. The sequence goes on from NW_017728886.1 coordinate 12,089,694, forward strand.
AGTGAACCAGGAAAGCCAAGGCTTTGACTGAACTCCAACTAGCTACAAGTATCTGTGAGATCAAAATCTTAAAGTTTATGCTGCCAATGCAGAGAGAGTTGAAGCTGGCATGTGCAGAAGAGCTCCTGAATGGAAATTTCCACAGTGTGCCCAGCACGTGTCCCCTGGGCGACCTCAGGAGTTGTCAATCAGCAACGACCTACTTTCCAGCCCTGTGCAAGCTCAGTTACTTCACCAGGCTTGTTCTGAGGCATGCCTGGTTAGTAACTGCGTGAGGTAATCACTCTGGAACCTTCTTACAACTAAGTGCCCTGATTGGCCAAGGGGTAGCTTTAAAAGACCTGTGAGCCCCCACCTGGGGGGTGGGTTGTTTGGAGTGGGTGGGTTGTGTGGGCGTTCGGAGTGTGTGGGTTTTTGGTTTGGAGTTAGGGGTGTAGTGGTTGGTGTGAGAGTTAGGAGAGACCGTGCTCTGTCTGGAAGCAGAGGCTGCCTAAGGCAGGGACTGTGAGGCAGAAGGAGAGTTTGGGATTCGATCCCCTGGTTCTCTTCATACTTCATACAGCAACTTACCTCCTCGCTTCGTTTTCCTCATATCGGTTCTTTGGGTTACTGAACTATTTTGGCTTCGACTTCGACTTTGATCTTGGATCGTCCTCACTGCTTCGACTCCGGCTTCGTCTTCCACTTACCTAGCTTCCGACCTCGGATGCCATCTCCGACCATCCGTTTGTCCTGTTGGACTGGCGTCACGACTCCGTTCTTCATTTCAACGCGTTACAGTTCTGTTTGTTTGTCGTTCCTTACATGAGCTGTTGACCAGCCCTGGGACTTAAGGAGTGGGCAGCCACCCCATCCCTCACGGGATAGAACGCAAGGGCTCACTCCAGAACCCCGTGGGCCAACAGACCCCTCTGTTGTACTTGTGTTTTACTGTAACTGAAGAAGCAGCTTTGCCTATGCCTAAAGCGTAAGTTCAATAAATCCAACTTGTTATTGAAACCATACGCTTCCGTGCCACTCAGACTCCGCCGCCGTAAATCCCACCTGTTCACGTTCCAATCCGCCACCACCTGGCCGCCAACCATGACACTGGGGCTTGGTTCATCCCCCAGGACAGTATCAAGGAGAATAAAAAGTCCTTTTTTAGATATGTGGGGAGCCAAAGGAAAAGCAAGGGTAACATTGGACCCCTGCTAAACCAGATGGGACAACTGACAAGTGATGCCCAGGAAAAAGCCAACTTACTAAATGGGTACTTGGCATCAGTCTTTCACCAGTCCCAAGGGACACCATTGCCCATTACAGGATGGGAATGCCTGGGTGAGGGACATTCTTTACTCTGCATCAACCTTGTGAAGGAACAGCTTGAGAGGCTGGACACCTTCAAGTCAACCAGCCCTGACAGTTTACACCCCAGAGTACTCAAGGAGCTGGCCAGCATCATAGGTCAACCCCTGGCACAGATCTTCGAGAGCTCCTGGTGCTCTGGTGAAGTGGCCAATGATTGGAAGAAAGGGAGGAAAGAGGATCCCGGAAACTACAGGCCCATCAGCCTGACTTCTATCCTGGGGAAGGTCTTGGAAAAGATTATCAAAGAGACCATTCTTAACAGACT
>NW_017728886.1:12092026-12104519 GCF_001723895.1 Crocodylus porosus
TCCCAAGATGTCATTCTCCCCTTGTACTCGGCCTTGGTGAGGCTGCAGCTGGAGTACTGCATCCAGTTTTGGGCTCCACAATTCAAAAAGGAAAAGGAAGAAGCTTGAGAGAGTCCAGAGGAGAGCCATGCACATGATCAGAAGTCAGGAAGACAGACCTTATGATGTGAGAGCTATGGGACTCTTCAGCCTGGAAAAGAGCAGGCTCAGGGGTGATCTGGTGGCTGCCTACAAGTTCATAAGGGTTGTTCATCAGGATCTGGGGGAACGTCTTTTTCACTAGAGTGCCCAAAGGGATGACAAAGTCAAATGGTCACAAACTCCTCCATGACCGTTTTAGGCTGGACATAAGGAAGAATTTCTTTACCGTCTAAGCCCCCAAGGCCTGGGATAGACTGGCGCTGGAGGTGGTTCAAGCACCTACTTTGAGAAATTTGGATGTTTATCTTGCTGGGATCCTATGACTCCTGCTGACTTCCTGCCCCTGGGGCAAGGGGCTGGACTCAGTAATCTTCTGAGGTCCCTTCCAGCCCTAACATCTATGAAAGCTATATTCTTGGTGCACGACCAGAGATGTGGGGCAAGGATGATTGCATACCATCTTTTTACTTCTTTGATTCTGTAGCCTTGAGGGAAGAAGCCAGCCCAGGTCACAATAATCTCAGAGGTCTTCTAATTTATGGCCACCTGCTGTATTCTTCATGAAATAGTTGTACCTGCTGGGGGTTACAGAGAACATCATGCTATGACCACATTTCTCTTTATCTGGTATACCCCTGGTTCTTCCCCTATAGCAGGGGTGCTCAGTCCTCAGACCATAGGCCAGATGTTGCCTATGGTGCTGTTTCATTCGGCTTGCTGGCTCCCCAAAGGTCCAAGCATTTGTTGGCAGGGAAGCGGTGTCAGCTTTAATTGCCATGCTTATGCTGTCAAATTTTGGGACCACAGAGAGCCTAGCAGGTGGATAGTGCGGCTTTGTGCGCCAACCCATGGGGGATCTGGCCCATGGACTGACCCTGCATCACTCATCCAGACTGTGCGGCCAGAATGTTGAGCAGGAGAGGGGTAGGAGATAATGGAGTAGAGTGGAACTGGTCAGGGATTGAGAATGCAAGGTGGGTGATACTCAGACTATTTATGGGAAGGGGTAGTTTTGATTTCTTTCTCAGTTTGAAAAAAAATTGGGAAAAAACTATGTAAGGAATTGTTGCAAAATCATGTATCATCCTTTTCAATATGAGACCATCTAGTTTGTAAATGAATTTTGTGGAGAAATTAACATTAATTGCAATAAAAATATTTAAATTGCTATGGTCAATGACATGGCATGATATGAAACAACTAAGTGAATATGAAAATAGAATGACATGAATCATTTTAAAATGTCAAAAAAGATATTTTTAATGACCAAATCTTTTTTTTTCAAATTGTTAGTTTATGAAATTTCTAAGATTTTGACTTTCAATTCAGAATAGGGACATTGTTCAAGATCTTGACAACTTTTCTTGAGGGAGAAAACTTTTCTATTCAACCCTGGTGCAGATTGGAACAGGAATCCGAGTATTGTGGTAGGTTAGTGCAGCATAAAACTACCTTCTCAGGGCTCATAAACTGTTTCCCTTTTTGCATCCAGTAATATAAAAACTCATTTTGGCAAGCTTTCTGAGACAGTAAGACAGCACCATCAGCAAATTGTCAGGGCAGAAGCACAGACATGTCTTCCCTTGAACTGCTTAACCTGCTTCGTGCCGAACATTGCCAGATAAAGTACCTGATCTTCTATATCTGAGTCTTTATTTCACTGCAAGGCCTCAGCTATAGCAATGAGCAGCTTGCTGTGTTTGGGGCATCACCAAAGGCTTGAGTATAGTCACATCATACTTAATGGGCTTGCTTGGCCTGCCCTTGCCTGATGGTGACAACTCACCCAAAGTCAAGGATACCAGGGGATGAACAAGAATGGTTTGTCCTGGGAACATCTTCAGATGATGGACCATTTATTTTGGATGCAGGAGGCAAGTGTGTGTAATGTACCTCGATGAAGCATGTGGTGTGGAAAAACTCTACTATGTACAGGAACTCGTATAAAAATATTTATAGTAGTTAAGAGTTTCAATATTGCTCTTGCAAGGGTTTGGGGCCTAGCCTATTTGCTGTTCTGTCACACCAGAAAGTTCTTTGTGGTACCACAAAGAAACACACCGGGATCAGCTTGATTTTAAGCAGGTCACCAACTGTCTTCAAAGGAGTTTTAGAACCAGAGAAGGAAGCTTAAGGATGAGATGCTAACAGTTTTCATAGATTCATAGTTTTATAGTTGTTAGGAGCTGGAAGGGACCTTACAGATCATCGTCCCACCATGGTAAACTTCTGTCTATTATGTATCTGAATCTCAACATTTTTTTTCTCTCATTCTCTTGGAAGCTTGTATGGGAGAAGCTGAACTGTCTGATTTCACATGGTGTAATCTAAGTGACTTACCAATAACTTGGATAATACTGTTGATTAAAAAAATTCACTTATGTCTATGTGCATCAGCTTTTGTGATGATACACTTGCAACCTGCCATGACAGCCCTCCATCATCTAATTATATGCCTCTGTTTTTTTTATGCTGGGTTTGCATGCTACACGCAGCATGTGGGAGGTTTTTGAGGCAGGTGGCTTTTATGGGCTCCCCTCTTCATAAGCACTTATTTTCCTTCATTCCTGTAGCAGGCTGCACTTCCCTACTGGCATGTTGGATACTCAGTGGCAGCTGTGGCTTGTCCCAGAAAACCCTACCCATACAGTTATTGTAACACTGCCTTTACAGTGACAACCGGGGTGGCCACAGTAAAAGAGAAAGATTTCTTTGATTTTTTTTCCCCCCTGCCTAAATTATCAGATGCCTTCCTGGGAAACAACAGGTGAAAAATGCTTATATTAGTCGTGGATGAGATTACAGACTCTCTGGCTGTTGCATCCCAGCCACGTGGAGACTGGGTCAGCACCTGACCCACACGTGGCAGGGCCGCTGCCTGTCAGCCACATGGGATCTGGACCCACCCATAGCATCCCCGCTGAGTGGGGAAGGCTCTCCTGGCCACGTGGGGATTGGGACCAGCCCTCGTGCCCCCTACCAGTCCCTGGAGCTCCCTCTGGCTGCTGCAAGGGGGCAGAGTAGGGCAGGAACAGCCCTGGACTAGGCAACTCCTGTCAGGCTCGGTTTGCTTGTGAAGGGGACACACATATAGAAGTGTAGACATACCTCCCAGAGCGCTTTAATAACCCTGAATTTTCTGTAGTCTTGAGGGAGGAAGCCTGAAGAATTTTCTGTGAAGAAAACTCAGGCGCATTAATTGCATTTGTAGATGCATGCCAGTGTGTTACAAAAGTAGGCATGTCACCCTTGTTTTTTGGAACTTGATTAAGGTGGAATAGGATCACAGTTAGGTACGCAAGTCCATTTAGGCACTTGATGGGTAGTATAGGGTCAGGCTTTTTAAAGTATTGGTTGGTACCATTAACATGGACTAGTTTCCCACCAGGATGAGTGAGCAGCCAAGCTTGGGAAGAATTGAGTTTGATTTCTGCATTTCAGTTCAGTTTCTTTTGCAAATAAAATCAGGCTCCTTGCAAGGGGGGGCTAAGTTTTGAACCATTCCAGCTTGTGTGATTAGTGTCAGAAGCCAGGAGTAGAAGCTGCCTGCTTAAAACTGTTAACGATGGAACCCTTTGCCTTTCAAGGTACCACATGAATTGTGGATTGAAGCTGGTTTAAGAAGAAACTATTCCACCATCAATGTCTGTGCGCCAAGCAAGCAAGAATAAAAGTTGCTAGCTAGTATGTGCTGAGTTCAAGTGAAGGTGTGAGTTTTAATCTGTGGAGCTCCATGTGATTTGGAACTCAACTACTTCCAGGCAAATCAGTAGCCAAATTACGTCAAACCTATGGTCTATTTAGTACAGTAATCTTTCTTACAGTGGCTATCCCTAGATGCTTCATAGGAAGACTCTGTAGTGGGCTATTATAGAATGACCTGGGTGCAGAGGAATTTTTTCCTTATCCCCTATCAGTTCGTGGTTGGTCCAGAAAAATGAGAGTTTATATCCTTTGTACAATCCTGTCTGATGTAGGTGTAGGTATTCTCATTACCCATATAGAAAAGTCTTTCTTTTTTGACTCCACTAAGCTCTTAGCCCCCAGGATATTTAGGGGAGATAGGTAACATTTTTGAAAGTGAAAGTTGACATGAAAGTTAATGGAACTTAGGTTCCTAGGTGAACTAAGTGCTTCTGAAAATGAGACATATGCTTGTAAGTCATATAGACACAATTTGAAAATGTTACCTTATGCACTACTAAAGAAATACAATAAAGAACAAGTCTTTCATGATGTCTTTCTTAATCCAGGAGGAGGATCATCAACAAGTATGGATGTGGAGAGGAAAATTGTCTTTGTCTATCTTTGGAAACAAGGTACTTCGAGTAGATGTGATACCTTTTATTAGTCCAGCTCAATAGTTGGCAAGCTTTTGGGTGCAGTCACCCTTCTTCCGGCATGGGGATTCTCTGCTGTTCTGAGACTCTAAGAAGTGGAAGAAACTAAAAGTGTGGCGGGGTGTCAGTGAAAATGTGAATGTGTAGAATTAGAAAGGCAAAAGGTGAGGCAGAGAGGTGAAGCAGAGGGGGAAGGATAGGGGGAAGAGAGCAGAGAAAAAAAGGCTGACGGGAGGTAGTGCAGTGATAGAGTACAAGATAGAAAAGAAGCTGTCAGGCAGGTACGTGCTGAATCAGATGTCAGGCAGGTTGCAATATGTCATAAAACCAATGTCTATATTGAGTCCATGATTTTTTGTATCCAGTAGATTTATGAAGTGAAGTTCGAAGGCTTGTCCACAGAAGGTGTTTTGTAAGTTCCCTTTGAGGATTAGAACTGAGAGATCGGAGAGGGAGTGATTGTCCTGTGAGAAGTGTGCACAGGTGATCCTCAAACAATGACAATTTACAACTGTCAGTCTAAGGTCCTGAATTATACTATCAATCCATGATAGCCAAAGTTTTTCATATGTGGAGACATTTTATGATGCACACCCTTGTAGATATTTCCTTTTCCTGACTTCTCATGCTAAGTTCATACCTTACCTGCAGGAATAAGAGTACCTGCTGAGTGGGAAAAGTAACACTGGGACTGTATTAATGAGTTAAGATAAAAACTTGCTTTATTGCAAAGGGTGCAGCTGCTGGGTTGTATCTGCTCACTCATTTGTCCTTGTTACCTCCCTTTCCTAGCTGTAGGGTTTATTATTTATATGTATTAATATAAATATCTGCCTTATTCTCTACAGCCTCTGTCACTCTTCCTGTTTACCGTCTTGGCAGTTTAGTATTATCTATTGATGTGGTCACAGATGAGTTTGCACCAAAGAAACACTATACAAAACAGCAAGCACCTATACAGGGGTAAATAAGTGGTTTCTAGTTAAGTAGTCAAAAAAGTCTATGAAAAAAAAATTCTGGACTGGTCTACCTAGTAAGTGTCTTTGAAGACAAGCAGATATTTCACCATTTTTCATGACAATGTTGCCGTTGGAAGTGTGACTGTAGCACAGATGGGTATACTTGAGTTTTCTTTAATTTAGCTAGCTTGGGCAACAAATGCAGTAAAGAACAGGCAGTAAGGGATCAGCATGCACTGGACCTATACATAAATACTCAGAGTCTCAAATGGGCTTTTAAAACCCATGCAAATGCTGAGCTTAGCTATCTTAGCTGAGCTAGTTAAACTAAAGTTAGCTTGGATATCATAGAATCCTAGAAGTCGGGTCAGAAGGGACCCTGTAGATCTTCAAGTCCGACCCCCTGCCTGGGCAAGAGAAAAACTGGGCTCAAATGAGTCCAGCTGGGTAGGCATCAAGCCTCCTCTTAAAGATCCCCAGGGTAGGAGCCAGCACCACTTCCCTTGGAAGCTGGTTCCAGATCCTAGCTGCCCTGACAGTGAAGTAGTTCTTACGGATGTCTAGTCTAACCCTACTCTCCAACAACTTGTGGCCATTATTCCTTGTTATGCCAGGGGATGCTAGGGGAAACAAGGTCTCTCCCAAACCCTTCTGGTCCCCCTAGTGAGTTTATAGACGGTTACCAGGTCCCCCCTCAGCCTTCTCTTGTGAAGGCTGACCAGGTTCAGGTCCCGCAGTCGCTCATTGTAGGGTCTGCCCTATTGTCCCCGGATCATGTGGGTGGCCTCCTCTGGACCCTCTCCATGTTGTCCACATCCCTCCTGGATGCAGTACTCCAGCTGTGGCCTGACCAGGGTTGTGTAGAGGGGGAGGATCACCTCCTTGGCCCTACTTGAGATGCCTACATGTGCAACAGTTGCATCTCCCAGCTGCAGCACATACAAACCTTTAATGGAGGTTTTGTTTTTTGTTTTACCTGGAGGTGCTCCTCAAGCCACTAGTGATCCATAGCTTTGAGAACTATTGCTATAATGAAAACAATGACATGGACCTATATAATACATTTACCTTAGAGTAAATTGATGTTCCTCTGTAATAAAAAATGAAGCAGACACATGACAGACAGTCTTCCTATAGTGTAAGTTGCTCCTTTTGGGGGTAAATTTACCCCCAGAAAAAACTGCAGTTACTTTATCTCAGGATGACTAATTATGAACTAAGTGTCACATGTCTACTCCCTTAATCAGTTTCAACCCTGGTGTAGTCATTTGTTCAGTTTAAACTGGTTTCTCCAATCCAAACGGGTGAGGACCTGTCATGACAACTACTGCAAGCAGGTAGTCTAGAAAAGTTAGTTGTACATCTGCTTCTTACTTTGGAGTGAATGTGTTACAGAATAAAATCTATGATAAAATATTTCATGTCATGTATCCTTATCCCAAGGGTTATGAAAAATAAAGCTTCTTTCCTTATTAACAGTAGAAGTAACAGCATCTTTCATCCATTTGCATGAAAACATGTTGCAGTTATTAATTAAATTATCTCACCTGTGGGAAAAAAACCCATTGTTTTTATGGTAGTTGATATCTGTGTAAGACAAGAAGGAAAGCGGCAACTAGAAGCAGGGAGACAATAGACCGGGGATGCTCAATCTCTGGCCATGGGCTGTATCTCACTTGTGGTGCTGTGGCATCTGGTTCACAGGGCTCCACAATAGGTCAGGAAATTTGGTGGCAGTGGAGCAGTGGCAATTAATACCACCACCCCTTTTGCACTGCCAAATTCCCAAGCCCCACAACTGAATTGGAGCTGGGCCGTGCCCCATTCCCTCGGTGTGACTGGGTTGGGGCTGGCCACCCCCTCTTCTCCCTGCAGGGCCAGGTCAGAACTGGGTCATGAATGCTTCCCCTTGTGCAGCTGGATTAGGGCTGGGTCATGCCCCTCCCTGCAGTGAGGCTGGGTTGTGGCCAAGCCAAATCCCCTTCCCATGTACAGCTGGACTGGGGCTGGGCTGCCCTCATTCCCTTCCTTATGGCTGGCTGTGGCCCTTTCTGGAAGCTGAATCAGGACCGTTGGCTGGATCTGGCTCGTAGATGAACCAGGCACCAGCCATCTGGCCTGCCGAGCGAAAAGGCTGAGCACCACTGCATTAAGCAATGGAAATAAGGGTTTGGCTGAGCAGCAAGAAGCAGCAACCCAAACATGGGACCTGAACAGCTGTAATTTTTTAGCAAAATTAACTTTTTGACCAATGTTGCTGATGAGAAATGCTCCATGTTAAGTGGGCTTGGTTTAGGAAAATGGGTTTCATTCAGTGTAACTGACTGATTTCCTGAGCTGCCAGCATCCATTACAAGTGAAGATTTGTATGAGTCCCAGTTACCTGAGAACCACTGAAGTTTACATGGTTATTTCTGTTGGAACTGATGAGATGTTGATCAGTGAATATGTGTTAACATATCAACCCCTTAGCCAAGGTTTCTCCAGTAAGTGATACTGGAGTTAGATGTTGTATTTTTCCACTGAGAATCAAAGTAATACTAGCAATAATCACAGTGAACTGGTCAAATTATGAGAGGATCTGAATGTCTTGTTGGAGTCAGTGAGTGAAACGCTGAAGTTTTGAATCACTTTTTATTATGTGCATACTCTCAAGTACATTTAAACTTAAGACTGAAATCAAATCTTCTCATGGATTTTCCTGTGGGAAGATGTGCTGGAGGAGGAAACTGCTTCTATCGTGGGAATTTCTAGTTAAGGCCTGACCTCACACAGAAGATTTTGGCCCAAGCCCCCCAACCCTAATCTCCACTGAGGACTTGGGTTTCCACATGGAAGCTCTATGCACCATTTTGCTCCATCTGGCAAAACTGAAGCCATTTTTCAAGGGCTTTGCCAAAGGCTGGAGGTCTTTGGTGTACCTTCTTTTGAAAGGGTCTGCTGTGCAACACAGAGCCATAGAAAGGTTACTACTAGGGCTGTGCAAAGCTTCAGGTGTGGCTTTGATTTGGAGAAGATTTGGCCCAATTCAGTGGACAAATATCTGAATCTGAATTGAATCAGGGACCAGTTAAAAGGTCTGAATTGATTTGAAGTTCTCCAAACTGATTTGGAAAAGATCTGGAGAACTTAGATGATTCGGACAGTCCCTGTCCACTGCAGCAGGGAGCTGGAGCTGGACTCGGAGTTGATAAATGGGGCCAGGGAAGGGGGGGCTGGAGGAGGGGGCCATGAGGGGATGCCTGCCAGCCCCCCCCCATGGCTGCCCCACTTGGCCCCAGCTTTTGGTCCTTTAAAAAAAAGCCCCCACTCACCAGGTGCTGCTTGGGGGAGGGGGGGGGGGAGAGGGAGGGATCCCTGCTGCCCCCACTGCCCACACCAAAAATTGTTTGCTGTATGTTTTAATGAATCAAGCTGTCATAGCCAGTATCAGATTAAGACTTTAGCTTTATTGGAGAAAAAAAATGTTCATTGTGATCCTTAAAAGGTAAGCTATGCAAGAGTATGATCAATTTATTTGAATCAATAAAAGAGTATAATCAATTTATTTGACTTCCCAAAGATTTAGTTAAATCTTATGTGATCTCGTTCCAGGGGGACTCTTACATATTGTTTTACTTTACAGTCATGTATTTTTCACCTTCTTGTATAATGCTCTCGTATTGACTTCACTGGAGTTGTTTCACTTTAGTATAGATTTGGCACATTGTTTTATCCTTTGTGTAACCATTGAAGAGCTGAATCTCAATAGTCCACATTGTTTCTTTAACAAAAGCAGGGCACTCATATTCAGAACTTACCTTAGCACATTATTTTCAAAACAATTAAAGTATATGCAAGGCCACATGCGTTCTGTGGCAAAATGGGCCTTCATTCATCAGCATATCCCTGGTGAATGTTTTACAATAATCTGAGATAAACTAAAAATAGAGGTATTTAAGAGATTAAATCTGCAACCAAATATTACAATCAATAGCCTGTGTTTTAATATTTACTCCCATTTAGTTTATGCTGCTTGCAATTTGTTCATTATCTGTAAACGTTTGTCTTGGTGATGCAGCAATATATTGCAGATGTTGGTAAGGGAAGAATAAGGATGAACAGAGCAATTCAGACTTCCCTTAGAGTTATTGTTTGGGCCACTTACAGATTCAAAAAGACAATACTGTTTTTCAAGGTTTTCTTACACTTGCTTTCAAGGCTTTCTTCAGAAATAATAATAAAAACACCCTTTTCGAAAAGATTAAATTCCAAAGCATCCTTCTGCTGTAGTTTAATTTTTTGGCAAAATCATAAACTGCATTGGGCATTGAGCTGGGTTCACGAAACTGCTTGCTCCATTTTTTTATTTCTGTACAGTAGTAATATTCGATGCATTCGGAAGTCATATTATATAGCTGTTAAAATGTTCTGTGATCCACTGGTGCCCAGCTAAGAAATGGAAAGGGAATAGGAGGGATATTCATAGCTCTCCACTGGGCTGGCCAAGGTTACCTGAGAAAACTGCCTCTGTGTGATCATGAATGTCTGTGACAGCTATCTTCAGCCTGAACAATGGTGCTGTCAATCACAAATGTGAAACTCATGAGCACAGGTGTCAGAGCTTCCTCAGCAGATGGTTTTTAACTATGGAACTGACTCCTGGATCATATTAGATTGACTTCAGGTCCTCTGGTGTTCAAGGCAAAATGCAAATAAGCAGATCTATGTTTTGTGTAAGCGAAGGAAGTGTGTCTACAACCACTGACACTTGCCAGGATTTGCCCCAAAATGTATTTGACTTTTTCAAATCAAAAAAGAAACAGCCACTGTCTGTTTATGAATAGGGAATGAGAGCAACTTAAGATACAAAATGCTTATACATCACGCTCCCCCCCATTTTTTTAAATTGTAAAGCATTCAGCTGCCATGGTGATGAGTAAGGTATAAATAGAAAATAGATTAATTCAAACTTCTCAAACACATTGCTGGAGTCTAAATTAACAGTATCCACTCAGGGAAAAGAAGCAGGGAGTCATTGTGGACAACTTAAGGAAAACTTCTGCTAAATGTACAGAGGCAGTCAAAAAAGGAAACAAAATGTAGAATGTATCAAAATGGGATGCAGAATGGGCATCGGAAATTAGTAGACGCATGGAAAGACTGCCATATAAAGAGAATCTAAAGTTCTTTCCAGCAAGAACTGCCTTGCCAATAAGGGGTTATCTGTGCCTAATACCATAGAGACTCAAACTCCTGAAGCATAAAAAGGGACATGATAATGGCATGTAAAATAATAAGAGGGATACGATAGAACAAGGTGGGTCCTCCTTTTCACCATATCTCATGACATGAGGCTATGCAGTGTAATCAGAAAGCAACACACTTAAAATTGATAAAGGGTAGTACTTGTTATAGAGTTACACGCTGTAGAGAAGTCCTGCCTTGCTTGCCCATCAGTGGGAGATCTGTTGTGAAGCTTTTATCTGACTGCTAAACTCAGTACAAGTGGTGGAGCACCAAAGCAGATGAACAGCGTGCTGATATGCATGATATGGCAGGTCTATATGGGGCTTAAGTCTGTGTGCATGGCCCTGCTTGTGATATATTCATGCCAGTGAACGGCAGTGATGGTTGGGTGCTAATTACTAGCTCTGAGTTCAATTGTAATGGCAGCAGCAATTCTGAGAAATTGTCAAATATTTTTCAGTCTAGTATTGCTGATGTCCACAAACCTATTTGGGGATGCATGGCAGCTGGGGAAAAATAGCAAATTTCTAGACCCTGATGATATTCCAGGAAAAGTCTGTATAAGATAGGGTCAACAGCCTTGAGTAAGGGTCTGCATAAGCTCTTTTGCTGAATTTGGGAAGAGGGAGCTGTCCTACAAGAATTCAAAGATGTGACCATAATGAGGATCTACAAGAGATTGAACATAGTGCAGTAACCAGAGGGAGGGGGTCTCATTGTTAGCAACTGCCAATAAAGTATTTGCTTAGGTACTCCTTTATGTACTACTTTTGCACAATTTAGGAGGCAAATTCCTGGAGTCTCAGTTTGGCTTAAGAGAAATTGGGGGATGGAGATCATAATTTTTGTTGTGTAATCTAAGAGAAATACCATGAACAAAGTTTGATTTATGTGACTTCCACTGACAGCTAAAAAACCTTTGTTATAGTCAGTTAATCTGTCCTCTGTAGCTGGCCGGACAGTATTTCATGACCTGGAAAGTTATTTTTTTATCCTGTACCAGCTCCAGGAAGGAATGTGTGGCTGGGTAAGGATTGCCATCCACCAATTCACCAATTGCCATTCACTTTTTCCGTTCTTTAATGGAATGAAATAAAGGTGTGTTCTTGGACTGGTTTTGTTCACTCTGTGCTATGGAGCACTTGTGGAGCAGGCAGTTGGCACAGGAGACTGGTAGGGTGGGGAGACTGGCCCCCAACTTGGCACCACTCAGGATGGTGCAGTTTTTTGTCATGCAGACCAGCAGCATGTTGTGGGGGAGGGGGGACACCAAGCCGCAGCACAGAAGTACAGGAGTGGATATGGAGCTTTTGGCCTGACCCTGGGCGTGCCCACAAATTGTGCCTTCCCAGACTCAGGCGGCACCAGTCACCCCGGTAGTTGGCATCATTCTAGTTGGTAGGATGTTAAGAATCTGCACCTCTGGCCACCTCTGGGACACCGTTCAATCATGTGAAGTTGTGAGGAAGATCAAACATCACCACTCAACTGCTCTACAAGTTGCTCTGCAGGATGACCATGCATTAGGGGCATGTTCCAAAAAGGACAGGTTTGGTGACTGTTTTGCAGTACTTGTAAACAGTTTTAGGATCACAACTAGTGTAGCAAAGACTGGGAACCTGTATTAACTGGCATCTCATGAGAACAGTGTTCTGCCTATACTGTACCTTGGTAGAGAGCAACGTCTTGTGATTTATGTGTTTGCTACTGTGGCAGCATGCTAACAGGTCAAGTTAGTATTTATTAGGAGTTTGTTTTCTGCATCTTGAACACAAACATAGCCTTTGGCAAACTGACTAAACAAGTCTGAAGGCAGTGAGTAAT
>NW_017728886.1:12104530-12105989 GCF_001723895.1 Crocodylus porosus
ACATCTATGAAATCTATGACATCTATGAAATGCTGAAGGGCTGCAGTGAGCTGATAGTTGTAGGACTGAAGCCCTTTATGGGCATATTTGTGATATATCCACGCCAATGGCTGGGTGCTGGTTTCTAACTCTTTGGTGCTCTGTTGGGCTGGCCACATCATAGACATGGGTAATGAGGACATGCTCAAGCAGCCACTGAATGGCGAAATGAAAAGCAGTCAGTGAAAGTGAGGCCAAGTGAAAAAGCATTTTGTAGAGTTACTGAAGCTGCAGCTCATTCAGAGCAGGAGCCTAACTGTTGGGAAATACTGGCTGCAGATGGGAAGTGATAGTGTGTGAAGATCAAAGGAGACTGTTGACCTCTTTGAGTGGAGATGCAGTGCTGGTTTAGAGGAAAAGCCCGCGAGGCTTAAGAAGCAACAGCAACAGAAGTCCCAGACCATGTGTCTGTCACAGCTTTTTGTCACAAATTGGCCTAGTAATCTGTGTGCACACTCAAGGCATCACTAGGAATCTGATTAATATTTCCTCAGGCTGATATGGCTAAATTGATTGGTTTTGAATGCCTTGGTTGTGTCAGATGTACTTAACTTGTAGAATTCACTGTCATGAGATACGGAATCCAAGTACTCAGTAACACTGACAACAGAATCAGGCCTTAGTTCAACAATGTCTTCAAACAAATGTATGACTTCAAGCATATTGGGAGATCGACTATATTCAGTGGGATCCTTTCTGTGGCACATTTTTTAAGTAAGGTCACATTGTTATGGATAATGAGAACAATGATGGATGTGTATACAAAGCATTGGGAATGCCCCGAGATCGGCCGTATAACCCCCTGGAAGTGCCAACCGTGAAACGGGAAGTGCCGGTAGACCCCCCCAACCCCAGTCAGCGATCTGCTGCTGAGGGATCCCCCCACCCCTGTCAGTGATTTGGTGCCCCGTCAGACTAGGGAGGCACCAGTTGCCCATGATATGAAGGATGCAGTCCTTCTTGTACAAACCACAAACTTGTATGGGATTTGGGGAAAATTTACCTTATTGACAGAGGATTTCACAATTGCTTATTGTGGAGAACTAGGATTTTGAAAAGGGGGGTGCAAATGCTGTTGTGCATCATCACATATAACACAACTCATTTCTCTCCAATTAAAAATACATTAGATGCTTTACTAATATGCTAGAGGTCTAAAGCTATATTATTCAAGCAAAAACAAATATAACTTTTTTTGAAATCACATAAAGCTAGGGCTGGAAGGAACCTCAGTAGGTCATCTAGTCCAACCCTCTGCTCAAAGCAGGACCATCCCCAACTAGATCATTAAAGCCATTTGTTGCCAGGACCCCCCGACACGCGAGTGTCGGGGAACAGGGCCCCAAGGTCACGGTGATCGGGGTGGCAATTGGATACGAACAGGTGGGATTACTGGCGTGGAGTTCAGAGAAAGGGACAC
>NW_017728886.1:12106000-12116247 GCF_001723895.1 Crocodylus porosus
TGCGCAGGGCTTGAAACTAGGTCATGCCTGATTGACATGCCTTGAGGTCACCCAGGGGGCACATACTGGGCTTGCTGTGGAATTTTCCATGATTATCAACTGCGCTTGTCAGGGGATTCAACTCCGGTGTTGCCAGCACCATTCAAGATTTTACTAGGACATGCCCCCTTGCTGGAACACAGGAGTTTAGTCCCTATTTACATCCCGGTTTCATGTTGTGCTTCGTCAGAATTTTCATAGGAGGGTAACTTCATGTATAGCATTACCGATAAATTCAACACGTGTTTACTAATACATCTGAACACACAACAGATTAACGAAATCACTACCGATAAAACGAGTACGAACGAAATTGCAGTAGTCAATAGATTAATTAACCAGGACGAAGTATCCCAACCAAGGCCCCTGAATAACCTGTATAACCATCCCTGCCCCACACCCGAAATTGCATTTACATTCTCAGCTATTTTCTTGATTTTCGCGATTTGGTCATGTAGGGGGATGGATACGTTTGGGATGGACACGCAGCACATCTCTCTAGAAAGATTTAGATATTGACAAAGTCCTCCCTGTTGCATTAATAAAGCATCTAGGGCTAATCTATTCTGTACAGACATTCTCGAAGTTGCCTGGAGTTGTTTATCGATCAGTTTGAATCCTGTAGTGGTATGATTCATGAGAAGTTCAACTTGCTCTGAGAGTTGAGCAAGAGCAATACGTGCCTTTGCTATACCATAACCCCACAAGAAAAATCCCTCTGTAGCCCAGGCAAGTCCCTG
Organism: Crocodylus porosus; assembly: GCF_001723895.1. NCBI lineage: Eukaryota > Metazoa > Chordata > Crocodylia > Crocodylidae > Crocodylus > Crocodylus porosus. Next base: position 12,106,780 of record NW_017728886.1, read on the forward strand.
CGCGGTCCTTTCCCCGTGGGTAAGTGAGCTCCAGACCGGGGTGGTAGCTCGAACGGCTCGATGAATGATGTCTGGGCTCGATGGGTGAGCAGTTTTTGCTAATAATGGGGGACAAAATAAAACTAAACTTAAAAAACACAGAACCCCAGAAAGGGTAGCCGGTAATTTAGTCCATAACCTGCCATCGTTGCAAGCCTACATGAGACCTCTCGGGGCAGGTGTATTCAGGCTCGAGCAGCTGCCTCCGAATTGAAAAAGAAAATTGGGATGGTGGTGATCCGAGTCATCCACCGGGCTACTGATTCCATGGCATGCTGCACTTAGGACTTTCGCTCTCAGGATAGGATAATAATACTGGAGGTACAGGCTACATTCTGAGGAGGTCCACCGAATTTGGGGTATCGGGGTCATAAGAGGTGTACGAATAACAGATGCTATATATCCTGGACCCGGGATCGGTGGAAACAGGACCACCCATGGAGGCATTACTGACTTCGGGTCCCAGGTTAGGGAGTCATCCGGAATAGACTCACTACTTCGTTCCGGGTGTATTCCCCAGGGGATTTTTTTACATGGTATCGCTGTAGTTAAGGGCTTATGTGGCGGCTCCCCTATTAGTGTTTGGCTACACCCCTTTTTTGTTATCCCAGCAAGGTCACTCAAGGTAAAGTTTTCCCTCCACGCATATTGCATGACGTCGATACTTCCATCATCCATTGGGCCTAAAGTAATATTTATATGGTGGATCGGGCTTTTTGCGACTTTTCAAAACCATTCCGTGATATTGTGGGGTATGAGATAGGGTTCAAGAACTGGGTCTTCCACAGGTAATGGCATTCGCATACAAGCCATCAACCCTTTTCCTGTCCCCCCATCTCCCGTAGCATTAGCCCATAGTGACAGTAGTTGTAACACTGAATTTGACTTTAAGTCGAACTGAGTTGCATCTTCACTATATACACCATATATATATAGCATCAATGTCCGCATAATATTGCCGAGTTTCATTTCCCGATGCGTTGACGATCTTGTGTTTAGGGCTGGTTTTTTCAGCTCTCCTCAGGAAGTGTCGGGCGAAGGCTGAAACATAAAACGGGACAGAACTGGTTTCGATAATAGCAACTATTTACATATTACTTTCAGGCCTAAGTTTTTCACGCCCTTTCTTCCTCTTCCTCAAATTTTATATGGAGACGAGGAGGCAGTTTTATGTACACATATGCAGATAGGGCATTTATACGTCGTGATAAGGATTCATAAGTAATCCAGAGACAGACTACGTTAGTTAAAAATAACACTATCATTAGTCCGAATATGGTAATTCGGGCCTGCTTTGCGGCCCCTGCGAATTCCCGCGGCTCTTCAGTGTTATCTGGCTTCGTTGTCAAAATTTGAAACTGGATTCCGTTCGATGAACTTGGTAACGTTGCTTTAGTAACTCGTTGGTCGTAGTCCATCATTGGTAATTGAGTTTTAGCCACTTGCGGGTATGTGGTAAGAATTGGGACACAGTCATATGGCAATGTCCATGAAGACGCTTCCAATATTCTTATCATGTCAACGAAACAGGCGAAATACCGTTCAGGACTAAGCTTATACTCCTGATAAGGGTAAGTATCATGTACAGTTATTTTGAAGCAATTTATAAGATCGTGGATTATTCTGTTTAAACTATTGAAGATAGTATAATGATGAGATGTTAGCGGGAAGCTATAAAGCAGGTGTCCTAAACTTGTTGCAAAATGAGGCATCATTAGCCGGGACCAGCATCAGTCATTCGAGACTTCTGTTCAATTGCTGTATCGTAGAATTATTATGTAATCCTTTGGTAGTTCTTTAATCAATGTTGGAATGCCTTCCAGGTCATCGGTTAAGGAGTTCTCACACCGTCGTGAATCAGTGAAGATTGAATGAAATGAGATCAGCGTCATTATCTCGACGAACCGCATGATCATCACGTTGAGTAGTGAAACTGGAAAACACAACAAAAAGATCAAATTTTTAGTCGGTATCATTAGTAGTAGCTTTCCGCACTAGCCAATTATGATGAGCTAGTACTTTTTGTCCAGTGCTTTCTAATTCTATCAAGTAAGTATTTGGATATTCTTCAGCTTCTCGTACTATTCCTCTTAAGACTTTGGGGTGCTTATTTTTGGGGTCGGGAAGTGTGACCCATACGAGTTCACTTTCTTTAAATTTCTTCTCCCAAGGTTCTACGGAAGCTGGTTTTCTGTTCGTCCATAATTCCTTCCCTTCATTTAGATTTACTAGCACTTCGTCGCAGATCCGCATCCATCCTTTGTAGAATCCATTTCCCTTCAGCCAAAGTGCTTCTTTAAATAGGCCTACTGCTCTCTCGACTACCCTGTTTGATTGGGGGTGGTAAGGGATGTGACGATGCCAGCTAATGTTGTTTAGGGCCACGAACGTTTCGATTGCTGTGGAAGCAAATGGGGGTCCTCCGTCTGACTGAATGGTTCATGGCGTCTGCCACATAGCAAATATTCCAGTTAGTGCTGTTATTACTGCAGTGGCATGGGTCTTTCTTAATGGCACCACTGCAACTTGTCGAGTACCCAAGTCTACAACAATTAAGCCTGTATTTGGAATGGCTGCTCCTGGTAGCAGGCCCAAAAAATCTATCTGCCACGTTTTTCCTGGCTCAAATTTCTCTTTGTCAAACACTCCTTTGGTGTTCTTCGTTTGATTACACTTCTCTTTCACACGGGCCTCGCATGCCTGAACTATTTTCTTCCACTCTCGATGTTTTCCGGCCCTTTTGCTTCCGTAGTTCCATCTCTGATAGCATTTCTTGGAACTTGGGTGGCCCCAATTCTCATGCAACCACATGAGATAGGGATTGATTTGTACTTCATTTTTTGCATCTTGAGCTGTACATACACGCCCTATGCCGCATGATTCGTGTAGTAATCGATCGATGTATTCGTGCACCGGATCAGTGTCCGTACAATGAGACCTGGTGTGTTTGATCAGCGGTAGAGTTGTGAACTCAGAAAACAGATGGTAAATTTTGTCCCATATTTCTGTGTGTTCATTGGGAGACGCGGTACCTGTGATAGTTTTATATATGTACATAGAATCCACAGCTATTACGGGAATTGGTAGAGTCCCATTATGGCTAGCTAAACAATGCTTAACGACTTTTTAAAATTCCAATAGTTCATTCTTTTGTGCTGAAACATCTCCAGTGCAAATAACAGCCTCACTGCACGGTTCGCAATAGAACCCATATCTGCCTTTGCCTTGGGTGGTTCCATCGGAGGCCATCCATGCAGGTTCAGTGGTTCCGTAGAGGATGATTCTGGAGCTTCTCTCACTAGCTGGAATAGGTGGCAGATCTTCATGCCTCCAGTCATGCCAATGGTAAACGTGGTTTAGCACCATCGAGCTCCAGGTTGACGGCTGTCCCTGAAATGTTGGATCTGGTCGGTCATGCATCAACTTAAGTAGCAAGGTAGCTCCTGTTGCTCTTAATTTTCCTTTTCCAGTGGATAGGAATTCGACTAGTTGAGCTGCTAATAAGGTTTTTGCTATCGTACCATACTGGTGTTGGTTCGTTTTTATAGTTCGGTGAATTAAGTACACTAATTCTCCCTTTTCATCCTTTACCGTTGCAAAAAGATGTTCTTCTGTAAACCCTACCATGGTTATTAGAACAGATGTTACATCAATAGCACTCAGTGAGGTGTTTTTCACTGCACCCAGGAGCTCTTTCATAGTTTTCGCATCCTTTTCGGTCCACAGGGTTTTCTTTCGGGTTTTTTCACGTATCTGACGTTGAAGCTGAGCTAACATAGATAGGTGTTCTGGTCCAATGTAATTTCAGAACCAGTTCAACCATACCAGTAGCGACTGGAAATCGGCTCTTGTCACGGGAACTTTGTTTTCCCAGATAATTACCTTGATATCATTATGAGTCACCCCATGTCGCCTGGTTTTACAAAATACGGTTCCCAAAAAGGAAATTTCTTTGGATGGCTCTAGGCGTGATTTTTTTCTATTTATTTTCCAGCCGTCTTTGGATAGGTGTTCTATTAGGTCCTCGGTAATTTTCTTGACTACTGTTTCTCCTCTACCCATCACCGCTATATCATCGATATAACTCCAAATCTGAACGGCGCGGCTTTCGAGATTGGACTTTTTGAATTGCTCTAGGCTATTATTCATCGTGCCTGTTGCCAATGCCGGAGCACTGCAATACCCTTGCGGGCATACATTCCACCGAAAGATTATTCCTTTTACGCACATATTTAATATTCCGTCCTCATCATTTATCGGGATAGAGAAAAACATATCCTTCAAGTCAATCGTAGTGCCTTTCCAAGTTTCAGACTGGTATTCTGCCATCTCTTGTATCATCTGTACTAAGGTGCACGGTGTCGCTTGAGCTAAAGTTTGGCACCTCCTGTTCACTTCTCTATAATCGACTACTAATCTTACTTCGTTGGGTCATCCTGGCTTCGGAATACCCCATCCTGGCGATAGCCGAGTGCTCGCTTGAATAGACTTTATTGACCCGTCCTTCTCTAATTCCTTTAGTAAGTTATTAAGCGGATCCTGCAAATGCTGTTTTGTCGATATTGGGGTGTATCTCCAAGTGGAATTATTCTTCAACATCGGTCGATGTCGCTCTTGTCAAGGAATTGTTGATATCGGGAGTGCTTCGAAGATCTTCTGTTTTAGATTCAAAACTCGAATTCCTGGTACTCCTAGAATATTTACATTCCCAAGGACTGCATCGAGGCGTTTCTCGCAGCCTTTTACCAAGAATTTTACTCTGCATGTCGCCGTCGCAGGATTTAGTCCCTGTACCATCATTATCTTATTTGTTTTTACATGGGGTATGGATGACTTTATTACGTTTATTTAGGCTCCTGTGTCTAGGAGGAACTTTAAGTACGTTATATCCGTTTGGTCATTGGGATTCTGAATCTCGATCCGAGCATATGGTCTTTGATCTTCACCAAGAACCTTTAGATTGTTTGTGGCTACAGTAGCTTCCGCATTCTCATGATTCGTTTTCCTCCCTCCAGTCTCCTCCTGCTCTCTTTTGATCGAGTCAATTTCAATTACATAAAGTTTCATTGCTGAGTTAGCCAGATTTGCTTGAGTTCGTCGCATTTCGCTTTTCTTCGTATTTCGTTTGTTTACGGTTTCTTCAAGTGCTGAGCCTCCGCTTGGTCTCAGGTTGTCTTGATATATTTGGTTCTCTTTGCTTCGCTTGGGGATACATCTAGGTTCAGTTTCTTCCGCTTGGTCTCGTAGTATTTCACTTTTTATGGTTACTTTAGTCCTTGATTCCCGTTTTTTTGTCGTTTTCTCATTTTGCTCGCTTGGCTTTGGTTCGTTTTGTGTTACTTCGATCTTGGAGTCCGTTGGTTGTCGTCTTGGGTCGGTCGAGCCATCGATCGCCGGACCTCCGTCGATGGCGATTACTCGTTTTTTGGCTTTGATCTCTCAACAAATCCCAAGGTTTTGGCCAAGGCTCGCTGTCCCTCGTCCTTCAAGGCTCTCAGTTGCTCCTTGTTCAATCCAGTTTTCTCCATCAGAAACCCGAACATCGCTCTTTCTACAGAAGTTCTCTGTGGTGGGGAATAATCTGCTGTAGTGGCGGTGAAAATCGAGTTGAATACCTCCTCATTCTTTGAAAGGACACTCTAGATGGTTTCTGTTGGTTCTTGTCGATGCTTTTTGAGTTGTTTTCAACTATGTACACATGCCTTGATTCTTGTTCCTCATCCTTGATGAAGCTTACAGTTTTTTGAGGTCGTTGCTTTTCCATGGCTCCTCTCAACTGGTCGAGCTGTCCCAGAGTGTGTATCACCAGTCCATTTACTGATGTACTTAGTAACAGCCTCGCCATTATACTCTGGTTTTCTCCATATATTTTGGTAGCTGCGTCCACTGCTTCCTGGAGACAGGGCACATCTCCAGATGATAGAACATACCTATGAGGCCATGCCCCCTGCACCTGAGCGGGTGTCAGGTTTAAGGCTTGATGGGTTGGATTCCACATGGGGTATGATGCTCCAATCACCGTATACATCAATGAAGTAGCACTCGCGCGACCTGCATGTCTCTCGTGCCAAGTATGGATTTTTCTCTGCAGTGCCTCGGTAACTAAGGCTGGTATTGGTATCGGCCAAAAGTAGTTTGCTAGCACTGGCACCGGGTCCACTACCTTTGTTCGACTCCAAGCCGAATTTTGCACAAGCTGCAGAGCTTCATCCTGGTTGATGGTCTTGGTCCCTGCCTCTGCCACTAGACGCCCCAACCAGGCGATTGGCATTTCATCGCTCCTTATACCGGTTTCCTTCCTCAGTTCATTCATCTCTGAGCATGTTCTAGATCGCGTCGTTATTGTTTGTCTCATTTGACCCTGAGGATCCGTTACCCACTTTTGGACTGCAATAGGAAAAGCAGTTGTCAACTCTTCGGTATAATCGTTGTCATGTTGAATTACTTTATTTCATGCTATTCTTATGATTTTGCTCTCATTGTCGTCACCATTTATGGTTTCGTTTGTATAATTCTTCTTAGTTACCGGTTTACTCGTCTCTATTGATTCATCACTCGTGTTTGTTCTGACTGTTTTCGTTGTTGATTTTCTTGCTTCGTTTGTTTCAGTTCTAGTAGCTTTGTCCTGTGGCTTTCCCATGGTTATGTTGTCGGTTATATTTACATTCGTTGCTTCAGTTGTTTCTGTTCCCACGCTCTTGCTTGTTACTTTGTTACTGTTATTGTAATTCGTTTCGTTGCAATTCTCTCTTATGTCCTCCTGGTGGCGTTGACTGACGTACGGGGGTGGTGACTTGTGTACAGCGGGTGGCGCTGTTGTGGAAGGCTGGTTCTTGGTGGGCGGAACCATGGGCGGCGATTTTCTGGAAGGTGGGCTAGGGATGGGTGGAGCTAGTCGCCTTGACATCAGCATGGTTTTCGGCGCCCTGACAGTTTGGTCGGTGCCATCTTGCAATGGCCGCTCAGCCAATTTTTCTGTCACAGCTCTGGTTGCTGCCATGAGCTGGGCCCTCGTATCGGTCAGCTCCCTTAATAAAACAACGTACTCCCGGAAAAGCACATTTATTATACGGCCTTTCTTCCAACGGGGTCCCGACCATTTTATTTTTCTGCCGTCCTTCTCCAGGCACTCTCGTAGCTGGACCAAGAGCTCATGCCCCCTAGACCTGATGGTGAGGGTCAGACAATTGAACTCGTCAGGAGGGATATCCTCACCGCCTTCCTTTACATACTTTACACACCGGGCGAATTCTCGGTCCGGCCCTGAGGTCGCCGTGCCCGACGATTTTTTACGGGCCAGGGCTATGGTCCCGGTCTCCCCCCTTGGGCGGTAAATGGCCCGAGGATCCTGGACAATGCAACCCAGCGCGCTTGGGGTGACCCGAATGGCCCATTCTTCCCCACTTTCTCCCCGGAGGCACAGGTATCTGCTCACAGTTCCTTCAGCTGGTGTGGCCTGATGGAAAGCTATATGGTCCCACAAGTCCTCGGCACCGATGGTCTGCCAGACTCAGCTGCTCCATGGGCAGCTCCTTATAATCTCTGACTCCAATATGCCTCCCATGGATCCTGTTCGTGACGCCATGTTGGGGAACAGGGCCCCAAGGTCACGGTGATTGGGGTGGCAATTGGATACTGTGAACGAGTCCGATTATGGCACTTTCTTTTCTCGTTGAGTCATCCACCTGGCTGGAAGTGTGCCGTTCCCGGAGCAACGTACCCCAGAACCACCTGCCACGACTTGGATGGTTACTATGTTCAGTGAATTCTTTCTCATGTGCGCCAGGCCAGAAATGAGACTTTCCTGTCACCTCAGAGGGGTGGTCCTTGAGGGCTCCTTCCTCCCCTACACCCTCGCCTGGGCCTTCGTGCCAGTTCGCAATCAGTCTTTCAAACCTCCCCACCTTCCCTTAGGGTGGGAGTGCAGGCCAACGCCTGAGATACGCGAGTCCCAACAATCACCCTTCCAGGGTTACACTCAGTTCACTCACAGGCACCAAATCCCGGCTTCCTATGGTCCACCGGCCCACATAGAATTCCTCAAAGTCTGTATCTCGGGAACTCCTTTCGTTCCCCTGAGAGTCCTCCCCTCTCTGGAGAAACTCTTCCCTTGCACGGCTATGCTGGGGTGCTACTAGCCGCCCTGAAGGTTAAGCTGCCTGCTGTGACAAACCCGCCGTGGTCGGGCGCTCCCGACCACCACAGCCTTCACCACCACCTTCAGGGTCTACAGCCCTTGTCGTCTCACCCCTTCCAGGGCCTTACCCTTGCCCCAGAATGTACGGGACGGCCACGTGTCGGAGCGTCTTCCCCGCGCTGGGCTTCTGCCGGCGGTCTGCTCCTGCACCGGCACTTCCGGTCCGCCGCTCCTTGGTCCCGGCCTCGCCTTTAAGCCCGCCGGCTTCTCTTCATACCTGTAACTGGTGAGTAAGTGCCCTGCCTCCCGGGGCTGCTGGTAGGCAGTGACCGCGGCGCCTTCCACCCCGTGGGTCTCGGAGTTCGTCCGCCTCACCTCCCAGCATCGTGGGCGGACGGTAGCTGCGGAGCCTTCCACCCCGCGGGTCTCGGGGCTTGACTGCCCCGCCGCACTCACACAGATACGAACAGGTGGAATTACTGGCATGGAGTTCAGAGAAAGGGACACATAGCGGATAACAACAAGGTAGGTTTATTTGAACTTACACTTTGATGGAGCGTAGGTATGATATTCTTCAGTTACAGTATGAAACAAACAACAATAAATGACAGAGGGGTCTGTTGGCCTATGAGGTTCGTAACGAGCCCTTGCTTTCTACCACCGGAGCCAGTCCGGTGATAGGTGTGGCTGCCCGTCACTAGTCCCAGGGCTGGTCAACAGCTCATAAAGGGAAATATACAAACGAGAAGACAACAAAACTGTAACTCAAACAACGCGTGACACCAGTCCTCTGATGATGGACATGAAGAATGGTGGCGGTCAAGCCGAGATACGATATGCCAGTTCAGTGGTGCCGAGTTGAGCCGAGGTCGATGGGAGGTCCGAGGTCAGTCCAGATAAACTTAGTCCAAGAGTAAGACCAGTAACCGGAGTCGAAGACAGTGCCGAGTAATCGGTAACCGAGATATCAATTACGAATAATAAACGAGTGGATCTCAGCGTAAGATAGACAGGGGGAGCTGAGCCGTGAACCCTGCTTTTCTTCCCTAAGCAGTCCCTGCTAATGCAGCTTCTGCATTAGGAGCAAGCGGCTCTTTCTCTCTCTCTCTCTACGTCTGCGACACACCAAAATCAGCGAATATACTGACGAAGATTCACGACCTATACGCAACTCCTCACAAACCCACAGACACACACCAACCCACACCAGGTGGGGGTCAGGACCCTTTTTAAAGACACCCCTTGGCCAATCAGGGTGCTTGACTAGTGGAATCTTCTAGTAAAGTTACATC
>NW_017728886.1:12116637-12117992 GCF_001723895.1 Crocodylus porosus
CTAATGATGCGGCCAGGAGATGCCCTGATCACCTGATGGTGGATTACCATGCTCTGGGGGGGCCTGCTGAAGGAGATAGGCACACAAGTAGTTTTCTCTTCTGTCCTACCACTGAGTGGACGTGGAAGACGGCATGCGACGTGCAGCTCAGAGACCAACTGGCGGCTTCAGGAATGGTGTCTCAAGGCAGGCTTTGGTTTCCTCGACAACGACCCACACATCACGACAAGAGACATGCTCGGATGGGACGGGCTCCACCTTTCCCCTAAAGGTAAGCGTGTGTTTTGTTCTAGGTTGGTGGATCTCCTCCAGTGGGCTTTAAACTAGGCTCGTTGTGGAAGGGGAAGACAAGGACGGAGGAAGACTTGGACTGCCAAACAAGCAACACCCACAAGTACAACCCAGCCTAGACCGATGAGCAGAACATATACACAGGTAAGCAACAGGGGCCAGGGTAATGCTGAAAGTAGGGGACCAGTGCACACATCCTCAGGAGGCCTCAAATGCCTCTACACAAATGCTCGTAGTATGGGAACAAGCAAGAGGAATTTACCCTCCTGCTAGCCGACACCAGTCCAGACATAGTGGGGCTCACTGAAATGTGGTGGGACCCAACGCATGACTGGGCGGTGAATATCAAGGGCTATAGGCTGTACAGGAAGGACAGGACAGGGAGGAAAGGTGGGGGCGTGGTGCTCTACATTCCCCTCAACTGCCTTGTATTCTAACCCAGAGCACTTCAGATTGCCCCTCCTCTGGTTCTTTGCTAATTGACGAGGAATACACATCCTTGTCAATTAGCAAAGAATCAGAGGAAGGGCAATCTGAAGTGCTCTGGGTTAGAATACAAGGCAGTTGAGGGGAAAGAGATTTAATGGTGGGGGTCTACTACAGACCACACAACCAAGGGGAAGAGCTAGACCAGGAATTTTTAAGTCAGCTCACAGAGGTAATTAGGTCAAAGGACGTGGTCATCATGGGTGACCTGAACTTTCCAGACATCTGCTGGGAAGAGCAGTCAGCCAGGTCTGACCACTCACGTAGGTTCCTAGACCGAATGCAGGACCTCCATGAAACCCAGGAGGTGCACAGCCTCACTAGGGGAGATACCTTATTGGACCTGGTGCTGGCCACTGGCGGCGACCTGGTGATGGGGCTGCGGGTGCTCGACCACCTGGGTGACAGCGATCATCACCTGCTGGAATTCACCATCCAGCGCGAGGTGGCAAAGGCCTGCAGCAAGGCAGCAGCCCTAGATTTCAGGAGGGCAGACTTCAATGAGCTAAGGAGAATAGTTGGGGAAGCACTGAGGTCCTGGAGGGGAGGGGAGCCAGGTGTCCAAGAAGAGTGGTCGC
>NW_017728886.1:12118182-12146356 GCF_001723895.1 Crocodylus porosus
GGTCAGGAAGGCCAAGGCGGAGATGGAACTGGGACTAGCTTCCTGGATCAAGGACAATAAGAAGTCCTTTTTTAAATACATAGGGGCAAAAAGAAGGTTCTGGGTAATGTGGGGCCCCTGCAGGACATGCTAGGAAATTTGGTCATCACACCAGACGACAAAGCTAACCTATTTAACGACTTCTTTGCCTCCATTTTCCTGAGCATGGAACGGAACATCCACCACCCACACACCCCTTAGACCCCAGGGGAGGCGCACCTAGGCCAAGGATTAGTGAGGAACTAGTCAGGGAACTTCTGGAGGGACTGGATGTATTCAAATCAGCTGGTCCGGATGTTCTCCACCCCCGAGTGCTGAGGGAATTGGCTGAGGTCATTGCGGGACCCCTGGTGCGGCTGTACGGGACCCCTGGTGCGGCTGTACGAGCACTTGTGGTGCTCTGGTGTGGTGCCAGAGGACTGGAAGAGGGCCATTGTGGTTCCCATCTTCAAAAAGAGGAGGAAGGAGGAACCGGGAAACTATAGGCCAGTTAGTCTTACCTCAATCCTGGGCAAGCTTTTTGAGAGAATTATTCTGGCACATGTCCACGAGGAACCAGCAGGGGAGATTATGCTTAGGGGCAACCAACATGGGTTCATCAGTGGCAGGTCCTGTCAGACCAACCTCGTGGCCTTTTATGACCAGGTCACCAAATCCTTAGATGCAGGGGTAGCAGTGGACATAGTCTTCGTGGACTTTCGGAAGGCCTTAGACACTGTCTCTCACCCCATTCTCATTAAGTCCCTCATTAATCATTGAGGGACTGTGGTGTCGACATCCACACAGTCAAATGGGTCACCAACTGGCTGAAGGGTCGCACCCAGAAAGTGGTGATGCACGGATCTTAATCGATCTGGAGGGATGTGGGCACTGGGGTCCCCTAGGGCTTGGTCCTGGGGCCCGCACTGTTCAATATCTTTATCAGTGACTTGGATGAGGGGGTAAAAAGCACCCTGTTCAAATTTGCTGATGACACTAAGATGTGGGGGGATGTGGGCACAATAGAAGGGAGGAATAGGCTGCAATCAGACCTAGACAGGTGTGAGGGAGAAGAGGAGCCAACGAGCCCCGAGGCTCCCCGCCTGGGCACAACCGCGCACATCCCTCCCGCGCAGGCCCAGAACGCGGGGCGAGAAATTACCTCTTCCAGGTGTGTGGAGGAGGGAGGAGCCAGAACGGCCGGGCCTGGCATAAAAGCGCCGCTGGCGCCGGACAGAGCGGTGGCGGGACCAGAAGAAGGCAGCAGAGGCGTTGACCCTGGCGGGAGCACACTCATGCGGATGTGCTCCATCCTGAGACTCAGCCAGACCTTCTGGGGCAAGGGTAAGGCCCAGTGGGGTTTGTGAGCCCGGGCCGCCGGCTCTGCGAGGCTGCGGACTGTTGGTGCTGCCGGGAGCGGCTGAAACCCGGCGGGATCAGATACCGTAAAGACCTAATAGAGGAGCAATCACTGAGAGTTGGGGAAGGGGTTTCTAACCCCACGGCACGCTGGGAAGAGAGAAGGGCTCCTGCTGAGGATTGAAGCAGTTCTACGCTCTGGGGAATCCCTGGCCATACCCTTTTTGTGTTAACCTTTGCATTTTCTTCTCCTAACAACTTGAGAGATATCCTGACATGTGACCAACATAGATAGGCAGTCACGACCCGGTGGCACGGGCGAGGGTGTAGGGGTGGCGGAGCCCTCATCAACATGGGACCCACGGGAACTTGAGGAGTCTCACTTTTGGACTGACACGCGCCGGACCATCTGAACTGAACAGGATTACTATCGAAGTTGTGGCAGGTGAGGTGAGTGCGTGCAAACTACAGGTGAGATACTCCTTGACAGCTGGTAAGTGGCCCCGACGCGGGGAGGCGGTGGTGACCTCAAACATATCACATCACCCCCCCAACTCTGGTGCATTGGCCGGGAAATCGGCAGCGGCCTCTCAGGCCATACTAAAAGGTCCAGATGGAGCACCAGCCTGGACTAATGGGGACAGAATCATTGCAACAAGCAATGAACCTGATGGCCCAAGTGCTGCAGCAACAACAGCAGCAGGCCATGAGACAAACAAGCCTACAGGAGCATTTGCTCCAGCATCAGGTGTGGGCCCAGAGTGGTCTGTGGGATTTCCGGATGCCTAAAATGTCCAACGAAGATGACCCGGAGGCCTTTCTGGAAACATTTGAGAGGGTGGCCCTAGCAGCAGGAGTAGAGAGAGCAAAATGGGCGGGCCATCTAGGAGTCCTGTTAATTGGGCAGGCGCAAGCGGCATACAGGGCTATGACCCTGGTGGACGCTCAGGACTATGACAAGGTTAAGGCCAAAATATTGAGAAGGCTGGACATTACGCCAGAGAGGTACCACCAGGCCTTCCGAAAGGAGAAATCGAGTGAGGCGAAGGCCCCTCGCATATTATGGCAAAACCTTGCTGACCTAATGAACAAGTGGCTCAGACCAGAGGCTGTCTCGAAGGAGGAAATCTGTGATCAGATCCTCTTAGAACAGTTTATAACCGACCTCGATGAGGACACACAGAAGTGGGTGAGGTGCCACTACCCCTCATCTTCTTGAGAAGCCCTGCAGCTGGCAGAGCAGTTTGACCTGGCCCAAGGAGATCGCCGCTGAGCCAGAGGTATGAAGGGGCAAGCCACAACTGCGAAGCAAGACAAAGAGCAAGGGAAGGAGAAAGGGAAGTCGTCCCAGTCTAACATGCTTCTTATGTGGGCGAACAGGACATATCACCAGGAACTGCCCTCAGGGTTTTCGACCAAGGTCCGCTAAGGACCTAGAGTCCCCCGACAGGCGGACAGGGTCGGGGGAAACCCCAGAAGTGGAGTCGATGGGCTGCGGGGTGGGAAGTCACGGAGCCGATAAGATTCAACCCTTACCTGAAGTGCGGGTGTGGGTCGAAGGCTGTCCCGTCCAGGCGGTCATGGACACAGGGTGTGCACAGTCACTAGTGCGTCCCTCTTTGGTCGAGTGGAAGCAAGCGCAACCATGCACCGGAGTACACATGATATGTCTTCACAAACAAAGGTCCTATGTGGAAAGACAGCTGTTAGAGGTTCAGGTGATGGGGATTCGGCGATGGATACCGGTGGGGCTCAGTGAAGGGATCCTGTACGCTATGATTTTAGGCCGACATTGGCCCAAAATATTTGAAGTAATAGCCTCACTTCAAGGGTACGAGGATCCGAAAGAGGGACTCGTTGGAACCGAGGCCGACACACCAGACAACATGGAGATGGAGGCCTTGGCCAACACCAGTCGATTCCGGGAGGCTCAAGAGGGTGACGAGGAGCTGCTACCATTTCGGGAAGCTGAATAAGCAAGACCCGCCACACAGGTAATGTTCCCCGAACGAGAGAAACTGGTTCCCCGGGTGGAAATTAGGAATGGGTTACTGTACAGGATCAAACGGGGCAGGGCCAAGGGAGAGGAAATTGCCCAACTGGTTATACCCTGACCCTATAGAGAGCCCCTCTTGCACCTAGCCCATAGGAATCCCCTCGGGGGACATCTGGGGAAACACAAAACGGAGGCTCGTTTAGCTCGGTGGTGCTTCTGGCCCCATATGTATGTGGACATTGAAGGGTATTGTAAGACTTGTGAGGCATGCCAGAAAGTGAGCACCCACAAGCACCCTAAGGTGCCCTTACAGCCGATGCCGGTGGTGCGAGAACCTTTTGCCAGGGTGGCCTTAGACGTGGTCAGCCCCCTGCCTCAGAGTGTGGTGGGACACCAGTTTGTGCTGGTGCTGATAGACTACATGACCCGTTTCCCGGAGGCTATCCCATTGAGAGCTGTCACAGGGCCTAAGGTGGCTGAAGAGCTGATGAAGTGGGTAGCCAAGTTTGGAATCCCTAGAGAGACTATTACAGACCAGGGGTCCAATTTTATGTCAGCGGTGTTGGGGGGCTTGTCCAGGGTGCTGCAGATTCTCCACTTAAAGACAGCTGTGTATCATCCCCAGATCAACGGTCTGGTAGAGCGTTTTAATGGGACGTTAAAGGGGATGCTGCGCCAGTGCGCCCAAATCGAGCCTAAGAAATAGAACCTGATGGTCCCACCTCTACTGTTTGCCGTCAGGGATGCCCCACAGACATCATTGGGCTGTTTGCCCTTTGAATTAACATTTGGGCATAGACCTCGCAGCCTGTCAGACATCGTGAGGGAAGGGTGGGAGGCAGACCCGAATCCAGGCAGGGGAGCCTCCGAGTATGTCTGAGATCTACGGGAGCGTCTACAGGTAGTGAGGGGAATGGCCCAGGACAATTTGGAACGAGCCCAAGATAGACAGAAGGAGAGGTATGATGCCTAGGCGAAGGAGCGAGAATTAGAAGTGGGACAAAAAGTGCTCGTGCTGCTACCCAGCTTGACCAGCAAGTTTTTAACGTGCTGGCAGGGACCGTTTACAGTCACGAGGAGAGTAAGCCCCGTTGATTATGAAGTGTCACGTCTGGGGGCTAAAAAAGAGCAACAGATATATCACCTTAACCTCCTTAAGGAGTGGCATGAGCCTGAGGGCCTATTAATTTCTCCCGACCCCGAGGCAGATGAATTTGGGGCACAGATCAGGGGTAGCCCGGAAAGCTCCAGGGACAGAGATCAAATCCCAGTGGGGGGACAGTTGCAGACTAAACAACTACAACAACTGTGAAAATTAGTGGGAGAATTCAAGGACGCCTTCACGGAACAGCCAGGAAAAGCAGCCGGAGCGGAGCACAAAATTATCACCAAGGAGGGACAGATAGCGCGGGAAAAATGGCGCAGGATCCCTTATCATAGGTACCAGCCTATAAAAAGGGAACTAGAGAAAATGCTGGAGCAAGGGATTATTACAGCACCCCGTAGCCCATGGCGCAATCCCTTAGTAGCCGTGAAAAACCAGATGGGAGCTTGAGGCTATGCGTGGATTTTCGGAAATTAAACGCCCTGTCACAGTTTGACGCGTTTCCTATGCCCCAGGTCAGCGAACTGGTAGAACGCATAGGTCAGGCGAAGTTCATTTCTTCCCTTGATTTTTCAAAGGGCTACTGGCAGATCCCATTAAGGAGGGAGGACCAACCAAAAAAAGCATTTGGTACCCCATGGGGTCTGTTTGAGTTCAAAAGAATGCCCTTCGGGCTTAATGGGGCGGCAGCCACCTTTCAAAGGCTGATCAACTGGGTCCTCGCGCCCCATCAAAGCTACGTGGCAGCCTACATAGACGATATCGTCATATATACGGAGACGTGGGAACAACATCTGAAAGCCTTAAGGGCCATCTTGCTTGAATTAAGGCAAGTGGGGCTGACAGCTAACCCCAAGAAATGTGCCCTGGGAAAAAGGGAACATTTTCCCAAGTATCTCGGGTTCGTCGTCGGGCAAGGTCGTGTAAGACCCCTCACAGATAAAGTAAAAGCCATTAGGGACTACGCAGCTCCAACAACCAAGAAGCAAATGCAGGCCTTTCTGGGGCTGGCGAGCTATTATAGGAGATTCATTCCCAAGTTCGCTGAAATAGCTAACCCTCTGGTCGGGACAACGAAAGGCTGAAAAACCAGTAACATCGAGTGGAAAGAGGAACGACAAAAGGCGTTTGAAGACTTCAAAAGGGCTTTGTGTCAGGAGGTAATCCTCCATACTCCCAATTTTTCCCTTCCTTTCATGTTACAGACAGACGCCTCGGCCTACGCGCTGGGAGCGGTACTGTCCCAGGAGGTGGATGGAGTGGAGCGGCCGATAGCGTACGCCAGCCGAAAACTCAACAACCATGAAAAAAGGTACTCCACTATAGAGAGGGAATGTTTGGCTATTCGATGGGGGGTGGACTACTTCAGATACTACCTCTTAGGGCGTGAGTTTAAGCTAGTCACTGATCATGCCCCTTTGAAATGGCTGAATACAGCCAAGACGGATAACACCCGCATCATGCGGTGGGCCCTGGCTCTCCAACCCTTTCGATTTTGGGTGGCATACAGACCAGGGAAAGCGAACACTGTGGCTGATTTTTTATCAAGGTGTGAGGAGGAAAACCTCAGAAACAAGTCGGACAAAGGGATGGGACAGAGACAAGCAAGAGGAACGCCTAGCAGCGTCTTGAGGGGCGGGATATGTGAGGGAGAAGAGGAGCCGACGAGCCCCGAGGCTCCCCACCTGGGCGCAACCGTGCACATCCCTCCCACGCAGGCCCAGAACGCGGGGCGAGAAATCACCTCTTCCAGGTGCGCAGAGGAGGGAGGAGCCGGAACGGCTGGGCCTGGCATAAAAGCGCCGCCGGTGTCAGACAGAGCGGTGGTGGGACCGGAAGAAGGCAGCAGAGGCGCTGACCCCGGTGGGAGCACACTCGTGCGGATGTGCGCTGTCCTGAGACACGGCCGGACCTTCTGGGGTAAGGGTAAGCCCCAGCTGGGTTTGTGAGCCTGGGCTGCCAGCTCTGCGAGGCCACGGACTGTTGGTGCTGCTGGGAGCGGCCGAAACCCGGCGGGATCAGATACCATAAAGACCTAATAGAGGAGCAATCACTGACTGTGAAATTGCCGCTCCCTGTGGGAGGGACCCTAAGGAAGGCCGAAAAACTCCTTGAGAGTTGGGGAAGGGGTCTCTAACCCCACGGCACGCAGGGAAGAGAGAAGGGCGCCTGCTGAGGATTGAAGCAGTTCTACACTCTGGGGAATCCCTGGCCGTACCCTTTTTGTGTTAACCTTTGCATTTTCTTTTACTAACAACTTGAGAGATATCCTGACACGTGACCAACACAGATAGGCGGTCACGACCCGGTGGCATAGGTGAGGGTGTAGGGGTGGCGGAGCCCTCATCAATGCGGGACCCACGGGAACTTGAGGAGTCTCACTTTTGGACTGACATGCGCCGGACCATCTGAACTGAACAGGATTACCATCGAAGTCACGGCAGGCGAGGCGAGCACACGCAAACTACAGGTGAGATACTCCTTGACAGCCGGTAAGCGGCCCCAATGCGGGGAGGCGGTGGTGACCTCGAACACATCACATTCCCCCCCGACAACAGGTTACAAGGATAGGAGGATGAGAACAGGATGGGATTCAACACTGACAAGTGCAAGGTGATGCACCTGGGGAGGAACAACCAGCACCATACCTAGAGGCTGGGGAACTCCCTTCTCGTCAGTACAGAGGCAGAAAAGGATCTTGGAGTCATCACTGATTTAGGCTAGATATCAGGAGGCGCTACTTCACTGTCAGGGCGGCTAGGATCTGGAACCAACTCCCAAGAGAAGTGGTGCTGGCTCCTACCCTGGGGGTCTTTAAGAGGAGGCTAGATGAACACCTTGCTGGGATCATTTGACCCAGTACTCTTTCCTGCCATGGCAGGAGGTTGGATTCAATGATCTGCTCAGGTCCCTTCTGACCCTACAAACTATGAAACTAAGCCAAAGCTTTGTCTAGCCGGGTCTTGAAAACCTCTAAGGGTGGAGAGTCCACCATCTCTCTGGGTAACCTACAACTGCTTTACTACCCTCCTAGTAAAAAAATTCTTCCTAATATCTAAACTAAACTTCTCTTGCTGCAACTTGAGCCCATTGCTCCTTGTTCTGTCATCTGCCACCACTGAGAACAGTCCAGCTCCTTCGTCTTTGGAACCCCCTGCAGGTAGTTGAAGGCTTTTGTTAAATCCCCTTTCAGTCTGCTCATCTTTAGACTAAATAACCCCAGTTCCCTCAGTCTTTCCTCAGAAGTCATGCCCCCAGTCCACAAACCATTTTTGTTTCCCTCCACTGGACCCTCTCTATTTTGTCAACATCCTTTCTGTAGCAGAGTGCCCAAAACTGAACACGGGTCTCCGGATCTGATGTCACAGTGCTGAATAGAGAAAATAATCACTTCCCTTGACCTGCTGGCAACACTTCTACCTATGCAGCCCAATATGCCATCAGCCTTCTTGGCAACAAGGGCAAAGTGCTGGCTCATATTCAGCTTATTGTACATTGTAACCCCAGGTCCTTTTCTGCAGAGCTGCTGCCCAGCCAGTCAGCCCCCAGTCTGTACTTGTGCATGGGATTGTTCTGTCCTAAGTGCAAGACTTTGCACTTCTCCTTGTTGAACCTCATGAGATTCCTTTTGGCCCAAACCTCTAATTTGTCTAGGTCAGTCTGAATCCTAGCCCTACCCTTCAGTGCTGAGGGTGCACTCTATAACATCTTCTAGGTTGTTGATGAAGACCTTGAACAAAACCAGCCCCAGGACTGACCCCTGGGGCACTCCACTTGATACTGGCTTCCAACTAGACATTGAGCCATTGATTATTACTCACTGAGCTGGATGCCCCCACCAGTTTTCTATCCACCTTACAGTCCATTCATTCAGTCTATAACTTCCTTAGCTTGCCTGGGAGAATGTTGTGGGAGACTGTATGAAAAACCTTGCTAAAATCAAAGTATATCACATCCACTGGTCTCCCCACAACCACAGAGCAGGTAATCTTATCACAGAAGGCAATCAGGTTGGTTAGGCATGACTTGAAGCCGACTGTTCCTAATCACCTTCTTCTCCTCCAAGTGCTTGGAAATAGATTCCTTGAGGATCTGCTCCACGATTTTTCCAGAGACTGAGGTGAGGCTGACTGGTGTGTAGTTCTCAGGGTCCTCCTTTTTTCCCTTTTTTAAATATGGGCACTATGTTTGCCCTTTTCCAATCATCCGGGACCTTTCCTGATCGCCATGTGTTTTCAAAGATAATGGCCAGTGGGTCTGCAATCACATCAGCCAGCTCCCTCAGCACCCTCGGTGCATCCCATCTGGCCCCATGGACTTGTACACTTCTAGCTTTTCTAAGTAGTCCCTAACCTGTTCTTTTACCACTTGAGGGCTCCTCCCCTCCTCCCTAAGCTGTGCTGCCCGGTGTTCAGGAGCTGACCTTGCCTGTGATGACTGAGGCAAAAAAGGCATTGAGCACTTCAGCCTCTTCTGCATCCTTTGTCATAAGGTTGCCTCCTCCATTCAGTAAGGGACCCACACTTTCCCTGATCCCCCTCTTGCTAGTGACATACTTGTACAAACCCTTTTTGTTACTCTTCACATTCCTTGCTAACTGCAGCTCCAATTGCACTCATCCCTACATGCTCGAGCACTACTTTTCTATTCTTCCCTAGCTATTTGTCCAAGTTTCCACTTCTTATAAGCTTTCTTTTTGTGAATTAGGTTACTGAAGAATTCCCTGCTAAGCCAAGTTGGCTTTCTGCCATACTTGCTAGTCTTCCTGTACATTGGGATGGTTTGTTCCTGCACTTCCAGTAAGGCTTCTTTAAAGTACAGCCTGAACTCCTCTCCCCCTCTCCTGGACTCCTCTCCCCCTCAGTCTGGCTTCCCAGAGGATCCAGCCCATGAGTTCCCTGAGTGAGTTGAAGTCTGCTTTTCTGAAGTCTGGGGTCCTTCCTCTGCTGTTCTCTATCCTTCCTTTCCTCAGGATCCTGAACTCAATCATCTTGTGATCACTGCTGCCATAGTTGCCATCTACTACACTCTCGTACTACACTACTAAATGTGTATTAATGTTCTATATCTTATATTTTGTATAAAAACATAACAAACTAGGGAAAAATAATCAAAAGGTGTTGTTTTGTTAGTCCTGTAGTCATTAGAATTAAATATACATCTCTCTTTCAGATTCATAACACAAAGTCTATCTTTCTGAAGCATCTTGACTGTGCATCCAGAGCATCACAGAAAGCTATTCCCCCTCCCCATGTGAATACTTTTTGCTAGAGTTAAAAAACAGTCTGCAGACCTGTGAAATATGAGTTCCATTACCAGGAGCAGCTACCAGATGGCAGAGTTGCAGCAGAAAAGATAGCTTGACTAGTGGAACATCTAGACTTAAAAAGGAGAGGGGGTGGTCAGTAGTGGAATGAAGACTTTAGGAGAAGTTGGGTAGGTTATAATAAGCCATGCAATTGATTGACTCCCTCAGTGGGACCTGAATAGAAATGTTGCTGCCACTTCCAGGGAGGTGGTTTTAAACTTTGGTTGGAGCAGGAATTGAAGGGGGGTGCAACTGCACCACTGCATCCACCTGGATCTGCCCTGGTGGAGATTTTTCTTCTTCCTCTGTACATCGGAGTCCTGGCCACTGTCTGAGAGAGGATACCAGACTACGATGATATTGATATAGGCTCAGTTTCCCCAGTAATTGACCTTTCACTGATTGGACAGTATTCTGCTCCATGAGTGCAAGAGTGTTTACACTGTGTCCTTGCTAGCCTTTCCGAAGAATTTTATCATGGAAGCTGTCTAATAGTTGTAATTATATGCCCAAATGGGCAAATAGTTCTATCTTCATGAACTTTTGTCTACTTTCTTTATTTTTTCCTACTAAGAAAACATGCGCATACCAACTTAAACTGCAACTGAATACTTGCAGCAAGCAAAGGAATATTGCTTTAGCTGGTCAGATCAATGACACTGGAGGATGTGGTTTCTCTGACTCAAATATAATTCCCCAAACATAGGTCTCCTAACTTGTCTACCAGAATTGAACCGTTACCTAGTAGCTGCTAGAACCATGTCAATGAGTATTCTTTTTAGGAGTGTAGACTTTTAAATGGTCTGTTTGATCCCCAGTTTTTCATAGCACTCTGCTTGAATTATTTTGCATGAAGAGTAGCAGCCAGTCAACCTATAGCATTAGGGGATAGGTGGTAATGCTCTTACAAGATATTGCTTTCAACTGAGGAGGACCTTGAATCCTTCCTGACTGGATGTAGCAAGAGATTAGAGATGGAAAACTTGTACCTCTGTCTCTAGACTTCTTACTTGTTAAGTCCCACCAGGACCCTTTCTCTTTCTTGTCCTTTTCAGCTTCTGCACACAGTCACAAGATGAACTGGTATGATAAGAGCTCTACCTATCCTGCATCATGTATGATCACACCACTGCCATCAAGACAGCAGATTGCTTTGATGAAGAATACACAGTTGAAACTGAACTTGAGTAAGGCCAAGGTTATACTGGTGTGCAAAAAACCTGACACTGGAGTCTTCAGTCACTCTGGAGTCTCCAGTCACTTTGGAGTCTCCTTTGTTTAAAGAGACACACCTAGAAGTGATTGATTGTTCCTTAATTTAGTAGTGCTCCTAGATTCTCAGCTGCAATTAAGCCCTTTTATAGCACAATCTATGAATAAGCCACCTCCAGCTAGCTAAGGGAGTTCATAGTATCTGCCTGGAGGATGACCTGCCCTTGGTTATATATACCTTTGTCATCTCTTCTTTGGGTTGCAGGAATGCAGTATACCTGGGCATGAAGCTGTTAGTTTTTATGAGCCTCCACCTAATAATACAAAACGCTGCAGTGCATCTCTTCAACACTACAGGTTATCACTTGCATATAAGACCTGTCTTATATTCCCTTTGTTAGCTTTTCATAATAAAGCATAGAGTCTTGGTCCTTACTTTAAATAGTTATCTTGAGCTTTCTCAGGAGTTTTCTTGGAGGCTGTGGCTCAAACTGTCACAGAAACTAAGGACCAACATGAATCTCACTACCTTCCTGTAGTGTTAGGTGTAATTCTTTAAGTCACTTCCTATAAAATAGGCACATAGCACCATTTCATTTAGAGAAATCTCTAAAACTAAAACTCTATCAAAACAAAACACTACAATGCAAACACATTTTTCTGATTTAGAAGAGAATAAAAGAAAAATAAATGATGTAGTCCATTTAGGCCATTTCGTTTAATTCACTTCTCAAAGGAAGTCAGATATATTGGTGAAGAGGTTTGTAGATGAAAGCTATCTAGAATAGAATAGCTCCACCCATGCGACTTGGCATCATGAAATGCCACTTAAAACAGATTGCGCAAATAGTCAGATATGATCATCTGTGCTTCTTGGCATCTTTTTTTCTGAACTGTTGTGGTTTGAATACGGGATAAAATGTTATAGAAGAGGTTAGACTAGATGACAATGATGATCCTTTCTGGCCTCAAAAGTTGTGAAATGATGAAAAACATTCTCATGGGCTCCACAAGATTGGTTCCTATGTGGTTGGATAAAAATAGTAAGCAAGGGTTTCTCCTAAATACTTGTAACACCACAAGGTGAAGTCACCAATGGCAAATTGTGCAGATCTAGGGCACCCTCTTTCCTCCCTTACTTCAGGAAATAGTTAACAACATTGCAATTTAAACTGTTGACATTGACCATCTGAGGAAATCCATCACTGGATAACTGTGGCTGTTCACACCTCTTACTGTGTAGGAGGCAGACTTTTGTTTGGCATCAATTAGCTGGGCTCTGACACAATTGTTCCACAATTGTTCTCTAAGTAACTTATAACCAGTTCACAACAGTTTGAGATTTTCTCCACAGTTAAACAGATCACCATTTTTTCAAGAAAATAAATAATTAATAAAGAAACTGTGATTCTGGAGAGAAAAAATGTATGTACTGGGTGTCCATATGGCATAGAGGTACATACTGACTGTTCCTGAGACCTGTGCAGGATATTGTACAGCAGCATGGGAGAAAGGGGATTTTGGCCCAGGAAGTCAGGACAAATCCGTACTCATAAAAAAAATCACTTCAGCCAATACTTCTCATGCATTAAGTCAGTTTAACTGGATTTAATGTCCCGGACCTAAAGCTGAACTGTGTTCTCTACAAGGCATTGTATCTGTAATATGTAAGTTCAGATATTTTAATGTGGATGCGAATGCTGCTAAGACAGCCCTTCCAACAAGCTAAATTGGGCTGGCTTCCATGATGCCATGATGCTTTGCATATTTTCCAACATTTGCAAGAGGAATGGCATGAACAAGCATACTAAGTGAAGGCACACTGTCTGCAGTAAATGGGTCATGTGCACAGAGTATTTTTAGTTATCGGCCTAGACACATGGAATTCTTACAAACTAGGGAACACATTTTAATTATTTTTTATTCAAACTCCAACTCTCTTTATGTTTGATCTTCCGCACACTGAGTTAGAGGTGGGATGGAGGGTGTTAGGAAACCACACCCTTCATAGGAAGGAAGACTGGTCTTGCGGTTAAAACTTGGGGCTAGATATTAGGAGAATGTGGGTCCTATTTTCAGTTTACCATGCACATGCAGTGTGACTGTGACCAAGTCACATGTAGAAGCCATTTTGCAGTAATGGGTACCAATAATCTCCTAATTTACAGGACTGTTGAAGTTTAATTCATTATTAAATCTGTTGAATTCTTCGCATGGAAGATGACAGATGTGGAAGGCAGTATACTAATAACTAGCATGTCCTCTACTAACCCTGACAATGATACTATGGGGACAACTGGGGTGATGGTATGTATTCACACCTTGGGGCAGATCCAGGAGTGTGAAATAGTGCAGTTGCACCTCCCTTGATTCCTGTTGCATTCAAACTTTAAAAACAACTGCCTGGGAAGGGCAGCAGCATTTCTATTCAGGCAGCAGTGAGGGAGTCACTTAATTTCATGGCTCATTATAATCTATCAGATTCCCTCTAAACTCACAGGTGTTCACAACCCTCTCTCCACTAATCAAACTACCCAGTCTTCTGCAGTTCTGCTGCCTCTCAGCTGCTCCTGGTAACGTGACTCCTATTTCACAGCCCTGCAGACTGCTTTTAACTTTAGCTAAAACCATTAACTCAGGTGTAGAAATAACTTTCAGTGAAACATTGGATGCTCTGTTAAGATTTTCAAGATTAGCTTTTATTAATCTGAAAGAAATGCTCATTTAATTCTAATGACTGCTGGACTACAGAAACAACAGCTTCTGATTATTTTTTGGCTCGTTTATGATGTTCTATAAATCATATATGATGTAGCAAAGTAATGCACATTCCATGAAAGTCATATTTGTTTTTGCTTTTATCTTAAATTAAATAATACAGCCCTGGGCCCCAAGAGTATTAGTAAACAAGAAAAATCTGTGTTTTGATGTGATGATGCACCTCACTATCTGCACCCCCCCTTTTCAAACTCCTAGATCCACCCATGCTCACACCTCTCGAGAAAGCCACACACACTCAAGGAAATACAGCACGGTAACCTGTTTTATGACCCAAATGACAGTCTCATGATCAGAAAAGGATCATGAAACCTCACACTGGTGGAAAGAAAGGTGGACTACGAGGCAGAGCTCATTCTGACAGCCTTTCTGCTTACTTTGCCAGGCACCACTGCCGCTGGACTGAGCCATAGTGGGGTGAGAGGCTGTCCCCAGAGCTTGGTCTGCACCACGCGCGCCCAGCGGGCAGCAGCTTCACACCCCCAGTGTGGGCCTGCAGGCAGGGGTGGCTGCAGCTGCAGCTTCTGCCCCAGGCCTGGGGGGCAGCGTGTCCCACTCTGGCCGCTGCTTCCACCGGGGACAGACCCCACAGCTGCCAGGCAGGGCGTGGGTTGGGCCCCAGGCCCAAATTAATCTTAATCCACCCTGTGTGTGTGTGTGTGTGTGTGTGTGTGTGTGTCAAAGGGTGCACGTGTGTGTGTGTGCATGTGTGTCAGGTGACACGTGCCACAGTGTGTGTTTGTGTGTCAGAGGGTGACGTGTGTGTGTGTGTGTGCCTGTGTGTTTGTCAGAGGATGACATGCCGGGGCCCGGTCACAGTTTGTGTGTGCGCGCGCGAGAGGGTGACATGTATGTATGTGTCAGAGAATCACATATGCCAGTGTCAGGCCAAGGTGTGTGTGTGTCAGAAGGTTACACGTGTGTGTGCATGTAAGAGGATGATGTGCCAGGGCCAGGCCAAAGGTTGTGTGTGTGTGTGTGTGTGTGTGTGGATGACATGTGCCAGGGCTGGGCCAAGGTTGTGTGTGATGTGTGTGTATACTTGTTTGTCAGAGGATGACATGCTAGAGCCAGGCCAAAGTTCTGTATGTGTATCGGAGGCTGACACGTGTATGGGTGTGTGTCAGAAGACGACACATGGCAGGTCCGGGGTGCGTGTGCGCAAGCGTGCCAGGCCCGCCCCGCCCCGCTGCCATGGAGACGAGGCGTGAGCGAGGCGAAGAAGGGAAAGGGCCTCTCCGCCCTCTTCCAAGATGGCCGCCGAGGGGGCCCGGAGCCGCGCTGCGCATGCGCCCCACCGCCCGAGCTGTCAGCCGGTTGCGCGGGCCAGGGGCGCCGCCGCAGTGAGGCGCGGCCGGGGGAGCTGCAGTATGGCTCGCGTGCTGCCCGCGTGTGTGGTGGACGGAGGTACCGGGTAAGACCCCGCACGGAGCTGGGGGCGCCTCGGGGCCGGGCCGGGGCTGCGGGGCGCGCGGTTGCCGGAGCCGGGCTGGGCGGGAGGCAGGAGGAGCCCGGCCCAGAGGCGCTCTATGTCCAGCCGCCTCCTTGGCGGTTCAGGCGGAGCAATGGGCTCAAGACAGCAGGTGTTCTAGGCTCAATGTTTGCAAAGTTTCTGCCACAAGCAGAAAGGCGAAGAAATGGTTAACGAGGGGGCGCCCCCCTGGGATCCTCTTTTTTTTTTTTTAACAACCCTTCATTGCCCTGCTTTCTCTCCTCCAGGTGGA
This sequence comes from Crocodylus porosus, assembly GCF_001723895.1. Classification (NCBI taxonomy): domain Eukaryota; kingdom Metazoa; phylum Chordata; order Crocodylia; family Crocodylidae; genus Crocodylus; species Crocodylus porosus. The sequence goes on from NW_017728886.1 coordinate 12,133,683, forward strand.
TGTGCTGCATCTCTGTGTGTATTAAATGAGCCCAGACCTCTTGAACATAAATCCCCCCTGAACATAACACTGAACATAAATCCCCCCTGCATGCATTCCCCAAATGTCCCTAAGGTGTCAACAGGAGGTTGTGCCTCTCTGGGCAGTTCAGGTCTTACCCCAGGTTTTCAGCAGAGTAGGGACAACTTGGCCTCCTTTTTTTCCTTTTAAATCTGAGTCTGCTCTAGGTGCTGGTAGACAGTTTGCAGGGCTCACTCCTGCCCACTAGGAATGACTGTCGTGTATGTGTAGGCTGACCCTACGGACATCCGGGACACTGCGCCCCACTTTCACAAGTTGGGGAGCTGGTGCTCTGCACTGATTCGACTCCCATCCAGGCTGCGCCCCTGCTTTTTTGGGGTGCCCATTATCATTCTCAACAGTTCCTGAGATCTGGGAATGTCTCAACTAAACCAGCACATAGCCAGGACTGTCCTGGCTAAACCAGCACAGCACCCTATGTGTGTGCCTGTGTACTAGAGAGGAGTTAGTGTTAGGGTGTTTCCTGTCTGGATGCCTAGGGAGTGCTATCCCTTGCATGGAGGTATTGTAGGGGTGGATCCATCAGAAAAGCAGCAGTAGCACCATTCAGTGCAGAAAAATATAAAATGATGATATATGACAGGACACAAAGTTGGCTTTCAGTTTGAGGTCGTATCTTACCATTTTGGACTTTGCTGTGAATTTGCTATTGTAAAAAAACCCAAAAACACAAAACAACAAATGAAATAGGAGGCAAAGGTTTGGTCATTCCTAGCAAAGTGAGCAAATATAGGCTTTAAGAGGAATTGCCATGGTCTTTTTTTTTCTGTGCAGGAGTTAAGCTGTTGAGGGTTCTTCTGCAAGTCTTTAAATAGACGACATTCAGGGAAAACAGAGCTTGTTTTCTCCTTACCTTTATCTTATCCTCGTTCAAATAAGCAGAGCAAGGTCCCAAACTTCCCAATGCTTGCTGAGGTAGCAGTCAATTTTCTGATGAAGACTGCAGTAAAGTGATTTGTAATCAAAGATGAGGACATTTTTAGTCAGGCAAGAAATAGAAGAACATCTTGAATTAAAACTTGTGGGGGCTAAGTGTACAGCCTTATTTTGGGGAATAAATCCAGGAGATTTTAGACAAATAATAGAGCTGATTATAAAGGGCTAAGATATTTAACTTTATCCTTTTCCCATACAAGCTGAGTTTGTCGTAACTCCCAGAGTCTGATTGTGCACAATGGAAAGCAGAAATTAAAATCCTGACTAGATTTCAGTATTTTGATATCTTTGTTTGAAATCAAAATTCAGGATGTAGGTTAAGGAGTGGGTTAGAATTAAGGTTGAAGAAATCCAACCATACAGAAGTACAGATATTTAGAATTACATTTCTAAACTACCTTATGTTCCTACATAGACACTTGTCTTTTCTTTTTTTTTGGGGGGGGGGGAAGGTATTCAAAATGCTGAGCACAGAACACTCATTTTATATATTTTCTACTCTGTATATCTGACAGTAAATGTGGTACTTTGTTCATGTGTTAACTTTCTGCTTTTTATGTAGGTGGGCTGTGGTTGTTTGTAAATAGATTAGTCTCCCACAGTACCTAATCAGATTTGATTAATTTGTGGGTACAGTTATCAGGGCTGGTCCTGCCAGGAACTGGACTCTCTGAATAAATGAGCAACTTGGAGTTTCAGGAAGGGGGTTTTAGTGATCCAACAAGGGACTAGCCAGAAGGCAGAAGAGGGACTCATTCCCCTTCCCCTGCTGGGTAAATGGCACAAGCAGTTTTAATTGCTGCTTCTTCATTAGTAAAGGAAGATCTTCCTGGAAGTAATAGAAATGTAACTGCTGTGATTGATATTTTCTAAAAAGTCTCTGTTTGGAAACAGCTTGTCTACTTTACTTCAGTTTTGAGGAATAAATATTTTTTATCTTTGGATAGGCTTCCCTAGTGGTCAAGTTTCATGTTGCCATCAATCGCTGTGTAGAAAAGGGCAATTTATTTTAAGACTGGATGATGCTGACAAGCCCTTCTGATGTTGACCATAATTTAAATAGCAACATTTAAAACCAGGGTTTTATTATGTAACCTTTAGTCATAACTAGGGATCTTGGTTTTCTCTGTTTTAAAAAAAGCAAATTCTCTGATTAAAAAAAAAAAAAGTTGCATATTCTCCTATTAAAACCCCCACAATTCACATTTTCCCATGGTCAAAATGAAACACTATATACATAGGAATTGAACACAATATTCTGTTGATATATTTACAATTTTAAAGCAGTTTGGAAGCCCACCAGTGCCTCAATCACTACAATAAAATAAATTCTAAATACCTAGAAACTTTGGCATTTGATTTGGGTTTTTTATCATAGAAAATCTGAGTTCCCCCTGCCCCTTTCACCTACCAGGACATGCAGGTCCAGCTGTGGCTGCCTCCCCACACTGCTTTGGGTGCTGAGCAGCCCTGATATGCTGGCGCCCTGCCCACACCACTGCGCCTCAGTCCCCACCCACAGCCCCCCTACCTCTGTTAGTGCCCCTCACTCCCCTCCCATAGCCCACCCCTGCTGGTGTCCCTTCCCACCCACAGCCCTGCTGGACGGGGGGCCCCCAGCTGCCAGGGCTACAGGGCCAGGGACCTGGGTCTGCAGCGCCTGAGCCCCAGCTGTTGCCTGTGGAAGGTGGTGACTGCTGCTGCGGTGGAGCGGAGCACGGAGTCAGCTCCCGCTCCCCCTTGGGTGACATGAGCGCCCCTTGCCATGGCAGCAAGGAGCTCCCAGCGGTGGCAACGAGCTTCCCTGCCTGGTCTTGCTCTGCCCTGCCATGCTGGGTCCCACACACTGGACTCTGAGGGCTCCAGGAGGAGGGCAGCAGGACGGTGAGCCCAAGCCCACAGTGTGCAGTCTGCTCCCTCCCCATGCACAAATCTGGGGGGCATGTGCCATTCATGTACCCCTGTGAGTGTGTGCAGTAGTGGGCAGCTAGCACCCCTGGCCTGCTCCCAGCCTGGGCCCTGCAGCCTCGCACACCACCCCAGCTGGGCAGGAGCTCCCTCCCTCTCTATGGGAGCCTCAATATCCCCCCTCTCCCCTCCTGCCAGACTTGCCTGCGGGGAGCTGCTCTCCAGGTTGCCTGGCAGCTATATTCATGTGTATGTGTGCACATGCACATGGCACCTCCTGCCTGATTGCCCTCCTCCCACTCCCTGCAGCCCTTTCAGGCTGGAGCTCTGCCAGTCTGCAAGGGGAAATCCATTGTTTCCCACGTTTTTCTCCTGGGTTTTTCTCCTCAGAATGAGAAAATCCGGGTTTTACTGTGTTTTTCCGTGGCGAATTGAAAACCCAGCTCCCTGGTCATAACTAGGGTTCTATGAAGTGGTCCCATTAAACAAAGGGTTTTTTTCAAATTTTTTTTTAATTTTCTTCTGTGTGTGTTTAGGCACTGGGGAGCACTTTAGGATGTGAGAATTCAGGAATTCTCTTTACTTTTGATAAAGATCTACTTTTGCTTGACTTCACTGATCAGTTTTGAAGCACCTATCCCACTGCCTGTGCATAGTTGTAGACAGCAGAGTGATAAAAATGTACTTAAAATGGAAAATCAGACGCACCTTTTAGTCTTGGAGTAGCAGCTGCCACTCTAAGATAAACTGTGAACACCCATAACACTTCAACGTTGTTATTCTTCTTTAAAATTTATGTACATATATTTGAACTACTCTTTTTTCAGGTTCTCCTGAAGTGGAGATATAGAGTTGATCTTTTCTCAATGTCCATGGAAATTTCATACTCCTGTTAATTTAATTTTGTGCGGCAAGGGATATTTTAATTTCCATAGTTTTCACAAGTGCCTTCCTACTTTGCACATCATCATGGAGCTGTCTCATTACAGGTTTCTCAGCCATACTTAAAAACAATGCAGTGCTCTTCTATTTATGGCATGCTGTCACCATTGGTGCTCTAATGGTAACACTAGTCATCTAGTTGGTGTTTTAGCTGTCAATTTTTTTTTCTTCCTGGAGAAGTTTTTCTAAACAGGTTATTTACACGGCTTTTGGCATTAAGTAACACTTCATATCTGTTACACAGTCTAGAATTTGTTTAAAACTGTAAAAACTTTTAGAGTCACAAAGATTTGAACCAAGGAGGAGTCAGAACTAGGAGATTCTGCACCTTGCACAGTGCAAACACGGAGAGCTGTGTTTGGGGGTTACTAGAGCCCCCATCAGGGTTTGTGCCCTTGTGCTTCTAGGTTACATAGCTACAGGTATGCTCCAACCAGCCAATTTCTAGTGTCAAATTTGAATATTCAACGTATGAAATCAACTAGAATTATAGTCTGTTTAAAAAATCAGTTTGCTATATCAGTTTGCTATATCTTTCTTCTTTTTTTGTGACTCTAAAGTCACAGAAATTGAAAAGAATTCATGTTTTCCTATTCCTACATTTTTTCTCTTTTCTTATACAGGAGATGAATTGATTAACTCTATGTCAGAAGTAGTAAAATTGATTTACATATGCACCTATGCACACCGCTACATGCAACATAGAGAATTTTTTTGTCCCCTCGTTTGTTTGTAACCTTAGAAAAGTGAGGCTGGCAAGGACATCTGAAGGTCATCTAGTCCAAGTGCCTGTTCAATGTGGGACTGTTCTGTTCAAGTGTTTGTCTAACCTGTTCTTAGAAATTTCCAAGGTTGGAGATTTATATAACCTCTCTAGGTAATCTGTTCCAATGCTTAATAACCCGTTTGAACGTGTTGGTTCTTTTTTTTTATACTAATCTTTAATGCTGTCTTGGGTTTATCATTTGTATAGTTTCCAGTAGGGTCCCATCTCAGACAGATAAGGCTGGAATTTGAGGTCTAGTCCAACCTCGTCCAAGATCATCTCTATCTAAACCATGCCAGGTTTATTTAGCCTGTACTGTACCACATGTAATGATGGAGATCCCATACTCTCACTAGGAACTAGCCTCATAGTTAGAAAGTTATTTTTATAGCTAACTTTAACCTCCCTTGTCACAATTTAAGTTTATTATTGCCTGTCCTGTCTCTTTGGACACTCAGTCTAGCCGTTTACCTCTTCTCTCTCTAACAACCTTTTTTTGTTTGTTTGTTTGACTGAGGACTGTTATCAAGTCTTCCCTTTTGCCTCTCCCCTGGAAGAAATCATCCTAACTTTTCCAGTTCTTCATATATGAGACTTTTTAAACCTCTATTTTTTGCTCTCCTCTGTATTCCTCCTCCATGTTCACACTTTTCTTGACGTGCGATATCTAAAACTGGACCCAATGCTCTAAGTGAGCCCTTGCCTTTTCTGAATAGAGTGGAAGTATCAATCCCTATGGCCTACATATGGCCCTTTTGTTAATATATCCCAGTATGTGGTTAGTGGTTCTTGCTTGTTTTTTATTTATTTTCAGTATTACCTGGTTGACTCATACGTGGCTTCCTGTCCTTTTCTGCAGGACTGAAGGGTAGCTAGTTTCCATTTTTTGTATTTGTGCCTTTCTCCTTCCTAACTGCAATACTTTGTACTTGTCGCCATTGCATTTTACTCCATTTTATTTCAGACCATCTTTACAATTTGTTAGGGTCATTTTGCATTCTAATCCTATTCTCTAAAGTGTTTGCTACCCTATCCAATTTGGTGTCATCTACAAATTTCTTAAATGCACACTCAGTTCTTCCCTCCAAATTATTAATGAAGGTATTGAACAGAGATAATAGCCAATAGCTCAGCAATTATTTAAGCCAATTATTTGGGTACTCTACAACGAATTTCATTAGGACCCGCTCATTTGAAAACATCTATTTGATTTTAGTAAACCTTACCTTATTCTTTCCCTGCTCACAACTGTGTGCCTTCTCCCTGTTCATACTTCTAACTGCGCTTATTAGCTGATAGTTGACCTTTTTGTGAGGACTAAAGTAAAAAAGTCTTTAGAGACCCCTTATTGTTCATTATTAGCTTCCCTTCCTTGTTCAATGAGGACCTTAGCTTTTTGTGTTTTCCTATTACTTCTAAAGGGTTAATTGCATAGTTTTCTGTTATCCTTTGTTTCTTGCTAGTTGTATCTTAGTTTGTGCCTTGGATTTCCTGATTTTTGTCTTTCTGTGCTTGAATTAAATTCTTAAACTCATCCTTAGTGATGTGGCCAGGTTTCTATTTTTTGTAAGATTCCTTTTAAAGTTGCAAGGCACTGAAGAGCTTACAGTTTAGCCGAGCAGGTCACTTGCTGTGTTTCCTATCTTTCCTCCTCAATAGGATAGGATGCTTTTATTTCCTTAATACTGCCTCTTAGAGAAACAACAAACTCCTAGGTAGCAGGACTTCTTTTTTTTGCCAGAGACCAATTTTCTGAATTTAGAGCTGCTTTTCTGAGGTTCAGGATTTCTGTTCTGCTGTTTTCCTTTCTATCCCTCCTTAGGATTATGAATTCTTATTTCAAGAGTTATTTTAAGATTCTTAACCTATTCTTCCCTATTTGTAAGAAACAAACTAAAAAATGTTTCTCTGCTATGTTTTCTCTGCCTACTGTACCAAGGAGTTATCCCCAGCACAGTTCAGGAACTTGTAACAGCAGTGCAGGCAGTCCAACATTTCAAGAATCTATCATGGTAGTGAAGACTTCCATTAAGCAGCAGGTCCTCTAATTTGGATGTTAAATTTGGAGGCATTTATAAAGCCTCTTCCATTTCCTCTTTATGGTTTGGTGCTCTGTAGTAGCCACTAACTGTAACACTGTCCTTGCTGTTTTCCCTTACCGTAGAAACTTTTAATAGGTTTGTTTTGGTTCTCAGAACAAGTATATTTGTCTTTAAAGCAACACCTCTTCCGTATCTTCTCTGTCCTTCCTGAATAAACTGTAGCTATCCACATCAGTGTTCCACTTCCATGAACTGTGCCACCAAGTTTTGCTTATCTGAATTTGATCATAATTTTGTGTGTGCTAGGACTTGGTTATCCCTGATTACTCTTCATGTTTCTTGCATTTCATAGACTAATACCCTCCAGCATGTCTGCTATTTTCCCCAGCTTGGTGTCACCCTCATGCTTGCTTATGATGCACTCCATTCCGTCTTCCAGATTGTTGATGAAGATATTAAACAAAACTGGTCCCAGGACCAACCTCTGGGGCACTCCACTTGATACCGGCTGCCAACTAGACCTCAAGCCATTTATTAGTACCCGTTATGCCTGATGATCCAGCCAGCTTTCTATCCACCTTACAGTCCATTTATTCAACCTGTACGTCTTTAGCTTGCTTGCAAGAATGTGGTGGGTGACTGTATCAAAAGTCTTGCTAAAGTCAACGTATATGACATCCACTGTTTTCCCTGCACCCTTGGAGCCAGTTGTCTCATCATAGAAGGCAGTCAAGTTGGTCAGGCATGACTTGCCCTTGGTGAATCCATGCTGACTGCTCCTGATCACTTTGTTCTCCTCCAAGCACTTAGGAATGGATTCCTAGAGGACCTGCTTCATGAGTTTTCTGGGGACCAAGGTGAGGCTGACTGGCCTACTTGTAAGGATCCTTTTTGTGTCTAAGCTCACCAAAGAGTTCTCTGCTAAGCCAAGCTGGTCATATGCTGTATTTGCTATTCTTTCTGCACATTGGGATGGATTGTTCCTGCACCCTCATCAATAAGGTTTCTTTTAGAATACAACCAGCTCTCCTGGACTTTTCCCCCTCAGACTGGCCTCCCAGGAGATCCTGTGCATCGGTTCCCTGAGGGAGTCACCATCTACTTTTTTGAAGTCCAGGGTCCACCTTACAGATCATTCATCCAGGGTCCATAGTCTGCGGCTCTACTTTCCTCATTTTGTCAGCATCCTGAACCCAGTCATCTCGTGGTCACTGCTGCCCAACTTGCCAGACTCTTCTACATCCCCCATTAATTCTTCCCTATTTGTGAACAGCAGGTCAAGAAGAGCGTGACCCCTAGGGTCTCTTGTATACATGATGGTGGGACCATGTACATGTGACAAAAAGTGATGACAAATCATCATTTGTCTAACATAATGGTGTCACTGTGTACACATGCATGATTTTTTCGTGTAAGAATTAATTTGAGTGTGGCAACTTAGACCATCTCCGATGTATTTTAGAAATTGTCCATGTGTACATCATATCTGGCTCCCAGAGAAATCATGCGTGTGTACATCATATCTGGCTCCCAGAGAAGGCAGTGGGGACAGTGCATGGGGAGCTGGAAGCCCAGATGGGCTCATGGAAACTCGGGCTCGGCAGGTTTCCAGTGACCCGTGTACTGTCCCCGCTGCCTCCTTTGGCCACTGGCACACGCAACTGCCCTTGTGCTGCCTTCCCATACTGCCCCAGGGGCAAGCCAGCTCATTCCCCGGTGATCCCAGGCAAGTGGAGAAGGCAGCGGGGCTGGTACACAGGGCCCTGGAAGCCTGCCAAGCTCAAGCTTCCCCAGCCATGTCAGGGCTTCGCGCCCCATTCACTGTTGGATTGGGCTGGGTGCTGCCTGCCTGTGAGCTGGGGCAGCACCCACCCAAGTAGCACCCTGCCTGGGCACCCCTGTGGGGCACTGCTGCCCCCCAGCAGCTCAGGGGCTGTGCAACCAGGTGGCAGCTTGTGCAGGCTGGCTTCACTAAGAACAGTCCACCTCCATCCTCTTTTGAACCCCACTTCAGGTAGTTGAATACTGCTATTATATCACCATGTCTTCACTTCTCTAGACTAAATAAGCCAAGTTCCCTCAGTCTTTCCCCATAAGTTATGTGCCCCAGCCCCTAACCATTTTTATTGCTCTCTGCTGGACTCTCTCCAAATTGTACACAACCTTTTATAGTTGGGGGACCCAACACTGGACACAGTACTCCAGATGTTGCCTCACCAGTGCAGAATAGAGGGAATAATTACTTCCTTGATCTGCTGGCAACACTCCTACTAATGGAGCTAAGCATGGTGTTTGCCTTTTAGGGCAACAAGGACACACTGTTGACTCATACCCAATTTATTGGCCACTGTAACCCCCAGGACCTTTTTTGCAGAGCTGCTGATTAGCCAGTTGGTCCCAAGCCTGTACTGGTGCGTGGGATTGCAGGACTTTGCACTTGTGCTTGCTGAACTTCATGAGATTTCTTCTGGTCCAATCCTCCAATTTGTCACTGAATCCTAACCCTACCCTCCAGCATATCTACTACTCTCCCCAGTTTGGTATCATCAGCAAACTTGCTATAGGTGTGCTCTGTCCCATCTTCCAGATTGTTGATGAAGATGTTGAACAAAACTGGCCCCCGGACTAGTTTTCTTTGGTTTGGTCTCTTCTTTTCCTACTTGTGAGTATTCTGGTCTAGCTGACTAGAAAATCTTGTACTTTTAATAAATTAAGGAAGAATTTTGTATTTCTGCATGATAGCTCCATAACTTGCAATCACAATATTTCATTATTAACCAATAGATTGCAATCCAGGATGAAGATAAAATGGCTTAAATATGTATCTGTTCATTGGCCAGTGAGTGCCCTAATCAAAGTTTGCTGGAACTACTAAAAAGGATTCCAGTCATGACTGGAGTTCAATTGAAGTAGTTGCCTGTCCACTAAGAATTAGAAAAATTTGTCATAGTCTTGGATCTGATTTATTTCTGAGCTAGACTGCAACCACTGACCAACCACTGCAGAAGATGCAAATTATTTTTGGTGTTATCTTTCATCCTGAACCACCCATTCCATTTCTCTTGAAGCTACATATGTGGAATTGTTTGATTTGCAGTATTTGTCAGTTGGTTTTTAAGCCTTCCTCAGGGCCATTGGGTGTTGACTGTAGCCAAGGCTGGGGATTTTGATTGGGGTGTGCAAATGCTCCTACGGGGATCAAAGCCAAAGGTCAGACCGATTGCCAAATTTGGGGTTAGGAAGGAATTTTTCCCCTGTAGTCAGAGTGGTGTGGACTATGGGGCTTTTTTGCCTTTCTCTGTCACTGGGGTATGGCCCTTTACATGGGATTTCTTGAGCCATATATTAATAACCTTTTACAGAACCAGGACATTGGCTGTTACAGTTCCCCTGCTTTACCTGTGGCAGGTTAGGGTGTTCTGTTGTGTGTTAGGGCAGATGGTAGTTTTACAAGGAGTTTAGATGATGGGTTTGTATGGGATTGTTTGGAGAGGGATGATCCTGCCTCAGGTAGGGTGTTGGACTAGATGATCTGTGGAGGTTCCTTTCAGCCCCACTTCTCTGATTCTGTGATTTTATAATTTCCACGGGCAATTGTCATTACAATTTATTAGCAAGCATTCACTCATGAGAGAAGTGAATATCACTATTTTATAGATGCAGTAAATTCAGGTAAAGTGACTTGTGCAAGGCCACAGAGGAGATCTGTGCTGCCACCAGGGTTAGAACAGTAAATACTTCCTTGCTGTGCTCTCTTGTGCTCCTGTTAGACGATATAAACTTCCCCTCAGATGACGTTTCTGTGTAGGTATGCCAGCCCACTCAAAAATAATAGGATTGAGCAGATATTACTGAGGACAAAATAATTTGTGTGTTGAATTTGCAGGGTTGGAAGGAAAAAAACTACTTGTAAACAGAGATGCTTGATACACAAGTCGTTGAGATGTCAATATGGAACCGGACTACATCTCTCTTCAGAACAGAACTGCACTTAAAATGTAGCTCAAAATTTAGTTGTTTCATATACTAGTTTGGCCTTTGTGCTGACAGAAGTGTGATTACTGTTGCTATACTTTATGTTGCCAACTTTGTGAATAAAGTAGTTTTTTTTTTTCTCGATGCATCTAAAGACCTACTGATAACTTTCTTTTTAGGTATACAAAACTTGGCTATGCAGGAAATACAGAACCACAGTTCATTATTCCATCATGTAAGTAATTTTTGCCCCAGGTTCTCATGAATAGTATTATTCACAAAGTGTTGAGTAGTAAGTAATTTGCTTTCCAGCTCCTGAAGGGACACAGTTATCAGAGCAGTTAAGGAATGAGTTTGAGTCCCCCACTCCAATTTGTACCGGGCTTCTCCCAGTTGACCTGCATATATATGTATAAATGGTATATTTGCACCTTAAGACTAACTGAATCACAGCTGTTTAGCATAAAATTTTGTGAGAACAAGCTCACTTCATCAGACGCTGTGAAAAAGCATCTGATGAAGTGAGCTTGGGCTAACAAAAGCTCCTGCTGTAGAGCTCTGACTTAGATTTACACTTTGCAGATCAACTACCCTGCTTTCTGCTTGACTTCAGCCTAACATGGCTAACTACCTCTCTCTGTTAATGGATAAATGATCATGAGGGCTGAGGAACCAAAATTGGCTGGATGTGATGTAAGCTATCTCATTCCCTTGTGTGCTGCTGTCTGCAGAAACAGGCCTACCTTAACCATGACTAACCAGGCTCAGGATGAACTTTGTGTTTCTTCCAGCTTCTAACTCAGCCTTCCCAATTATCTTTGTGTATTTGACAAGTAATATTCACTATCTTAGTATCCTTGGCTACAGTATAAATGAAGGGACCTCCTTGTCTCCAGTTTTCCAGGACCGTTGCTCATTAAATCAGCTTCTGGTTTCTGTGATAAAGACATACAGAGTAAGCTCAATTTTCTTTTCATCTCAACTGTTTTTTTCTGCTGGGACTCTGGCTTATGGAATACAAGCTACTTTCCTCTCAACCTAACACCCTTGTTGAAACTTGGGGAATTTGTGGAAGGCCTTTTATGTAAGTCCTAAATCAGCAGTACCACCTCGTTGTAGTATGTATCCACCTCTGAGGGAGACTCCAGAAAGAACAAAATAAATGTTAAAAAAAATTGTTCATCATTGAAAGTAGTATTTTTACTTTTTTAAATGTGTGTTTCCTTAGTTTGTTAAAAACAGCATGTTGTCTGGATCTGTTAACCATTTTGAACATCCCATATTAACATTTGAAATGTTTTTAAATCTTAAATTTTATACAGTGTAATTTACAGTGGACTACATGCTACTTTAAATTTTGAGATACTAACTACTAATATCTGTCTCTAATTGTTGTAATACTGTATTTGAAAAGGTTTATGGAATTTTATCTGTTAATCTGGAACTTAATTTTCTAACATCTAGGGGTGTACCAACAGAGATTTCTTGAGCCGATATCAATAGCTGATGTGTAAGGAGGCATATTGGCTGATACTGATCTGATTTCCGATACGCAGCCTGGTGGCTTGAAGAGCAGTGTCCAGCTGGTAAGTCTGTTGTGGAGGAAGAGAAAGGGTTAGGGGGGTGCAGTTTGAGGCCCCTGCAATGAGGGAGGGAGTGTGGCAGGGGCTGGGGCAGGCGTTGCCCAGCTAGGGCTGGATGGGGTGTAGAACAAAGCTGCAGCTTGTCTGGGGGGTGCGGGAAGGGGTGGGGCAGCTCCCATTACTGGGCATACCCCAGGAGGGCATGGGGGGATTGCATGCTTCTCAGATATGTCCAGGGTGAGATGGCTGCCACTGCAGGCTGGGGCCAGCACCAACCTCTTCCCGGTTGGGGATGGGCCGCGCTGTGCTCAGGGTGGGCAGCAGTGGTGCTGGGAGCAGGGCTACAGGGGTATGGGGGCAGGAACCACACCAAAATTCACCGTAGCCCTCCCAACCCCCTTCTCAGCACCATCACTGCCCGCCCCTAGTGCAGCCTGGCCC
>NW_017728886.1:12146516-12148545 GCF_001723895.1 Crocodylus porosus
TGTGCAGTGGCAGGAGCTGCCCCCTCCTACCACCGTCCGTCCGACTCCATCCCGTGCCATGCCCCAGCTGGGCAGTGCCTGCTCCAGCCCCAGCCCCACCCCCACTCCCTCCCTCACCACAGGGGTCTTGATCTGTTGTCCCCCCCGTGCCTCACGCCTCTTCTCTTCCCCCTGCCTTTCCACAACAACAGACTTAACAGCTGGATGCAGCTCTCCAAGCTGCCGGGCTGTGCACATACACAGGGCATTTCTTGGCCACATAACTGGCCACATCAGGCAAAAAAAGCCGATTTCTGATATAGTCAATTTTTTTGTAAAGTGGTACTGATCCGATATTGAACCGATGCATTGGTGCACCTAACATCTACAGTTTTTGGGTTTTTTTTTTTTTTAACCTGTCTTGAAAATAGACTTTTTTAGACAAATACTACAAAGGTAAGGAAATACTAGATATGCCCAGAGGTCCAAAGAAGTAATTGAAGAAATGGTTTCTACCTCAATCATAGTGTATTATATAGTGCTATGTAGCTGCCTTGAACTTAAAACTTAAGTTTTAAGACAAACTTAAACACTGATTTGTAAAGCTAAGCATATGCATTGTACAGAGTAAATAAGATTTTGCATATGATTTCATAGATTTCATAGACATTAGGTCTGGAAGGGACCTTGGAAGATCATTGAGTCCAGCCCCCCACCCAAAGGGCAGGAAGTCAGGTGGGGTCATAGGATCCCAGCAAAATAAGCATCCAGTTTGCTCTTGAAGGTGTTCAGTGCAGGTGCTTGAACCACCTCCAATGGCAGGCTGTTCCAGACCTTGGGGGCTCGGACAGTAAAGAAATTCTTCTTTATGTCTGGCCTGAAACAGTTTTGTAGTAGTATATGACCGTTCGACCTCGTAATCCCTTGGGGCGCTCTGGTGAACAAACATTCCCCCACAAACTGGTGGTCACCCCTGATAAACTTACAGGTGGCCATCAGATCACCCCGAGCCTGAGCTTTTCCAGGCTAAAGAGCCCCAATGGCTTTCACCCTGTCATTGTAAGGTCTGTTTTCCTGACCTCTGATCATGCGTGTGGCTCTTCTCTGGACTCTCTCAAGCTTCTCCACATCCTTTTTGAAATGTGGAGCCCAAAACTGGACGCAATACTCCAGCTGTGGCCTCACCAGGGCTGAGTACAAGGGGAGAAGGACATCCTGGGATTTGCTTGAGAAGCATCTATGGATGCAAGCCAGCGTTTTGGTCGCTTTACTAGCCACAGCATCACATTGCAGGCTCATGTTCATCTTGTGGTCAATGATGACCCCCAAGTCTCTTTCTTCCGTAGTGCTAGCCAGTGTAGCACTGCCGAAGCTATAAGGATGCTGCAGGTTTCTGTTCCCAAGGTGGAGAACCTTGCATTTTTCAGTGTTAAACACCATCAGGTTCTCATCCGCCCATTTGCTGAGCTCGTCCAGGTCAGCCTGGATCATCTGCCTGTCTTCTGGTATGGATGCTTTGCCCCAAAGTTCAGTGTCATTGGCAAACTTGGCCAGTCCGCTCCTGACTCCAATATCCACATCATTAATGAAGATGTTGAACAATATGGGTCCAAAGACAGAGTCCTGGGGGGACCCCACTGGTCACAGGACACCATGATGAATGACTGCCACCAATTACTACCCTCTGGGTCAGATAACAGAGCCAATTTCCCAGCCGGTGGATCATGTTGGACCCAAGATCACAATTGGCCAGTTTCGCCAAGAGGTGATCATGGGATACCAGATCAAAAGCTTTTTTGAAGTCAAGATATATGACATCTCTTTTCCCTTGTCTAGGTGCTAGGTCACCTGGTCGTAGGAGGAAATGAGATTGGTCAAGCAAGACCTACCCGCAACAAACCCATGCTGGCTATCCCTTAGGTTGTTGGCCTTGGCCAGTCCCTCAAGGATGGCCTCCTTAATAAACTTTTCTAGGATCTTCCCCACGATAGGAGTCAGGTTAATGGGCCTGTAGTTAGCCGGATCCACTCTCCTTCCTTTCTTGAAGATC
>NW_017728886.1:12148556-12169154 GCF_001723895.1 Crocodylus porosus
TATAGCCCTCTATACCCGTGGTCCAGTCATGGGTGGAGTCCCACCAGGTCTCCGTTATCCCAATGACATCATATTTCTTGGCACTGAGCAGGAGGACGAGCTCGTCCTGCTTGTTGCCCAGGCTCCTGGCATTAGGATGATCTCTTTAATAAACTTTTCTAAGATCTTCCCTGGAATAGAAGTTAGGCTGATGGGCCTATAGTTAGCCAGATCCACTTTCCTCCTTTTCTCGAAGGTAGGCACCACATTGGCCTTCTATTAAATATGCAGCGAGGTAAGAAATATTTGCTTTAAACATTATATTAGCCAGCAGTTCATGAAAGTAGGCTGTTCATGAAGTTTTTGATTGGGTTTTGGAAACGTGTTCAGGCTCTGTAGTAGTCTTTAGTTCGATTATTCTATACCCTGTGCGTTCCCTACAGGCAGTTGTGCGTGCGTCTGGCTGACTGGAACAAGACTGTACACAGCTTGCTTCTTACAGTAGTTTGTTCCATTTTTATTTAGAGTTTGCCCCATATGTTTTTTTTTTTTTTGCCCACATCAGCCTTCAGTTAGTGATCTTAGGGATAGTTTCTTTTGGCTAATGGCAAGCCTTCCATAGGCTTCTCTGTTGGGCTTCAAATTGACTTCTTTCCTACCAACCAGCATAATACCTCAGTAACTTAACATTTCAGTGTATTCTTTCTTCTTTTCTTTTCCTTTCTCTTAATTCTCAATCTTGCCGCTTCCTGGCTTCAAGAGTGTTTACTGGATTAGACCTTCAGAAGTATATTGTTTTATTGATGGCTCTAGTGTGTAACAGAACACTGTTTGTTTTTTTTTGAAGTGATGTATGGTCACAAAATTCTATCAGTGTTAATCAAAGATGAACAGTCACATCCCTGTGTATGGTATTGGAAATGCACCCTAACAGGCTAGTTATATTGACATATTTAAACTAGCAGAGGAAGAAGCTTTAGTTTCTTGCATAGTAGTTCTCTGTTAAAGCATTTCACTTCTTATCTTTAATAGATTTTTATTTATTTAGGTATTGCAATCAGAGAGTCAGCCAAAGTAGGTGACCAAGCCCAGAGGAGAGTAATGAAGGGAGTTGATGATCTAGACTTTTTTATAGGAGATGAAGCCATAGATAAACCTACCTATGCCACAAAGGTAAGAATACAGAAGGAAATGTCATCATCTTTCAGGAATCTCTTCATTATTGCTGGTTATTTCAGATGGGACCAAGAGCCATTTAATCACCATTTTCTGAAGTTTGCTATCACTAAGCCCAGTTTGTGAAACATCAAGACATGTCCCCTGATTCCTTTGCACAGGCTCATTTCCTCAAGTGTGTCAGGTTTTTCTTTAAATGGTACTTTTTTGTGGTGCATTAATATTCAGTGGATGCTGAACGTTTATAAGAAAAACTAGCCAATTGCCCTCAAGAATGATGGGGGTGGGATGGAGTGCCACCACCTAACGCCCCATGCTGCCGCTGTTCTGCCTCTTGCAGGGAGTGGGTCAGGGAGCCGAGGCCAGCACTGCTGGCCTCAGCTCCCCCACCCCCTGTCCGGTACTCCTGATTTGAAGTCCAGTGTGCTGTCTATGGTCAGAATCACACTGGGAGATCTGGGAGCAGGAGATGGCTTAAAATGTTGGCTTTAGTTTAAAATTAGAATGGTAACAACATAAAGTTCCTTGCTTGCACATTCTATGCTAGGATTTTGCTTCTCAGGCTGATTTCTATTGTTGCCTACTGGGTCACATGTTGAGCTTACTTAAGATGTTGACATACCTCTATTGTTTTGCCTCAGTGGCCTATACGACATGGTATTGTTGAAGATTGGGACCTCATGGAAAGATTCATGGAGCAAGTAATTTTTAAATATCTTCGAGCTGAACCTGAGGATCACTACTTCTTAATGGTGAGTAATGGGGCTGCATAAGAAAATATTTCCACAAATGAAAGACTGGATAATATTCCAAACACAAGTAGACTTTGTTATAACACATAAAGCCTAGAAGCCTTTTTTTCCTCTCCAGCTTTTTTCATTTCTTTTTATTGTGGTTGAAACAATACATAAAATTTCATTAAAGGGAGGTTCCAATAAATTTTTGAAGCAGGCTTCTTGGCTTCTGACTTTATTTTTTAAAAGCTTAGGCATCTTGATTGAATTACAGATGCTGCTTAAAATAATCGACTGATTTTACTCAAACAAAATAAAATGTTCAGTAAAATAAGGGGAAATGTCACTTAGCAATGTGCTGTATGTTAGCAAGTGCACAGTTATGTGAACAGCTTTTATTGAAGATGATTTCAGTTACCTAATGCAAAATGTTTGTTTTTAAGCAGTAGTTTTTCATAAGGGTAGATGCATATATAATTGATTTAATAAGGGAGCACTATTAAGTAGTTAAGGTCTCAAATTGGATTTACCTTGAAACATGCCAACACTGAACTTTAAGTTATTCAAATGGTTTGGCTGGAAGAGTGGTTGTAAAATTTGTGATGCTGATGTAGTTTATTATAGTATATAATTATGTAATCAGATACATGGACTTCTGCAAAATAATTTGATTATAGTTTACTTTAAAGGAACCCTGTAATACTTTTGGTACTATTTTTGTTGCCAGTCCATCCATTTCCAGGTAGGAACAGATGGGACATGAAGAATTCTTAGAGGCTAAGTTTATTTCCTGAATATCATGTAGACTATGATTTAGACTCTTAGACCTTGGTTCTGCAAATGCATACATTGTGCTTAACTTTATTCGTCTGAGTGGTTTGGTTGAAATTAATAAGGAACTCCACAAGTATATTCAAGTTTACTCTCAACAAGTTACTTCGTCCTGGTATCCCTAGGAATCTAAACTATGCCATGATCTAAAATGCATAACTTAAATTGATTCTGCCTCAGGCATTTTTGAATGTCTGTACTTAGCCTATAGGTCAGTCATGCTGTCCATTATGGGCACAACATGATAACATTACTCATATGTATAAAACCAAGCTTTTCCAGCTAATCAGTAATTTTTAATAATTAAATTTAAAGACATTTTACCATGTTGTGGGTGGTCAGGGTTGTCTGCCATAGATTATACAGCTCTTGTCTATGTACCTGAGACTCCTTTGGGGTGTTTTGAGTGAACTGACAAACTGAAAAGTTCATTTACTGTTGTATTGAGCCAAGTTTGATAAAAGCACATACTGTGATAGGTGGTTAATAAAGTGGCTTTTCTTTACAGACAGAACCTCCATTGAACACTCCAGAAAACAGAGAGTATCTTGCAGAAATCATGTTTGAATCTTTTAATGTACCAGGACTTTACATTGCTGTTCAGGTGAACAAAGTGAATCTATCCTTCTAAAGTACAGTATAGCTGCAGTATGTAAGCACATGCCTAAAATGTTTGAAGCAGTATTTTTTAAAGATTAAAGTTTAGTTTGTCTTACCCATACCTAAATATTAACTGTTTCTTATATAGGCGGTATTGGCCTTAGCTGCGTCTTGGACGTCACGGCAGGTTGGAGAACGTACGTTAACAGGAACTGTCATTGACAGTGGCGATGGAGTAACCCATGTAATTCCTGTGGTATGTAGTAGAACTGTTTGCACAAGTGTGAGAATTTCTTCAGGCTTGAATTCAAAGATGAGTTTTTTTGGGTTTTTTTTTTCTGGACTGAGTGCCTCTTAACTGTCACCAAGGGAAGGAGTCATGGAAAAGGAAAATTAAGTATGTTAAAGTGACACTGTCAGCCTAATTTAGGACCAAAATTTAGCTAATGCCAATAAAAATTTCTGCAGCGATGAGACTATAAATACAAAAAATATTTAAAGAATTTTTAACTTTTATAGTGGTGAGTGTATACAGAAAAAGGGAGCTTTTCTGATGAGTCTAGACAAGGTGTTAATTATATCATGGAAAAAAAAGTTGCAGTTGAATTAAATAAACATGATTATAACTCCTTTTTTCCCTGAGATCAATGTTTTCTATTCCGCTCTAATGTTTCCAGTATAATTTTTGTGACCCTGTATACAGTTATATATTTTTTGGAAAATAAAGTGGATTTTTTTTCTATTTTGCAAAATAAGGTAAAAGTTCAGTACCTCTTGAATAGATTTTTTTTTTTTTAGGGGAGTCCATATTATTGAAGGCCCTGAAAAAGGAGCCCCTATATTTTATATGAGATTCATATGTTTGTATAAGTCCTGATCATACATCTTGGCACATCACAATTTTTTTCTCTGTTTAAATGGCTGAATATTCGTTACTGGTGCCCAAAAATTGGAAGGCTAGGCAGTACTTTTAGATTTTCCTTCATGCACGAGAAGCAACTCCATATTTGCCATCATGTCTATCATGATTTTGTATATTTTAAGATCCATTTACAAATTGTGTTTTTGGTTGTTTATTTGCTTTATAAGTATAGAGTTGTTACTTTCCATTGCAGTTTGGAGTATTTTATATATGGGTGATAAATCTGCCGTTGTATGTAAATAAATAATCATTTAAATAGTCTGTTTGAAATGGACTTAAGCCTCTTGGGATATGAAAATGTAATAGTTATTTTATTCCCTCTAACTTCTGTTCAAATTATGGCATCCCATATATTTGCATAGCACATAATGCCCCAGTGGGCTCCTTTAAAATATATCACAATCTGGTAATTACATGTTTGTTTCAATTGGCAAAAACTGGAAGGAGTGAAGAAAGTTTTGCATGTAGAGTAATAAATACGTAACTGTAGTAGTCATTGTTGCATTTAACATAACTGTCCATGGTGTCTCCTTCATTCTTTTCTCCAGTTTTCCTCTGGTCTTTAAATTAATTCTGAAAAAGGAGGGAGTGAAAAGGAAAGACATTGCTTTTTTATACTGTGTTTAATGTCCAATTTCACTTCCCTTTTTTAATATTGTATTTTGTTTTTTTGTCAACTTTTTCTTTCCATTTTTCAGCCTCTCATAGGACTAATGCTTGTCCTCTTCCTGAGTATATTTTACCATTGCCGACCATTTCTGATAAAACCTCTTCACTGAGGGCCTCCTTTGACTTTAACATGCACCTTCACCTAAGATCATCCTTTTATTTATCATGTAGTGTATTAGATAAGAAGTGTCACATTTGCAAATTGTTATCCGTCTGATAAACACAAGTAGCATCTAGCATATAACGGCTTTACAAATTTGTACTGTGGATTTGAAGGGGATCACTTGAAGGAGTCAGCATCTAAGATTCTTTTTTTTTGTTAATTAAAATTTTAAATTAAGAAGCTAAAACTGAAAACTAAAGTTTTGACTCCACTGATAACTATCAATACTTCATACACCATTTTTTTCCCTAAGTATCTTTTTTTCCATAGGCAGAAGGTTATGTAATTGGAAGTTGCATCAAACATATCCCTATTGCAGGTAGAGATATTACATATTTCATTCAGCAGCTCCTAAGGGAGAGGGAGGTGGGAATTCCTCCTGAACAATCTCTGGAGACAGCAAAAGCCATAAAGGTAAAATCTGTTTAAAAATTTGCTTTGTAAAGAGAATGATTTTTTGCTTTAAAAAGTTGCCAGTGACCACTTAAAAATGCAGACTTAAGAATTGTCTAGTAATTTTGTTTTCTGTTCATTTATTGATTTTTTTTTTTTTGGGTGTTTTTTTTTTGTTTTTTTGGGTTTTTTTTGGACAATGTGAGGGGGAAGGGAAGAAATAAGAATAATTGGCAATCAAGTCTTATTCTGTAGAATATATTTCAAAGGAAAGTTAACATTTGATTAGGCTTTGAACTTGGTTCAGATTTCAGTTATTTTATTAAAAAAATTTATAAACATTTGAACTTTTAAATTGTGATTATTATGCATAACATCAGTACAGTCACCCAGTTCTGATCCTGCTGTGAGAGGCATGCAGGTGTGCACACATTTGTCCTTAGAAACCAGTGATTATACTTGGATTTCCATCTAGAGCCCCATTTGAAATCATTTGTGGGATTTGGGTCTTAAATAATAAACTGGGGGAGCGTTTCCTGACCAGCCTGTTTTCTAAGAAGGATTGAATGTAGGAGCAATATTTACCAAATTGGAATGCCTGATTAATAGACTTAGACCTTGTCACATTCAGTCCCCCAAGTACATTGTTTTCAGTTTGCCTGAAATATTCTTTACTGTACTGAATAATGGGGGGACTTGTTTGGCCATTTTTAATTCATTATATTTCTTTACAGGAAAAATACTGTTATATTTGTCCTGACATAGTAAAGGAATTTGCTAAGTATGATGTGGATCCACGAAAATGGATCAAACAGTATACTGGCATCAATGCAATCAATAGAAAAAAATTTATTATAGATGTTGGTTATGAAAGGTTTCTTGGACCTGAAATTTTCTTTCATCCTGAGGTAAGAATATTGTTGGCTAATATTGCTTTATATTAAGTGTGAATGGAGGGGAAAATACAATATTCTTGGTGCCAGAGCACCACCTTGTGGAAATACGATAGCGATAAGTCTGGAAGAGCTGGATGACTTTATATTTATAGAGATATAGTACTGCTGTATGTGGAAGTTGGTAAAAATCTCTTGGTTTTTTCAGGATCTATAATCTTTTAATTTGTCAAATGCACATTAAAACAGGAAAACAGCTACCTGAAAACTCACATGACTGGGATAAACAGACTTTTCTATTTTTCTGCTTTTAAATATGCGTTTGCTGTTTTAACTCAAAATGTACAATATAATCAGTAACGTAGTCAGTTCCTTGGATATCACTCTCATTTTATAGCAACATGCTTGCACTGTCTCAAGTCTTGGACACTTAAGCATGTATTGCCTTTTAGATGATTAACAGGGCCAGTGACTCAAGTTTTAATGCCAAAATCATGCCTGATGCAGGCTCACTGAAATCAGTTACTTTTAACATACTTGGACCTGTTTAATGTAACCACAGATTTTTTTTTTCAAAGCCCAAGTAATAAGCAGTGTTTCTTTCAAAGTTACATTTTAAATGTTTCAACATTCAACAATTTTTCTCTGGTTGTGTCTCATACTTCATGTAGATCAGAACGGGCCAAACTTCCCTCCTAACCACAAATAAAAAATTAACTTTGGCTGAAACTTCAGGAAATACAACTTCTGAAATGCACTTCCCCCATAGCCCTGTGCACACCTATGCACAGTGTCAGCTTAGCTAGCAGGGACAGAGTGTTGTTGTAGCCATGATCATGCAGGAAATACTTACAAAAAAATCCCTGCCATCCCAAATAGTGATTTATCATTAAATGACTCCTTGGAATAAACTGTAATCAAGAAATGAAGACAAAAGAAAAAGGAAAATAATACATGGAGAGAGGAAGAAAAGAATGTGTTTTTATGTCATTACTACTTTCTTCTGAAGCTACAACCATTGACGCCTGAAACTCTGGATTCGGTCTGGCCTTTGGACTCTGTCTCAGTTGTCTAAAGGGGAGATGGTAGGTCTTGGGCAGCCTCCATACTGTTGCTAAGGCATATGCATATGCGTCAAAGGTATATGATGGCCACAGGACTCCTTACAAACAGAGTTATCAGGCACCTGACTAGACCTCTTATGCATACACCATAGAATAATAGAAAATTAGGTTTAGAAGGGACCTTAGGAGGTCACATCTAGTCCCACTCCCTGCTCAAAGCAGGACCATCCCCAGCTAGTTCATCCCAGCCAAAGCTTTATCTATCCAGGTCTTAACCTCCAAGGATGGAGATTCCACCACCTCTGGGTAAACTGTTCTAGTGTTTTACTGCTTTGCTAGTGAGAGAGTTTTTTCTAATATCTAACCTAAACTGCCTTTGCTGCAACTTGAGCCCATTGCTCGTTGTTCTGTCATTTGTCACCACTGAGAAGAGTCCAGCTCTATCCTCTTTGGATCTGCCCTTCAGGTAGTTGAAGGCTGCCATTAACCTTCCCCTCCCCGTCTTTTCTTCTCTAGACTGAAAAAGCCCAGTTCCCTCAGCCTCTCCCCAGAAGTCATGTGCTCCAGCCCCCTAACCATTTTTGTTACCCTCTGCTGGACTCTCTCCAATTTGTATACATCCTTTCTGAAGTGGGGACATAGTATTCCAAATGTGGCCTCACTAGTGCTGCATATAGGGGAAGAATCACTTTCCTTGATCTGTTGGCAACAGCCCTACCAATGGAGCCCGGTATGCCATTAGCTGTCTTGGCAACAAGGGCACATGGTTGGCTCATATTCAGCTTACTGTCCCCTGTGACCCCCAGGTCCTTTTCTGCAGAGCTGCTGCCCAGCCAGTCGGTCTCCAGCCTAAAGCGATACACGGGATTGTTCCGTCCTAAGTGTAGGACTTTGCACTTGTCTTTATTGAACCTCATGAGATGTCTTCGGTCCATGTAGCGGAGCACTAGGGTGCGCGCTACTAAGAAGGGCTGCTGCCAATCAGCTGGGCAGCCCCAGGTGCCGGTTGCCGTAACAACTAAGCAGGTCATGTGGCCAGAAGGGGGCCGGGCCGGGCCTTTGTAAACAGCTCAGGCCGGAGCCTGGCTAGCAGTTCCCCTCTGGCAGCTGCAGGAGCAGGAGCTCTGCGGGAGAGCTGAGCAGCAGAGTCAATGGTGGCGGTCTGACCGGCTGCAATGATGCGAGGGGAGAGAGAGAACCCGGATAGAGGTATGAGAGAGAGCCCGCATTGAGCGGAGCTGGGTTTATAAGCTCGGGGCTTATGATTGTGTTGTAAGCCGGTAGGCTTCTGGTGTTTGAGTTATAGCCGTTTGGCTCCCGATTCAGTTTTCGTTAAACCGGAGGACCGGGTGAGGCTGTAGGGGTGTGAGGAGGCCTCACGGGAGCTCCCCAATAACCTGGGGGTCCCGGGTGCCCAGTAGTGGCACAACGAGTGGTGCCAGTGGGGCACAGCTGTTGGCGCCGGAGAGGCCCAGGGTTTCAGACCCCAGCCCATGAGGGTGGTATTTTGCCCGGTGGGGCAAGCGACCCAGGAAAGGGTCAAGGGGCCAGGCACGGCTGCGGCCACCTGAGCCCCAAGCGCGGGAAACGTGCGAGCGAGACCCCTGAGTGGGCAACGAGCGCGAGAGGCGCGAGAAGCACAGCAGAGACCCCAAGAGGGGCTAGAGGTGCGGCAGAGACCCCGAGAGGGACGGGAAAGCCCAGAGGTGGGCGAGAGGCCCCCTGAGGGAACGAGGTGCGTAGAAAGAGTAAGACAGGCTCCAGTGGGGCGTAGCCTGGGCGAGACAAACCCAGAGGCGCAAGACAAGGGGGCGCTGGTTGTGAGGCTAACCCAGAGGCGCCAGGCAGGGCGCAGGGAGACAGAAGGACCAGCTATCGTCCACGAAGAACTGTGAGGCTTGGGGCGTGCTAAAGGGGAGGTTGGAGGCACGCGTCACCCATAAGGCAGGGGTGCACTGGGGCACCCCAATCGGAACGGGGCATAGTGCGGAGTAGGGTCCAAGGCAAGACAAGGCAGCCTCCCTTAGTGAACTTAGAACATCAAAGACATGGCGGGCGAGTTGAGGGTGCTGAATCACCTAACTGGACACGGCAGGGGGTGCTAGTGGGATCACGGCCGCCCCTGCACCCACTCCGTGACGGTCCAATCCTACAATTTGTCTAGGTCTCTCTGAATCCTAACCCTAGGATTGGTAGCTTGGTGTCATCTGCAGACTTGCCGAGGGGGCAGTCTGTGCCATCTTCCAGGTCATTGATAAAGCTATTGAACAAAACTGGCTCCAGGATTGGATGCCAACTAGACCTTGAGCCAGTGATCACCACTTGTTGAGCCTGATGATCCAGCCAGCTTTCTGTTCACCTTACAGTCATCTAATCTCTACTTCTTCAGCTTGCTTGCAAGAATGTGGTGGGAGATCCAAGTAAAAGCCTTGCTAAAAATCGAGCCTTGCTAAAACCACATCCGCTGGTCTCTCTTCATTCACAGAGCCAGTCATCTCATCATAGAAGGAATCAAGTTGGTCAGGCATGACTTGTCCTTGGATGAATCCATGCTGATTGTTTCTAATCATTTTCTCTTCCAAGGGCATAGAAATGGATTTCTTGAGGATCTGCTCCATGATTTTTCCAGGGACTGAGGTGTGGCTGACTGGTTGGTAGTTCCCTGGATCTTCCTTTTTCCCTTTCTTAAATGTGGGCACTATATTTGCCCTTTTTCAACCATCTGGGACCCCTCTCAGTCGTTATGAGTTTTCAGAGATGCTGGCCAGTGGCTCTGTAGTCATATCGGCCAACTCCCTCTGTACCTTTGGGTGCATTCAGTCTGGCCCCATGGACTTGTATATGTTCAGCTTTTCTAAACAGTACCTAACTTGCTCTTCTATCACTGAAGGCTGCTCACCTCCTCCCCAAACTGGGAGCTGACCTTGCTTGTGACGAATGAGCTGAAAAAGGCTTTGAATACTTCAGTCTTTTCTGCATCCTCTGCCACTAAAGATCCATCCTCTGTCACTAATGAACCATGATCTGTAGGATCGACAGTTGCCTACTGCTTTCTTCTGGAAACACATTCAAAATGCTTGGGAGCCACATGCAGCTTTCAAGTCATCATTTGGCCATTCCCATTACAGATGAATATCACTGTGATAGGGTAGCTGTCACTTCTTAGGGCAGTTGAATCCAGCCCCAGCTGTGACTAATCTAGCAGCTTCCTGATGATGCCTTGAAGTTAGAAATTGGGTGATACCTTGGAGATCACTTTTATCATTATGAAAACCAGCAAGTGGTTCAGTTGAGAGAGTTGCACCTATATGTGGGAACGTGGTACTGGAAAGGGCTTCCTGCGTCACTGAGTCCCTTGCTGTCACAAGTGACCACATATATAATCTTCCTAAATTTTTATCAAGGCCCACCGTAGAAAAAGGCTGTGTTTCTTGCCACCTTTGTTCTGTTACTATTTTAGAACCTTGCAGACTTGCACCTTCTCATTTTGTTGTCTAAATTTTATCATGTCTGCTTTAAATGTATATCCTATTTATTCTTGTGCCAGCCTTAACCTTTAGTTTAAATAGCTCTCTCCCCTCCTTCTGCCTCTCCTTGGTATTTACTTCTCAGTCTGCTTACAGAAAGCTGTCGCATTCTACCTTGGCCAATATTGTGCTAGACCAGTGGCTTTCAACTTTTTTTGATTTGTAGACCCCTGAAAATGTCAAATGGAGGTGCAGAACCTCTTTGGAAATTTTGAATGGCGGTGCAGACCCCTTTGAATTGTTAAGTGTGGGTAGTCACATACTTTTGATTGATCATAGTCATTTTTCATGGACTCCTTAGACAGTCTGTGGACCCCCGAAGGGTTCATGGACCACAGGTTGAAAACCACTGTGCTAGACCAAGCAATCCAAGCTCTCTTAGTCTCCTCATGTCAAACTGGCTCTCTATTCTCCTGATCATGCTACTAGCCCTGTTCCAGTTTCAAAGGTATTTTTTAGAAGGTGTGTGACGAGAATTATACACGGTACTCCAGAGTAGCTCTTACCAGTGTTGTGTTTAATCATTTTAATATTTTCCTATCTCTAATGGAAATACCTCAGCTGATGAGTTCTAGTATTGCATTGCCTTTTTAATGACCATGTTACATTTATAGCTTATAGTTTGTCACAGGATGATTAATACACCAAGGTCTTTCTCCTTTAATGTCCTTTTCAGCTGTTGAGCCACCATTTTATACCAGAAACTCTTATTAAATGTGTGACCTCACACTTCATACAGTCAAATTTCAGCTCTAGCTCAGGCGTCGAGGTTATAGCATTCTTTTTTATTCTGTGATCCTCTTCCATATTGACAGTGGATTCCAACTTCAGGCTACTATTTTTGCCAAGTTTCTAAATGAAAATAAATTTAGTTCCAAAACCAGTCCTTAAGGAACTCCAGTAGTAACTGCCCTCTAATCTAATTTCCCTTTCAGCACAATCCATTGTAATCTCCCTTCCTTACCCACCTCATGGTTTTGAACTAATTCCTATCTTCTCCAGATTAATAACTTTCCCCAAAGCACCATATCAAATGCTTTATTGAAGTCCTGGTAGGTTTGATATATGGTAGTCCTCTTGTCTAGAATATCAGTTATCAGCTGCTTCTTTGGTACAGTCTACCCTTTGTAAGCCCATCTTGCATTTAATTTATTTTTTCTCACTTGCCTCAATGCAGTAATGACAAGAGAAAATATTATTTGGAGGGCCTGGGGGTGCAGTGCAGGGTGGTGTGGGGCCTCCTGTCCCTCCCACAGGGCTGTTGCAGGGCCAGTGAGCAACAGGGACACTGGGTGCAGTGACACAGTGGTGGGCGTGGTGGTGGGACTGGAGCAGTAGAGCAGCGCTTGGTGGGGGCTAAGCCTCGTTAGCCCCAACCTTCTGCCTAGGTCTCCACGTTAAAGTTCTTTTCTTCAAATATATTCTAAAGCCTTGCATACCATTTAGGTCTAGATTTAACAGGCCTGTGATTTTTTTCCAGGTCACTTTTTCTTTTCCTTTATTAAACATGAGTACTACATTTTTTTTTTCTGTTCACTCACCTGGTACCATCCTTGACGTTACAGATTTATTAAAATATCCTTCTTACTAGGCTTTCAAATCCATATGCTAGTTATGTAGGTATTCTGGGGAGGAGATTTGTCTGATTTCCCCTTGCTGCAATATGTTTAAAATACGAATTTTGCTTCAACCTTGGATGTGGTAACTTCATTTCCTTGCATTCCCATTCACTGTTCTGCTTAAACTTTGACAATTTTTTTACAGTACTTCCTAAAATATATATAAAGTGTACATGCTTGAGAACATTGTATATATGCACAACTACCAAATATACAACCTTTAGTACATCAGTTTCTGACAGTGAAATGAATGATTTGGAGTTACAACAGGCAAATAGGAATTTATGGAGGGATGTAGAAAGTGCTGTGAAACTTGTGTTTCAGTACATCAGGAGACTGTTTTGTAGCACAAAACTAATGTTATTTTTCTTCCTGAAAGGAATGTTATTTTGGTCACTACATAACGTGTTCCGTAAGCAGAAGTACCTGCAGTCCCAATTAATTTTTTTCTTAGCGTAGAAATGCTGGTGCAACCAGGGATGTAAATATACTTTAAATATTTACTCATTTAAACTCCTCTAATTACCAATTCATCTTTTAACTGATAACAGTAGCACCCATGTGTCCCTTCCTCCCCTTCTTCCCCTTCTTCTCCCTCCTAAGTCAGCAGTTCACAGCAGGGAGAGGGCAGCAGAGCCGCATGTTGCAACTTGGTGCTTTCCTGGGGCACTGTGCCACTTCCCTTCCCTGCCAGACTGCATCTGGCACTAAACGTTAACTAGTGCATTAACAGTATAAGTCTGTTTACCGTTTAATCTTTCACATCCCTAGGTGCAACATATTCATGCAAATAAACTCTTTAGGGTCCTGTCAGCTGCATTGTCTCTTCTCTTCTTTGCCCTGCCCTGCCAATAGGTAATCTGAGTGTCTGTTTTCTACTTTGATTTAGTTCGCTAATCCAGATTTTATGGAATCCATTTCGGATGTAGTTGATGAAGTTATACAGAACTGTCCCATTGATGTTCGTCGTCCATTATATAAGGTATGGTCCTTTTAGGTGAAGACTTAAGTAACTTTGCCTGAAAATTAAAAGTCCAGGGTCACCTCATGAACTAGTTAAATATGCAGATATCATTGCTCTCTGGCATGAGATGTGTAAGCTCTGTATCAAAGTGTGACTAGAAATAAACTCCTTGTGGAAGTCAAATAAGTCATATTTCACAGTGAAATGCAGCTTATTACCTACTGCTTTGATTTTTAAAGCAGCTGAATCTGCCCAACAGTCATATGAATTAAGTAAGCGTTGTCTCTTAGGAACTAACGGAGTGAGGTTAAGTAACTTGCCCAAGCAACCAGTGGAATCTGTATCAGAGCTGGGATTATAATTTAAATTCTTATTTTTTTTTCGTCCAGGCTTCCAGACTGTTCCCATATCTGAGGGTACTCCTATAGTAACTTCCACTAGTAACTTCCCCTCGTACTTTGGTTTTAAGGTCTGTATTGCGTTGTAATCTTGCCTCTTGTTACTCCCTGCCCCCTCTTCCCCTTGCTCTCACTCTTAAAGCCCCCACAGCTACATCCTGGAACAGGGGTTAAAATACATAAATAATAAAAAATATTGATCTGACTAGCATTTAATATTTCATGTTATTCTTCCGTTATGGCTTTTAATGTACGAACAAAAAGATTTCTAAGCTAGCTAAGAATAGCTTCCGAGCTGAATAACCCTGTGCATGTAGATCAGGCCTCAGCCAAAGAAGTCACATCAGTCACCAATTTACTAGTATATGAAAGTGGAGGTGTGGGTCAGCACACCTGTAGCTACAGTACTGTGGATACTTTTTCTGGATTTAAGGTGTGTGCTTGCCGTTAACTTTTTCTTAAGATTGGAAGGGCACCTTTTACTGTTCTGTTTTATGCCTCTTCAGTAGTGTAAATAATGATAAAAGGCTACATTACTGGTTTGTTTTACTCATGTAAAAGATGATGAGTTTTCTTTTGCGAGTTTTGTAAAAAGGAGGTTTGACTTTTTCATTGTTGATCTTGAATGTATTTTTTGTAGGTGCCAAATGAGATGGTGGTATTCAGGGTTTCAGTTGCACTGCAATATTGAATTTTTCAATGGTTGTATGTGTGACATGGTGCTAGAGACAGTTGGTAGAGTAGAGTTGGTACTTAGCAGACCTTTGAACTCGATTGGATCTTAAGCTGCTGATGGCTTTGATTGTTGTACAAATGTTAAATGCAGTAGTTCAGATTCACATAGGATGTCCCCTATGGACTCTGTGTGCAGTTCCTTATATTTGTTGTTTCTCTTTGCTCTTATTCACCATTAGACATAAGTGTTTCCATTTTGGTTGAGATGATTTGGACCTGCTGTTCTGCTCTTTGAATCCCTTTCAAAAGGCAGTAGTCTTAGGGATGATTGGTTAAAAAGATGCTTCTTCCACATTGGTCTTGAGGCACAATGCGTGCATACATTGTGCCTCCAGACCAATGTGGAAGAAGCATCTTTTTATCAGCACCATGTGGAGGGTACTGTCACCAGTGCTTGTGAAGAGACGCTTGGATTCTCTGCCAGGAAACATCAAGACTGGTTTGATGAGAACAACCAGGAGATCCAAGGCAAGCAGAAGGCCTTTTGTGTTTTGGCAAAATGACACCAACTACAAGCAAAAGAAATTGAATCTCCAGCAAACCAAGGCAGAGGTCCAAAGGAGGACTTGCGATATGAAGAACAAATGGTGGGAAGATAAGGCGAAGGAGACTCAAGATCTTGCTGACATCCATGATGTATGCAGTTTCTTCAGTGCCACCAAAGCTGTCTACATTCTGAGCACTTAAGGACTAACCCTCTTGAGACATAAGGGAGGAGGAGACCTGATCATGGCAAGGGGAGCTATCAATGCCTGTTGGAAGGAGCATTTTGAAGACCTCAGAAGATATTTTGCTGTTGACAAGAGTGTTCTCAACTCCATCCTGCAACATGCAGTCAGAGATGATATTGGAATCCCTCCAACCCTTGTTGAGATGAGGTAAGCCATTAAGCAGATGAAGAACAAGACATCTGGAGCTGATGGAATCCCTGTTGAAATCCTCAAACAGGTAGGAGAGGAGCTCACATCACAGCTCCATGCCCTCTTCTTAAGGATCTGTAATGATGTGGAAATCCCAGATGACCTCAGGGATGCTATGATTGTGACAGTCTTCAAGAAAAGAGACAAGTCCGGCTGTGGAAACTGCAGAGGAATCACCTGGTTGGCCACCCCAGAAAAGATAATTGCGAGAACCCTCTTCCACCATCTCCTTCCACTTGCTGAAGAGCTCCTCCCAGAATCTCAGTTTGGGTTTAGGGCATAAAGAGGCACAAATGACATGATCATCAGAGCTTGCCAGCTGCAGGAAGAATGCTAGGAACCATATAAGCCTCTCTACATGGCCTTCTTTGACCTCACAAAAGCTTTTGACTCTGTCAGCCAAGAAGCTTGCGGAGGATCTGAAGTATGGCGGCCTGCTGGAATTTGTCACCATTCTCTGCCTGCTCCATGATGGTATGTGAGCGGTGGTTCTCAGTAATGGATCTATCACAGATCTCTTTGAGGTTAAAATGGGAGTTATGCAAGGCTGCATCATTGCTTCAGCACTCTTCTCAATATTTTTTACCATGATGCTACATCTGACCACTAACAAGCTTCTAGTCAAAGCGAAGCTAAACTACCGAATGGATGGTAAGCTGTTTAACCTCAGGCAACTCTGAGTCAAAACCAAGAACACTCAGACCTCAATCACTGAGCTCCAATATGCTGATGATGTTGTAGTGTGTTCTCACTCAGAAGCAGACCTTCAACCACCCATTGACATTTTTACTCAGGCATACAAGAGAACGGGACTGGCACTTAACATTCAGAAGATGAAGTTCCTCCATCAACAAGCTCCTAATGAACAGTTCTCAGTTCCAGTAATTCATATCCACAGTGAAATGAAAAAGTTGAGTAATCCCTGTACCTTGGAAGCCATCTCTCACAGAAAGTTGATATGGATGAAGAAATCCAACTTCGCCTCATGTCCAAGCGTAGCCTTTGGACACCTGAAGAAGTGGTGCTTGAAAATCATGACATTAGATCTGAAACCAAGCTGGTTTATCAAGCAGTTGTGATCCCCACATTGCTGTATGGAGCCAAGACATGGAGAGTATATAGGAGAAATCTAAAGTTGTTCAAGAAGTACCATCAACACTGTCTGCAGAAGATTCTCTGAAATCAGTGGGAAGACAGGTGCATCACCATTAGCATCCTACTGTAAGCAAACACCATGCATATTGAGATGATGATCATCCAACATGAACTTTGTTGGACTGGCCATGTCATCTGGATGTCTGATTTCAGACTCCCAAAGCAAGTTTTATATTCTTCTAGCTCAGCCAATGCATGCAATCAAGAGGAGGGCAGAGAAGGCATTTCAGGGGTATCCTCAAGACCAACTTAAGAAAATGCACATCAATGTCCACTTATAGAAGACTATTGCCCAGGACTGCCCCAAATGGAGGAAGAGTCTGTTGCCGGGATCTCTGTACTTTGAAACCTCATGACAACAACAGGAGATGGAAAAGTGGGAGAAGCAGAAACAATGTGTTGCGGACTAAATCAAGAATCCAGTGCCACCCACCCCACATGGAAATGCACCTCCATGCTGCAGTAGTTTGTTGATCCCAGATAGGCCTCATCAGCCATCTTCAAACATACAGATAAGACAATCGTGGCAGACAATCATCCTCGACAGTGAGGGATTGCCGAAGAAGGGCACAATGGGACAGCTTGCCCAGGGATGGAAGCCTGAGAGTAAAACTTGAGTTTGGATGGTCTGTCTTCCCAGGTTTACTTAAGGAGGGGTTCAAGATTGTTCCTGCCTTGCAACTGTTGTATAATTGATAATCAAGCTGACTTTCACTGTTTTTCCCACCCCCCATGTTTTTCCTGCTGTTTCCTTTATCTGTTCCTTAGCAATATTGACTTCAAAATCATAATAGCTTCTATTAAGGAGGTTAGCCAGGGGGAAACAAGTGAAGTAGGGAAGAACTTGACTTAGGTTCTGCAGAGAAAATTCTTTCCCTGAGTTGCTGAGTTATTAAATCCTCTTACTTCCCTTAGTTTTATAAGACCTAATGGACATTCTGGCTACATCAGAGTTGAAAACCATCTCCACCTTTACAGGCTGACTTGTCTCTTGTGATCTTTGTTGGTAATAATGTGGCCACTACAGAGATTAGTGCTAGACGACTGTTAGTCTCAGATGTTTCCAGAGATTACCTTTATTTAGCTGAAAATGCTTTATGAGGACTTAAAATTGGAGCTCACCTTATTTATTGCACACCTAGACTTTCTTAATATGCTGAGTGTTGTTAAGAGAGCAAAGTTCATACATCCCAGGCAGGTGGTGCAATTATGGATAGAGTTATAGTAATTGCACAGATGGGCACCAGGGTCTTGTTTCATTCTTTTAGAACTTCTTTGCTTTAAATAATATTTCAGTTTATGTTGGCTGCAGAAATTCACTGTGCCATCATTCCAACTTGATTATTTGATCCCTTTCATCTTTTGTTCTGTTTTTTTAAATCTATTCTTCTTCAGTCCTCCCCCAGTTTTCTTGATTGCCATAGTTTAATTTGAAGCAGTATAAGATGACCAAGGTTTTATTACCAACTCCGATATCTGCCCATCTTGGCCAATAGGAAGGGTTGCAAATATAGTGTGGTTGCTATCCTTATCATTTACTACTTTTATCAGGCTCTCTTCATTCTCAGCTAGTAATAGCAAGTGTGAGGAAGGAGGGGTTTGAAGAAAAATGCTCATGATGCCCGAGGGGATTAATATTGCCAGCAATGACTTGAAGACTTTTTGAAAAAAGTGTTTAAATGTAAAGGTGTACCGATTATATATTGGTGCCATATCGGATTGGCACCGATAAAAGGAAAATTAACATTATTGGCTATCAGCCTTTTTTGGCTGGTATGGCCAATAATGTTACTGATAAACATAATATACCTTCTGGCTGAGGGCCCCTGGACACCACATGGCATATGCACATCTGCACGTGGCCAGGAATACAGCCAGGCATTGTGGAGAGCAAGTCCCTGCAGTAAGTTTGTGGAGGAGAAGGGGCACAGGGACTCCAGTTGAGGTGCCCACAGTGAGGGAGGGAGTGGGGCTAGGACTCTGCCCAGCCAGGGCAATATATGGGACGTGGGGCCAGGGTGGAGAGCAGAACAGAGCCACGGGCAGCTCATCTGGGGAAGGTGGCTCTCTACCACTGTGTGTGTCACTAGGGGAGGCCTGGGCAGCATGTGGCCCACCAGATGGGTGCACGGGGTAAGGGTGGATGCAGGCTGCCTGTGCGGGCTCAGGGATGTCCACCCTGCTGCCTTTGCCCTGGAAGCTGCATGCTGGCTGCAAGTCCCCTGCCTTCCTGGTAGGAGTAGCAGCGATGAGTTGTGTCTCCCACTGCTGGGCAGCAGGGGACATGGTATGGTCAGTATGGGGCTCCCGGGGCAAAGGCAGCAGGGCAGAGAACCCCAAGCTTGTAGCAAGCAGCTTGCATCTGCCCTCATCCTACTTAACTCTGCTCCTAAAGCATCCCTACGCTTAAAAAGGGTGACAGCTCATTTGACAAGCTTTAATTCAAGTGCCCCTGCTGCCATTTTTAAGGGCTGAGACACTGATCTCCTGGACGAGCCACCTGCGGTTCCATCCCACTCCCTGCCCTGGTCCCAGGGCCCCATTCACTGCCCTGGCTGTGCAGCGCCCTTAGTCCCTGCCTCTGCCCCATTCCCTCCCTCACCGTGAGGGCCTTTATTTGTACCCCGCACCCTTTTTTCTCCTCAGCCTTACCTGCAGGGAACTGCTCTCCATGCTGCTTGGCTACATTCTTGTAAATCAGATCAGTATCAGCTGATATGCCTGGTGAATAATCAGGTATCGGTATCGGCCAAGAAAATCTTTATTCGTGCACCTCTATTTAGATGTAGTGAATTAAATCTAGTTTTAAATAGTTTTAATAGTGGAAGTATCAAACCTTAAATAACTCATAAAAAATTGTCTGGACAGTGGCCAATATTTGTGAGTCCACCTGTAGCCATGGATGTTATCACAGGCCTTGTTGTGGGAGGAATAGCACAAATTCAGCCAGGATTCTGAGGTTACCAGCCATCTCCTTTAAAAAAATATTTTGTCTTGAATTTCTACTTGGGCCAGCAAATGAGATGGCAACAGTGAATGTCTTAGTTTAAATTGAAAAATGAAGTTTCAGGATACAACTTTTCCGTGTTGCTGCTTTAGAGGATTTGGAGTATATGCGAGTCCAAGTTCTGTCGTCAGATTTCAGCTGTAGACCTCCCACTTCCTAAATGAATTATTATTCTAATACTTAACTGTGTGTCTAATAAAATATTTGCATCTGAATGTGAGTCATGGTCTCCTAAACTGTAGATACCTTGTCTATGTCTATAGTACATTCCAAAGGATAGTTTTGCTTAAATAAAGACTTTGGGTGGTGATTAATTTTTTTTTCCCAGCAGTTTTATAAAATTTCAAGCTATTTTCAAACACTTTATGAATGTGGCTTAAAAATGCACTGAATGAAAGGTAGGTGGCACTGTCTGACTATCATACCATGGAAGTCTGGAATGTCCAGTAACAAATATGAAAATCTGTGAGTTACAAACGAAGAGAATGTGTATCGCGGTGGTTCCCAGTTTAATTGTTAGATTTGAAGTTATTTTCAATTTGCAGTTGTAACTGTTTGCAGTATTAATACTATTAATAATCATTAATGTTGCTTTTTTTTTATTTTAATTTTTTTTATAGTAAATATAGAGCTGGTGTCAGGCGGGGAGCTGGGGCTGTGCCAGGGCTCTGCTATTCAGGCCACAGTCGGGGGCCCACTAGCACCAGAGGTGGGGCCTAGCCAGCCTGAGCAGCTCCGTGGGACGGGGCGCAGCCACCCTGCCCACAAAGGGATGCTGCCTGGCTGGGGCAGGACACCAGGCTCAGGGGTCTCCTGCTTGGTCTCTGTGTGTGCTGGGGGGAGTGGGAG
>NW_017728886.1:12169254-12183689 GCF_001723895.1 Crocodylus porosus
GGGAGCCACAGGCTGTTTCCCAGGCTTTGGGAACAGCTGCTGCAGCTGGTGCTCAGGGCCGAGCCAGCCGGGAGGGAGCCTGCAGCACAGCAGCTCTGTGCAGTGCCTGTCCCAGCCCTGGCACCTTGAGGGGAGCTGCGGGCAGGCAAGGCCAGGACCCAGGTGGGCTGAGGCAGCCACAGTGGCTGTTCCTAGGCTCCAGGGGGCTTCTGTGGCCAGGCCCCTGCACCGGGGATGGCTCTGTCCTGCCTGCAGTGTGCCCAGTGTGCAGGGAGGCCGATCCCGGAGAGGGAAGCCTCTCGAGCCTGGCGTCCTGCCCCAGCCAGGCAGCATCCCCACATGTGCAGGGTGGCTGTGGCCCATCCCTAAAGAGCTCTGCGGGCCGGGCCAGGCCAGGCCTCACCACGGGTGCTGCTGGGCACCCCTGCCTGCCTGCCTACCACATCTTGAGCCTGCAGAGCCCCGGAGCCACCCCCACTTCCTGCGCAGCCCCACCCCCCTTCCTAAGGACCCAACTGCCCGCAGTGCCTCCCCCCACGCTGCCCAGACCCTGTCCGGCCACCCGGCTCCTGCACTCGGCTCCTCAGTACTGCCCCAAGAGGGACGGCATCTGCCTGCCTGGGCAGCTCCCTCCAGGGGCCAGCCGGGCTGGAGGGTGCAGCCAGGGAGCACGGGGCAGGGGCAGTAGAGCACAGACAGCCTCCCTGCCTGCGTTCTTCTGGCTCCGCCCTGGTGCCTGCCGCGGTGCTGGGACTTGTGGCTGCACAGGAGAGCCCGGAGCAGCAACTTAAAAAAAACAAACAATTTCTTTGCTTGCCTCCCCGTGTTCCAGGAAAATGTCTCCATGTGCCACTAATGGCACGTGTGCCAGGTGTTGCTGACCCCTGGTTTAGACAAAGAGGCTGGGAATAAGATGGAATAAGTGACCTCTTGAGGCACCTTTCAGCCCTATTTTTCAAGGATTCTGACACAAACTTCCATATTGGTGTGTGAAGTATGTGCCTACAACCGAACTAAATCTGCTTTTGACTGCTGAAGTTAATGATGATGGAGACCTGTTCCAGGCCAAATGTATGTAAAGTCTCTGTGGGCACATCTACATTTGCTATTAGCATGCAGCAATAAACTTCGGCACATATTGCACCAGAGTTTCTTGCTCCTGGGTGCTACATTTACATGTGCACCCAGGACCAAAGCATGTTGAGCCAGGTTGGAGCAGCCCTGGCTGGCAGGGGGCTAGGAGTTCAGCCTGCCAGCTTAGAGATGCTCCAGCTTGGCTCAGCATGCTGCAGAGGGGCTGGCTGGGGCACAAGGGTACTTCAGTGTGGGGCTAGCCAGCAAGCGACTCCCACACTGAAGTACCCTTGTGCCCCAGTCAGCTGCATCAGTGTCTACACGTGTGGTGTTGCAGAGTAAAAAAACTCCACAGCAGGGTAGTACTTGTGAATACAATACAATCCTTAGTTTCCTATGGTCTAATAGGGTTGCACGTGTAGGCATGAGATGTTTTTCTGAGGAGCTAATTGGTCTGCTCCTCACTGTCTTACATAGATATGTCGTGTCTTGACTTCCCCATGCTTTCTTGGACTTTTGAAAGATTCTTTGTCAGGCAAAGGGGTGATAGGATTAAGCAATACCCATTTTAGTTCATGATCCAGCTAGCATTTGACCACAGCTTTTATTTTAATGAAAAAAACCCCATCATCCTACTGCGTTGTTTACACCCTTTCTATTAAAAATATGTGAATGAATTGTATTGGGAGGCTATACCCCAAAACCCACAGATGTTAACTGGTATGGGATGTAATGTAAAATTCAGGCAATTCCATAGTGTGAACAATGTAACCTATCATTTAGACCTGAGCTAAATTGATATTGTATCATCTCAGAAGTTGCTGACACCTTAAATTGACTTTTTGATAATACCTTGAATGATCCTACCTGTTGATTAGAGTCTTTAATCAAACTTTACTATTAGTGATGACCAGGGGTCTTGGTTTTCTCTATTTAAAAATTGCACATTTTCTGATAAAAATTGCAGTTTCTGTTATTTAAGACCCCCAAAATCCATCTCTTTCTGCAGTTAAAATGAAATGCCTCTCTCTCTCTCTAAAATCAGCTGAACACATTTTATTGCTATATTTACAATTTTAAAACTGTTTGGAAGCCTACCAGTGTCTCAATCACTCTAAGTTCAAAATACCTATAAATATTGGAATTTGATTTTGGATTTTTATCATGGAAAATCTGAGCTTCCCCTACCCCTTTCACTCACCCCACTTCTTTGTGCCTCTGAGCAGCCCTTATATGCTGGTACCTTGCTCCTGTCCATGCGATTGCCCTTCACTCCTGACCCACAGCCCCATGGCTCTGCCGGTGCCCTTCACTCCTGACCCACAGCCCCATGGCTCTGCCGGTGCCCTTCACTCCAGACCCACAGCCCCCCGGCTCTGCCGGTGCCCTTCACTCCTGACGCACAGTTCTTCCAGCTGTGCCAGTGCCCCTCACTCCTGACCTACTGCCCCCTGCCCCCAGCCCCTCTGTGTATGAGGTAGGGAGTGGATGTGTAGGGAAGGCGTGGGGGACAGGCCATGCGGTAGTGGGGAATGTGACCTCTGAGATTTCTGCACCTGCAGCGAGGTGTAGGGTCGCATTCAGACTGGATCAGCTCCAGGCAAGAGCTGCTTCCACAGCCCAGAGGGTAGGACTTAGTGCTGGAGGTGAGGTGCGTAAGTGGCAGCAATGGTTGTGCAAAATTGCCCCTCACTGCTGCCAAGCGGGCAAGCGGAGCCTTTCTTTGGCAGCCGTGGCTGTGGAGGCAGCTCCTGTCTAGAGCTGGTCCAGCCTGGCTGCAGCCCCACACCCCACTGTAGGTGCAGAAATCTTGTGGGGAGCGGGTGCCAGTGCCTATGCCCTTTCCTTTCCTCTCCTTGTGTGGCCTGTGCCCCTTGCCCCCTCCCCACCCCCCCATAGACTGCCACGTGGATGTGCACATGGTGTCCCCCTGCCTCTGATCACCCTCCTTGCACTCCTTGCAGCCCCTTGCAGGCTAGAACTTGGCCAGCCTGCAAAGGGAAACCTGTGGTTTCCTGCGTTTTTCTCCTTTAAGGGAGAAATTCACAATTTTCTCCTTTTAAAAGAGAAAATTCTTATTTTTTCTCTGTTGAAGGAGAAAATTTGTGTCTTTCCATAGTGAACTAAAAATCTGGATCCCAGCTGATGACATGCTGTGGTTACATGCTGTGATGTATTGTGCCTCTCTTTATTATTATGAAGAGCAGGTGAGATGGTGCTTGGGTTTTGTCTACTTTATTGCTGGTGTGGTGGCTGTAGAAACTAGTTTTAAATGAACTGGCTTAGTTCTTGGTAGCAGGCTAATGATGGCAGCACAAAGCTCAGTGTGGGCTGCAAAAGATGTTTTAGGAGTCTGGTAAATACTTGATCCACTAGCTTTGTCTGAACTCTGTGCTGCTACTGGTAGACTGCTACCGGTACCTCAGCTAGCAAGCTGAAATTACCTTGGATGTATAAGGCATAACCTGTAAAAAATAAATAAATAAATAAAAAAGTCTGGAGTCATAAAAAATCATAGAGAAGTCTACTTTGCCCTGCCTTAAGCATTAATTATGCAGTGGTTCAAGGACACAAAGTTAAGCTCCATTTGGTTAAATGTTCCAAACACTTTTTTCTGTTTGTATTTTTTTGTTTTGTTTTTATTTTTTCTAAACAGCTGACATTCATTGCTTTTGGGATGAAAATGAATATAGGGGCATGTAAAAAGAAAAAAAAAACATGGTGCATTAAGAACGCTTTTGATTGTTGGTTTCTTTGAAGAAACTCGTATCTACTGGGTTTGCACAATTGGTTCCAAACGAGATGTGAACATACAGACATGTCTTTAGGCAAGGACTGTTTCAAGTTTGGCCCAGCCCTGATAATAGCCTGTGAGATTTACTGATTATATACAAGCAGGTGTGAACTAATGATAACTGCAATATATAGTGTAGAGCAAATTTTAAACATACCTTGGGTACAGCAGGAAATCTTGATTTGGCTCCATATATACTTTGACATGATCTTATCTCCCCAGCAGCATATCAGTGGTCAGTCAATGAGAAGTATTTCTGAGATTTGTTAAACTATATCCAAGTTGGATGTATTTAAATTTAATGGTAACAGTAGGAAGATATTTAACTTTACATTTGCACATTTTCACTTTCATTCTTGGAAAAGTCTACATGAGACTTGGACATTTTTTAAGTGGTAGAAATATAACTTTAAATTGAATCCCATATACCTAAAGTTTAAGTTCATGAAGACTGGAATAGAATTAACGTTATCCCTCTCTATGCTGTGTTCATTATCTCCAGATGGTACATTTTGATGACGTATTCTTAATTGCTTTTTCATATGGCTTGTGGATTTTTTTTTTTTAATACACTTAGCAATTTTTATTTACATATTGAGCATGCAGCATGTTCAAGCCATCTGAGGCACTGATTGACGAGTCTGGAAAGAGAGTACTTACTTTATTTATCCACATCTCAGCTTGGTGCCTCTAGATGTTTTTGTTTTAATTGCAGATCAAGTTCTTTTCCCACCTATTTGGGAATTGCTTTATTTCTGCATTTTTGGGGTTTTTTTGCAACTACCTTTTTGCTGTATTAGCGTATTCTTAGCTACTTCATTTAAGATGAATATGAATGAACTCCAAGACATTCCTCTTTTTGTCATTACAGGGTTTTGTGAGAAATACACAGATGAACATAAATGGAGAAGCAAACTATTCTTGTTTCATTTAACAAGTCAAATCACAATTTTTCTTGCTATTGATTATTCAACAGTCAAGCAGTTCAACACTTTGCAAGTGTGAATACTTGTTACAGATGTCATGGAGTTCATTGCTTTATAAAAAATTGTCTATGTGATGAGCAGATTACTCAAAGATTGGTATAGACCCAAGGGACATGCCACTTCTAGACTGGAACTGAAGTAGTAAGCTAGGTCTCTGATGTCAGAAAGCTGTTACTATCTGACTGTACTTTGATCACTGTGACCAGTGAGCTGCTGATCTTCGTTAAAGTTCATGTGGGCATGCATCCACAGCACAAAAACTTCTGCAGTTAGCACTAATTGGCATCTTGGTTTGCAATTGCAGCAGTCTGGACATGGAGACTGACTTCGTTTCTGTTCTTTTTCAGCCTAGTGGTTACACAGGTTGTTAGGTACTTGCTCTGCCACTCTTCAGTGCTGCATTAGATTTGAAATGTTTTAAATTTTCAGCATTTTGGGCATCTATACACGTGCTCCGGGGTTGAGAGGGGGTGCTTTAATTAGAGTGGCTCTCAGAGCAGCTCGAATTATGGTGCCCTCAGTGTCACGTGTATTCAGCATCCCACCATTTTGAAATGCAGGGATGCTGAATACATGTGACGTGAAGGCTGCTGGAGGGGCTAATTAGCACACTCCAGCAGACTTGCAGCAGACTGTATTAATTGAGTCTCCTCTGAAGCATGTTAATTAAAACATGTCAGAGCAGAGTTCTGTCATGTGTATAGGTGCCCTTTATTTGGCACCTATACACCTACATTCTCAAGTACTGAAACCATGTAGTTAGTTTTGATGGTGCAGGATGGTAGGTGAAAATGCATGCAAAATTAAAATTAAGAATTTAGAATTATTTGGAATTTTCTCAGTTGAGTTAAACCAGTGGGATGTTAGTAGGGTCCTGAACAGCCAGAACAGTATAATACAACCAGGTAGTGGTTTAGGCATCCTTCAAATTTGAAAACTTTTAAGAAAACAAGAGCTTGGTATGTTGTAACATTTCCCCTCTCTTATCTTATATATTGTCTGTCCTCTCTTTGGCCTGAGTGTCTTGAGACACAAAACTAACCAGTATCTGTATTTGGGGGTTTAGGTCCAAAATGTTGGTTGGTTAGTTAACTATGTAACTCGTTATCCTGACTCCTCAAAGCAGTCTTATTTGATGCCAAGAATAAATTTTCTTATGCTGTACCTCCTCTAGTAATTTTTGATGTAGAATTTCCTCTCCTTTGAGCGTGTCTACACATCACCATGTTTTAGTACTTCCTCTTGGAAGTACTAAAACATGGTGCAGTATGGACAGTTACTGTGCCATGTGGGCAGTGCACACTTAGATTTCCCCACTACGTTGCTGTAGCTGGTGATCATGTGTAGACCCATGTGATCGCTATGTTGCCATAGCATGCCATACAGTGACATAGCACATTGCTTGGGAAGAAAAACCAGCAGCATCCCTATAGGCTTGGCAGTGCTATGCTGGCTAGCACTACAGATGAAAGGGACTTGGGGGTCATCATTGACCACAAGATGAACGCGAGCCTTCAATGTGATGCTGCAGCTAGTAAAGCGAGCAAAACGCTGGCTTGCATCCATAGATGCTTCTCAGGCAAATCCTGGGACGTCATTCTCCCCTTGTACTCGGCCTTGGTGAGGCTGCAGCTGGAGTACTGCATCCAGTTTTGGGCTCCACAATTCAAAAAGGATGCGGAGAAGCTTGAGAGAGTCCAGAGAAGAGCCATGTGCATGATTAAAGGTCAGGAAAACAGACTTTACGATGACAGGCTGAGAGCTATGGGACTCTTCAGCCTGGAAGAGCGCAAGCTCAGGGGCGATGTGATGACTACCTATAAGTTTATAAAAGGTGTCCACCAGAATCTGGGGGAACGATTGTTTACCAGAGTGCCCCATGAGATGACCAGGTCAAATGGTTATAAGCTACTGCAAGACCATTTCAAGCTGGACATGAGAGAGAATTTCTTTACTATCCGAGGCTCCAACGTCTGGAATAGCCTGCCATTGGAGGTGGTTCAAGCACCTACTTTGAATGCCTTCAAGAGAAATTTGGATGTTTATCTTGCTGGGATCCCTGCTGACTTCCTGCCCTTTGGGCAGGGGCCTGGACTCGGTGATCTTCTGAGGTCCCTTCCAGACCTAATGTCTATGAAATCTATGCTACATCTCTGCAAGGCAATGTGTAGACGTGCCCTTTGCACAGCTATTTCTGCCTTGTGTTAATAACCCTTTAAAAATGTGTTAAGTAGAAACAGCTTTGCATGTAGGTAGAGTACCAACCTGCCATTTAATGGCTATTTTTCTCTTTGAATGCATATTCTGCATAAACCCCTGAAAACGTAGATGAAAGTCGGCACTTTTAACATGTTTGACAATCAGAAGTCCGTTCAATAAAGTAACTTTTCTACAAGAAAGCTCTAGTTGATGCTCTGTTATGTAAATGAAGTAATACTTAAGGGGTTTGGTATATTTTGAGAGCTTCAGAATAATTTTTGCTTCTTGGCAATTGACTTTAAACTCTTCTTTTAGATTCATGTTTCTTTCGTCCTTTTGTAGAATGTGGTTCTTTCAGGAGGATCCACAATGTTCAGGGACTTTGGACGTCGACTACAGAGGGACTTGAAAAGAGTAGTGGATGCGAGATTGAGACTTAGTGAAGAACTCAGTGGTGGTCGGATAAAGGTAGGCACGAATCTGAAATGCTATCAGTTATGTAAACAACTGAAGTGAGTGCAAATACCCAAAAGCAACTACCAGACAAATTGGTGGGAGACTTAATTTCTGCATAACACTGGACAAGTAAGAGTAAGAAGTAGAGTTTAACATCTGCAGTAATGAAGGATGAGAGAAAGGTAGGTAGCCTTGTTAGTCTGAGGTCAGGCAGAAGGCAAGTGTAGAGATGCACCTTATGGAGTAAAGAATTAGTGAATTATGTTCCTGTTTATACCAGTGGTACCAAACTTTGGATCCTGTGGGCCAGATGAGTGGGTCTGTGGGTCTGATCTGGCATGTGCAGGGCTGGGGCCTGATCTGGTGTGCGCTGGATTGGTTCCTGACCCTGCGTATGCTGGATTGGGTCTGCTGCCCCAGTCCTGCACACGCCAGTCAGTTCCCTGCATGGGGCCATTTCATTTGGCTTGTGGAGCTTGGAAATTTGGGTAGCAGAGGCAGTGTTAACTACCACCACTTCTCTGCTGCCAAATTTCCAGACTGCTGGGGAGCCCCTGTGGGCTGGGTCACTTGGCTCCACAGGCCAGATATGGCCCAAGGACTGGGGTTTGAGCGCTCAGTATGGGGGTAGCCTTATACTTCATTTTACAGCCCCAAAAGATCATATTGCATTATATGAGACCTGTGTTTGAAATGGAATCAAGGGCACTTTTCTCTTTGAAATGGAAGTTCGATACAGAGTGATGGTAAAGCTGCATTTACCGGTGGACAGAGATGCATCATCAGCTTTCCTGCAGATGTTTAGTATATGGCATAATTGCCACATGTCAGGGGTTTTTTCCCCACCTCCTGCAGAACCACTGGGTTTTGGCTGGGATGTGCCAGTGCTCTACTTGGGACTAAAACCCAAAGGT
The DNA here is from genome assembly GCF_001723895.1 of Crocodylus porosus. Lineage (NCBI taxonomy): Eukaryota > Metazoa > Chordata > Crocodylia > Crocodylidae > Crocodylus > Crocodylus porosus. Next base: position 12,177,678 of record NW_017728886.1, read on the forward strand.
TCCTAGCTAGAGGGTCTAAGCCGTCTGCACAGAGTAAGACCAATTTCTATATTTGGAGTCAGGAAGGTTATTTTATCTCATGGTTAGATTGGTACGGACTGTTGAGGGTTTTGCCTCCTGTAGAGAGAGGGCATGGCCTTCTTTCTTGGATCTTGAGCATATTTTAATGACCCTCACAGGAACAGGACACTAGTTGCTATTGTCCCCATGCTTTACCTGTGGCATGTGTATGGTGTTATACCTTGTGGTCATGTGTCGAGGTTGGCTGTAATTTTACCAAAAGGCTAGACACTAGATTTGTTTATGATAGTTTGAATGGAGATGATCCTGCCTCAGGCAAGGGTTTATAGCTGATCTCCTTAACTATACTAGCAGGAGTTCTGTTGGATTGACAAGCCCTTAGTGTAGGCAGAGGAATGCACAGGAGCATCCCCCGTTCTGGCTAAAAACGTGTGTGCTGCTGATCCTGGGTAGCCAAGTAATAAAATCATATGACTGACTGACTAAACTTGTTCTGTCTTTACTTTCTAGCCCAAACCAGTTGAAGTTCAAGTGATAACACACCATATGCAGCGTTATGCAGTTTGGTTTGGAGGTTCCATGCTTGCTTCAACAGTATGTCTTTATCAGCTTCTTTCTGAATTTCCTTCGCTATGTATTTTCTAGTGCTGGTCATCTTTGATCAGTGTTATTAGGTTTAAAATGCTTTTCACTGTAACATCCAAAATGATGTGTGTTGTACTAGAACATTATCAATTTAGCCAAATCCTGGATACTTTTTTCAGTTTTTATTTGGGCAAAACTTCTATTGAATTTATGGGAGCTCTGCTTGAGTAAGGACTATAAGGCTTGATCTATTTGCATGTGGTTGTATAGTTGACAACTTAAATATAGGATCTTCCACATTACTAAGGTCAGTGCTCTAAGAATAGTAAAGACTCTATGAACACAAAGCCTCATTCTTAGTTTCTTAATCCTGAGAGAGAAAATACAAGAAAATTGGACATTTTTCATTGCTCCAAACTGGGCTTTTTTACTGCAGTGCCTGCAGATCAATTATTCGGAGAAGACTGCCATCCATTAACTCTTATTTTATGCTTTTAAAGGCATAAGTGCATATAGTAATGCTGTACTCCAGGAGAACAGTTTCACAGATGATTTCATTGGTTTATGTATAGTTTTTTGGGTATGTTTTTATGCACTTGTATATTCTTGTTTTATTTTTATTTGTTCTTAGCCAGAGTTTTTTCAAGTATGTCACACCAAGAAAGACTATGAAGAATATGGCCCTAGTATTTGTCGTCATAATCCTGTTTTTGGAGTCATGTCATAATGCTTGTCTAATGGAAGTAGCGATTCATATATCTTGCTGGTGGAGAAACTTCTGAAATGGAAGAAGACGACAGTTATTGTAAATACTGAAGCAAGATGTGGATGTTCATCTCCTGGGAACATTTGGGTCACCATAGTGCACTACAACACTGCATACAGCCCAGATTCATTTCATTAAAAGCCATTTCTGTGCTGACTACTTTAAAGCCTATTCCTCTTTCTTCCTAAATGTGAGCTTCTAGGTAGTAGGCCAGTCTCTGTTTAGGAGACTGTGCAAACACTACTGAGGTCAAGTCTAGAAGATTATGGTTTTTACTGCCTTGGGAAAAGTAAAAAAGTGTTTAAGCCTTTTCCACCTGGGCTTTGTTCTTGCAATTGAATCTTTATGGCCAGATCTTTGTGCCTGTGTGGAGCCCCATTGATTTTAGTGGGACTCGGAATGGATTTAAGTGTCTGCTCACAGTTCACATTGCAGGATCAGAGCCTTACTTTATAAATGGATGGTTTTTAATATTATTTTATATTTTATGATATTGGTAGGTTTGACTGGTTCTAAGCATGAACAGCTATCAGTATCATGGAGTGATGTGACAAGTTTCCAGGTGTGAGGCATATATTGAAGTTGTACAGGTGTGTCTTGCTGACCAAAAAAAAAAGCCATGTGTACTAGAAAATGGTTTGTTTTTGTTTGAGTGACATGAACTTTAAGCAACTTACAGTGTTGTGTGAGGTTTATACAGCCTATTTTACTTTTTGTTATGTTTGAATTTTTTTGACGGTGTTTTATGGAAGATGACATTTTGTTTTGGTGTTGGTGAGTGGTGGATGAAACGCTGCCTTGCACCAGTGAAATAAACTGTTGACATATTTACAAATGTTGTAGTCTTGGTTTATAAATTCCTTTCTCCATATTTTGTTTGCCAAGAAAATGCATGTATTTACATACATGATGAGTACAGAGTAAGCTTTAGATTCAGTGGTGTAATTTTAAATCACTTCCACTTTAAATGCATCTAGAAGGATGACGGTACCAATTTATGGTCTCAAGAATTTAGCAAAGAATCCCACTCCAGTCAATTGAGGTCACCTCTTTATCAAGTAAATGGATCATCTTGGGAATAATACTCGAACAACAATGTCAACAACTCTGAACTCTCAAAAAAAAATTGGAAGAAATAAAGGTTGGAGGTAAAAACCTTCTACTAAGGCAGCCTTACTTCCTTCTAGCTCCCACATGTGAGATGGAGAGCTTTTAGCAAAAGCTCTTCAACTGGACTCTTCTGTAATAGACTGTGAAGATGGAGGTGGATGCTTTGACCCAGATGCACAGGGCCACTGTGCTTAGCATTGCGATACTTATTTTTTTTGAAGCTGAATCTAGAACTCTGCATTTCAGATCTTGGTTTCCCATACAATACATGAAGAGAATTAGGCACTTCACAATGGGATGCACAGCGCTCAGCCTGCTGTGTTGAGTCATCCACAACTAGCCAATGAAGAAATGCTGAGGAGAGGGGGGTGTCTTCTCTGAGGTGACCTAAACAGCGCTAGTGAGAGGATGCCGCTTCCTCTTTCAGATTTACAACCTCCAGTTCTCTCCTAAATGCACATAGGTCCTTTCTTTCAAAGATAGGGTTGGGGTCCTCCTTTCTTCTTAAACCAGAGAAACAGATAGTTTTGGAGCTGATCCCATACCACTGAGCCTTTTTGTATAGAGTATTCACTTCTCATATGGGAGGTGTAGGGTCAGTGCCCTCTTTAACAAGAAAGGGGTTCAGGCTATCTCCTAAGACAGTGCCTTTACCATCAGGCTATTATTGGCTGGGCTGGGTTGTTGTGAGCACTCTCTGTCCCTTCTCTTGAAGCTGGGCTGCTACGCAGAATTAAAATGAAGGTTCATTGAGGTATAGAGGAAGGTGTTGCAGGAGTGAGCATGACAATAACCTATTGTCATGCTTAGTGCAGTCACCTGAGAATGGACAGTCCTGTATTTGAATCCCTCAGGCAGAGGAGGCATTTGAACACAGTGCTCCAGTTGGCCAGATTGGTGATCCTGAACATAGGAAGCATATAGAACTTTATGGAGTAGAGTTAGTGTTGGCAATTACTTAAAGTAGCTAGACCATTTAATTAACAGTAGGCATTGGATTTGTTATTTTACAATGAGCCTGCATGCCAGGTAGCTCAGCCCTCTTGGGCAAGCCCAGAAATGGAAGTTTAAGTGCCTCAAACTGAGGTGCCTGTGGAGTTGAGTAGCTTCAGTGGCAGCTGAGCAGGGATGTTGTACATTACAGTTCGGGTTTAGGAGCATAAATTCCACTTAAGTCCCTCTTTTGGATTGGGCCCTTAATCTTAGTTAAGTGCTCCAGTTGGCCAGATTGGTGATCCTGAACATAGGAAGCATATAGAACTTTAAGAAGTAGAGTCAGTGTTGGCAATTACTTAAAGCAGCTAGACCATTTAATTAACAGTAGGCATTGGATTTGTTATTTTACAAGTCACTTGATTCTTTTTAATTAACATGCAGCTGCATCTGCAAGAGTTCAGCCTGCGTATTTTTGCTGTTCAGCAGGATGGAAAATTCCTTAAGGTACCAGTTATTTTGGAGCCTTGTAGTCAAGGTAATGACAATTTCTAGCTGCTATTGAGACAAAGTTACATGGTATTGAATGAAAGGGGGAAAATAATTAGGAAAGGGTATCTGGCCAGTTGAGCAAGTTGTACGTGTGTCTGTGTGAGAAAACTCGTAGTAAAAGGGGGGAAAATAGGTCATCAGTCCAGAGACTGAAGTTCCTTTACCACAGAAAGAAGATGAAAAATAACCACTTTGCAAACACTGCCCCTGTCACGTCTCAGCTCTGAACTAGAGAGGAATCTCCTTAATAAATCATACCTGTTCCTTGCCTCACTTGCTGTATCAAAAATGAAAACTAATACTGGTCTATTCAGAAGTTGCCATGTGGTCGAGCGTGCAGAGAACTAGGACTTCGGAGACCTGGGTTCTATTTTTGCCTTTGCCACTGGCCCAGTGGGTGATTGAAGGTAAGTCGCTTCACCTTTCTGTGCCTCAGTTTCCTCCCTCTAATATGGCGAAAACAATGCTTGTGTTTTATACAGTACTTTGAGGTCTATTAATGAAAAAGTGCTATGTTAAGATAGAGGTGGTATTTAAACCAGTGCAGCTTTGTATAGAGACACCACTTGTTCTCGCCAAGCTCCTATAAGAAATTTGTTTTGATCTAGTGAAGGTGCAAATTTGGGTTTGTCATCTAGTCACATGGCTGTCATCTAGAAACGGCCAGTCCATTTCGTGTTGGCCACCAAAGAATTCTGTTGTATCCCAACTATGCAGTTGGCCCAATAAAAAGTATTACTCATGAAAATTGTTGCCTCTTGGATATTTCCTGAACCAGGATTTTTAGAAGAGCACTTCAGCATTACCAAAATATGGTATATCTTTTAGTCTTTAGCTCTAAATGCATTCAAGCCAATGCTGTAAAGGTTAAAGACTACATCCTGAATTGCCAATATCCTGAGCCCTTCTCCCTTTTCAATAGTAAGTGTTTAATAGCACTCAGTTTTTTATAAACATAAAGAATTGTGTGCATATGTTGTATGTGCAGCTTTCAGTTAAATGCAATTAGTGAGAACTTGACATGACCTAAAGTACTGATCTCTTTGTAAATAATTCATTCATTATGATTGCAGTCTTCTCTCACATCGGGAAAAAATATGCGTTTGACAAACAAGTGTCTGAGATGGGTCGAGAGAGATGCTCATTTAAAACCACCAGAGATTTCTGATAGGAATACAAAACCTCCTGCTTAACTGAAGAGCATTGTGTAATGAAAGAAAAAAATGGACAGGGATAGTCATAGTTATTGTAAATTAAGGCTCTGAGATAGAATGATGTAAGTGGCTGTGGTTGAATTTTGATAATGGCATTTTTAAAAGGGAGGGGGAGAACTGCAACTTGAAGTATTTGCATATTTTAAAAAGGTTTTATGTTTCCTGTCCCTTTCTAATGGCAGACTGAAAGCTTATGACATTTGGTTGAGACTTACTTTAGAAGTAACAACTGCTGTCCTTTTGAAACTGCTCCAAATGTATGCATGAGATCTAAACCTAACGTTTCAGACGTAGCAACGTCCTTCCACAATGGCTTCAGAGAGCGTAAAAATTCCTCGTTGGCTTCAGGGGCCTTTCAGTTGGGCTCATAACATCCTTGATTGTTTCCCAGTTGTCATTTTTGTATACTCAGCACTGACATCCTGCATGGTCCTGGTGAAGACGCTTCACCTTTGATGCTTGTTTCCTTGTCTCATTTCTGTTTACCTTGTGAGCTCTGTGGGTGGAAGGATTGTCTCTTGCCTCTGAGTGTTCGCACAATGCATAGCATTACTGGCCTCTGTTCTTGTCTGCGAGCTACAATAGTACATTTAACTATAATGTGATAGGTCAGAGAGCTGGCTGTAGCTGTAGCAGGGTTTCATAGTTTCTAGGGTCGGAAGGGACCTGAGTAGATCATCTAGTCCGACTCCCTGCCATGGCAGGAAACAATACTGGGGTCAAATGACCCCAGCAAGATGTTCATCTAACCTCCTCTTAAAAACCCCCAGGGTAGGAGCCAGCACCACTTCTCTTGGAAGTTGGTTCCAGACCCTAGCCGCCCTGACCGTG
>NW_017728886.1:12184589-12195530 GCF_001723895.1 Crocodylus porosus
CCACCAGGTTGGTCTGACAGGACCTGCCACTGATGAACCCGTGTTGGTTGCCCCTAAGCATGCAGTCCCCTGCTGGCCCTTCATGGATGTGTGCAAGCATAATTTTCTGAAACAGCTTGCCTAGGATCAAGGTAAGACTAACTGGCCTATAGTTTCCTGGGTCCTCCTTCCTCCCCTTTTTGAGGATGGGAACCACGTTGGCCCTCTTCCAGTCCTCTGGGACCACACCATGGAAGAAAGAATGATAATAAATGCATTTAAATTGCTGCATTTCATCTGTGACTTTTCAAGGACAAGTATATTATATTGCTTTCCTTCAACAAGGAGTAAAGATGTGCAATCTTCATAACTCATATTTTGTATTGTAGCTCTCTGAGTTCAGTAGTTTTTGGTCATTACTACTATTTTTGTTAAGCATTTCAAATTGAGTCCTCTAAGAGGTAGTTGATCCACACACAAATTAAATGTGTTGGTATAGTCAGTGTGGCATACTGCAAGAAATGCCAGATGCCCAGCCACAGACCATAATGTATTATTTCACACTTAGAAAATAGGTAATGCTGTTGGTGAGTTTTGGGGTTTTTTCCCTTTCTGGTGGACGTTGACTTTCACCAGAAAGAAAATTCACCCCCCTGCCACCAGTGTTGTAGCATGAGCATGGTTTTCAAAGAACAATTGTGTGTGACAACATTCTCCATCCAATCAGAAGAAAGCCTTCAAATTTGAGTCTAGGAACCCGAATATGCTACCTTCAGTTATTATAGTAATAAAAGCCAAGATGAATCAAAAGGTATGTGCTCTCCTACAAATAAAACTTGGCAGAATTAAGGTGTGGGTTATGGTTCTTGCAGTATTCAAATGATACTGCAACCTTTTACCACTGCAGTACACATCATGATAACAGCTGGATGTAACAGGGGACCAAGAGGTACCTGCTACTTTTAAGGGAAAAACAGCAGCAGAGGGTTCCCCAGGTGGAGGGAATCTGCCCTTGATGAGCTGGCTGCAGGGGAGTAGGCAGCCAGGGGCCAGAGGCTATTGCAGCTAGCTCAGCAGGGGTGAGCGGTCTTGGAGACCAGTCATCAAGCCTAATTGGAAATTCCTGCAAGTGACTAGGAAGCCACCTGGCCAGAAGAGTCAGGCATTAACAGGTATATAAGCCCAGGGCCTGAGCAGAGGGGCAGGCTAGCTATGCTAGTGATGGGGTGAAAAGCTCCTGGGAGGGCAGGGAGCTACCTGGGGGACCCTAAACCAGTGTGGGACAGAGAATGGTGAGAGCCCAGGGATGAGGGCTGGGTTGGTGTTTGTTTGTCTACTACTTCCGGGGGAGGGAGGGAAGCCTTCTTTTTACAGTATATGTGTGCCTTTTTCCTTTATGATGTTTGTTTGCCCAGAAGACTTATGTTAAGCAGTTGTTTGCAACTTGCATTAAAGTTAAACTGGTGGTCTGAGTTGGGCCTCTGGGGGTGGAGGAGAGTCCTAGTGGTGTCCGAGTGCTGTATGACTGCTTTGAGCCCTGCCAGAGGCTAGGCTAAAGGTGCGGCTAGGTGGCATCTGAGGAAGGTTGAAGCCTAAGCTGGCTAAGGTCATTGCTTGAGAGGGTGAGAACCATGGCTAGGGACCTGAAGCCCAAGATGGGTGAAACCTTTTCCTGGGAAGGGTGAGAACAAGGGTCCAAAGCCCAAGAGGGTGAAATCAAAACTCAAGAAGGCAAGATGTAAGGTGGAACCCAGAAACTGGGTCTGTGGCAGTGGACCTAGGCTAAGGGAGAAGTCTGAAGCCCCAACAAGGGAATAGAGGCCTGAAGTGGCATTGATTTGGGGCAAAGTGCCCCACTTTGGGCTCAGGGAATAGTCTATCTCACGAAACGGTTCACTGGATATTTTTAGACGGACATGGGAATTACTTTTTAATAGAAATCACCTAATCCTAATTCCCATGTGGGTTTTAGTTTTGTGTAGGTCATCAACACTTCACCTTTGCTAGCTTTTGATTTGCCCCAGTGCAGTGACAAGCATAAAGCTTATGCAGCTTTTGTAGGGATTCCTAAGAACTGAAGTGGTGCATCATAGACCCTGATGTTGTTCCCCTGTATAGGAATGAAATTCACTGTACAGTTAGTTTGTTGTAAACCTGCATGAAAGGTTCCTGTGGAGGGTACTGGACTCCTGTAAACTACTGTAAGCTGTTCTTTAAACACCTTGCAATAAGCTTTATCTCAACTTTCTTTACCAAGCTGAAAGTGAAATGTCGACAGTGTTCTCATGGAGAATATAAATAACAAACTTAGCTGGACTCCAATCCAGTGACCTCAGAATAAATGCTCAATTGCAGTTTTATTCTGCTTTGGACTGGGTCAGCATATATTGCATTCAAGTTCACATAATTTCTCTTCAAAGACATTCTGGTCCCAAGAAATCTTTTTACTTGATGCGATTGACATAGGTAGCTGTTTATGATGCATTTCATTTGGCAATTTTATTCTGTACATCAAGAGATGTTGCCTAAACCCCCAAATCTTGGTGCAAAAAAAAAAAAGGAGTTTGATACCATGGATTTGTATTTCTCCTTTCTTATTGATCATGCGTTTCAACAGCTTGCATCACTGGCAGTGCTATTTCTTTCGTTACAGCTGAGTTGGGGAATGCTTTAGTACACTTGTTCATTAATCGTACGGTGTGTCTAGAATACATCAAATGATATCGACAATTAAAGGCTTATGCCCAGGATACAGTTATGGCCCCATGGAATAAAGTTTTCAAATTATTTTGGTGCCATCTATAATTATACTTCATGTGTCCTCATGCCAAGGATTAATGCGGGGATTACAAGCTGTTTCCTTGTAACATGCGGTTTACAATTCAATGGCTTTTAAGAATTTAGTGACCCCTCGTGGGAAACGTTATTAAAAGATGGTCTCCCATATCGTATTTAGTTTGTCTCCATTTATGTTGAGTTTCTCACCTTGTATATGGTTTTAGGAACTGAGCTCTGTTGAGACTTTTTGAATTAACAATCCCCATTTAAATATCTGAGAGCTAAAAGAGTAGGCTCAGTGGACGGCTGTTGACTCAGACTTGGTCTGCTTTGGTATGTAAAGGGGCCCCATTTTTCCCTATTAGAAAGGAGGAAGAGAAAAGAAAGAGGGACAACTTGGTGTGGGAGGCTCTGCCCTGGCAAGGATCTAAGGGAAAGAAGGGCTCCAGCGGTGAAGGGCAGAAGATCTCTGGAAGTGCAAGGAAGAGAAGATCTTGTTGGAGGAAGCTGGTCCCAGCACATGGAGGCCTGGGGAAGAGCCAGAGCTAGGACAAAGCAGGCCTGAAGTTTAGCCTAGCCCAAAGGGGTAATAAGCAGAGGCTCTGAGCCTGAGGAAAGGCCTGTGCTAGGGGAGCCCAGCAGAGGTGGAAGGGAAAGGCCAGGTCCCAAGAGGCCTGAGGGTAGACTGATGATGTAAGGAGTCATGTGGCTGCAAGGGGAGGCAGGAGGCTGCACTGTGAAGAGCACCCTGTGGAGCATCAGCTGTAAGATGCATGTTGCCCCTGGGGTCGCTGGGATGAGGCCATGCCCCCAAACTAGGATGAAGTTGAGAAAGAGGCTTGAACTGACAGACTGCACCTCCAAGTAAGGGGTTAGGGTGCTTGCTCCTGGAGCAGGATATAGTGTTTACTCAGGCTGTGATGGACAGGCTGTCTGAAGGGATCCAATCGGTAAGGGGGCAGATGCTCCTTCCCAAGGCTGCTCTTCAAAATGCAGAAAGCCTTTCAGAAACGATCCTAAACAAAAGAGGAACATCTTTGAAGCACTTCAGTTTGAAGTGCATCCTGAATATATCCGCACCTTCCAGTAAAGAGCAAGAGGGGGTTTCTCAGTCCTCCAGCATCCCACTGTGCTTTGCTCCCCACCATAGGGAAGTGGGGTGAACAGCCATTAAGCACTATTCTGCGTACTTGCTTGTCTTCTGGCACCTCCAGAGGCTGGGAGACATGCAGGGATTTCTGGAGAGCACTGCTGCTGCAAGCTTTCACAGCCATTTCAAAGTACTCCCAGGTGAGGGGCATGGCACGTTTGCACAGCACTGAAGTGCTCCAAACCCCACTCCAAATGTCTGTCCGTCTGTCTGTGCCCTGACCCTTCACCTAGAGTGGGCCAGGGATAGAGCTGTTGGGGCTGAGTGAATTGCCAAATCCTGCACAAACACTGGGGTTGAACACTCGATTTGTAAATCATAGCATTGGTTTACTGTGAGCATTGGTTTACTGGCTTTCATTGTAGATTCTTAAGGGAAAACTGCAGTGATTTAGTTTTATACTGTAGATAAACAACTACTAATACCAGTTAAGATGGCTGGGAATGCTGTAGTCTGAGCATCATCATTGGACTAACTAGTTTTTGTTGAGCCTCACGGGCAAATCCCACTACGATTGATTTATCTGCTGTTATTCCAAATTACTGTAGATGAGTGCCAGGCAGCTTTCTGTGTTTGTCTTTTGGATGACTCTTGTAAGGGTAGAAGCACACTTTAAACAACTCCAAAATGACGGCTTCTTACTCTATGTATCTGTTCCCTGTGTATTCACTGCCAGTGAATGCCAACTCTTATGAGTCCCTAGATATGCCGTGTTTTTGTTTTTTTCTTAAAGCTCCAGCTGTTGGAGTCACGTTAGCCAATATGAGATTTATCAGTTTTTCAAAGAAAAGGAAGCCTCTAGCTGCCATTAGTGCAGAAGAATTGTGTAGCTGGAGGGCTTGGACACTGGCAGCAAGTAAAACTGAGGATTTTTCAATCTCTCAGGGCCTGGTGCCTGACTTGCAGGACTGAAATGTATAAAGCTGCCCCCATGCTGACTTCAGGGATGCTACCTTTTACTCCTATTAGTCTTGCAGAGCTTGCAGTAGTCGTGTAAGGAGCTTATCGAGTGCTCAGGGCGGAGGGGAAGGGGTTGTGCCAACAACTGGAGACCAGAGGTGAGTGCGAGGAACTTCCCAGGCTAGTGCTGCTGCTGGGATGGAGCAGTTTACAAACTTTATACCAATAACACTGCTGTAACCTCACTGAAGGTGGCAAGCTTTCACAGGTAGAAGTGAAGGTCTAATTTGGCTTGCAGAATCTTTTACTTCGGATAGTAATTGTTAAGATGAAAAGAGAATTGAGTTTCAGATGACAGGGAAAATTTGCAGGGCTGACACATAGAGGAAACATCTCTTTATTTGTAAACTGAGCATATCTGATCTGGGATTCTGGCACGCGCAGAACCTGGAACTTTTTGGTGCTCTGTCTGCTGCCCTTTATCTGCTTTGTATGGACAGAAAAGATCCCATGCTATCGTTTCCTCTCAAGCTGGTTTTGTCCCTGAGCTGCTGCCAACATTTCCTTCTCCCCACTGACTTGAGTAGTGTGCTTTCACTCCTCTGTTTCATCAGCCTCAAAATGGAGGCTGGCTGGAATGAAGGGGGAACATTTGAATGAGTTTTAGGTTTTTTTTTTCTGGGTGAGAGCCAGGAAATGGCAGACAGACGGTCCATCCAGAATAAGCAGTAATCATGGCATGCGGGTGACCCAGTTCAAGTCCCTACTTCATTTAATTTGAGCAGGAACTTTAATTTGGGTCTCTCATGTCCTGAGCCACTGCTCTAATCTCTGGATTATGGCCAATTTCTCATCTTGCACTCCTACTTCGTATAAATCTGGTTTCTGCACTAGCATGGTCCGGATTCAGGCCACTTGACCGTGAACCTGTTTGAAAATGGTTGGTCTGTATTGCCAAGTAATTTGCTATTTTGTGTCAGCAGATGGGTATTCTTTTATATTCTTTCCCCTCTAGAGGCTTAACAATGCAGCCGAGTGCCCAGGGCAGCAGCACAGGGGGGTAGTGTTGACAAAAATGGCATTCCGCCAAAGGGAGAAAAGTTGCCCATTTGTTTGAGCAGCTCTGCTACCAATGCTCGACTTGCAGTCTGCGATCAGAACAGAAAATACAATTACAATCATTGAACAGGTCATGATTTTTCTAACCTGTGCAATCCTAAATGAGATGGAAAGCTAATGGTTTTGTAAAGCTGAGTTCAGTAGTTTTCTGGAAGCCCTGGCTGTTTGTAGCAACAGCATAACAATGAAAAGATGTATTATTAATACAAGTGCAAGATGAGTGCAGCAACATGCACTGTTTTTGTTTTTTTTTTTCGTTTTTTTTTTTCAGATCATTTTCTTCAAATGCTGTGTTGGGATTGGATAATGCTATGAGACTTTGTTCACAAAGCAACACTCAAGTTAGAAAGCCCCTTGAAGAGTAAGAATTTAAATCTTGCACTGTTCAAATTGGAGACCTAGTTGTGGACAGTCCTCAGTTTTATATTTGTCTACCTGATAATTTCTCTTGTATTCTGTCTTTGCTTACATATGGAGTTTTACACAAGCTTTTGTTCCATTGGCTACTTAACTCTGCTGTGTCTGCTGCTTTCCCAGAGACCTGAGGTAGGGCATCGTGATACCAAAGTTTGTCTTTGTCTATCCCAGCCATGTAGTTGGTCCAATAAGTGATATCACTCATAAGAATTTTGCCCCTCACTTGGTTCCAGGACCATTATTGTAACAACATCACTTAACAGTGTTGTAACTAAGTGCTACTACTAAAACCTCCAACTTGCCCCTTTTCCATCTTTGGGTCTAAAAGTAATTCAAGAATGCAGCTGCATTATCATTAGGTACTGTATTATATGCAAGTAAATAACCAAAAGATTACACCAAATGAATTGTAAGAAAGCCAAACTAACTATGCCCCAAGGGAAAAATCTGCTTGTTCTTATCATTATTGGTACCACAGGCTTTTATAGCAGGAATGCAAGAACCTTATAAAAATTGTATTAAAGTGGAATCAACCAGCCTTAAACATATTAGGTTTCCAACCGTGAGCAAATATATCCCAGAGGTCCGATAACTTTTGTGTGATGTTCCTAATTTTCTTAAAATTCTCTTTTAATGATGTCTGTTGTTAAAGCTATTTCTTCCTTTTGGGTGTATGCAGATGCACAGTCTGTGAATAAAGACACTTTGGGGTGCAGACTCCAGTATTTATCGATTCATGGGCCACTGTCCCCACATGAGGAAAGAAAAAGCAACTGCATGAAGTTCTAGAAAACACATTTTAATTTGTGAAATGGGCACATTAAGTTTTTACACTGCATAATATCTTTTGGGGAAATAGGCATAGATCTGTACTTCAGATCTACTCTGTTTCAGCCATCAGCCGGAAACTATGGGCCATATTTAAATTCTCTAAAGTAAAATGGGGTCTTGTTATTTCAATACGCTTTGAAGGGGTCCCAAGTAGTAGTCAGAACTAATTTGTAGGCAGCTCTTGCACAAAACTCCCATGAGGGAGAAAGGAAGCTCTCCCGTCATCAAGTGGAGTCCTTCCAAGAATCAGTCTGACCACTCTTTGCTCCTCTTCTGGGCTGGGCTTTAATTATGGACAGTAATGAAAGGAAGTCAGAAATGTAGCTAGCCAGTACTGTGGCCTAGGCAGGAGTAGAGGCTGGAGACTTGCTGTTCTGGGGTGGGGGCATGTTATCTCCTTTTTTGCCACTGATGTTTGAGCTGCCAAAATGCAATGATTCTTGGCAGCAAGAAAAGGAGGGCATATCCCTTCTACACTGTGCACCACTGCTGTTGGAACTGGTGCTAGAGCCACTGCAAGGAAGGTGTAGGCAAGGGATGGAGGGAGGGGAGGATGAGGTGACTCCCATTACTTACCTTGGGTAGTGCTTGGGGCCTGTGTGCCTGACTCGCCCACCCATTGTTATACTGCTACAGAGAGCTGAGATCTAGGTTTGCAACCTGTAGTGCCTGGGTGACCACTAAATCTACTGTGGAGGTGGCGGACTAGGAAGAGGATCAACCAGTCAGAAGAACTTCTGAGAGCAGGTTGGTCTGCCAACAGAAAGGGAAGGGTTTTAGTGTCAGTAGCTGAGGATTTGGCCAAGTGGTCCTGAGTATGGAATTAGTCGGCACATTGGAGCAGACTCAATCGAGTCGTCTGGAGTGTGGCAATTATCACACTCCAGCAGCTTCCTGCATCACGTGTATCAGTATCCCCATGCTTCGAAGTGGTGGTGGGGGCCCTTGATGTAAAGCTCATTTGATGAGTCACTCTAATTAAAGTGCTTCCCCTAACTCCTGGAGTATATATACATATAACTGCCCACTATTTTGGATTTCAGGGGAAAATGTTTCATAGAGTGTAAGGCCAGAAGGGACCTCGGAAGATCATTGGGTCCAGCCCCCTGCACCAAGCAGGAAAGACAACTGGGGCTCAGGTGACCTTGGCGAGGGGACTGTCTAGTCTCCTCCTGAAGATTTCCAAGGTAGGTGACTGCACCACCTCTGGAGGGAGCTTATTCCACAGTCTAGACACCCTGACTGTGAAGAAGTTTTTTCCCTAATGTTGAGCCTGAATTAGTCTTCCAGGAGTTTGTGGCCATTACTCCTGGTTTTCCCCCTCAGTGAGCATCTTTTCACCAAGTCACCTGAGCCCTTGATGTACTCCCCTAGTGTAACGGTAAGCTGCAGCCAGGTCCCCTCTCAACCTTTTTTCCTCAGGCTGAAGAGCCCCAGATACCTCAGCCTTTCCTCATATGGCTTGCCATGCAAGACTCTGATCATACGGGTGGCTCTTTGGACTCTTGTCAAGCTTGTCCACATCCTTGTTAAAGTGTGGTACCCAGAACTGGATGCAGTACTCCAGCTGTGGTCTCACCAGTGCTGAGTAGAGAATTACCTCTCTGGCTTTGCTGGAGATGCATTGATTGATGCATGCCAAAATATTATTTGCCCTACTGGCTACAGCATCACACTGTGGGCTCATGTTCATACTGTGGTCTATTATTACCCCAGGTCCCTTTCATTTGTGGTACTAATCAGTTTGGTGCTGCCAAGCCTGTAAGTGTGTTTGGGGGTTGCTCATCCCAAGGTGGAACATGACATTTCTCAACACTGAACATCATCTGGTTCTAGTCTGCCTGCACCTGTAGCCAATCTTCAAACATGACCACACTTCCCCATAACTTGGTGTCATCTGTGAACTTGGCTAGTGAGCTCTTCACCCCCACATCCAAATTGTTAATAAAGATGTTGAAAAATACTGGACCAAGCACCACCCCCTGCAGGACACTGCTGCCCACTTCTCACCAGGATGGCAGATCCATTTGCTATGGCTCCATGGGTCCTGCAGCCAGTTTCTCATCCACCTGACTGTCTTGGAGTTAAGCCCACAATTCTCCAGTTCTCTCCCAAGGACATCATGGGATACTAGGTCAAAGGCCTTTTGGAAATCTAGGTATACAATGTCAACCTGCTCTCTCGTGTCCAGGTGGTGAGCTACCTGGTCATAGAAAGAGATGAGGTTGGTAATGCAAGACCTGCCTGGAAGAAGCTGTGCTGGCTATCATTCAGCATCTTACCTTCTACAGGCAGATAGACTCTTTGAGCTTTTCTAGGATTTTCCCCAGGATGGACGTTAGCCTGATCAGCCTATAGTTATCCAGGTCCTCCCTCCTGCCCCACTTGTGGATAGCCACAACATTGGCTCTTTTCTAACCCTCAGGGACTTCTCCTGATGCCACAAGTTGTGGAAGAGTTCTGCCAGGGTCTCCACAAAGTCTTCATCTGAGAGAGCTGAAGTCAATCTGGTCCTGCTGACTTGTACGACCAATTAATAAAATTAGACATATACACCAGTTCTACAGCAATAGTAGGAAGGTGATTATTCCTACCATGATCATCCTCTGCTCTACCTGGTGTAGTTTTCCTCTTGGTCCGGTGAGAGATGAGGCACAGTAGTCATTCAGGAGTTGAGCTTTCTCCTGGGTGCCAATAACCAGCTTCCCTGAGTTTGAGCAAAATGGCCCCAGACTCCCTTTTGTTTTCCTCCTGTTCCCCCATGTATCTAAAGAAGGACTTTTTGTTGTCCTTGATTCCCATTGATAGTCTAGTTTTGGTTGCCACTTTAGCCTCGTTTATAAGCCTCTTTCTTCTTTAAGAGGACTGCGATTTCCCTGTTTAGCCAAGAGGGCTTCCCAGCCTTTCTGTTACCTTTTCTCTGCATAGGAATGGACTTCCTTTGTGCTTCAAGGATCATGTCCTTAAGGAACAACCACCTTGTGAACACTTTTTGCCTCCACTCCCTGGTCCTGCAGTACTTGCCCTACTAGTGACCCAAACTTGTTGAAATTTGCATTTTTGAAGTCCAAGGCTTCAGTCCTGCTATCAGATTTGTCTGCCCTATGTTGGCTAGTGAACGTGATGGTTTCATAGTCACTGTTGCCCAGACTTCCCTCTATAATTAAGTTGATCACAGGTCATCTTTGAATCCTTCACTAAAAAGCTATTTCTTAGAAACATTTCCTCCAATGAGTAGATGCAGTGTTGCCTCAACAACTGGAGAGTCAAATAATCTATTTTGGGAACAGGTACAACAGGGGCATTAGTAGTGCAAATTTCCTTAAACCTTGCCTTCCCTTGAGGAAGTCTCCCCTTAGTTAAGAAGGTAGCCCAGTTGGCTGAGACTGCCAACCAGGTTATAAAACAACAATATCCGTTTGCAGTGTGGTAGTGATTGGCTGGGACCTGATATTGATACCTTTGAATCAGTTCATTCCACAGAATGCACCTCCCATGTGTAGTTCCCTCTTCCTGCTTCGGAGGAGACGTTACTCCAGCTGGGGCCTTCAAGGTCCAGATGAGTTGCTGTCAGAGGCTCTTTATTTGGTCTCCACCTCTGGATCCAAAGTGTAGGCTTTTAAGCCTTTGACCTATGCCCCCTTCTTCCCTCCCCATTCCCCCTCTCAAGTGTCATAGATTTCATAGACATCAGGGCTAGAAGGGACCTCGGGAGATCATCAAGTCCAGCCCCCTGCCCAAAGGGCAGGAAGTCAGCTGGGGTCATA
>NW_017728886.1:12195541-12219158 GCF_001723895.1 Crocodylus porosus
GGCAGACTGTTCCAGACCTTGGGGGCTCGGACAGTAAAGAAATTCTTCCTTATGTCCAGCCTGAAATGGTCTTGCAGGAGTTTGTGACCGTTCGACCTGTCAGTTGTAGCCCTGCACCTGTGCCCCTGCTTTAATATCAGGCTGGGGGTGGGGTGCAGCACAGGGTAAGGGATAGCTTTGGCAGGGGCCCTAAACACCCCGTCCCTCTCATCCCAGGGCTATAGACACTATAGCTTACATCTGCAGTGCTCCCCATTCCTGATACAGGGTTGACCTTTAGCCACTGGTGGACTCAAAAAGCTAGCCTGTCTGCCTAAATCTAGGTTTAGGTGCTCTGGTTAAGGGCGAGTCGAGTCATTCCTATGGTTAGCTGCTATGCTGGCAGGAAGCCAAATCTACCCTCATAATTTTAAGGCTGCTTGGGGCAGATGGCAGTAGCTAGTCTAGACATTTGGTTAGATGGTAGACTGCACTAATCTCAGACTATTGCCTCGCTCTTGACTATGAATCTCTACTTGCGACCCTTGGATCATTCTTGATGTTTATGCATGCACCTTGACTTGCTTCCTGATTTCTGGCTCTGCGATTTGAGGTTACTCTTGATCAGCTTCCCCATCTGAGCTGTTCCTTCAGAAGTCAGACTGGCCCTTTCCTGACGCCTTGCTCTGGACTCAGGTCCAGCATCATAGAATCCAGCTCCTAGGCATGACTGCCTATGACCCAAAATGTCTGCTCCCCAATACTTGCCACAAGTTATATAACTAACACCTGGATCTAGGCACACTGCTGAGCTCACCTGGAACCAGATTTTCAGATTGGATGGGCTATAGAAGAAACCCTTCCCCATCTTAGATATGCTGTTCTCTGGGATGAAGTTGCAGCCTTCTGGTCTCCTTTACATGCTTGCTTTGTGCATGCAATACTCCTGGCATCTCATGGACCCAGTCCAATTTCAAAGCTTCTTTGCAGGTAACTCTCACCCACCAAAGAGCCCTGGATTACAAGGTCTAATCAAATAGTATGTTTTTGTTGATTAGAACCACTGGGTGCTGGCATCGCTAGAACTGAAAACTTCCTTCCCATCAACTTCCAGATGTTTTTTTTTTCCCCTCCAGGCCAGTAATGGGGGAAGCAGGAAGGAAGGTAAGTGAATGGAGAAAAAGTTATGGATAGAACTAAAATGTTCCAGCACAAGGATTTTTTGCCAGCTTTTGCCCTGGTTATGGAGGAAGCAACCTTCTCCTCATCAACTCTCCTCTATCATAGCACCTGCTATTTCACATGCCACTGAGCTATTGTCTAGCATAATTCATCTTGCCAAGCAAGAACATCTCCACTCACCTCTAGAACCCCACATCTGTGGCAGGGACAATCAGGTTTATACAAGATAGCCTTTGAAACAAAGAACCCCAGAACTCCCCCCCACCCCCAACCAAACAAACCCCACACCCCTCCACCAAAAACACAAAAAACCCTGCCCTGGGTCCTTCTGAGTGCTGTGCAGTTACTACCAGCAAGGTAAAAACTACTTAAACAACCAATGTGGGACTTGCAGAACCCTGGGTGTGTTCCTGTCTGGCAATATCCTTTTGGAGATGGCAGCACTAGCTCTGCACATGCTATTCTGGATGAGGCAGAGCCACTGATTTATATAAAAGTGTTATATTATTTGGTATCCCTTCCTTATATCCAAACCCTTTCCTTTCTGACTGCAGTTGCAGGTTGAAAAGTGGTCCTCATTGGGTTGCCTGCAATAGTACCCAGGTCGTGAACTGAAACAATGAATTTAAGATCCTATAAAAGTGTAATAACTCATGGTAAGAATGAAGTCTACCATTTGTATGGATAACTTAAAAGTAGTAGTGTGGCTATTAAAAAAAAAAAAAAAAGTGTAGCTCTGAAGCTGAAATATATGGCTGCAGCCCAGTAGCTAAATTCTTAATGATTCATTTGGGACACTTGCCAAGGGTTTCACCTTACTCCCATGCCTTGAAATCAAGCTTCAGGCCAGAGATTGCACTGCTAATGATGATTGGATGGCTCTTTTTAGCCCTTTATGCATGGATTTATATTTCTGGACAAATCTGCAATGTTTGCTATAGTCTGCCATGCAATGTAGCTGTCCCTTAGTGAGACAGCAGGGCTGTTTCCCAAACTGCAGCCAGAAAACTAGGGTGGAAATCTCTTCCAGAATAGCTGTGTGTTCTCTCATTCCCCAATCCTGGTACACAGCAAACTAAAGGACCAGCAGTATATTATATTAATGGTACTTAGTAGTGCAAAGCAGCTAGCATTCACTTTGGATTTGGGGGACAGCAATTTGATTTGAATCACTGTCCTGAATCAGTTTGGCGATTCTGCTACTGCAGAAAAGTCAGCCAACTCGAGTCTCACAGGCCCCATTCCTTGCCTGCTCTCAATGGCTGCCTGGCCTACCCCAGCTCCCGGCTCTTTAGGAAAAAAGAGCTTGTACTCACCAGCTTCTGCCTGGTGGGGGGCAATCCCTGCTGCCCCCCCAGTGCCCTACTCCATGTGGGGGATGGGCCCCTGCCCACTCTCCCAGCCCCCACCATGGCTCAGCCCCCGTCCCATCCACCTCAGCTCCTGGCCATTTAAAGAAAAACAAACAAAAAACCCTGAACTCACCAGCTCCCAGTACCCACTGCCCTGTGCTGCATGGGGGGCTCTTCCTTGAGCCCCCAAAAGCCTCAAGGCTGTTCCAGCAACCGTTAAGTTAAAAAAAAGTCCAGGAGCTGGGGCAGGCAGGAGCCTGGGGGCTCGTGGCAGAGCTCCCCCATGCAGTGGGGGCCAGCAGGGATCACCCTTTCACCTGGCAGCACCCCGTGAGTAGGGGCCTTTTTTTAAGAAAGAGAGAGCTGGGCTGGGTGGGGGTCAGGGGTGCAGGCAGGGTCCCCCCCCCCCTTGGTCCCCTCCCTCCTCCAGCTTCCCCTGCCTTCTTACCAGCATGGAACCTGGGTCCAGTTCCCTGCTGCAGCCAGCACAGACTGCCTGAAGAAAAAAAAAAAAAAGCACCAAAGCTCTCTGAATTGATTTGGACCTTAATTCGGGCCCACCCAGGGGGGCCCATGGTGGGAGGGGGTTAACCCCTAGAGAGTGGGAGGAGGCAGCTGAGTGGGAGCCAGGCCGGGTCTCGCCCCACCCAGGCCCCTACTTGACCAGTCCCCCAGGGAGAGAGAGAGGTAGGGGGAGGGTACTTACCCGTCCCTCTTCAGTGGGGCAGGGTCCCCTAAATCCCGAGCAGGGATTTTCCTGTTATCCAACTTACATTTCCTCCACTGCAGCTTGAAGTCACTGGTTCTGACTCTTAGAGAGAGAAGAAGACTACCTCAAGCCTTTCTATAGTTGTCCTTCAGGTATTTGAAAACTCTTGCCAATTCCCTTCCCTGTAGCAGGACTGGACAGCTGTGATGCCCCCTGGTGGTCTTGCAGTTCCTGCACTGCTCTGGCTTTCTGGGTGCCCTCTCTCTTCTGACTTCTTGAACGCCATGCCTTTCTGTTATTAATTTGTTGCATCAGGAAAATAGGTAGGATGCCCAGGGCAAGTCCTAATCTATTAGTCTCTTCTGGGCTCTTCCAAAACCCCACCATTAGTCTCCGTCCTGCCCTCTAGCACATGGTGGGCCCCTTCTAGACCATCAATGCCCCTTCAGAAGAAATTGCCTTAAAAGGTTAGGTTTGTGGCCTCTGACCGCCCCCGCCCCATCCATGCCAAGGTCACACAGGTGTTATTGCCCCATTGCTTTCCTTTGTTTGGCCCTGGCCCTCTCAACCTCCAGTCCTCTGCTTAGGCACTGGCCCTTAACTTATGGGGTTGCATCTCTTGCCTTATCCCTCTTGATTTTGGGCCCCAGCCCTAGTCTTACCCCTCGAGGGCTCTGGTTACACCCCTGGCTCTGGTTCTCACCCCTTGAGCTATGATTCTGCCCCTCTTAGGTTTCAGGTTCCTGGCCCTGTCTCCACCCTTCTTGGGCACTGGGCTTCCTGACCCTGACTCTGCCCTATTCTGGGCACTGGGCCTTCTAGCCTATCTCCCTCCTGTTCTGGGCACTGGGCTCCCTGGCTCTGGTTCTTGCCTTCTTGAGCTATGGCCTTAGCCAATTTACACTTCAACCCTTACCAGCCATTGGCTGCTAGTGCTTCAAGCCCAGGCTCTGGCTGAGCTCAAAACAGTCATATGCCCATCAAGTATCACTGGGATCTCCATACCACCCCTAGTAGTCCCTACCCAAACCACTGGTATATACTATAATTAATTAAAAGGTGAAACCTTCCCCACACCAAGCTATAACAGAAACCATAAGCACTCTGGTTGCATAACAAAGCTGAACTCTTTACAAGCCTGTAGTTCCTTACTTGCAGTCCTCATGTTGGGCAGATCCCAATCAGTCACTCAGTCTCCTTCCTTCCAGCACAGAGTTCCTCTCCTGGCAGCCTGTAGTCTGTGTAGCAATGGGATTTCAGTCTGTCACACAGCCAATGCAGTGCAGAGCTCCTTCCCTGGCAGCCTGCATGACCAGACTGTCTCCCTTGCTCCATCCCTTGGCTTATATGCTGCCTAAACCCTGGCTCTTCTGGTCAGGTGGTTTGCTAGCCCTAGCACAGCTGCCTTTTTTTCTTTCTAAATGGACTGCTGATCTAGCTGCTGTAGTAATGCCCCTGTAGCTCAAGCAGCACTCTGTCATATTATACTATTGCAGAGCAGCTAGCTCTGCAATAGGCAATACTAGTCTCTGACCCCGGGCTGCCTATACTTCTGTAGCCAGCTTATCAAGGAAGTGCTTCCCTTTGCCTGTGAACTCTGTTGCTTCTTTCTCCTTAAAATAATGGGAAGCTTCATGTTACACCACCTCAGTCGTCTCTTCCCCAGACTAAATGACTGCAGTTCTTTCAGCCTTTCTTTATAAGTCATGCTTCTCAGGCCTCTATAATTTTTGTTGCACTGCTGGACTCTCCATTCTGTCCACATCCTTTTTGAAATATGGGGCCTAAAATTGGACACACTACTCCAGATGAGGTCTCACCAGGGAAGAATGAAGTGGAAGAATCACTTCCCTTGATTTGCAAAAGATACTCCTGCTATTACAATGCAGTATGCTCTTGGCCTTTTTGCAACAAGAGCACGCTGTTGGCTCATATTCAGCTAATGGAGTACTGTAACCCTCAGGTCTTTCTCTGCAGCACTGCAGCCTAGCCTGTCATTTGCCAGTCGGTATTTGTGCATGTGGTTATTCCATCCCAAGTGCAGGATTTTGTATTTGTCCTTGTGGAATTTCATCCAGTTGCTTTCAGACCATTTCTCCAATCTACCCAGGTCATTCTAGATTTTAGCCCTATCCTCCAGAATTTCTATAAGTTCACCCAACTTGGAGTCATCTGCAAATTTGCTAAGCATGCACTCGGTCCCGTCATCCAGATCATTAATGAAGATGTTTAACAATACCAGACCTAGGACAGACCCCTGGGGAATTCCACTTTGTATCTCCTCCATACTGGATGTTGAGCCATTGGTGACTACTTGTTGAGCATGATGATCCAACCAGTTATGTATCCGCCTTACAGTACTTTCATCTACTCTTTATTTCCTTAGTTTGTTAATGAGAATTTTGTGGGAGACACTGTCAAAAACCTTGCTAATGTGTAAGTATGTCTCAAATGACTTGTAGAAACTTGAAATCCCAGTTTATATTGCAAAAAGCCTTCTGTTGATATTTGGAAAGCTCTTGGCAGGCCCCTTCGGTGATTCGAATCACCGTCCTGAATTCATTCAGCAGAATCTGATTCAAAGATTCAGCTACAGCTGAATCTCTGAATTGGCTCCATCCCCCTCCCACTCTCCCAGACCCGTCAATGGCTGCCCCACCTAGGCCCAGCTCCTGGCTCTTTGAAATAAAATGTCAGGCACTTAGTGGCTACTGCCAGGTGGGGGGGGGAGGGGTGATCCCTGCTGCTTCCCACTACCCTACACTGCATGGGGATGCCTGTCACGAGCTCCCAGAAACCCTGTGCTGGACTGGGTAGGGAAGTTATGGGGTGGGGGAGAGCAGGCAGGGTCAGGGGCTCATGGAAGAGCCCTCCACACAGCACCGGGCAGTGGGAGGCAGCAGGGATTGCCCCCCTCGCCTCCCCGGCAGCAGCTGGTGAGTGGCAGGCTTTTTTTTTTTTTTTAAGAGCTGGGAGCTGGGGCTGGGCAGGGCAGCCATGGGGCGGGGGGTGTATGTGGAAGAATGGGCAGGGATTGGCAGTGCTCAGAGGGCCTGGGGGAGCAGGCAGGGCATGAGGCCTGGCAGGGGTCCTCCCATGGTCCCCTTCCCCAGCTCCCCCTCTCCTGCCCCCTACTTACTGGCACAGAGTCCAGGTCCAGTTCCCTGCAGTGGTGAGTGTAGACTGCCCGAATCTCCAAAGCTCTCTGAATCTTTTCTGAATCTCTTTGGACCTTGTAATCGGTCTCCTGATTCAATTTGGATTCAGCCACTGAATCAGGCCAAATCTCCGAACTGAAACAGCACCTAAAGCTTCACACAACCCTAATGGCTAGTGTCTCAAAGAGCTCAGAGTCTTGTCAATAGCCTGGATGGAAAACCCAAAGGAAAACCACTCCCTGTAGTGATCTGGACACTTTACCATAGTGTTATGGCCATCGTGTTATGTAAGGTGGCGTCTGGTGGAGAAGAACCTGTGTCTGAACTGGAGCTGGCTGAAATGTAGTTTCCAATTTTTGAGAAATCTTAGTTTTTAGAAAAAAGTTACTTTGGTCAGAATCAGAAAAAACCCACATTAAATTTTTCTTTTCATGAACCAAAAATTCTGGAAAAACACCAAACGGTGTTCCCTAAAATGAAACATACTCCCTAGGCGTGGCTGCTATTGTATGAAACTGATTATCCTGTTTGTTTAAATTTGTTTTCTGTTTGTTTCACTGTTGCTAATTCTAACTAGTAAAAGAATAGCAATTTCACTCAGCAACTTTTTTTTTTTTTACATTTTTGATATGTGGATTGAAACTGAGTATGGGACATTCACTTCCTTTTCAAAAATACTGTATAGTGTTGCTTTTATACAGTTGCCATTTCATTTCAACAGCAGCTGTTCCTCAGCAGTGGCTGAAATCTGTGCCCTGTTGAATACAAAAAGCAAGATTCCCCAGCACAGTTTTGTAGTGTGCTTTGTGATTCTTCAGGTGTAATGTTCTTCAGCAGCAAGAGGTATTAAATAAAGGAAGTAGCAGACCTACATGCATGCAAACAGGTATACACACATTAAATAAGGGGTATACAACTTTCCAGGAAGGAAGGTGATCTACAAACTACTTTTTGGAACCTGTCTTATGCATGGATTTATTTTTTCTTTTCAGTTGGAGCTCAGGAACCAAAGAGAGAATGTCTGATAACAGCACAGATAGAGAAGATCCAAAAGTATTAGATAATTGCAAGATCATTGTTATCTTGATCACACATCGTTCATTCTCCCATTAATGTTAATGGAAGTTACTGAGACTTCAAAGCCATTACTGCGCTAGTGTGAGAGGTTTCATTGCTCTGTCCAGGTTATTCAAGTACCAATACACTTCTTTTGGTGCTTCATAATTAACTGTGTTATGGATGATACATGCTTTATGACAGGCAGCTCTGCCCCTTGAATGTCAATACCCAACTTAAGATTTTCTTCCGTTTCTATAAAATTGTAATTCAAGGTTATGCAGCACATAATAGAAAAATGTTGCATTCT
The DNA here is from genome assembly GCF_001723895.1 of Crocodylus porosus. NCBI lineage: Eukaryota > Metazoa > Chordata > Crocodylia > Crocodylidae > Crocodylus > Crocodylus porosus. The sequence continues at coordinate 12,203,288 of NW_017728886.1, forward strand.
TGTCCTTATGTGATTGTTCCCAATGCCATCCTTTAGCTTGTGTCTGTGAAGCATGAGTAGAAATACATAGCTGGATTTGTGATCACCTAATTTATTTCTGGGGTTGGAGTGATGTATTTCACTCACTTATTGTAAAGGAATATAGTACTCAATGCAAGGTTCACTGCCTGATACTTTAAAAATCAAATGTGGTCAGTCTGAAGAATAGCCATGGTTCAGATTTGTGCTCATCAATCAAAAATCTGGTGGTTGCATCCTGTTACTCTTGTTGCCTATTCTTTATACAGTAAATTACTGTGAAGCTTCTCTGACATCACTCATGTTCATTTCTTGCAAGGTCATTATTTGTTTTGTCTGCTTATGTTCAAATGGAATGTCTACACGTCCATTTTACTGTGCAGTAATTTACCATGCAGTAAGAGGCTTTTAGATCAGTGTCTACACGTGAAGGCATTACTGTGCAGTAACACTGGCGCTCCAACTTGGGACTAAAGTTACTCCCAAGTCAGAGTACACACACAGTGTTATTGTGCAGTAAAGTGTCGACACGTACCTTACTGCACAGTAACTAAATAGATATAAATTTGCTACCTGCATCACACTGATATCAAATGTACATTCAACTTGGTGTTAGTTGCCATAGTTACAGTGCAGTATAGGCACCCATGTGTAGACGTGCACCCATACTGCACAGTAAGCTGAGTTACTGCACGGTAACTGTGCATGTGTAGATGTGCCCACAGTGAACCACAACAGTGCTGATAGACATAGTTCTCCTTTCAGCTAGTGGTATAAGTCATCTTAAGAATTTCTATAGGTGACTTTTGAGGCTCTTCACAACTGTCCACATTTACATTCAGATAATGGCTCGTGGGAAATCTACTTTAATTTTTGAAATTTTTTGTTTAACTTTGCATCTTGTTGTATGGGTGTGAATCTTGGATGACATACTGGAAACATCCAAAAGCCTTCAAACATTACCATTGCTGATGTCTTTGAAAAATCCTCCATGTCAATTGGAAGGACAGAAAAATGAATGCCAGTAGTCTGGCTGAAACAAACTGCACCAGCATTGAAGCCATGTTTATATATCTCTGTTTAGAACCAGCTCTGTTGGATGTTAGATGGGGTAGGTCATAAGGATGCCTGACAACCAGTTTCCAAAACAGGTCCTATACTCCCAACTTACCAGTGGTTACTACTCTAGAGGTGTGCAAAAGAAGAGATTCAAGGACACCTTAAAGGCCAATCTGAAGTAATGTGATATTAACATCAACACGTGAGGAACTTGAGCACTGAGTTGTCTCCAGTGGTAATGTATGACAAGGCATTGATCATTATAAGCAAAGTTGCCTCACTATGGAAGCAGATAGATTAGAGAGACAGAGGGAAAGAGCTGTGACCCATCATTATAAGGTCTACTCCTTCCCTTTGGCCATGTCCGCAATGGAACATGTAGATCTTGGATCAACCTCCTTAGTCATCTATGGACTCACTGATTACTTCCCTATTTACTGGATTACAGTCATCTTTGTATCAAGGGACTGCTGCTGCCAATTTTAATTGTTAATTTGGTGGACACAAATAAGCAAGAAAATGTGGCTTTAAGGACACTGACAGACATGCAGCTTCCTGCTGTAACTCATGGTGTTTCATAGGAAGTGCCATGAGTTACAGCGATCTCCCAACTCAACAGACATTCTCTGTTTGTTCGGAAGGAAGGCGGGGAGGATTGAGTTCCACTTTGGAGCCAGCTGTGTATGCAGCCTTTGTCTTCTAGCACCCCTCCTCCCAGCTCCGTGCTGTCTTCAGCATGGGGGGTGTGGTGGTGGAAGGGAGGGGAAGGAGCTCAGTCAGGTTTAGCCAGCCTGTTCTGGAAGTGGCAGGGGAAGGGTGGGGTTGCATGGATTGGAGCCCCCCCGCCTTGGGGTACCCTTCTAAGAATTAATTTTGTAGTGTGTAACTTTGAATTTATCACTTTAAAAATCCAAACACCTTAAAAACTGTGATTTGCCTTAGAATCATAGAAAATTAGGACTAAAAGGGACCTTGGGAGGTCATCCAGTCCAGCCCCTTAAGTTTGATCATCCTTGTCTAAAACATTTTAGACAAGTGTTTAATCTAAGCTCTTCTTTTCCAAGAATGGAGATTGCAAAATGTCTCTATGCAGCCTGTTCCAGTGCTTAACCATCCTCATTATGAGAATATTTTTCCTAATCTCTAACCTAAAGAAGGTTCTCATGCTTAGCTTGAATAAAAAATTTAATTGGTTGAAAATATTTGACTTTCTAATTATTTTGACAAAATGAACCAAAATTTCTGTGAAATGTTTACATAATTTCCCCCTAGTTAAGCTGCTTTAATACATAATCCTGTATTGTGTGTATGTGATTAGTTTCAGTTTAATTTCTAGTTAATCTTGATTAATTTTAATTCAATTTCTAGTCAGTTTTCTGTTGTAACTGGCAACCAAACAAGTCCTTATTTCTTGCTAAAACATTTCAGTTTAATGTGCACCCTTTTATTGATAGATACTATTGCATTTGTCTTTGCAAAACTGCATGTTATGTGCACAAGCACAATTAGCCTACAAGGTGCAGATTCCAGTAGGCTGATGGCACCTATTTCTTTTCTCTAGTGTCAGTATTATTTAAATGCCTTTTGTATAATGCCTGCTAATTTTGAAGCTTGTGTCTGTTTAATACATGCTTCATTGCTTTTAGCTCTTAGTGATCAGTATTAAGGTTTCTTGGGTGCTTTAACAGTCTTTTGAAAGCATATCTTAAAGTCCCTATAGAGCATGGAAATAGTCATGTAGGTCTTTTCCCAAAGATTTCAGAAGATGAAAAAAGCTCATTACTGACTACAGGATTTTTTCTCGCCCTGAAATACAAAGGAAGCACAGGATGAAAGCATTTATGGAAATATTGCAACTTAATAACAGCTTCATTAGGTGATTTGCTACATATACAGTCCAAGTACTCTAACAGAGAATGGAAAGTCAGGGACACCCTGTACTAATATAGAGTTTCTTAATCAAGAACTAGACCTGGTTCTATAGAGATAGTGTAGTGCTTTTGCTACTGTGTGTTAGTTCAAAACTTTTTTCCACCTTAGAAAAGCTATAGAGTGGCACTGTTAAAGACAATTATTACTTCTTTTGTTATTCTATAACATTTCCAAAGTGGAGGAAGCCTGGAAAAATTACAAGGGAGAAAAAGAGGGGGAAAAAAACCCAGCAAGCAAATCCAAAATATTGCACATTCTTTTGCAGCCTGTAGTGAAAAGGAAGAAAAAGAGAAAATGAACAACAACAAAATCATCTTTTCAAAAGTAGAAATGTTTTGGCTTTTTTTGCAAAAATAATCCTGCAAACATGGATAACTTAAGGGGGAAAAATGTTAAATTCTCTGTGCAGTTTTATTTTATTAAGGTCATTTTCATAAAAAACCCCACAAACATTCACAGCAAATATTCCAAACAGTTCTATTGAGTTTGTTTCAATAGTAAACTTACATCAGGACCAACACTCCAATGTTATGCTGGGTTCCCAGACCAATTTCTTTCATAGTGTCTAGCACCAGATGAGTTCTGGAGTACATAGCATTTTTTATATGGATTCAAGTGAATTAGCTGATCCTGAGATAGTCAGACTGGTGAATCTGAGGAGCGAAGCCAACATTTATTGCTTTATATTTATGTTTCAGTAGCATCTGAAGACCTCAATCATGGAGGAGGACTCCATTTGTGAAGTCCTCTATCTCTTGAAACATTTTGAGAGTAGCATGTCCTTTGTCTCAGGTGAACAAATTGGGTATTCTTCATTCTTTTACCAGTATGGCACCATTGAGGTCAGTGGAGCACTGCAATTTTCCCATTAGGAACCAGAATTATGTCTTCTATAGGCTTCCTTGACGTATCTGCTGGATTGGGAATATGGCTGCCGATTCTGATTGTCATTAGGTTTTTAGGAGTATTGGTGTGTAAGAAAGAGGTTGACACTCTCAGCTCTTTTGCTTAGGTCACTGAACATGTTTTGCAGTTTGTTTTATAGTTGCTGTATAGTTAAAGTTGAGAATCAGCATGTTTATTTGGATTGGCTTGAAATTTGATGGGTTGCATGGGGCTACAGTGTAGGGTTCTTGTTTCAAATTTGGGTATATGCAAGACTCACGTTCTTGAGATACAGCCTCGCTAACCTCTCCCACAACTGTTCATAAAGATGACAAATTCTTACAACTTTTTGGCATGCGTCTGGGGTTAAAGCTGTACTTCTCATTTTGCACAAAATGGCTTCAAACACTCAAATATTTAGAACAATTTGTGCATAGTGTATTAGAGCAAAATTGAAGCCAGTATTCAGGAAAGGGTTCAGCCCTCAGTATGGGCATGAGCCAAGCTGACTCCACTGCACATTCACACACTGAGTATTCAGCAGGCTTTGGGCATTTATAGACATACTCCAGGTGGTGCCGGGGCACAACTCTGAGAGTCATGCTAATGAAAAGTACCCAGAGTGTCATGTGTATCAGTGTCCCTGTGCTGAAAAATAGTAACGGGGAGCTTTGAGCTAAAGCTGGTTGAACGAGTTTTAATTTAAAGCACCCTGCCACCATTTTTCAGTGCAAGGATGCTGATACATGTGTAGCTGGAGTCTGCTGGAGTGCAGTAATTTCTATGCTTATGATTAATCAAGTCTGCTCCAATGCGCTGCAATTCCAGCACATTGGAGCAGCCTCCCTGCATGTGTGTAAGTGCCCTTTGTGGCCTCCCACTTTTTATACAATCTGAGTGGCTGAAAAGCTGTGCAATAGCCTTTGAACCTGGTTTAGGCCCAGTCAGGTTCTGTTTGAATCCAAGTGTCAGTGGAAATCTGGGAAAAAAGGTCTTGCTACAGTCTGCCCTTGTCAAAATTGTCAGTGTCGTTTTTAATTATTTCTGTGGGAATGTAGTCTGAGTCCAACAGACAGTTTCAAAGACTTTAGAACTATTTTTAAGGAGAAAATAAATTGCATGTGCTTGCTAGGAGAGGAGATTAAGAGACTGAGGATCTGGGGGAGAAATCAGGGGAGTCTTAGGGAATGGGGCAAGGGTAGTCGGGGAAGGTCACTTGATGAATTGGGCAAAGTCTAGAAATGGCTTCAGCTCCCACAAGATGCTGCGAGCTGAAGCCAGAATCAGAACAAAGTCAAGGAACAATGGAGTATCAAGAGCAAGCACTTGAGTCTTTGTCCAGACATCTTACTGCTGTCTGGAGCTTTCTTTTATAGGCTGGAGTGGGAGGGGACCGTTTTCTGCAGCTTCAGGGGACTGATTGCCCTGATGGTTTGATTGTGAACAGCTGGGTCTAGGGCCATGATCTGAAGTCATTGCAGAAAGTCTGAGGGCAGTGTCAAAGGGTTATTTGATTTCTGAACACCAGAAAGCAAAACCCTAAGTTCCTCACTCACAAACCCTACTCCTGCCCTTTCAGGTCTTCTCATCTGGCTATCGCAGCCCTGCTGAGTGGCTCCAGCTAATTTGCCTGGCCACCTATTTATTGGTAGATGTGCTTTAACATCCTCCATCTGCATGAACTAAAATAAAGTAACAAACCAGTACAAACAAACGCCTCTGTTAGTTATGGAAAAGCAATTAAGGTACTAATTGGAAAGGAGGTGCATAAATTTGACTGGCGTGACTGGGAAATGCTGGAGGAAAGCAACAATCTATTTCCACAATAGTGTTTTTCAGAAATTCTAATTAGAGATAACAATTGGGTTCTTCTAATTTTTTTTTGCGTGAGCTTGAAACAACAGGAAACTAATTAACTTTCTTATTGCATTTATAAGTTAGTTTGTGTACAGAGTACACTGATAGAAGACACTTCTTTTTGAACTCTGCCTTTTGACCTTCAACAGAAAATCAGTTAGCTGTAGTTTATTAAACGATTAAAGAGTGTAAAAGAAAACAAACTTTTATGCTTCTTTAGAGCAAGGCAATCCCAAGCCTCTAGAGTGTTAGAAACATTTTGTACAGTGCATATAATTCCTCAGCAATTTTATAAACCCTGATAAGAATGCATATTAATTAAAGTTCAGATGAAGGAAATGTATCTAAAGTCCAACTGCAGTTTTAGCCATAAAGCTTTCTTTGGATAGGAATGGGTGTATGACCAGGATTTGGAGATCAGGGGGCACATAAACTTAAGCCTGAGCCCTATATATGGATATATGGGGAATAAGTCTGAACTAAAAATAAGTGTTTTGATACAACTCTGTATGAATAATAGATTTTATTTTTCCCATTTGTGCTTTGTTCTCTCCAGATAGGATTTATTTCTTGTACACAAATTTGCTGGGATGATGCAACCGGCTTGACAAAGAGCAGCATTGTGCTAGATCAGACAAGTGGAAGGAGGATAGGGAAGAAACCAGGCCCCAGGTACTGACAGTTTTAGCTCCATTTAATTTCTTTATCAATTCCCAGTTTGTGGTGCACACCTTATGAACAGTAAATTCTGTTTTCCCTTGTGTTTGCAGTATGGGGGTGTGTGTGTGTGTGTGTGTGTGCGCGGGGTAGTAGTTCTGTTTTAATGGTAAAGATGAGCTGGCAGTGTCCAGTCCAGGGGTGGGCAAAATACAGCCTGTGGGCTGGATCCAGTCCATAAAAAGACTTTGGCCTATAGCAGGTCCCTTGGTCCTGCCTGGCCCAGAAACCATCCAGCCCATGGTATGACCCGCCGCCCCTGAGTGCACAGTAGGGCTGGGACAGCTCCATGGCTAGACTGCGTTTCTAGGCAGCCCAAGTGGCAGCAGCTTTTGGCTGCTGCTACTACTGGCCCCAGCCCTGAACCCATGGAGACTGGCAGAGACCTGCATGCACAGCCCCAGCTGACCTCATGCCCGCTCTGGACACGCCGTAACTGGAGTGGATCATCTGGGATCCACATGTACAGCCCTTAGCTTGGCCTGTCCTGCCCAAGGCCTGCTCTGGACTGGCAAAGCCACAATGAGTGTCTGCAGCAGTGACCAGAAAGAATCTGTTGCTGGGTGCAAGAGAATAGTGGCCACTTCTCCTTTGCTACTGCTGGGCCCGTCTTGCTACAGCCTCCCAGAGCCCATGCCACTGCTGCCCCACTAGGTACTCCTGAGGTGGCACTGTTGGCGGTGGTGACAGCAATGGAGAGGAGCCTCACAGGGCAGCCCAGGTGTGGGCTCCCAGCGGCCACAGCAAGAAGGCCTGGCAGTGGCGAGTGGGAAAGCCTGCTTTTCCCCTGCGCCCAACAGCAGCTTCTGGCACTGCTGTCACCACTGCTCATTGTGGGTGGGTGGTCCTGAGCAGGCTGGGGTCAGGGCTGCAAGCATAGGTCCTGGCCAGTCCAGAGCTGGTCTGCTCTGGCTAGGGTAAGTCCAGTGTGGGGTAGGCCAAGGCCAAGGCCAAGACTGAGTCTGTGCACTCAGCTGCTGCTGGACACTGGTGGTGGGGAGGAGCTGCAGGGTATGTGGGCTCCAGGCTGTTGCAGTGGGGGTGGGGAGTGCTGACTGGCCTATGACAGTTCCCCAGAACTGCCCATGTGGCCTGTGGACCCAAATAGTTGTCCATTCCTGATCTAGTCCCTTTATCAACCAGGCTGTTGTAACAGAGAAACAGCCTAGAGAGGGAGCACTGAATGCCTTACAGGGTGCAGCAGTTGCAGGTCACTGTGGCAGCTGGGCAGTGAGATAAATTACCAGGCACCTGCAGGTAGCCCAGGGTAGTCTGCTGACCAGAAGGGGGCAGAGCCCAGGGAAAATATAAGCCTGTGGGGTGTGGTGTAGGGGAGGAACAGAGCCACGCAATTAGCACTTGAGGCTTTAGCTGCTCTGCAGCGGCATGGTCATAGAGAGGCCCAGCAAAGGGCCTGGGGCTGAGGGGGCCAACTGAGCTTGAGGGCATAGCAGAGACCACTAGGATGCCAGGGAACCCCAGTTGGGTTCAGCTGGACTGGGACCTATGCAAAGGCCTGTGGGCAGCCTTCCTTTTAATCTTAATATTATTACATCAAGGTATGGCAGGCAGGACAGAAGGGATGGCACCCTAGGGGCCAAGTGGGGCACAGTTGGAGACAGAGTGGGCCCTTCACTGGTGTTGGCAGAACTGAGCCAGGGACTTTCCTGGGGACTGACAAAAGACTCAGGGCTGCAAGGCTGGAGGCAGCAGCACTGTGATACCAGGAGAGGGAACTCGTGCAGGAGGGAGGATGAAGACTGCACTGCAGTGCTGAGGGAGTAGCATGAAGCCAGCAGCAACTTCTAGACGTCTGGGGAGGGACTGTGAGTTGCCCTGTATGGACTGTGTTTATGGGTGTGTTCTGAGGACTGGTTACATTGATCCCTGTGTGGCAAGGGTGTCTGGGAATAAATGTACAGTATGAGAGACATAAATTGACTGGTTGAGCTAAGCAAATCCCCTGAATCTGCTACACTGCCATAGAAAAAGTCCTGCCTTAAGCGCTCTGCTCACTTTTGAGTTTTTTATAATTGTTCTGTGTAGAGGACTGGTCTGTGGACATGTTGACGTCTGATACGCACAATCACTTTCTATTAAAATTTTTTGAAGTTACAATGTTAAGGGATGGAAGCCAAAAGATTTATTCTGTTAACCTAGGAGGTGCTCCAAAGCTGGCTCTTGTAATCATTTTATATATTGACTGTATGTATGATTTAACAAACTTTTAGGGGGACCTTAAAGAAGACATTATACAAATATGCTATTCTGCAAGGGATATATAATGGGCGAATTGATGCCTTTAATGAGAGTGATTGTTTCCATTTAATCTCATGATCTAAAAGCATGTAAGAATTATTTAATCGTCAGACCACCCTGGTGAAAGCGGGAAGAGATGTATGATATACACAATGGTTGAAAACACAAATGAATAAGAGTGCAGAAAGCATGCACACTAATATTTGTTGTGCTTTCGTAGGTGGGATGTAGTAACTCATGTTGGGACAGAGAGCAAATGCTAGACCTGGCATTCTGGCTGTTATGTAAAGTGACACAGAATATTAATATTAATGGGCAGGACCTCTGCTTTTTACATCATCCCAAACAGTAGAACCTCCCATAGGACACTGAGGTAAATGGAGACATTAGTGCAGTACTAATTCCAAGAAATCAAAGGTAGGTAATGCAATGAGTTATCAACTGAATCTCCTCCATCCAGCACCACTCCTTGCAACACTTATTTGAATAAGTTTCCTTGATAGGTGAGTGTGAGAATAACAGCAAAAGCGTGCTTGCCTTTCTGCAGCCATACACACCACACTTGGCGCTCAAAGGGTTTAAACTAATTTTAACCCCAAATGTAGATTATCTTTAAAGAACTCTTTCTATAAGTGTTTTGTGCATATTTCTGGTGGCACTGCTCCTGGTAAAGGACCTGGAAAATGCGAATCACGGTATTCTCCAATATTGGCTTTTGTAGAAAAAAGACTCCTGTCCAAAACTAGGTGATGCTGGTAGCTATCCATCTAAATATCCACCTTGGCATGCCCCGCCTTAATGCTCAGGATTTGCAAAGTTCACACAAAGTGCTGGAACACGTCATTTTCCTGGCAAAAAAAGAAGAAAGAAAACTTCAAAAGCATTTTGACAGAGAGTCATTTAAGACATGAACTGCTGAAACAGCATGTTTGGTTAGGGCTATCTACTGTAGCTATTATAAATATCAAGCAATATATTGCTGTGGCTGTGGTATCTCTCACAAGATTAAGTGCATGCCTGTCATACAAAATTTTTCAATAAAGATTTCATTGTTTGTTCCCCATGTACGCAGTGATGAGTGACCCTGATATTTCTCTGCTCCATTTTATCAATAAAAATTGTGCTGGTTGGATTATTCTTGTTTGCTCCTTAATGAAGTGGCATTTTATGAGGTGTCATTCAGTCCAGAAACTGAAAAAGGACTGTGAAATTTGAAGTATGTGCTAAGGAGAGTAGGTACATATCAAATACTGAAATACAATGTTTTGGGGATTTAATCCATTTTACCCACAAACAGATAAATCATGCATTAAAATAATTACTGAGGAAAGAAAATAAATTTCACGATGAACTAGATTCATCACCTTGAATCACATTATTCCTTGCTGAAATAGATATTGCCTATTGAATCGGACAGATCGCTTCTTCATGCATAGGTATCACAACTGATTTAGGTACGGACACTAAAAAAATACTAAATCAAAGTTACCACCTATGGATGGGAATATATATCCTGTTGGAAGAACATCAGTAGGATTTGTATGTCTCCATAAATATTAAATATTCTGTGCAATGTGTGAAATGTGCATCAGCAAGTCCTCTCCGATTTGCACACAAAACCTGCACTGATGGTGCCAAGCTGATGCATCCAGTAAGTGAAGTGTTCACATTTATTAATCACGTGTGCTGTTTCTGCTTCCTGAGAGACAAAGGCCAGTGATGGTATTCAGTAACTTAGTGCTGTTGTGAGCTTGGTAGTGCACATGTGAAGAAAGGTGAGTCTTTGTCTAAAGGGGGATGTGAAGCACACAACAGGATTGCCATTTTATGGTGCCTAGGTGGCTTGCTGAGCATGTGTGAGCTGAGGGCATGCTGCTTAAGGGAAGGTTTGTGGCAGTGGCCACAGAACTGGGAACTGGAGTGTGATTGCTGGAGAAAGGCTTTGGCAGCAGAAGTGCAAGTGGAGCCTGGGCCTAGTGCTGAAGTGAGTCAATTGGACTGAGGTTTTAGTAAGGTCCCACCAGTGGTATCCATAGACTCATAGATGGTAAGGCCAAAAGGGACCTCGGACGATCACTGGGTCCTGCCCCCTGCACCAAGTAGGAAAGATAACTGGGGTCATGTGACCTCAGCAAGGTGACCGTCCAGTCTCCTCTTGAAGATTTCCAGTGACGATTGCAGTGGAATTATATTTGGAGCAGGCAAAGTAATGAGTAGGGACTTAGTTATGGGCTTGGGTGTAGGAGTTTCTCAGAGATTCTGGTAAGTTGTGTCTGGCATAGAATATGGAACGTGCTATACAAACCGAGTTTGGCGGTGGTAGCAGGCATGGAGTGCTGAGCAATGCCACCAAGAGTCAGGAGGAAGGAACAGCAAGCTATGGTAGAGGATCCTTGAGTATTGAGGAAGGGTATGACTCAATAATATGATTCCCCACTCCAAGCTGAGAACTAGAGGAAGAGCTTAGGGGTTGGTGGTGTTGGCAGATCAAAGTCATAAGCACAGAGACCTAGCAAATGCATATGGGCTTGTATTGGGTATTGCAACTGGTGCTAAAGGACCTGCAGCTGAGTCTGCTGACAGTGCAGCTGGTTTCAGAGGTGGCACAGTTTTCAAGGCCCATTATGATGCCAAGTGTGTTAAATTTATGATGCACTGTGTTGGTTTTAATGTGCAGTGTCGGCACCTCACCAGCAACATATATTTCAATCCTTAATGTATTCATCTCATTGTGGTATAATACTACCGCGTATTTACTCGCAATCTCTCAGAATGGAGAATTGAACAGGATCTCTTGGCATTTCACTAATTAAATAGAGTGTGTGTTTTGCTGGCAGTGTTGTGAACATTAACTTCAGAAAGCATTTTCATTTATCATTGTCTTATTCCTTGCCATTATGATTACTGCGGTTATATATGTAATAAGATTTTACAGCAAGTTAGACTCTATGTCAGAAATTCTGCCTGAAGCAATCTGCTATACTAGATGTAAGTGTAATGGGATTCATAATGTGCACTCACACTGTCCCTTCATCAGCATTTCCTCCCTTCTCTTGACTGAGCATTTTATTTGTTTTGTGTCTCGGTCCTGTTTGGGCTACAACTGCAGTCTTCTTTCACTTCATGCTTTAAAACTGAATATAAAACATTTACTCTGCTCAGGACGTTGAAGGGTGAACTATGTGAAAGTGCGCAAATGATGTAATGATGAAAGGAAGTCAATGGGACTTCCTTTCTTAAGCCACTTTGCCTTTTAAAAACTTCTGCTCTGCACATTTTGAGTACAAATGCACGGCTTTGATGCCGGGGGAGCTTTCACTCCTGAAGCATGCTTCGGTCATTCACTGATTTGTGTGGTGCAGCAGCTTAAGATCTTATGTCTGCATTGGGGTTGGCACTGATGTAACAACATGGTGGTAGTTACATCGGTGAACGTTTTTGCCGCAGTTTTTACTGCAGACAAGGCTGGGCTGCCACATTTAAATGTGGAAGAGGTAAAGGAGTGGGTTGGGACCTAAGTAAATACAGCTCCAGGCGGGTTCTAAAAGAGTCTGGTGAGAAATATCATCTTCAACACCATGTTTATTGGATGAATGCTCCGTTTTGTGCTAGATGGAAAGGTGCTGAAGGAAGAGCTAGCGTTTTAAGGACCCAGACAGTCAAAGTCTTGTGCGCATGAGTTCTTCTACAAAAATATGGAGGCATACAAAAAACTAGAGCTCTCGGTTCCAAAGTGATACCTTTTATTAGACCAACTGGGAAATCACAAGAAAATTCTCCTTTTCTGCAAGTTTTCAGGATCAAAGTCCCTTCGTCAGGCTCTGGCAAAAAGTATAGATGGTATACAGTAGGAAAAAGTCCCCATAGGTAGGAGATAAACTTCATTTTTGCAGAGAGGGAGCTGAAGATGGAAGGCTGTCCCTCTGCGTCCATGAGAGTGTCTTTGTCTTTGTGAGCTGTGCTGAGTAGCTCTTTGATGTGTAGATCACGTAGAATAACTTCCCCGGAGGTATCAGATGGCAGGCAGGGAGTTAAAAAATCTTTCTTGTTGTTTTGCAATGAAGTTTAAAATCCAAGGTTGGCTAAAATTCGGCATCTTCCATGTTTCAGGACTGTATTTGGTAGCCATGTTGGTCTGAGACAAGAAGACGTGCAACAAACTAGAACTCTTGTTCCACAATTATACCTTTTATTAGACCAACTGGGAAATTGTAAGAAAATTGTCCTTATCTGCAAGCTTTTGGGAAAATCTTCTATTTTCTACCCAAAAAAAAAAAAATTCTACAAAAATATGGAGGCATTCAGCTAAAAGTACTGAGCGGATACCAGCTTGGGAAATAATCACCCAAGGGTTTTGGGTGCCCACATATTTGAAAATGAGGCCTTATATTTATGTCTCTAAATTTGGCTTTTAGAAGCTTATATTAGACATGCCATTTTTTTTTAACACATTGTAATTCATGTGGAAAAGTTACCTTTTAGAAATGAATGAATAACATTCATGAAGTTTATCCTGGCCAACTAAAAATAATATTTTAGCAAATCTACTGAATCTAAATGTTCATAATTTGTATGGAATTATCAACACAAACTGACCTCAGAATCCTGTAGGTCAGATCTGTGTCTGGAAGAAAAACTGTCTAGAGTGACACACACAACAAGACTAACAACACATAATGGAGAAGCTTGTGTCTGACTCTTCACACTCTCATATTGTACATAAGTACCTAAGAGAGAAATAGGATGAGGTGAGAGAGAGAAAAGTTGGGCAACGCCCCAAAATCTGAATCCAGTTTTGGGATACTTGGATCTGGGGCTTTGGCTTGGTTCATTAGTATAAGGACCATGTACAAAATCCAGCAAAGATGCATGATCCAGAGTGTTGGTTCAGGCCCATGTCTCCAGGAGACTCAAAAACATGTCTTTGTCTCTACTTGAACAGCCTCGGTCTATTCTTTGTAGCTATCCCTTACTTCCAACTCGTTTCTCTTGCATTGAAAATTAGATTGCAGTCAGAAGACTCTCGTAGGACTCTTTTACCTATGATGTGTGGCCAGTCTGTTTCTGTATGTTTTCTGCATTTGTAATTTTCCCCTTTCATGTTACAATGCATCTCCCAAGTTTCTGCTGGCTAGGCCAATTTAGTTTTTGAGTTGATATTACCATGAAGGGCCAAACTCCACTAATATCATTAGCAGGGGATTTGCCTGTTAGGGAATTTCAGTAAACTCATTTTTTAGCACTTAGATGCTTTTTGTGGGTAATACATTCCTGAAAAACACCATGTAAATTGAAACCGTGTAACTCGAGGCATTAAGTCAATGGAATACAGGGAGACAGGGACCTGGGACCAAGATTTGATAACATTTTTTCATAATAAAAGGATATTTAAACAGAAAATAATGGAATTAATGGCCTTATTAAAACCATTGCTCCCAGCTACATGCTCTTACAGAGACAAAGCTTTAGCCCTAATTGCTGCGCCGTCAACAGCTGCTCCTTTTGTATTGGTCATTTCATTGATCCAAAGATTTAGGAGTTTCTCAACCTTATCTAAGTGAGGAATTCTAGTCAATGACACTCTCGAACTTACAGGGGTTGTTGTTTTTACAGTCTCTAATTTTTTGCTCACTTTTTTTAATGGTACACATAGTCATTTCACTTAAATTGTATTGGCGAGCAATCAACGCAGCACTATTGCCTTCTCTTAATTTATTAAGGATTTCAATTTTCTGGGCCAGGGTGATAGACTTGCGTGCTCTTTTGGGCACAACATCAAAAGCTGTCTTTGATGCCATTTTCACAAATATTCAGGGGTTAACATAACCAAAAATGATGGACAATCTGGGAGGAGACAACAAGTGATGCTAACGCTATGTAAGCAGACTCCAAACTAAGAACTGCTCTACCGCAAATGGTGTAAATGTGAAGTAGGGTATCGTGTACGTTGAAACATGTTCACGTTATATAAAGCATGTATACATGAATCAGTGTAACTCGGAACCGTGTAACCGGGGGTCCAACTACTGTAATAAGAGATGAGTTCAGCTTGCATGCATTTGAAGGGCTTTATCATGGTCAAGGAGAAAGCATCCCAGAAATTGGGAGGTTCACTGAAAATAGCTGTGACATGTATTGTGTGTCTGTAAAGGTACTGAGCATAGTCCAGGCACCATCCTAAGTGATATTCCTTCCTTTTCCTCTCTGCACAGCAGGTATCTACAGGGCAGGTTCTACCAGATGGGATGCAGAGGTTGTCTGAAAGCACGCGTGTCAATGGCCATGCCAGGCATTTGCACAGTAATGGGAGACCTGGAATGGGGACAAAACTGTGCAATGACAATGACCACATTTTGGCATTACCAAGATTCTTGATGACCATTGTCAGCTGCAGATTTCAACCATGACATTGGTCACTGAAACCTTAGGAGCATGCTGCATTGGGATGACATTCAGGAACTGGTTAGAAAACTGTCTGCTCTCAATGAGGGAGAGGTCCCCATCTGTCTGGCAGTGCTTCTGCTCTGATCTGGCATTGCTGTAGTAGTCCGAGCATGTGAATCACACCTCTTCCATGGACTTGCTCATTCCTTCCCTCTTTCCTTTCTTTTCTAGACCATGTCTTTTTGCTACCTACCACATACTTTCACAGTTTCATGGTTGGTAGGGTCAGGAGGGACCTGAGCAGATCATTAAGTCTGACCCCCTGCCCTGGGCAGGAAAGAGTACTGGGGTAAAACGACCCTGGCAAGGTGTACATCTAACCTCCTTTTAAAGAGTCCCATGGTAGGAGCGAGCACCACTTCACTTGGAAGTTGGTTCCAGATCCTAGCCGCCCTGACCGTGAAGTAGCGCCTCCTGATGTCTAGTCTCAACCTACTCTCTGAACCTACTCTCTACTTATGGCCATTATTCCTTGTTACTCCCAGTAGTGCTCGAGGGAACAGGGATTCCCCCATTGCCTGCTGGTCTCCCTTAGCCAGTTTATAGATGGCCACCAGATCCCATCTTAGCCTTCTCCTGTGGAGGCTGAACAGGTTCAGGTCCCTTAGCTTCTCCTCGTAGGGCCTGCCCTGCTGCCCCCTGATCATGCGAGTGGCCTCCTCTGGACCCTCTCCATGCTGTCCACATCCCTCTTGAAGTG
>NW_017728886.1:12219250-12222211 GCF_001723895.1 Crocodylus porosus
ATCTGTGGATGCATGACAAGGTGCGGTTGGCCTTCCTGACCGTGTCCCCACATTGGCGGCCCATGTTCATCTTGGAGTCTATAATGACTCCAAGATCCTTTTCTGCCTCTGTACACACCTGGTGTGTAACAGCTGTGCATGCTGCATCCCTTATTGAAAAGAGCACAAACAAGCAATGTGTGTGCTTTGTAGACATGGTGTTGAAGAGAGTCATACTTTGCAATTGTGTCCCTATCTAAACAGTGAGGAATGGTCAGCTCCCTCTAATTTCATTCTGTCCTCTTGTTTTCCCTCTGTGATTTTGACCTGTGTGGAATTGCTTTTTGAGTAGGCATGTGTTCTGGTGATTCTTTAAGCAATCTGATTTTTGAGCCTTTTCTACATTTGTTAAACTATTCTTTTTTTTTCAATGCAGAGACTTGCACTGCTAAGGTAGATTTTCTGCAATTAATTCCTTCTCCAGCAAAATCAGATTAGTCAAATCATATGGCTAATAAAATTGATAAAGAACCCATGAAAGCCCAATGACACACCATCTGGCATGCCCAAGATGGACGACACGGGAAATAAGCCACTGCTCAAATCTTAACCTTTCTTATTGCATTAGAAGCTCATTAACACTTCATAACGACCTAACATTTCATTCTAACCAGCCAGAATAATGTCAAAGAATCACATTGTATATCTTTTGTATCTTTCTATCTAGATGCATACAGTGGAGGCATCAAAATAAGCTATTAGATAAAACATTTGTTCTAGCCTTCACTAGCACTGGAGCAGCAGTAACCAAAGTGCAAAGCTTCTTGCAGTTAAACACAAAGCACTTGAAAAACTCCATGAACAGAGCAGGAGGGTGGGATTTTTCAAAAGCATGCAAAAAAATTAGGAGCACAAGACCCACTGAAGCCAATGGCACTTGACCTCTTAAATGTATGAGTTCCAGTAATTTAAGTCAATTACATCATTATGCAAATCCAGTAGAAATCTCCAAGAAGAAAATTATTAATGAAAATTAAGTCTGAGGAGCAAATTTGACTCTGGTGCACTTCTGATAAGGTCAGTGAAATTACATTTGCTTGGCTCAGGCCTGAATTTGCCTTTAAAATGTAAAGTAGAGATTTTAAAAGCCACCTTTTGAGATTTGAGTTCATGTTGCTATCTATAGCACAAACAAATCCCATCTGTAACATGTTTATAAGATTCATTCATCAATGAATATTCTTTATGAATTTTTGTATAAAACTTGTCTGTGATAGATGCCTGAAAATTACATGCTAGAACAGAAAATATTGATGGGCTTATCACTACCATGGTATCACAGGAGCACTACAATTATATGACATGTTTAAAAAAACAGGTTGCTAAAGGAACCTCAGTTATTCCTAATCCCAGGATTGACCTTTCTTGTGGTGTATAATATCAACATGTCATCCACCTGCTGATGTACTGTGCATAGCTCATAATCCAAGTGACAGGTTTGGGCCATCTGTGATGGTAACTCCTAATCAGAATGCCACTGTTCTGTTGATATGTTAGTGCAATGAGATGCTTGGCAGGATCACACTTCTGGTGAATGCACAGGGATGAAACATTTTTCTCCCCCCCATTGTTTAAAATGTAAATGTTTTTGTATTAATGTTCACAACCTGGTAGAGTTTGCTAAGGAGCTAGATGATGTTAGCTTGAAAACTCCCTGTGGGTCAGTCATCTCTGTTCCAGTAATGATGATCTTGTCTATATAAGGCTCAATCTTGCAAGGTGAGAATTGCTGCAAGAGAATAGCTTGCATAACATGACAAAGACATGTGCCAGTGATGATATGTAGAGGTAAAAGGGCTCAGTGGGCCTTGTTTTTGAAGGTATTTAGGCAGTGCAGCCTAGAGCCTGACTTACATTCTGCTTTGTCCCCAAACCCCACTTTGGCCACCTGATGCAATCAGATAGATTAATTATCTAGAGAGAACAGATTACCTAGAGATGTCCTGGAACCTCTCTGGTTGTTTGTTTAACCTGCTTTTAAATACTTCATTTTTCTGAAATGGTTTTGATCTGGACAACTCTGCTTGTTCAGGGCTTGCTCTATATAGGCTCCTGGGGTCCCTTCCTGCTCCCTTTTTCTATGCTTCTACTCCAAAATTGAAAGGAAAGGTAATATATAAGATAGGAGGCATAATTCTTCATTGCTTTGTTTCTGTATTTCCTTGTGTATGTTGAGCTGCAGTCAGCCAAAATTCTCCACTTACTCCATTCAGAGAAACAATTTTGGTGTATATTAGTGAATCTGGCCCAGTTTACAATGGGGCATAACTCTGCTCTCTGTAATTTTATTGACACTTTCTCTCCACTTACATACATTAGTCTTGGTCCTGCATTTCACATAATTAACCCTTTGTTTATTGTCTTGTAGACAATTTTGGATCCATGTGACATAGCCAGAATGATTCTTCCCTGCTCCCCTCCCAATGAGATATGTGATACCGTATTGAATATCAATTGCTGGCACTTCAGGTGGTTTTGTAGAATATAACTCTCATCATACCAACACGATGGAGGAGGTGTTCACCTGCATAAAAGGAGATGTATATGTGTTCATATACACGTAAAGGAGATGTATACGTCTTCCAAGGTGCAGTATGAAGTAGGAGATAGGCCTGTTGAAAGCCTCTGGGTAAAGGTCAGAGGGAAGAGCAGCAGGGGGATGTCATAGTGGACATCTGCTTTATGGCCACCAAATCAGGTGGAAGAGGTAGATGAGGCCTTCTTTAAACAACTCAAGGAAGCTTCCAAATTACAGGATCTGGTTGGGGGGGCTGGGCTTTAATTATCAGGACATCTGCTGGGAGGGAAATGCAACAATGCACAAGCAGTCCAGCACACGTGTGTCATAGATTTCATAGACATTAGGGCTGGAAGGGACCTCGGGAGATCATCGAGTCCAGCCCCCTGCCCAAAGGGCAGGAA
>NW_017728886.1:12222222-12245462 GCF_001723895.1 Crocodylus porosus
TATCTTCTGGCGTGGATGCTTTGCCCCAAAGTTTGGTGTCATCGGCGAACTTGGCCAGTCCACTCCTGACTCCAATGTCCACATCATTAATGTCAGGGATAGCGTTTTGATACAGATGGTAATTTATCTAAAAGGAGGCAAAGGGATGACTTAATCACAGACTCTACAGCAGGAGTGTCAAACATACAGTTCATGGGCCGAATTCAACAGGCTTACCTTCCACTTCATACTTGACCGGGACTGGTCCTGTGGTCAGAGCCTTCCCCTGCACCCATTCCAGCTGCTTCTGTCATGGAGCCACATGTGAAGCCTACTGCAGCCAATCCAGAACCAGTGCTGTACACGGTGCCCACAGGCACCATGCATGGCAAGGCCCCTGGGCTGGTTGGAGCAGGTGCTGCATGTGGTGCAATGTTGCACCATCTGCCGAGGGCATTGTGTGCAGTGCATAGAAGGGGGAAGAAGGGCAGGATCTGCTGGCCATCCTGCTCATGGGATGGCCCCAGGTCACTCATTTGGGCCATGGGGCCAGATGAGTTTGACATCCCTGCTCCAAAGGCTAAGTCCTATTTCACTTTCACAGTCCTAAGTAGCACTTACGCACACTTTGGGTTTTATTTCTACTTGTGGTGGAATAGGATCATCCACGTGCACATGCTAGAAGGACAGAGGAGGACCACCTTTTAGTCCAGTAGTCAATGGCTAGGACACTTGTCTCTCCTGCTCCCTGTGCAGGTTCTTAGCACGCTTCTCACCCAGGGAAACTTTGGGCCTGCATCTCTTGCTTCCTAGCAAAGTGTTTCAATCACCAGACCTTAGCTAGGCTTTAGCCAGACCATTCTCCAGCCTTCATTTTGAAGCTGGCCCACTTGGCAGTTGGGAGAGGAAGGTATGTGGGGCCAGAAGGTGGCAAGCAAGCCGGAAGGAGCATGGCTTAATGAAATGGCTGTAGGTCTGGAGGATAGGAGGTTCTGGGTTTTGGCCCTTGCTTCAAGTGGGGCTGAAACTATTCCGCTGCTCTATTCCAATTAATATTAGTGATAGCAGGGAATGCTTTATGTGGCAGATAAAAACATGCTGGGATCATGTTCAAGCTGGACAAATTCAGGCTAGGAATACAAAGGACATGTTGACAGTGAGGATGGTAGCCACTGGAAGTTTGTATCTAAAAATGGGGGGGTGTGGGGTGGTGAATTTTCCATTATTTCATAACTTTGTTGGGACTGGATTGCTTTCTGAAATCTATGCGTTGGCTCAAATTATAGTTATGGGCTCAGTGCTGGAACTGGCAGGTGAAAAGCCCTGTGTTATGTGTAGGCTGTCACACTAAATGATCATAATGTTCCCTTCTGGCCTTAAAATCTATCAGCCTGTGAAACGTTTGTCTAAAGGGCAGATATGCTGTAGCCTTTGTATTTCTAACTGGAGAGAATATGTTGGTCATTTCTTGGAGAGAGAGATGACAAGAGAGAGACTGCTGGGATACGTTGGAGAAAGGAAAGTTTCCTGGAAGGAGTATGGAGTAAAGATGGAGCCATTTTTAGTAAATGTGATGCAAGGAATTACAGGAAATCTCCTTGTGCTAGCAAATCAACCCTTGGGAGTGTCTGTGTCTATGAGCAGTCTTTGTGAGAATGGTTGCCTTGGGTTTTCTGCATCTGTGGCGGGAAAGGACAGTTTTATCACTTTTCTGCAGGGCTCTATTTGAACTACGCCTGGGGAAGATTGTCAGGATGGCTAAGTCTCTAGCCATACTGGCCTTAAGATGGTTTAGAGTTGGCTTTATGGATCTATGCTAGCCCTTTATATTTACCCAGCGTAGCCTTCTTTGTGTCACAGGAACCCGGTTGCTCTGAACGATGCTCTGCTATTGGTGATGCCTATCAGGATTGTCATGGATACAAGTGGGACTTAAATCCTTTCCCAGGCACACAATTACCTATTGATTTCACTTGGAATTATGTGTACTCAGCACCTCTGAAAATCATGTCTTGAGGGGCCTTGGTTTGTTACCGTTTTAGATCATCTACTAGACAAGTATTTTTACAAAGGAATTATACTGGATCAAGTGGAAAGATTGAAACTTGTAACAAATAAAGAGAACAAACCAACAATGACAGGAAAATGGTTGTAGTGCAGATTAATTGGTTAAGTGCAAAGCAGAGCTGTAAAACATAAGTCAAGCCAGGTAGATAAAAATAGCTTGATAGACAAGGAATAAAATGTAAAATACAGGAACAAATGCAATTTCAACGGAAACAGGAAGTTTTATGGGGACATATTGCCCTGAGTTAAAGAATCTGAGGCTGTAAGAAACAGCCAATAAAGCAGAAAGATAAGAGTTTATTATTTTAAGAGGTTAAGGTTTAGAAGCAAGATCTGTGACATTTCTTCCAGCATCAGGAGAGATCCAAGCACCAGTATTGTGCGGAGTACCTTTGAAAGCCATCCCTGGAGTTTCTTCAGACTAATAGATGAGAACAGCTGTTTTTAGACCTGTTCATGCAACAATTTTTTGTCCTTCCTCATAGTACAAGAACATTGAACAACCGTGTCAAAGGGAACATGTTTGAACCTGATGCAAGAGAGCAATTTTAACATGATAGATACTTATCTTGTGAGTTCTGTTGCCTTCAGATGTCATTGAACCTAGGATGTTAATAGGAGTCAAAGAAGGATTAGGTAGTCATATATACAATGAGAACATCTACAGGCAAATTAAATAGAGTACCAAATATCTTATAGGCAAGGTGGGTAACATTGCCTGTTAAAGCTGCCTGACACTTCCCATGGTAAGACTGTGATTTCTAAGCCTTCCCAAACTTTAACTGGACCACAGCTTTCCATGTGGGGTTTCCGCCTTATGTTGAATGCCTCTGGAAACCAATGTTTCTCCAGAAACAGAACCCTTCTAGATAAAAGATGCCACCTATGTGGTACATGCGCCAGTCTGGAACTAGCAGTACTTTTCCTGTGTTGGGGACTCCAGGTTATCATGGGCTGGGCCAGGCCCTGAGAATAAAAGCTGGTCTCTCCTGTGCTGTCACTGACCTTTCCTTATCGATCCCAGGGAGGACAGAGAAGGAGAATGACTTGGGAGAAGGAACTGCATGAAGGAGCCTGAAGGGAAACATAGACTGAGATCTGGAGTGTGGGGAAAGTTGTAAACTAGCTAGACAAGGAGTCAGGGGCTAGAAGCCAGGAAAAGAAGTGGTAGTTTGAGGTGAGATCAGATCAGGAGGCAGGAGGAGACTTGAAATTGGTAAATGGGAATCCATAGGGAAAAGGGAAATAAGTTGTGAGGAGTAGGGGACAGATATGATAAGGAGCCTGGGTACCAGGGGAGAATTGGGAATGACTAGGAAAGAAACCAGAGTTGGGAGAGGTCACTGAGAATGGGTGAGTCCAGGGACTGGAACTGGGAGCTGTTGGGAATAGGATATATGGGTAGAGAAGATGTGGGAAAGGGCCCAGGCAAGTGTAGGCTAAAGGTGGGAAGAAAGACAGATCTAATGAGGAGCAGGAAGAAGGGAACTTGTTATACAGCCAGTAATAATTTTGGCAATTTTTAATTTTGAGAACTTAGTTTTGCAATCTTGATCATATTCTTTTAACTTAATGTTTTGTGTGTGATACAGGATATAAAGCCTTTATGCAAGAATCAACCCCTGAGTGGGGCTTTTAAAAATCTCCCCACCCCCCCAACACATTATTCATAATTATCTGCTGTGAGGTTTCCTACACTTGCTATAGCACTTACTGCTGCCAGAAACATGCTCCAAAACTGGGTAGATTCTGGGTCCAATCTGGTGGGGCAATTCTCATCTTCCTATTGGTTGCATACATTTCCAAGATCCCTGCCACTGTAGTATCTGGATACTCGTGATGCAATTTAATTGAGATCTGCTAAATAAGGCAATAAATGTTTCCTCCCACCTTGTTTCAGCCAGTATAACTTTCTTAAAGGAAAGCATGTCAGGGTCTATTCCATCAGTTGCCTGGGGTGGCTCGGGAGTGGTGAAAGGG
This sequence comes from Crocodylus porosus, assembly GCF_001723895.1. NCBI lineage: Eukaryota > Metazoa > Chordata > Crocodylia > Crocodylidae > Crocodylus > Crocodylus porosus. The sequence continues at coordinate 12,226,249 of NW_017728886.1, forward strand.
GTAGGAACCAATGACAATAGTTAAGCGAATACAATGCATCTTGCACTGAGCCCTTAATATAGAAAGATGGATTATCAACAGAATAGCTTCATGGTTGTTAGATGCTGGAAGGGACCTTACAGATCATTGGGTCCAGTCCCCTGCACTTGGGCAGGAAAGACTGCTGGGATTAGATGACCCCAGCAAGATGGGCATCAAGATGCTTTTTGGAGACTGCCTGGGGAGGTGACTCTACCACCTCTGGGGGGAGCCTGTTCCAAACATTTGGCACTCGACTTGTAGAGAAGTTTTTTCCTTATGTCTGGTCTGAAGCAATCGTCAATCAGCTTGTGTCCATTATTCTTGCCCTCCCCTGGGGGGGTCTTGGTGAATATATGCTTACCCAGGCCCTGATGTACGCCCCTGATATACTTATAGGCTCAAGAGGAACTGAAGCCTTCCAAAATCTTCATGGGAGTTTCGTCAAGTGTTTATGATGCTCAATAGGGTTGTGTGAACTTGGGTCTGCAAACTTCCCTGCTGTCTGAGACTAGACTATAACCACCTTGTGAATGGAAGCACTTGCCCACGTCCCATGTGGGGAAGGGAAGGCCCAGATAGAATCATGGAGGGATTGGACTGGAAGGGACCTCAGGCGGACATCTACTTTCACCTTCTACTCTGAGGTTTTTGTTTCCTTGGATTGCCCTTAATTCATTCTTAGCTTGGGCCACGGTGTTTAACTAGTTTGTTTCAAGTGTTTCCCCCCAGTATTATTCATGCCACCTGACTATAATAGTTGGCATTTTACTACTGGTACATCTGCCTGTGGTGCTTGGTGGCTATACACACACAGACAGAAAAACCCTTGGTCTGTGGATCTTCCATGAAGTAGCAAAGAACTTCTATTCCCTTTCTGTGGGTTCCAGTTTGCACCCCTAGAGTGGCACATAGAGGACTTGCTTTTTCACGGTTGTGCATCTGGCACCTTCCCCTCATGGTGGTGCCATGCATATTAATTTTTCTTCTAATTTATGCCGACATCTTTCAAAAGACGTAGTTCCTGATCTGAAGCCCCTTGAGTTGATGGAATTCTTCCCACTGATTTCAATGGACTTTGGGAGAGATGCACATTGTAAAAAAGCAAGTTACAAGTTGCTTTTTAGATTCCAGTCTTCAGAGACTGGGTGAAAGCTTTGGAGAGCTCACTCGCAACAGCTGCCTAATTACACATGGAAATAGCCCCATTGCAACTTTGGACTGGTTGCCTTGTGTATAGGAAAGATGCCTGAAAGAACAACTGACTTCCTTTCTACACCTCTCCTGGTGGCCTGTTCCCATAATCTGGGGAAAAACTTGCAGTGCTTGTACCCCTTTGAATAGCTGCAGTCACTACCATGTGCAATATCTAGTCTCTGCTGGTTGCATTTTTATGTTTAGATTGGCATAAATGACCTCACTGGAGTCTGTAGAATTGCTCTGCATTTACACTGATGGGAGAGAGATGAGTCTCCTTCATGGACTCCCTGAGTGCCGGGGGGTAGGAGATGCCAGTCCTGCAAAGGCATAACATAATTATTTGCCAAATACCCTTTCTGTCTACTGGTTTGGGGTCCCAGGAGCATAAAATTAAACAGATGCATGCAATTAAGCAATAAATTGGAATGACTTGCTCACTGAGAGTAGCGAGATATTGATTTGAGATTCTACAAGAAGAAACTGTAGTCCTGCTTGATTTGCCAGGGATTATATTTCACTACTAATTAAAGTTCAACAGTGTAGCATTCCCTCAAAGAGTTGTCAAAGATTCCTTCCGGGGTGTTTCTGTAAACAGGCAGAAACTTTTATGATATAAAAAAGCTGATATATTCAATAGACTGAAATTTTGGCAAGAGAGCTTGAGGTTTATTTAATCATTGATTTAAAGCCAAAAGCATGTTTTTCTTTTCATTGCTGACCTTGGTTGTATTAAAACTGTAAATACAATAAAGCTGGCTGGTCATATATGGTCACATTATTTGTGGGATGGATTGCTACACTGACTGGAATTACATTACCTTAGGTTATTGGATTACATATCATGGCATCATGAATTTTAATATTATTTTGTTTAAATGCAAATGCTAAAATAAATAATTGTTTTGCCTGGGGTGGTGGATTAGTTATTCAAGATGATCTTACTGCATAGTGAAGATAAATGTGTTAAAGGAAAAACTTGACATCTTATCAATTATTTCCATATAGAAGTCTTAGCAGAAAAAAATGCTTGTCACAGCAGTTTCCTTTTTAGTTCCTTAATCATGTGTTAAGTAAGTCTGTGGGATAAGTTTAAAGCACACTTTCAATCTGTTTAGAGTTAATGAATGTTGAGAAACCATTATACGTTGGACTGCACCTTTTCGGTCCATCTTGAGGAAGAAGCTGGCCCAGGACCAGACTAAGGAACAAATTAGAATTGTAACAATTTCTCTCCTGCTCCCTGTAGGGAACAGACAATAGAGCTGTGCTAAATTTTGGCAGCTGTTTCATTTCAGGGGTGTTTCAGCCCTTTTTGGTGCCTGAAACACCGAATTTGAAAGAAAATGGAAGGCTCCAAAACGTCTCCAAAATGAAATGAAACTGTCCAAAACATTTTGGGAGTTTGGGATGTTTTGGAGGTGCCCCCTGGGAATAGTCTGGCACAGTCCCACAGCCCTCCTTTTAAAGTGCCAGAAGACTGGGGCTGGGCGGGGAATGGGGATGAGCAGGGCAGCCATGGGAGCTTCTCCCATGGCTCCCCCCGCTCAGGGAGAGGCAGGCACAGTTGGAAGAGCCACAAGAGAAGCCCCTATGGTTGCCTTGCCCAGCCCTAACCTCCCAGCACTTAAAAAAAGCCCCATACTCACCAGCTGCAGCAGTGGGGATCAGGGCCTCTGAGGGCTTGTGGCAGAGTCCCCCCGTGCAGCACGGGGCAGTAGGGGGCAGCAGGCATTGCCCCCCTGCTTGGCACCTGTTGCATCACATGGGTGCAGCTTGGCTCGGCAAGACACTTCATGCTGAATGGAAGCTGGGGTGGCTCTACCTGTCAGCTGAAGCCCAGCACTGCTCAGTCCCAGCAGCCCCAGCTCCCAGCAAATGTGCAGCACCCTGCTGACCTGCACTGAACCCACATGATGCGACAGTTGCTGCAGCTGGTGATTGCGGGGCTTTAAAAAAGTGAAAAAGCCCCGCACTCACAAGTTGCAGCAGTGGTGACTGGGGCCTCTGGACACTTGTGGCAGAGTGCCCCCCAGGCAGTGTGGGGAAGTGGGGGCAGTGGTGATCACCGCCCCCCCCGCCTGGCATCTGCATGGCAGCTGTCTCATGGCATGGGTGCAGTATGGCTTGGCAGGTTGCTGTACGCTGTCTGGGAGCTGGGGCCACTGTAGCCGAGTGGTGCCAGCTTCCAGCTGACACATGGAGCCGCTCCAATTCCCAGACAGTAGCTCGGTGCCCTGCCAAGCTGTCATGATGCAAAAGCTGTTGTGCGGGTGCCAGGCAGAGGGTGGGGGGATGATCCCCACTGCCGTGTGCTGCAAGTGGGGGCTCTGTTACAAGTGCCCAGAGGCCCCAGTTGGTGCTGCTGCAGTCGGTGAATGCAGGACTTTTAAAAAATTTTTATTTAAAGTGCTGGGAGGCTGGGCCAGGCAGGGCAGTCATGGGGGCTTCTCCTGTGGCTCCCCTTGCCCGGGCAGAGGCAGGCACAGCCGGAGGAGCCACAGGAGAATCTTCAGCTGCCTGGCTGTGCCTGCTTCTCCCTGGCTGATCCAAATCTCCAAAATAGTGTTGAAACTCCAAAACAGATGTGGCTGAATCAAAATGCAATGTTGATCCAGAACACCGAAACAAATCACTGTCCTCTAGAACTGCTGAATCCAAAACCAAAATGAAACATAGCCTTTTTGCACAATCCTAATAGACAGATAGGTCCCAAGTGGGATCTATCCAGTGCCTAGTAGTATAAGTGCTTTATTGTCATTGAGCAGCATTGGGAGTTTTTGGTTCTTTTAGGCACTTTGGGTAAATTCCACTCAGGGTCTATCTCCATCTTTAGGCACTTTGATAAATCTAACCCTGGGTTACTTCATTCCTTTTCTCTACACCATTTATTTTTTCCCTCATATTACATATGACCTGTTATTCTGCCTGGTGAATAGGGAGGGAGAAATCAGGGCTCTCCCCACTGCCCATCTCTTCTGCTCACTTCATGCCCATGTCCTCTGGGGGCAGCAGTGGATGAATATTTCTTCTCCTGCAGCTGGTGTCACAATCTGAACCAGGAGTCCTTATTCCTCTTGGCCTGTTGATTAAGGTCGGTGACTATCTAGCTCTTGGAGAGAATGGAATAGGACAAACACCAGAATGTAGTACTGTACCCCTGTGGATTAGTAAGGAACAATTCTTTCCAAATCAAGCAGATTGCTGCCGTAAGATTGTAATGTTAGCTGAGGAAGCCATTGTTTTTTGTGCAGTGCCGGAACGCGTAGTGCATTGAACTACATTGAAATTGTAATTTCAACATATAATACAAATTGGTTTGTGTGTTGCAAATGTTCTCACATGGACTGCAAATCTGGGAGGAGACTATATGCTAAGGGTCTTGACAAATAATAGCAAAGTATGCAGTGCAGTGGAGGAGCTTACCAGGGCCCTGGAAAACTGTCATGACCAACTTTGCCTCAGTGACAGGCGCAGACTCTTGCCCAGATAAACTGTGATATTCAAGTGATGTGAAAAGTCCAGGCTGGTGGGATAATGCAAAGATGATCTAGAGCAGCGGTTCTCAAACTTTTTTCTTCGTGGACCATTTGAACATTGCTGAGGGTCTTATCAGACCACTTAATAAACTTTTTCTTAGCTCTACAAATCAAAGCCCACAACTCAGATTTTAATATCAGTAGTCTTACCTTACGAGTACAGGTATTCTCGATTGTTCCACAGCCTTTCTGCGAACAACCGGAGTGGAGCTCGTGGACCACTGGTGGTCTGCGGACCACAGTTTGTAACCCTCTGACTAGAGCCAGGGTTCTCAACCTTTTCCTGCCTGAGGACCAAAGCGGCTCCTTCCCATGCCAGACTGGGTGGGCAGACCCCTTGAGGCCTGCTGGCAGCCCCCCGGGGGGCCATGGTTCCCCAGTTGAGAGCTGCTGATCTAGACCGATTAAAAGACGGGTGGAAGAATGAGGTCATTACTGTGGAGGAATGCACATTGCTGGTTTTGTTAGTGAAAGAGATGGGTAGTAAACTAATGAAAAACCCAGAGGCAGTGGAAAGGAGAAGTGGAAAGATTACTGCTGATGGGTTTAGAGAGGATAACACAAACGCAATGAGCTAGAAGCAGGCCGTTTAATAAAGCTTGTGCTACTTGGGTCAGGAAACACACTGGTGTCATGTCATAGGGTGAAATGCCAATAACCTCTTTTTTCTGTAGCATTAGTGTGCTGAAGGCTTTGTGGTCTGTGCTGGACACCTCGTAACCAGTGAGATATTGATAAACTGGCTGGAGTTCAGAGCCCGGCCCAGAAAATAATAATGGCCTGGAGGGAATGATTTATGAGGCAAAGTTAAGAGCCAAATGTGTATAGTTTGTCTCTATGACAGTCTGATAATACAACAGTGTAAATACCAGGAAGGAAGAGGCATTATTTAACATAATAAAAGGAGGCTCTGAGCAGTGGCTTTTCCCAATCGGCTCCGCAGACAAGTCTAGGCAAATTCATCCCCTTCTTGGGGTTTAGCTTTATGAAGAGCGAGATAAATAAGCTCAGCCCATGACTAATCTTGGAGCTTCACCATCCTGCCATAAGGTAGGCTGCCTCCTTCACAGAAAGCTCCATCTGCTTCCCTTGTCACCTGAGTGAGTCTGCTAAGCCCCCTTAACCCTCTTTAGGAGCAATCAAAATCTGTGGTTACTGCATGTTGCACAGCTTTGCAATCTGCAGAGGTTAGGCATCCCAGCTCTTTTTGCTCCAGCTGTCACAGCACAAGCTGTGGAGCTCCCTCTGGAGATCCCAGTGCCCCCATGTTAAGGGATAGGCCAAGGATACAGAATAAGGCCAGCTCTGCCGGACAACCTGGTCTGCCCAGACAACCTCTGCCTGTCTAATCTAGTAGCGTAATGACAAGTGGGGTGGGTCTGATCCAAAGGCTCTTAACATCAGGAGTTATCCCACTGGCAGCCAGAAGACATCTACTGCTTGGCACCTCTGAAGGTAAAGCCAGGTAAAACTCACAGCACTACCTCCCACATGCTAGTGCTGGTTTTAACACAAACCTGTATCTCGTCACCAGTAAGAAGTATTTATCGACGGCATGCTGCAGTATCACCTCTCTCAAAACTGGGCAGCAGGAACACTTTGAGTAAATCTCACTCCCCTATTGTTTTCTTACATCACAATTTACTTTCCTGCTGATTCGTTCCATGCTGAAGTGTCCTCGTGCCCTAGCCAGCCTCTCTGCAGCACACTGATCCTGACTGGAGCAGCCCCGGGCTGGCAGGCTGACCCTCCGGGTGCTCTGCTAGCCCGGACTGCTCTGATCCAGCTCAGTGTGCTGCGCTCTGGGCGTGTGTGTAAACAGCATGCCTGGGAGCAAGAAACTGCAGAGCAATAAGCTCCTCAGTTTATTGCTGCTCACTAATGGCTCATGTAGCTGTGCCCCCAGACTCGAAATCTTGTCCTTTTCTAGCTTCTTCCTTTTTCTCCCTAGGACTTGGTCCATACAATCCATCCCATACACGATCCATTACCCCCACCTCTGCCTTCTAAAGGAGCATGCCAATACATTAATTATCTGGCCTATTTTCCCCACAGCATGACAGGCTTAGTCCTGGGTTACCAGCTCCCATCTGCACTTGTCCTCCTATAGCCCTTTCCATCAGTGTGTCCACTCTGTGCAACACAGCCCATCTGTTTAGCAGTTATACCTATCTTCTCCCAACATCCTACCCCAATTCATTAAATCCAATCATAACCTTCCTTCCCCCCATTCTAGGAGCTTTCTTCCCCACTGGTGCTCAGCAGCTGCCAGCTGGGCTCTGGCTGATCCTCTTCAGAATCAGCCCTGTACTCTTGGCTGCGTTTCTAGCAGGGAGACGCTACTGTTGCTACTGATGCTGTCAACACTGGCTTATCTGCCCAGGGCTCTGCCCATATATCTGTTTCAGCCTTCATTTCCTGCCACTGAGTATCCAAAATCAATGGTACAGGTGGTAGAAAGTGACCGTAGCCTTGTCAGTCACCTCCATAAGTGACAGTAAATGCAATAAGTGCATGGGGCTCTTTCCTTGCTGTATCGGCAAAAGACTTGTCGATGCAATGTTTCAGTCTCAAGGAGCAGATGAAATATTGATAAGTGAGTTTTGTTTCACTGTTTTTTGCAGTTGCACCATCAGTGGCAATGAACTGCTGTAAACTCATTAGCGTGAAGTCAACCAGCACCTGGCAATATGAACATTTAATGCAACTGGGTACTCAGTGAGACTTAATGCTGCCTAGACTGCATACCCCTGCAGGTGAGTGAAGGCCATCAGCAGCCCCCATTATGCCTTAGCAAGGCTACTTCTAGGCTCTTATCCATGTGGTAGCAATAGAGGATTGAGGCTCCTAAGTTGCTATTTCCCTTCCTGTATGGAGCAGGAACTCTTTGTCTAGAAAGGTGTTAGGGGAATTCAAAATGTTGCCTTTCACATGACTATGCAGGGCTCTGAAGGATGACCAGAGCATCCAGCCCCCAGTGGCAGATAGGTGCAGCCTTTGCTTTGTGTCATTAGGTTGATGCAAAGCCATAGCAAAAAGCATTTATGTATTTCATAGATTTCATAGACATTAGGGGCTGTTAGGGACCTCATGAGATCATCGAGTCCAGCCCCCCTGCCCAAGGTAGAAAGTCTGTAGGCAGGGCCATCCCTGCGGGGGGGTAGGGGAGAATCGGGGCAGCCACCCCGGACCCTGTGCTTTGGGGCGCCCTGTGGAGCTAGGTGGAGTGGCTGCAGTGACTCCATGCTGCCGCCAATGGCTTTGGATCCAGCCACTCACCCCACTCTTTCCCTGCTGCTGATGGTGGCGGCAGCTGCTTCTGGTCCAGAGTGTGTGGGATCAGGGATGGGGTGGGGCCCCCCATGGGCTGATTTGCCCTGGGTCCCACACCCTGCTCAGGTCGGTTCTTGTCTGCAGGGATTGAATGATCTCAGCAAGATAAACACCCAAATGCCTTTTGAATGAGTCCAGAGTAGGTGCTTGCACCACCTCTGGAGGGGAGTCTGTTCCAGACCTTAGACACTTGGACTGTAAAGAAGTTTTTTCTTGTATCAAGTCTGAATTGGCCTTCTAGAAGTTTGAGGCCATTAGACCTAGTTATTCTTTGGGATACAAAGAGATTTAATACAAGGCATTGGTGATGTGTAGGGGGTGCACGTGCACCCCCTGAGCATGGCGGTGCATCCCTGATGAAAAGGTGCTGCTGACATTGTCGGTGGTGCCTGTGGGCAGTCACCTCTTGCCACCTCCCTGCCCCCTCTTGCCACTGACACCACCGGCGGTGTCTGCGGGTGGTTGTGACCCCTGATCGGTGCTCGCCACCCTGCCTCCTGCTGCCATCAACAACACCGGTGGCATCTGTGGGAGCTCCCTGCTTACCACCGCCATGCTCCCATCATGCTTCCACTGCCTCCAGCACCGCCGTGCCCCCCCAGCCACTGGGGGCATGCATGATTCATGATGCAAGGAGTTCTTATGTTCCTGACTCATGGACAAGTGAGACCTTGGCTCCATTCCTCCTACAGTGCCTTGGCCAGTGCAGAAAAGCTGCATACATAGGGAAGCTGGGGCTGAATTGCGATCAATCACTATTAAGAGCCTACCCTGCTCCTGGGCAGGAAAGCTACAAGCTATCTTCCACCTTGGAAGGATCATAGATTTGCAACACAGCCAAAGAGATTTTAGAAAGATTTCCTTGTAGATGTGACCACATAAAACCCACACAGGTAAGTTGTCACTTAGATGTTCTCCACTTGTACCTTAAGAAAGCAATTAACTATCTAGGGGATCTATTTTTCTTGCTTCACCTTCAGTGAAGAAATGTATGTCTGATAAATTTGTATGATTTAACACAAAGAGATGACTTCAGACCAGACATTTCCCACTGCCATAGAACCATATTTCTTCTAACCCTGAAACCACAGACTTCTTACCAATTTTAAACAGACAAATCTGACTTCTTTTGTGGAAAAAGAGTTAATGTCTTTATGCAGTCCTGTTCTCTGATCTCTCTGTTGAGAGACTGTCCTTCAATTTATTCTTAAATGGATACAGGCAGGGATAGAGACTAAATTTGCCAAATATCTGCATATGAAACTGTGACTTGCACACCAACTGGTGTACGTTAAAGTACAGAATCAAATTCTATTCCCTATTGTTACACAAATTGCCAATTGCTCAAATCACGACCGAGAACTTATGAGGGAGGATAAGGTAATTAGCCGTGTTTATTGATTAAGCGCTTAATACACACACATACCACATTCATACCCCAATTTCTGTTCTGCACTGGTATACATTACCAGTATTATCAGTACTCAGATCAACTTAGTGGCCAGCCAAGTTGATCATGCATTAGAGCCAGTCCACTTCGTCAGACAAACCAATGTTCCAGGATGACAAGAAGAACAAGACCCAAAACTGATATGTCTCATCCCATCTTTTATACCCTTGTCCATTCACCCAGTCTTCTGGGCTTTTGCTGTGTTATCACTGTGTTCTTTCTTGAAGGTCAATTGCCATTGTTTTCTTGCTGTTCTGAGGTGGATTCATCTTGTTTGGTCTTTTATCTGTCTTCATTCTTCAGCCAGTTGCTAGTTGCTGTTTTCCATTTTCCACAGGCACACACTCACTCATTCTCTCACACATATGAACAGCATACGAAGGTCAAACACTTACGTCAAGCTACAGAGAAATACAAAATGGAGTTTCTTAAGGCAATGCAAAACTCAAGAAAATACAAAAGGTTAAAAGCAATAGGCAAAAAGTCTATGTGTATAACGCTATCCCGTAAGCTACTTTTATTCCTGAGAGGAAATGCAACAAATGGTTGAATAGCTTTGGCCTCTTCTCTGTCAATGTCTCCCCAGCATTATGAGTACTATGATGCATGAGCCCCTATAAATCTTTCCTTAACAGTATCTAAAGTAACATTTTGAAGAGAAGATGATTTTGTCTTGTCAAATGTCTGTGCACTGCACAATGTCCATCTCTATCCCCTGTCAGAACAATGGAAACTGCTTGAGGAAGGTATTGCACCTGATGCCACACAGATTTGTATGAGTGAACAAGTCAAGGAGGTTGCAAGGAGCCCAGCCACTCTGCTGGTGCATTCCTGCAGTGCCATGAACAAAGCACACCCTACCACAAGTGCTGGGACAAGCTAGTATGGTGGCTGCTGCTGCTGTTCCCCCTCCAAAGCAGGCAGAGCAAAGCTGCTCCCTGCCCAGCAACGGACATGCTGTTCAGACCTCATGGGAAGCAAATCTTGCCTGGGAGCAAAGGAAACTCCAATTGTCCTTTGAAGACACAATCTAACAATGAAAAATTGCTACCTAACTTGCATGTGCAGGTTCTTTCAGAACACAAGCAAGTGGAACTCTGTAGCACAAGAGGCTGTAAACTGAGGTCTCCTATGAAGTGGCCCTTACTGTCCTGGGTTTTGAATTAAAATAGGAGTAGCACAGCCATTTACACGTGTACCCTTTCCAAGATCCATTGTTGCACCTTTGCCAGAACATGGCCAGGAAGAGTAAATAGCCTGACAGGACTGACCCTGCAACAACCTTGGGATGACGTTGGATGCTGTGGCAGGGCACTGTTTGTGTCTGCCACTTTAAGGGCCAGTAGAGAGCAGCTGGCAGGCGCCTGATGAGGGCAGCCATTTTAGATTCAGGGCTGTCCATATAAACAGGGCTTTTTGCTGCTGGAAGGCCAGATAACAACATTGCCTGGCTGCAGGGCTGCTGGTATCATCTGGAGGTAAGGGAGGAGCTGTAGGGGATGGCCAGGAGGCTCCCGGTCCTGGACATGATCTAAAACTGCACCCTGCCAGGAGTGGGTGGCCCAGTGGGGCTCTCAGTGGTGCGGGAGCCTCCAGGAAATGCCAGGCCAGTTACCACCCCAGTGAAAGGTGGGTCGGGGTGCTTTAACCCCAGCTCCCACCACCAGGTGGGTTACCCCTTTGTAGGGTCTAGAAGGTGGACCCCAGAGAGAGAGAGAGTTGGGCCATAGACCCATAACCTGTCTTGACATCTCCTGACTGGTCCAAGCTGGAGCCAGGACCGGAATGGTGGAAGGGCCACAGGAATGCCAAGAGCTGAGGGGCCTGGTGTGCCGACTGGCCTGGAGGTGGGCCAGGGCTAGGGAGCCCAAGGTCCCAGTGGGGGGGACCACACCCTTAAGGGGGACCAGATCAGGGAGCTATGCAGCTGGGAATTAAGGCAGAAAAGGCTACCTGAACAGAGGGATCTAAGTGGGGTCCAACTAGTAGGATTCTGTGGCCCAGTGTGGGGCTGGTGATATGGATAACATCTGGATGCCAACTGCGAGGCTTGGGCTGCAGTGTAGGGGAGGAATGGAGCCACAGATAGCACCCCCTGGCATCGGGGCAAGAAATGGGCAGCCTCCTGCTTAATTAACAGCTATTAATTAATTAATAACAAGGTTTGGTGGGTGAGAAGGTGGGCAGTTAGCCCAGAAACAGGTGGGTGGGCCACTGGGAAATCGGTCCCAAGAAGGCCCACTGTTACAGATGCCATCCAAATCCTGATGTTGATGCTTACCTGCTCTGTGCCCTTAGGGTGGTTCACATCTCCTGAACCGTATAGTTGTGGTGGGAAGTTTTTAGATACACACCAGTGTCCCAGGGAAAAAAAAGTGGTAGCATATCTTTATTTGGCATGCTTCAGAGGTACTTGAAGCAGGACAATGGATGTGTAAGTCTGTAGGATCCTGGAACAATAGGCTTTCTCCCAGGAGAAATACAGCATCTGTTTACAGCGTTGGAGGTCTTGGTGCTTATCTGACCCAAGTCGAATGTGCATGGGGCGTGGATCAGTTGGTTCTGAAGTTGTCTAACTATGACAGCTCTCCAATCATATGGGGAAACAAGGTAACTTGATGCAAGTCCCTAGAGACAGAGAGCAGGAAGCAAGTGAAATCAGGACATTAGTTTTAAGTAACAAATTAAGCAAATATGCTGTACATGCCTGGATAAACAATCTTAACAAAACAACTTGTCATGCTCTAACTTCTCTACTTTTTCCTCTGATTTTTTTTTTTGGTAAAAATAAAAGGCAAAGTGTACCACATCATAGACAGTGATCTGCGGGGATCCTGGTTTTCTTTGATTAAAAAAAATCTCCAATTTCAGATTGAAGAAAGTAACCCAAAATCCACATTTTTCTGTGATCAAAATGAAATGCCACTAATTTACACCCTCCCCCCAATACTAATTGACTGTCACGAATGATGGGAGGGGGGCAGGTGGGGATGGAGCCTCCTCCCTCCTTCCCTCCTACTGTTTGGGGTCTGGGCCCATTCCCCCTCTCCCGGCTGCAGCACTGGCTGCACCCCGCTGCTCGGTCCACTGCATCCCCGCCATCATGGTGGTGCATTGCCACCTGTCCCAATGCTTCTTCACACTGGCTGTTTGTCAGCCAGTCAGAGCGCAAATAAAGTGTATGGCCAGACAGATTAAGGCTTTTATAATATTAGAATATATATATATTAATTGATTCCATTCATTTTGATCATGGAAAAATGTGGATTTTTGGGTTACTTTTTTAAATCCAAAAATTGGGGATTTTTTTATCAGAGAAAACCAGGATCCCCGGTGATCTAGTTTTACAGACACCTAAGTTAAAATGGGAGTGGATACAGCATGAGGTGCTTAATGGACTAATAGGCTTAATATTACTGGCTTGGAAAAAAAACTTGAAACCCCAAGAAGGCTTTGTGTTTTGTGTTCAGTTCACTAATTTACCTCGCTCCTTAGCCCTGTAATAGACTCCCTGTAAAATAAAATAATGCTTAATAAAATGTACACTTGAAAAAGTAATTTGCTTGGTCTATTGATTTAATTAACTCAAGTCCATTTGTTTAAGCGCTATTTGTGTTTTAAATGCAGAGCATGGAGACTGCAGAGAATTGTTCCTTACGGTAGCAAGGTACTATTCAAAGATCCAGCAATGGAACAATGAAGCCGTTTTGCCTAAGCATTGTTTCAGGATCCCTGATGCATATCTGTATTTCTAAAATACCTTGGCATGACCTTGGATGCCCTCCAAATCCTGATGTTGATGCTTAGCTGCTCTGTGCCCTTTGAGTGCTCCATATCTCCTGGACTGTATAGCTGTGGTAGGGAAATCTGTTCAAAATTCAGACATGTGGGAACTTTGACTGATATTGGCTGGCTTAACAAGTCATCTCAATAAACAAAAGTCTGCTTTAAATATTTATGGTCACGTAGATGTTTGCAAAGATGGCACCTGTCTCTCAAACTCTTTAATTAAAAAATACCCTCTAAGCTCTGTTGGTTTATGAATTGAAGTTAAATGACTTGATTCTTTATGTGTGAATTTTCACTCTTTATAAAATAAAAATATCAGTAATGCAATGGCTATCAGTGCCATAGCAAGTGTTGGGGGCAAGTGGGATGACCTCCCCAGGTGCTGAAGTGAAGTGAAGGGGTGCCAACAGGTGCTGCCCAGCTGGGGCGGGGCATGGGACAGAGCTGCAAATGACACATTAGGTGGGTGGGTGGTGGGGCAGGGATGAGGGAAAGGTGGCTCCTGCCACTGAGTGCACTCCCAGACAAGCAGGGGGGGCATGTACCCCCCAGATCTGTGCACGGGGTGAGGGCGGGCTGCCACTTTGCCCCAGGCCCTAAACTTAATTGCTGTGGCACTGACTGGGATAGATGTTGTAACACTAATCTTACTGCAGTTTGAGGTCCTTGGTAAAAGCAGCAAGAAAAGTGCCAGAAAAATGTTAAGTATAATTCTATTTGGATAATTTATCCATGATATTGGCATACTGTTTTCAAAGTATATTAGACTAGTAAACTTCATCTTGCATAGGCTGGCAAAGGATGACTAATTGTCCCACTTCTCACTTTTTTTTTAAAGCCAATGGCTGCCCCAGATGAAAGGGAAAAAAATGGTATTGCTACTCTGTGGCTGTAATCTTATTCCTTTCATTACATTCTGAGAGATTCAATGATTTTTAATGTAGAAGATTACAGCTTTTTGGGGGCGTGCTTGTTTGCAAGCTGATTAGAGGCAATAATTATTCTTAAACAAATGTAGCAGTAAACTTTAAGCTATTGGGGGTAGGAAATCAGGAATCTCTTTAACGCTTTTTCAGAGTGAACAGAACACTGTTATCCCTAGCAACAGAATGGAGAAAATCACTTGTCTTCTTAAAGATAAGAAAATTAGTAGTTTATTCAATTTTTTTATGATCATATCTCCAAACATTCCAGTAGATGGTGTTATATTTAGGGAAGGACTCAGAAGTAGGGGAAAGGAATATGCCTTTTGACTCTAATAGGGGTGAAATCAATGGGATGCTATAGAAGTTACTTTGTGCATTTATCAAACTCTGTAAAGAATGGTATTTTTTAGGGGTATGGAAAGCAGACCCTATTCAATTCAGATTCAGCCTGAATCAAGGACCGTGATTTGATTCGGATCACTGTCCCTAATTCAATTTGGCCAAGTCTGAATCTGAAGATTTGATGCTGATTCAGAGAATCAGCAATTCGGACATAGACACAGCTTTAAATGTTTTTGTACAAACCTCGAGGTACCAGTGTGGCTTGTGAATGCTGTGATGCTGGGGCACACGGAGGGTCACAGAGGCTCTCCATGTGTTTGGTGGCAAACCTGGAAGTGGACCAGAAGTGTTTCACTCCATGCACCCCAACTTTGCAGCATGCATAGATATTAGAAGCTGGAAGGGACCTCCTGAGATCATTGGGTCCAGCCCCCCCACTGTAGGTGAGAAGTCAGCTGGGATCAAGTGACCCCCAGCGAGAGAGAAGCATGACTCCACTGGGACTCAAACCCAGAACCTTTGCATCCTTTCACACTCTATAGAAGTCTAATGCGCTATCCATTGCACCACAGAGCCACCTACTAGCTAGAGCTGCCTGCTATCTAGAGGTATATAGAAAAAACATTTAAAGCTGACTCTCCAAATTTTTCTGAATTTCTCTGAATCAATTTGGAGGGTTCTGATTCAATTCGGAGAGTTTAAAGAGTCCTTTGATTCATTTTGGATTTGGCGATTCAGCCACCAAATCGGGCTGAATCTCCACCAAATTGAATCTGGGACCAAAGCTTCACACATCCCTAGTATTATTCTATAGGAATTTATCTAAAATAGACTGTATGGTAAGATTACAACTTTTTAAAAACTCTGTGGGCTTCTCTGTGGGAACAGAGCCACAGTCTCCTGTTCAGGAGTAGAGTCTGTTACTGAAAAGGCCTGTATATATATGCAGAGCAGCATATACCTGTTAAAAATATCAGAACATTACACTAAAACTCTTCCACTGGGAAAAACAAGGACTGCCTATACACATGCTGGTTTGCATTCTAATTAGAACATGATTAATTGAGGCTGCTCTGTGTTCTAATTGGAGCGGTCCAACATGGCCTTACCATCATGTGTATAAGCCCCCACTCATTTGAAAATGGGTGCTGGGACACCTTTATCTAAACCTCATCAAATGAGGTTTAGATAAAGCATCCTGCAGCCATTTTTAAACCCATGGGGGCTTAATACACACGACAGTGAGGCATTTTAATTAAAGCAGCTCCCCAGGAACTGCTCTAATTAAGACCCCCTTCCCCTCCACCATTGAGCATGTGTATTGGCAGCCAAGTAGTAAGAAGCTTACATGACAGGATTGGCCATAGCACTTGATGCAGTACTAGGGGGCACTTGGGCCTAGATGTTCAGAGGGATTTAGGCACTAAACTTCCATTATTTTCTGGCATCTAAAATACCTTCAGGATTTGGGACTTGGACTCTACAGTTGCAGTTTCAAACATAATGTCCGCAGGACTCGAGGAGGGGCTGGGAGTTTGGAGGGCAGGGTGAGTGAGGGAGGGACCAGCAGCCACACTCTAAGGTCTGGATTCCCATTGGGGATGTGGTTTGGCAGTGGTGGGGTAAGTATGGTTCCCTGGGTTTGCTCACCCTGCCATCAGAGGTGGGCCCACATCCATCCAGGAATGATGAGGCTGGCATAAGAACCTGAAAAGAAGAGAAAACCAGAACTAAAATTTCTGATTTCAATTTGGTTTTTAGGGCTGCACAATCTTTATAAAACTTAAGGGTCTCCCCTCCTCCCCACAAAAGCACCAATGCAACTGAATGCCTCAGGCTGGTATATGGTGTCCCTCGAGGGGCATACAGTTGTGCTTTCACATCTTTTAACAATTTTTAAAGTTATTTACAAGGGTTTAAAAAGACAAAGTGACAGGTATGAATAAGAATCCATCAGGGAGTTTATGGGCATGGAGATGTGTCTACCTGAATAAGTATACCTCTGAATTGGTGTCACACTATCGGCAGGGCTCTACATACAAATCAAGCATAATTTAAAATAAGGGCTTAACCCTATAGGGGTCTGAGAAATTGCCGTTTCTTTGGAGAACACTGTCCTTCCTTTGCATAGGAAGAGAAGGTGGCCTGTCATTTTACACTTAGCAATGGGTGCCAAACCAAACTGTTATATCTTTGACTATTATCCAGATCCAGAACTGAATTTTATGTGGCTGGGTTTCATCCACTCAACTGTTTTCAAGGTAGGAAGAGTGTGATGGAACATGGGATTCCTTGGGGCATGTTGTGCTTGCTGCTGCATATAGTTTCTGTTGATTCCTCTGAATAAGAAATCCTCTTTGGAGAAGAAAGAAAGAAAGAAAGAAAAAGACTAAAGCTTGAAGGAGGAAGAACTTTACGTGGACGAATAGAAATTGTAGGGAGTACTAAACATGCGTAACACTTTCTATGTAATGACTAGATAGTGGAAAACTCTATGGCTCATTAAATGGAAGAAACATCTCATATGCATTCTATAGCAAAACTGCCTGTAACAGGCTCACATATATGATAAAGTATATCACTTCCCTCGATTTGCCAAAAACAGGAGTACCAAATCAAGGGAAGTGGTTATTCTGCTCTGTTCAGCACTGGTGAGGCCTTACCTGGAGTACTGTATCCAGTTCTGCATTTCAAGAAGGTTGTCTACAGCTTGCAAAAAATCCAGCACAGAGTAACGAAAATCATCAGGGCCCTGGGAGATGAGATTTACGAGGATAGGCTGAAAAAACTAGGATCATTTAGTCTAGACGAGAAGATTGGGGAGGATTTGATATCAGTCTTCAGATACTTGAAGGGCAGTTATAGAGAGGGGGTTTCTCTGTAGCCACGGGGGGCAGGACTAGGAGCAACAGCCTCAAGCTGCAGGAGGGGAAATTTAGGTTGGAGATTATGAGGGTGGTCAAGTTACCGAGAGAAGCTGTGGGATCTCTCTCCCAGGAAATTTTCAGGAGCAGGTTAAACCAGCAAATGGCTGGGACAATTTAGTCAGGGATGGTCCTGCCTTGAGCAAGGGCTGGATTAGCTGACCTTGTGAGGTCCCTTCCGCACCTACTTTCTTATAATCCTATGCTACTATAGATAATATTTTTCCTTGAAGACGTTGGAGAGGAACTAAAAAGAAGATGAATGTGCCTTCATTATGTTTGCTGGGAGTCTTTCTCAGCAGTGGTGAAAGGAACATAAATTAAGACTAACAGGCAGTTAGACCTTAAAGCAAGTAAAGTCTTAGGCTTGGAAAGCTTTTTGGTTATTTATTTATTTTAAAAGGAGGGTATTGTCTGGCCAGACAAGATTTTTACTGCTCTAATGAAAATAATGATAAAATCCATAATGTTCCCCCACAGCCTTCTAAGATAAACTTGGCTAGCTGCTATAGCATACTGATGCTTTATATCTAGGCCATCCATCTTATAATTGGTTGCAATCAGTGAGGTCAAGAAAGCTTTGCAGAGTCTGCTATTCTTAGGCTCAGTGTGCTTAAAAAAATATAAAAGCCAAAAATTCTGAGCTGAAGAATTCATTCAACAAATTCTTCCTTTACTCACAATCAAACCAAATTTCTATTAAATCTCACTCAGCACTTGACTGCACGTTATAGCAGCTCTGCCAACAATTAGGTAGAAATGGCTTTTTTTTTTTTTTTTTGCTATGCCTCTTTAATCAGTACAATATCCATTGAATGTAGCTAGCCACAATCTCTGTATTTAATTTTAAAATGTAATTAAAACAAAGAAGTGTGAAATGAAAGTCAATCAGACAGAAAACATGGACTCCAGTCAAAGAGCTTATGTCTTTTGGTCTGGGAATTTAAATTGGACTGGCTTTGTAACATGGAGATGCACAAAGGTAATATTAGAGCCTTGACCTAGCTTTTGAAGAAGAAAATCAAATGCAATGGGATATAATTGTATTGTATGAAGAAGTATTACAAATGGTACAGGCTACAGTCCTTTCAGGTTCTGACTACTGACTTGAGTCCATGTGGGTTAAGGCCATTGGAAAATGTGGGTTGACATCTCATCAGATACCAACAGATGTGCTCGCTCATGTTCTAATTAGAAAGTGATGAAGCAGACTTGATTAATTGAGTCTGTTCTGTGTTTTAATTGGAACGCTCCCATGTCACCTCACTGTCATGTGTATGGCCCATGGGGCATTTTATCTAAACCTCATTGAATGAGCTTTAGATAAAGCATCCCATGGCCATTTTGAAAGGCACAGGGGCTTAATACATGCAACCATGAGCCATTTTAATTAGTGCAGCTGTTTGGGAACTGCTCTAATCAAAACGGCCCTCCACACCGCCGAGCACATGTATTGGTAGCCACCAAGTCTACTAGCACGTTGGCTATAGCAGATACCAATTGTTATCATACAGTGATATCTTGGTTATCTCAACGCTATAAGGTGTCTGTTACTTTAATGGCAGATACCATATCAGATATTAAGATATCAGAGACAGCCACCCAGACGGAGCCCATGGTTCCGGGCTCCACGCAGACGGAGCCCCCGGCTCTTGGCTGCGGGGGCTGCCTGTCCCTTTTTCAGGCTCTGGGGCCC
>NW_017728886.1:12245473-12262015 GCF_001723895.1 Crocodylus porosus
TGTTCACCAGAGCGCCCCAAGGGATGACAAGGTCGAACGGTCACAAACTCGTACAAGACCGTTTCAGGCTGGACATAAGGAAGAATTTCTTTACTGTCCGAGCCCCCAAGGTCTGGAGCAGACTTCCTGCCCTTTGGGCAGGGGGCTGGACTCGATGATCTCCCGAGGTCCCTTCCAGCCCTGACATCTATGAAATCTATGAAATTAAAGTAGCCAAGAAGTAACAGTGATATCTCCAACTTTAGTGTTAAGCCTATCCTAGATCAAGCCCACATTTTGCTGCTCAGGGAACCACATCTGTTTTAAGAAGATTTGATGTACCAAATGTGGGTTGGCAGGGTTACCAACTTAGTGATTTTGTTTTTCGGTCTAAACACTTTTGAGGTTTCTAGCAGCAAAATGTAGACAGAAAAAATCGAGTATAGTTCACTGGGTGTAATATTTGCTAAATTATATAGTGATGTTTTAATGACTTCATAAGATCTACTTAGCAACTTCCAGCAAATCATTGAGGTTTCGCTGAATTTCTCCTTAACTAGTCCTGGCCACTCTGGTCAAGCACTGTACACTAACTCTGGAGATCTGGATTCAGTTTCTCAGTCTGCCATAAACTTTTTGAGCAGCCTTGCCCAGTTGCTTATTCTTTTTGTGCCTCAGTTCCCCATTTGTAAAGTATTAGCAGGCAAATGGGGGAGTTTGCAAGCAGTTCACTGGGAGCAAGAGGGGGAAGGGGAAGGGGAAGAGGAGCCTGGCACCTCTTGGTTTGGGGAATATAAGTGAGCCAGGGCTGCTTGTGTGTTTGGCTTGCTGAGTGTTTGTTCGGTGGGTTGTGTGCTTGGTCGTGCCCTCAGTAGCTGGGTGTGCTGCTGGCTGAGTGATTGCTTGGTGATTGCTGCCTGTGTCTGACAAAAGCCCTAACAAGGGCAGAGCCAGTCTAGGTCCAGAAGGGTATAAAAGGAGACTCCCTGAGCAACCAGAGACAGCAAACAAGGCAGTTTGCAGGTCAATTTGCTGCTTGCCTCTTTGAAAAGGGGCATTTAAGGTAAGGTCTTTCTTTAGTTACCAGTAGCTAATCTACCTATATCTAGAGTAAATAGCTAAAACTTGGTAGTTAGACCAATATTTAAGCTGCTTGTTTAACTAGAGTCCCAAGTGAGGGTGTGTTTGCCTAGATGCTCTCACCTTCTTTCACTGTAGCTTGGTGTGAGGAAGCAGGGAAAAGGGAACCGTTTGGGACCAAGAAGCAGCAAACAGGCCAGCTTACTTTGCTAGGGAAAGTCTGCTTGGAGAGAGAGGCTGGAAGATGTAGGTGGCATATTAAGAGCCCTAGAGAAATGGCTGAAGGATGTTGCAGTGCCAGAGCCCCTGCTGCTGCTGCTGCTGCTGCCAGCTCTTCCTCTGCTTGCACTTGCCTGTCCAGGCAGGATTTTTCACCATCAAGAGTCTGGTTTGGTGCAGTGGAGACTGTGGCTTGCAGGTTGCTTCCAGTGACGTCCAAGTGGGAGAGCGCCTGCGGTGTGAGCGGTGCCTCCTGTGGCGTCCCTCAGGGAGCAGGCTAAGGGAGGAGGCTCTGAAGCATCCTCAAGCATGTGGACTTCATTGATTCGGTCCTGGGGGAGACCTGTAGGACTGGATGTGGGACTGCCAGAGGCAGGGCTACAGAAGGAAGAGGACATGGACTCCCAGGGAAGTGGAAGCTGGAAGCTTGTGACCTCTGGCAGTAAGCAGAAATCCTCATTTCGACCTGCAGCAGTTTGCCTGGAGAACAGATACAGGGCCCTAGCAATTGAGGAGGAGGAGCATGGTCTGTTTGTGGAAGAGGCCAGGCCCAGCATCCCCAAGGCTAGACAGGTCGAGATGACTGCCATCAAGAGGAAATGGTCCTTGGTGGCAGTTACTCTGCTGCTCTCCTTCTTTCCTTTTCCCAGGATCCTGAACTCAATCATCTCATGGCCACTGCTGCCTAAGTTACCATCTACTTCTACATTCCCTTCCTCTTCCTCTTCTCCCCTGCTTGTCCTTCACAATCATTTTATACCCATTCATGACAGTGCTTCAGTCATGCGAGCTATCCCACCAAGTCTCTGTTATTCCAGTCATGTCATAGTCCTGTGACTGTGCAAGACTTCCAACTTTTCCTGCTTGTTTCACAGGCTCCGTACATTCGTGTACAGGCACCTCGGGTAACTTAGCCAAGAAGGTCTCTCCTGTTGCCCCCTCCTGCTTGCAGTTCCTCCAGGTCATCCACTCCTCCACTTGCCTCAGGGCTTTGGTCTCCATCCCCCCCATGAACCTAGGTTTAAAGCCCTTCTCACTAGGTAGCAAGCCTGCCTGTGAAGATGCTCTTTCCTCTCTTCATTAGGTAGATTCTGTCTCTTCCTAGCGGTCCTTCTTGGAACAGCATCCCATGGTCAAAGAAGCCAAAGCCCTGCTGGTGACAATATCTGTGTAGCCATGCATTGATCTGCAGGATGCATCCATTCCTGCCTGGGTCCTTCCCCTTGACTAGAAAGATTGAGGAGAATATCACCTGCACCCTGTTGCCTTCATCCTTGCACCCAGAGCCCTGTACTAAGTTTTGATCTAGTTGGGACCCACCCTGGCAGTATCATTGGTGCCCAAATGGATGAGCAGCATGGGATAGTAGTCGGAGGGCCAGGTGAGTCTCTGTAATCCTTCCGAGGCACCTCAGATCCAGGTTCCAGGCAAGCAGGAGACCTCCTGAGATGTCGGGTCAGGCCAAAAGATGGATACCTCTGTCCCCCACAGAAGGTATGATGAGGTGACTGGCTCTGTGGGTGTGGGGAGACCAATGGATGTGATATACCTTGTCTTAGGGAGGCTTTTATGGTCTCCTGCAGCATTCTTGCAATCAAGCTAAGGAAGTATGGGTTGGATGAAGCTGCAACTTCCCTACCTTTCCTTACTGCAACAAGGGAAGTTTTTAGATTTTCAGAAAAAACTTTCTTGCTAGGAGGGTAGTAAAGCATTGGAACAGGTTATCCAGAGAAGTTGTGGAGTCTCCAACCCCGGAGGTTTTTAAGACCTGGCTAGACAAGGCCTTGGCTAAGAGTATCTAGTTTATGGCTGGTCCTGCTTTGAGCCAGGGGTTGGATTAAATGACCTCTTGAGGTCCCTGCCAACCCTAATTTTCTATGATGATCAGTTCAGTTTTGTATGTCAAACTTTGACCTTTTAAACTCTTTGGGCAAGGGACTCTTATTCTCTAGTGTGAAATCTTAACTGGGTCTCCTGATGCTACCACAGTACTGAATAAAATAGCAGCGACAGCTATGCTGTGTTTATACTGTAGGTCCTTTTGCTTGACTCCACGTTATAATTTTTTTTTAAAGTTCACTTACTGATGTAGATAATAAGGGTGTAAATCAGTGCATCTCAGATGTAGATAATAAGGGTGTAAATCAGTGCATCTCAGAGTGTTCTGTGGAACTGGTTGGGTTTCACAATGACTATTCTGAAATGGAGCAGGCTACATAACACTTAAATGTTTTCTTTCCCAAAATAACACATAGCAGGGGCCCATTTATCCTTAAATCTGTCCTTTGTGTGTACTGGCCAGAATCTAAGCTGTTCAAGTGGCAAATGGTTTTTTTTTTTTTTTATCAGTGTAATCTATGCCCCCACAGTGTGATAGACTCGTAATTGTAATGGAAGTCTTTAAAACAAACCTACTCTGTGCTCTATCAAGTTGCTTTAAAGTGAATGGGAGAAGCTCATCGCCATTAATGGAATTCGCCTCCTCAGTAAGGCTCCTTCATAGATGGTTTATAATGGTCTTCATTATTTTGTAGTTCAGAATCCCCACCCCCTCACTTCCTTATATTTTGGACTTTTCTGTATTCCTTGGATGAATGTCTGTAAGTGGAAGTGCATGAAAATCGTAAGGAAATTCTTGTTCTAAAGCTATGTTGACTAGAACCAAGAGGTGACCAAAATCTTACTAGGATTTTATTCTTGAAAGATTTCCTACTCAATGGCTGTGTCTACATGAGACGCTGACTACGCAGTCATTTAGTAGTAACTGGAGTTCTTGTGAAGTAGCATCATTGAATGGCTTTTTCTTGACACTGACTGTGCAGTAGTCCAAGACTACTGAGTAGTAGCATCGTGTCACACTTTCTGCCATGCAACGCTACTGCACAGTAGTTGCAGGTGCTACTGCACAGTCAGCGTCTCATGTAGACATGGCCAATGAGTGCAACTGAAAGAGATTTAGGGCATAATCCTGTCCTTGGGGGTTGGTGGTGCACAATGAGCTTGGAGGGAAAGGGAGTGGAGCCTTGTTAGCTATGGATCTGCAAGTAACACCTTTTTGGAGTAGGATGGTATGGCCCAGAGAGGTGGAGGTGGGGAACGTGCTCTGGGATATTTTTCCGCTCCATTAAGAAGCGGCAGCATGCACATCCTGCAGATTACTGTGAACTAGCACGTTTCAGGTAGCATCTGGTTGTCGTCTTCATGTGGTAGACTACAGACTCTGAAGGACATGGGATAACAGCAGACCTAGAGACTGGACCCCCTTTTTTTTTTTTTTTCCACAGTGTGAGATGGACATCCTACCTTGTTGCTAGAGTCAGCTAAAAGAGGCTCCTTGTATGTCATTCTCCAAGAGTGCAGCATATTGGCTAGAAGCATCCAGACATGGGTGAAAATACAGGACTTCTGTGGTCTGTCGATCACTAGAGATGAATGGAAGGGAATGAAAGCCTTTTAACCGCAAGAGGTTCCAGAAAAGTCACCGTGCTTCAGCTGGAAAGATTTATTTTTAGGACTTATTTTGTGGATTTTTAAAAAGTGCCGCTCACTTTATTGCCACCAGAATCCAGAGAAGAACAAGGCTGGTTTAAAAAATGTCAAAGTAGGCACATCCTAGAGTCCTGGTTTTTTTCATTTTCTAGTTTGATCTCATCATTTATTTTGAAGGCATGTCAACCCCTAAAGTCAAGAAAAGGGTGAGATGGATTTGGCTTTGTCTAGTGTCCAACTTGCCACCACCATCCCAATTCGGAGAGAGGACAATCATTTAAATTTCTTTGTAATCCTTTTGCTGTTAACCTTTCCAATCACTCTCTTTCTTTTTTTGTTTTTGTTTGTTCTCCCTTATCTCTTTCTTTCCCTCAGCCCTGACCTGAGCATTTCTTCCCTTAACCTTTTCCCCCTGTACTAGCAGAACTTACTCCTTTTCTCCTGACTTGAACTACTACTTTTATCTGGAGCCCAAATTATTTGCTTCTTTTCCTTTAGTTCCGCTCTGGCATTTTCTCAGTGACTCCATTCCTCCTTTACAAAGCAGATGCCCTTTCCCCGGAGGTCTGGCTCACTCCTCGTGTTTGAATTGAACTTTGCCAGCCAGAATGACTTTGGCAAAGAACCTAGCATGCTGACTCCCTATGTACTTCTATCCACACTTAAATTTGTGCTTCTTGCAGCTTCCAGAGCCCTAATTACCACCATTACCCTTCTACCATATTCGATTATCTCCTTCATCTGCTGACCTGATGTTTCGGTCCTCATCAAATCTCATCTCTCTGACTGCCCATTATTGTTGTACAGAGTTATTACTATCCACAGGGGCCTTGGTCTTTTTTTCTCCCCTTTGTCTTCACTTTTCTTAATATTTGTTCCTGCTTTTCTTTCTTCTTTTTTTTTTTTCCTCCCCCTTTTTGTGCCTTGCCATTTTGAGTTTCTCTGCTCTGGATATTTTTGCCTTGGGGCAGTCTTACGGATGCAGCTACATTTGCAAAAGCCCACATGCCCGACACCTGCTCTGATGTGCTCTAATTGGCTGATAGAGTCTGCTGGAGCATGCTAATTAGCACGAGCCAGCAGCCTCGGCGTCATGTGTATTCAGTGTCCCTGTGCTCCAAAATGGTTAGTGTCCCCACTGCCATAGCTCGTCAAATGAGCTGTAGTTAAGGTGCCCCTGCCACCATTTTGAAGCACAGGTTGCCGAATACACGAAATGCTGTAGGTGTTTTAATTCGAGCCCAAGCTGGAGCACATGTAAGGGCACCAGTGTGTGGATAGGCTGTATTAAGTGTATTGGCTGCCCAGGGTATGGATAGGATTCATCGGGGCAGCTTTGCCTGGCTTGAGACTAGGGTAAACTGCATCGTTGCCTCTCGGCATGTCTACATCAGGGGTTCTCCAGCACCCCTTTGCCCTCTGCTCACCAACAAAAAGGCACCTAATACATATCTTATCGGGTAGTTTCTGAGAGGCTTTGGTCATCATTAGTCAGGCACTCTCTTCTTCCCCTCATTCTTGCTCCCCATATGGCTCCAGTCTCTTCTGCTGTCACCTCTTCTCCTCGCCATCACTGCCTTCCATCTTTTCCTGTCTTGGACTCGGTCAATTCATCCTCTAAAAGACTAAAGGTATGAACCAACCACCTGCTGATGGCACTCAGCCCTCATTTCCTCTTGAATTTTTGTCTATAGCATGGGAGTGAGCTGTCAGTCGCCATAGCCTTCGTGTCCCTCGCTGTTCTCTTCCTGCCTCTTCTCTGCTTGGGTTTGCACTCACTTTTTCTCCCCTCACTAGACTGGTTCATGACTTGCTTGTGGCTAAGCCTCAAGTCTCCTTTCTTTTCTAACCCTTCTGGACTTGTCTCTGCCTATCTGTTTTAGTGCTCATATCTTCTGTCTCCCATCATGATGCTATCCAAATGACTTACCAGCTGTTTTTGAGACTGGGGAACATGCTGTTCCTTTTCTTTTTCTTTCATCTTAGCCAGTGTGGCTTTTTGGGCTCCACACTCTCTGCTACTGCCCATCTCGCTCAACACTGAACTTCCATCAACTTGCTTGTTCCCATTCAGCATTTTCTTTGATCTGTAGCTTCAGTTTCCAGCATTTTTCTTGCACTGCTGTGAATCTTGTGGGTAGCACTATCTAAGCATTTCCTACAACCTAACTACCTTACTTTGTATACAGGCCATACATGTCTAATCTTGCATCACTCCGATATCAAAGCGGGACTTCCAAGATAATTTCTATAGCTCCTGCACTCTGTCCCAATCTCAGGCATGACATTTTTCATGCATCTTCCTTCTGCTTTCATTCACTTCACTGATTTTTATTTTATTTCATGCCTGTGCTGCCATTCTTACATTTTAATACGAAGGTCCACACAGCTTCTACCTTTTCTTCAGTCTTTTTACAATGTTCAAGCCACCACAAACTTAGCTAGCAGGGTTTTTTTTTTTTTCCTTTTTTTAGTACCAGCTTCCTGGTTGTTCTGGTACTCTGTGTTAGATCATCTAACTTGACATCTGATATATCACAGGCCATGAAATGTACAGAGTTTTGAAAAATGTGATTGGCCAATTTTTTGTTTTATAAGTGACACCAACGCCAGAGCAGTAGAATTTCTCTGCGCCTGAGCCCCTGCTCTTAAAACTTACAGAGGAGAGTTTTCTAATAAAGGTGGACATTATCTCATCCCTTCTCAAAAGTGAAACATTGCCTGTGGTGGAAGAACATTTGAAATCCAAAACCAGACTTATCTGATCAACATTAAATGCATAGTGAATGGCCCCAGCCTTGCACTAGAGGTACTGATCTGGAGGTGGTGTGGGCCTTGTCCCCCTCAAAACTGAAATGGGTACAGTGTAAGGAATTAAATCTCTGGTCCATGCTATCTTGGTATAGAAAAGAATGTACGAAACAGCAGAATACTTTCATTTCTATCCCCTTTACTCTTGGATCTTCACATCTGTCTGAAACTCTACCTTTCCCCCTGCCAAACCACAAAAAGGAAGGAAACCTCTTTCTCCTCCGTCCATTAGGTGCACTGTTCTGGAGCACAGATGTGAAAGCAAACAAACCTAGGTGCAATTTGAATTTTGGAAAATGCAGAAAGTTAGGGATTTTTTGGCAAGTGGTGTATTTATTGTGTGTGTGTGTGTGTGTGTGTGTGTGTGTGTGTGTTCTCTTATGTAATTATTTCTGTGGACAATAGTCACTATTAATTTGGAGAGGCGTGTGTGGTTTTTTTTTGCTTTCAGCATACACAGAAATATCTTAAAGCAGGCACAGGTACAGCACTATCATAGAAGACCTGTGTGCTTTCCAACCATTTATCCCAAAGCTATTCATGCCAGCTAAATACTGCAAGGTCATTCAGAGACTTTCCTTCAAAGCCTTCTGGGGCAATCGGCTTGAAAACACAGTCCCCTACTGGGTGCACTAAAATGAGAGCTTCAGTACAACTGTAGCTTTTAACCTGAGGCACAAGAATTGAACTGCAGAGCTTTGTATCTGGAAACTGTATACAGCAGCATCTTTTATCATGTTCAGCTTTTATTTCAGTCTTATTTTTATTGGCAATTCTTTTAAATTTCAGGGCCTGGGACATCTGATGCATTTCTTTTGATTTAGAAGAAATAACCATATGTCCACTGATTTATTATTATAATAATACACTCTCTCTCTCTCTCCTCTGAATTTCAGCAGGTAAAATTAACTCATCTTTATTAACATGTCTATAAGGTTGCTTCATTGCTAAACAACTGGCAAGAACTTGGTTTCTTGTTTGTTGGAGAAATAAATGGTGATGATATAGTCTGACTGCAGCTTGTTATATTTATCTGGATATACCAGTACAGAAACGGAGATGGTCCCAAACAATATGCAGTGACCTGGCTTGTTTGCAACACTTTGAGGGAGCAGAGATGGATGAATGGGAAAGGATGGGTTAACAGCCTCCAGGGACAGGAAGAGGTGGGAAGAGACGGAGGAACATTGTGAAAGGAGAGGTTGAATGAGGAGTGTAAATGTATTGTGTGAGGAGCATGGAAGGCAGGAGAGTGACACTGGAAGTAGAGGAGGAGGAGGTGAGAACAAGCAGTCAGCACTGAAAGAGATTATACATCCCTGTATAGCACATTACACCGACTATCCCAGGATAGTGCAGTAGAGTAGCTGTAAACTGATGTACTTACCAAGACTGTAGAACTCGGATCATTCATATCTGGTGGCTTGCAACCTGCTTAATTTGCAGTAAGTTGTTGAATTAAAGGTGATCTGCTCAGCTGTTTGCTGCATCTTTCTCTTTGAATAGCACTGCGTGTCCAATTGGCTGGAATTCATCAGTGTCCCTGCACGGATGATCAGAGAAGTGGTGCCCTTTGAGATAAAGATGGCAGCAAGCAGCTGGATCATCTTTGTGGACCCGTGTTGCTATTTACTGTGGCTTTGTATACCTAGGTTACTTAGCAAGTCCATGTCTACACGGGGTAGCCCTGAGATGCATCTGATTTAACATGGGTGCCCAGATGGCTCACATGAACATTTATCTATAACATAAATAGGCCCTACCTTTTGGTTTCCTCGCATTTTGTGCGGTCGGGGAGAAGAATGAAAGGGGATTTAATGGCAGCCGTCAGCTACCTGAAGCGGGTTCCAGAGAGGATGGAGCTGGACTGTTCTCAGTGGTGACAGATGACAGAACAAGTTGCAGCAAGGGAACTTTAGGTTGGCTATTAGGGGAAAACTTTCTCACTTGTACATATGATGGTCGTCATGATGTACACATGACAAATGTCACTTGTGTGGCTTAATGGCATCGCACATTACACATGCACCAGTTTTGGGGGTCTTGTATGACTTTACATCATTTCAAACTAAACTACATCCGGATGTAGTTTAGTTTGGAAAGTTACAAATTGCAACGATGCAGCTCTCGGCTCACCCCCGGCCATGGGAGAGATGGGCAGGCTCTGCTGAAGGCAGAAGCGGTGAGGGGCCTGATCCTTTTTTTTGGCAGAGCCTGCCTGTCTCTCCTGCGGCCAGGGGTCAAGCTGCTGGCGGGGCTGAGCAGCCCCCAAGCTGCACTGGCCCCTTGTTCTTCCTTCCCTGGGGGTGGTTCCTAGAAGCTCAGGGGCCACAAGGCCCCCCGGCAGCTTGCCTCCCAGCTGCAGGCAGGCTCCAGCTGCTCCCAAAAAAATGAGAAAAAAGAAAAAGGATCAGGACCCTTGCTGTAACGTGACAGGAAAATTGAAACAGTGGATTACAATTAAACCCAATGTTTCAATTTTAGGGGCCATAGAATAAAACTCTGAGGATTAACCCCCTGTCATGTGTACAAGTGCCCTAGAAGGGTAGTAAAGCACTGGAACAGGTTGCCCAGAGAGGTGGTGCAATCTCTATCCTTGGAGGTTTTTAAGACCCAGCTAGACAAAGCCTTGGTTAGGATGTTCTAGTTGGGGCTGGTCCTGCTTTGAGCAGGGGGTTGGACTCGATGTGACCTCCTGAGGTCCCTTCCAGCCTTCATTTTCTGTGATTGATTGATTTATATAATAAATAAATTTTTTTTAATGATTTACACAGTTGCCCTTTGTGCAGACAGGGGTGATTTACACTGGCTGCAAAACAGAGATGACCCTGGCCCAAGGAATTAAGAAAAGATACTAATCCCAAATGGACTGTCTTGGTGGCATTCCACGGACTGAGTGCATTGTGTCTACAAGGAGGAGATGTCACGAAGCCACACGTGTATAAGAAATGGGCTGTGTATTTTGGTTCATATGTGGGTGTGTTTGGAGGGGATGGACTGGCAGCTCTGTGCTGGACTTGGAGAAGCAGTTTCTGGGCATGCTAAACAAAAGGCAGTGTGATCTTATCCTAATGGCACTGCCAAGTGACCTCTTTGTACGTTCAAATTGTCATCTGTCCCTGAACAATCTTTAATTTCTTGGGGCACCTCTTTTCCCTTGGGGTAAAAAAGGGATGCTTCTACTCTCTGTAAAATGCATTAAGGAATTTGGAGAAAAAAGTTGTTTTGTTTTTTGTTTTGTTTCTCTTTTTTTAAATAAGCCACCTGAAGAGAGAACAGTGACATCGTATCTGTGCTGAAGTGTGCTGTGCAAAGGCCAAACTATCTTGGGCTCTGAAGGCTGTTTATAAACATGCCTGCCCATTTCCGATTCTCCAGGGAAATAGTTGGAGGTGAACCTTCCTGACTTACATGAATACTAAGACACCGGTATTTGCAAAATCTGCTCCCATTGTAGCACAGCTAATGGAGGATTTGTTTTGCTGTCATGAAAGGCAATTCTGCATATAATGCCTTTTCACCTCCCTCCCTGCCTTCTGGCACTTTTTGTTCCAAAGCAATCTCATATCTGTAATTTGGGAAACCATGTTTTAAGTTTCCAATTCCTCTGTTGGCCGACCTCTTTCAGAGTCTAGGTCACTCTTTTAATGGCGCTTTCACCTTTTTGTCACTCTGAGGAATAGGTTTACTTCTTCATAAATTTTAAAGTAGGCTCAAAACAACACCTTCAGTTCTTGCTGCATTCCTGTGATGGGACAGCTGCGTCAATGAGACTCGTTCATGAACTTCAGCAGTGGGATCTTTCTCTCCTTTTTGAAGAAGCTTTTCATTTCTGGGGGATGGGGATGGAGAAAGGTGCTTAATGTCTCTGCGGGCCTTCCATCTCTTGAGCATCTACAAGATCCTCAATCCAGTGTCTAGCACGGCTCTTGCTGGGGCAGATAATTGGGGGTCAAGTTGAGTGCTCTGTTGTGATGCATCCCATAAACATGTTTGTCTCTAGCCGCAGTGAATATATAGTGCATTTGGGGTTAGCCTAAAAATGGTAAGAAGAATAAGTGTCTGGGCTTGGAGGCAGCTGAGTAGAGAAAAGGATAGGAGAGTCTTGCTTAAAGAAACAGACTGTATGCCAGCGTAGGGAGAGTAGCTGTTGTCTTTTTGAAAAGGAAATCCCGAGATAGATGGGGAGGGGAACTGTATTTCCATTTTGTTTGGAAATCCCATAGTTTGGGCTGGCTTGGACTTGGAAGCACAAACAACTGAATAACTTAGATCCCATCTTTTCAGCTTTCACCCTGGTTAAAGGTAGGTTGGTGCAGTGAGCAGAGCGTTGCAGTGGGACCGGGTTCCAGTTTCCATCATTGATGTTTTCATGTATCCTTGGGCAGATCACCTTGCATCTCTGTGCCTCTGTTTCTCCTGCCACCTTTTATTTGTCTGGTGAAGTCCTTCAGATTGTAAACTCTCCAGAACAGGGTCTGCCTTTTACCTGGGTATTTGGAGCAAAGGGCCACTGATTCCCATTGCGTTTGGTTGCTACTGTCATGGGTCTTCTAAGAGAGATTTTGCTTTAAGAAAAAGGTTTCTTTATAACAGTGGAGAACTGCAAAGATCGTGACTTGCCCAGAAATTCTGTTCTGTTGTTGGGGAAGATGAAGGCTCCCGAGGCATCAAAGAGGGGATAAGACACAGAGTATTGTACGCAACTCCCCATGCCACTTCAAGGCTGCTGTTACCACAAATTTTAATAATTTCTTGGTTGAATCAATTTATACATTTCAGCTGTCTTAGCACTAGGGAATAAGGGGCATAATGGAGTGTGTGTCAGCATGGGTGAGAGAAGGTGAACCCAATTAAACTATCACTGGGTGTGGACATGTGTAACAATTAAAATGTCTCTGCTGCCTTAAATGTTTCAAAGGGTCAGAAGTGCACAAGTATAAGCCCTTTGAAGTACTCTAAAATAGCATTTAATCTAAAGAGAAGTACCTTTTTTTGGAGTATTTGAGCCACTTTTATAATATTTCACTTTTTTGTTATATCTGGATGAGGGAGAGCGGGTGGACGGTCTGCCAACTGTCCATCCACTGGGACACTGCTGGGTCCCCATTGAGACCCTTGCACCCCCACTGGGCTCCCTGCCTCTGCCAGACCCAGAGCTGGGCTTACCTCTCACCACACCAAGTGCCAACCCCGTGCTTATCTCCCCTCCCCTTTACCTCCCATCCCCCTCCTCCCTGTCCTGGGACAGGTTGAAGAGTGGACTGGTGCTAGAGGAGGCGATAGCATTTTGAAATGTTCCAACCAGGAACAGCAAAGGGACACCATTTGAACCAAATGTGTCCCCTGGCTAAAATATTTCCATATGTTTCACTTGGCATTGTGTCCATCGTTACTGGTGTAGATTGCGCTGAGCACCACAGTTCTGAATTGGTGAACTTCTGAAAGATTTGCTATAATTAAAAATGAAAGTCAGTTTGACGGCATCCGCAAAGTCCAGATTCCCTCTGCAGTTCTGCTTACTGATATGTAGCATGCTTCAAATCTTGCAGTATTAAAAAAAAAATCAAGATGGCTAGGTTTATAGAACAGCATCTGTTCTGTACAGCTTATTTTTCTGTTTTTAAGAGAATGTTAATCATTTTCATACGAATACAAAGAGCTGTTCTTTCCATGAACACAAGTGTCCCAATTAGCCAGCCAAAACAGGAGGCTAGATCATGGCAGACAGATTTTATTTATTTTTTACTACCATTTGTACTGCTGACAGTGTCTACTATATCATGCTTGGAACCTCTTCCTTCATCGCAGTAGCATTGTCTGAGCTTGATGAAGTGACTGTCTCCTAAGTAAATTTTTAGCCTATTCCATCTGTTCAAAATCCTCCAGGAGGTACTGTATGTGCTAGGTTTTGGCAAATGTGTTTATAAAAGGTTTAGCCTTACATTAGCATTTTAATTGCTGGCTGATTTTTTTGCTTTTATGTGCACAACAGTATTTAAGTTGCAATGAGTGAAGAATGACACGTACTTGTTTGGAGGTCAGATCTTGCTCGGTTTGTTTTGTGACTGGGAGGATCTATCTGTGTAGGTCGAACTGCCCTAGAGCACAATACTACCATCCTTATCGAGACACAATTCCCCTGGATATGGACTGATTTAAAAGCTAATAGTTATTGGCTCATAACAACCAGGTTCAATAGTTTTTTTTGCTTCCAACTCATTGATAATTTCTGCAAGTAATTTTTTCTGTGGTTTGTCTGTGGGGGATTGTTGTATGTAATGTCACAGATGTTTTGACTGGACATGGAAGATGCATGATATGGTCTAGTGTTAGAAGCTTGATTTCAAGATGTGAACATTTGCAATTGGCAAAGTCCGTTTTGAATTCAGTGTCTTGTGGTGTGTTGACCTCTGAGCTGAACCATAGTTCACACTGCTGCAGAACTAAGTTTTTTTTTTTTTTAGGAGGAACTTTAAACATCTGTTTTGTAGAAAGAAAATCTTACTGAAATGCCAAAACATCCAAAATATGGAATATCAAATATGAGCATTATTTGGATTGTTCACAGTGACTTGGTGAAAAACAAACAGATACAGAAAACGATAAGGTAAAACAATGTCTTTAACTTCCCCCAATTTGCCTCTTTTTTTCTGTCTAGCACTTGCAGAAGAAATCTAAAACATCCCAGGACAAATTGCTACTCCCAGAATATCAGGTGTACATTGATAGTGTCAGTCTAAAGAGCAGTTTAGAACTTCTGATCCATCCCAAAATACATGACAGCCAACAAACATGCAAATTTAAAAATTTCCAGACATTTTGGTGATATATATATATATATATATTTTTTTTGTGTGGGTGGGAAAATTAAGGTGGTGATTTTTCACCAAAAGCCTCTAGCAACATCTAGGAAATCAGTCCCAGAACAGTAGCATACCAATGGGTGGGTGAGGACGGTATGAGTCCTGAGCACAGCCTACGTGGGGGAGGTACTGGAATGGAGTTCGAAGGCTGCCTCCCCCACCCATCACCCACCCCCACTAAACCTAGTTGATTTTAAATCTGCAGGGTCAGCAGTGTTCTTGCCAGTCGGTAGTGTCAGGGTGGGTGGGCAAGTTGGGCGTAGCCCTTGGGCACTACTTAAGGGGGGCAGGCACCAGAAGGGAGTTTACAGGGCCTTACCGTCCTGTTTTCTGCTTCCCCTCCTGCACCTTCCAGCTTCGGTTTCACCAACATATTAGTAGTGGTACAGGAGCAATGTGAGGGAAGGGTATTTTAGGAAATGCACTTTGGGGAAATGTGGTTTCTGCTGCTGGGCAGAGGTCACCTCACTTTTCTGCTGCTGAAAACCCATTGTTTTTTGCTCACTCCACATGCATGTTTGTGGCAATGTGTGTCGCATCTCAGTGGTGAACTCCACTTGTTGCATTTGTACCATCACCTGCTGCCAGAGCCTCTTGAACCAGAGTCCTGCGAGGAAGGCACGGAGGGAGACAGAAAGGGTTGTGGGGGAGAGAGAGGCTGCCCAGGGTGCAGTTCTGGCTAGTTGTGCATCTGGTGCCAGGGCTCTTGGGTATGTCCACCCCTCACACCCGCCATGATGGGCAGCAGTGCATTCAATCCTGCTGGGTGCTCTGTGCATGCTCCTTCTGGCACTGAAGACCATGCAACTGCTTTCACATGCACTTTGGTCTTCTGCAGCATCAAGCAGAGGTAGTTACATGGCTTCTGGTTCAGGAGGTTGCTCATGGAGAACATGGCATTATTGTGCAGTACACAGCGGCCTGACAGCCAGCCTGAGGTGTAGACACTTCCAGTGTCAGAATATTTGTAGAAAGAGAAACGAAAGGTATACGAGCGCAACTGAACTGTTGTGAAAATGTCCTACTTGTCTAGTTCTAGACAGTAGGATTAAACCCAGGTTTTCCAGGGTAAATCCACTGCTCGCTGCATGCCACTTGCTTGTTGCTCATTGGTATTGTGAACTAGACAAGTCTTAACAAAGCTGTGAGCACTTACTAACACACTGGGCCATGTTTTATTGGAAAGGTGAATGGCTATGCAAATATTGTCAAACTGTGAGGTTGTCCTATTCAGCTTACACGCACATAAATTGAGGAGAAACCCGTTACTACTTAATAAAGTGTTCTGCTTAATAGAAAGCTCTTCATTATCAATGTTATGTATCTTTAAATGCAACAAAGCACAAATCAATACTACCCTGGGCATGAATAATAAGGGAAGCTGTAAAGCAGACTGCTTTATATTTGTAGCCTGTACTATTGTGTCATAAAAGGTCAAAGAAGTCAGGCATGACCCCCTGCTTGAACTGCGGAGGCACTAGCTGTTCTCTTGGATAGTAAAATCGATTGGCTTTTATAGTTTACTAACTGAAGTGGCAGGGTGGAAATGGGTGTACTATGGATAATGGAGAAGCGGCAGTTTTAAAACTGGGGAGAGGAAAGGATGAGTGGAGGTGAATGACTTAGCTTGTCAGTTAATGGTTATGTAGATGGGATGTGCAGTTTGGCAGACTAAGGGCTTCCCTATGTAGAATATGCTTTTGGTTGTCTTTTGGGACGGTTAAGAGTAGGGTTGGCAAGTCGCTTAATTGACCAGTCAAATATTGTCAATTGACTGCATATTTGTCTGGTCAAAGATTATAGCAATCTTACAAAAATATTTGTTTACTGGTTTACTTGACAGAAATATAATTTTAAGTTATTTGTGACACATCTCTTAATGGAAGGTTTGTACTTTTCTGTGTATTATTTGGACCTACTGGCAATTTTTTTCATTTGACCAAACTTTATTTGACAGGTCAAATACCCAACCTTAACTACTTTCTTCCAACCTGTTCCTCCTTGTGCTTGGAAAGAGCTTCCCCAGTTTCTTCTGCAAGGCTACTGACTTATTCTCTTTCAAATCACTCTTGGCACTTTTTTCCTCTGGACTGATGCT